>NW_027526203.1:357868486-358483486 GCF_048455015.1 Haemaphysalis longicornis | reverse complement strand
AGTCGAGTGGATGCTATAGATATCGGCTCCGCTGCAGCATCAAGGCGAGAATGCATTAGAAAGTCCAATAGTGGGGCACTATGACAGCACTATAACGCCGCTGCCCGCTTGGTCCTCTTACTTCGTTCTCTTGTAGAGCTGTTGTCCAGTTTCAAGACGAACCAACTTGTCTGCTGCAGAGCTTCAATCGATGGTGAAGTGGCGCCTCCCCTCGTTATCAAGATGGACGTCCTCGGAGCACAATTTCCGCATCAGAGGGTGGGACTCGCGTATCCGGAACATTCCCGGAACCCATCCAGATCCGCCACAGAACCACGTCACGTCGCATCGACTACGTGTCAAGGTCATGCTGCGTTTTCTAGCTTTGCCTCGGATTGCATCCTGCAGCACCTTTCGTTCCGGCGGTTGATGGTGTTTCTTCAGCTCCCGTGACACACTTACTTCCTGCGCATCCAGTAGGAGGAAGTCCCAAACTTAGTTAGCCTCCGCAAAAAGCTTGACTCTGCAGAAAGAAATAACACATACAAGAAACACTGACGCTGTCTGCGAAGTGTACACCGCTGGCTGACTCACACTTGTAACGCATCTCAATACATCCGCAACGAGAAAACCCCGGTCGTATAACGCGGGTACGATGTAAACAGCGAATGCTTAGATTTCCAAAGTTCATCATCAGGCAACTTTTCTGATCACATCCGAAAAAAAAAAACAGTGCGGAAATATTTGAATCGATAGACTACGAGGGTAGCGTCCGGCCCTATGGAGTAAGGGTTTGACGGCGCCCGCAGGAACGAGTACACGTGGTACCGTCACAGGACGCCAACTCGTCCATACGCTCACCCTGCTTCTTGTGCAGCCCTTCGCCTCTTCCAACTGTGGTCGTCTACAAGCATGTACGGTCAGCAATGAGTTGAGCGTGAACAGGGGAATCTGAAGAGTGCACACAAATTTCAACATCTGTGTTTATTGTGGTCAAATAAAGCGTGGTCCTGCAGCATTTACGTATTTAAATAAGCGGTACTGGTTATTAAGAAGTCACCCTGCTCATAATTCGCTTTTTCGTACAATATCTACAACATTATTTATTCCCATGTTCACGTTTTGTGTTAGTGCTTGGATTGTTGCCGACTTTAAACGCTGGTGGGCGCAACCCGACCTGATTAAACCGCTATACCGTAACGCTATATTCAGGCCGGGTGGCTGAAAAAAAAAATCAATTTCCCTCCGTCTAACAACGATTACGGTTGAAACGCGAAGCTTTCTCGAGTACGAAAATCAAATGGCCAAGTGCCAAAGTCAAAGCACCTGCAATTAAAGTCGAAGGGTCAACGATCAAAGTGCAGACCGCCTGAGAGTGTAAAGTCTAATCGTCAACGATCAAAGTGCAAACTCCCTGCGAGTGAAAGTCCGAACTCAGACAACAGCAAACGAACCCCTCACAAGAAAGCTGAGCACCCCCCCCCCCCCCTTCCCCACCGTTCACCGTGTCGGAAGGGCGCAATCGGATAGACATCGACTTCATAACGCGAGGAACGCAGGTTCGATTCCGATCATGGGAAGCGTTTTTTCGCTTGTCATCGTCATCATCGTCGTCGCCATCATCATGTGCCGTTCCACTGTGCAAAGTTGGCTTTCCTGAAACGCGTTTTGGTTACGACACCGCCATCAGTGACACCAAGAAAGCTTCGCATTAAAAGTCAATGTTAGATGCTAGTGTACCCTTGCGCACCGCTCTGTTAGCCCATATAAGGGTACAATGAGGTTGCACACCTTTTCTCTGCGGCAGGCCGAATAGCGCGTAATTGAGAGTAAATAACTCAACCAGTGCCAATACAACAAAATCAATGAAGCCCATTATCTATATAGATATGCAGTCAGGCAGGAGGGCTGCTTAGCGCGACAATAAATAAAGCGCCATCGGTTGTACTCTTTCCGCGTTCTGGTTGCTTAGCTAGTCGCAGGCAGGCGAAAATCTACGCGCAAATCTGTTACCTCGAGTGTCGCTGCGGGTAAATAACGACGGGCCCTAATTAGGGCCAAGGTCCGTCCGCGACCCAAGTCCGCAACCGCAAAAGCCCGACCGGGAACTCGACGACTCGCTACCAAGTTTCGCAACCTTCTTGCATTCGACTCGCTGAACACGTGCAAGAAATAACGGCACAGTTCCCGGCGTGCCATGTTCGTTGGTGTACGGCTCAGGACGGAACCAAACCGACCCCTTTGGAGGGGGAGGGGCGGTATTTGCTAGTTCGTAAGGCGCTTGGAAAGGGTGACAAAAATGAGGGAAGGAGAAGCTCTTTTTTGCATCTTAGCCGATCCTTTGTCTGGGTATGTGCCCCTCGCCGAGCAACATTATCATGGTCATTTTTTTTACTAAAAAACGACGCTCCTTTTTAATGCACATCCAATAACCCATTGCATGTGCTATTGGCCGGGATATTTTGCGCATCACTCGAGCATCAGAGAAAATTAATTGCAGTGCTAGTTGGCGGCCCGGTACCCGCATCATGCGTAGGGGATTACTGAATGCTCAAAAATAATATGGTAATATGTGGTGCTCTAGCTTCCAGACGGCGCCGGAATCGTAAGGGTTAACACAAAGGTTAACTTCTACAGACATTATCGTACTATCAGATTCGAACAGGTTGTTTTTGACTGAATCTCCATCCGACCATTTGAGTACGTAGAACGGCCCACCAAGTGCGAAAGCCTAGACAATGTTGCCAAACTCAGAGTAATTACTCATCAAGCTTGCTGTTTGTGTATTCCAAGATGTCAACCTAGCAAGCTCACGATCCGCCCCAAAGTCACCACACTAGCCAAACTCTTAGTTAAAGGTCCTCTTTATAGGAGTAAAGATTATCTAGTTCCCGCTCAACGAAACTCTTAGTTAAAAAGGTCCTCTTTATGGAGTGAAGATTATAGTAGGTATATCTGGTTCCTGGTCAACCCGATTTCTGAACAATTCTTTAAAATATTGCACAACAGAACTGAAAGGTGCTAAAAAACATGAGAAAATACCAGCTTTGTGTGCGGGGCAGACACGCCTGTGATTGCAACCCATCCGCCCACTGGTTTATTCCCCGCTGCTTCGCTCCCTTTCCCCGCGTGAGGCGTTCGAGCTGTCCCTCCTAAATAAATTTATTCATTTATTTGTGTACACTCTTATTACTAAAACATCTCAGGTTTCCGGAAAATAAACGCAATAAACAAGAAAATATCATTTCGGATAGTTGCTTGATATACTTTCCTTTCACTGAGCATTATGATGAAGATAATGAATTGAGGCCCTGTAACATTGTTCGAAGCAATAAAGGTTCAGGTTCAATATGCCACGGTAATTATTTAGTGGCTATGCCGACGAGAAAGAATGTCGGAATTATGTTTAGGTGGGTTTGAGTCTTCCACTACCGACCATAAAACTGTTCTCAGGTCGGAGTAATATTTTGTTGTTAATGACGAACCAGTGATTGGAATAAGAACTGTCAATATAATACATAAAAAAAGTTTCAGCAAGCGATTTGTTGTTGATATTGCTATTTATGTATTTCCTGAGTAGTTTTATGTTATGTTATTTATGTCTTTCCTGCTCTAGCCCCAAGAGGGGCTGCAGTATGTTAAAATAAAATAGATAAAATAAGATAAATAACAGATCTATGCTCACTCCTACAATTATACCCATAGGAAATTGACACTAAGGTGCAAAGAGATGAACAAATATAAAATTTGCAGTTAGCCGAAATACTTTTTCCCTCCTCCTCTAGGGCTCTTTGACAACTTTATCTTGACCTGAGAATAATGAGTGAAAAAACCTTAACTACTGGAATAGGCTCAAATGTATGTGGTTATTTTTCCTTGCTGATCAGAAGTTTGAATCTTATCATTGAAGTAGTGCTGAAACGATGCCTCGAAAACAGAATGCTCTCACTTGGCACTTTGAGTAAAACGCCACAAGTGCTTTACGCTCCTTAAGGACCACGGCTTTTGGGTCGGCGCCACAGCAAGGACTATGTTCATATTTGAGATATGAAGATGGGGCATACACTGCAAGTTCCTGTGGGCGTACAAATTCTCCGAACTGCCACTCTCAAAATAAACGCCCTTCCTCGCCCATCTTGTAACGCTAGCCTGAAGCGACATGGTAACCACGTGCACCATCTCGATAACAACGTGACTACCACGTTATTGCTCACGTGAAATGAATGGTATTTCGACGGCAGCGACATCATCGCAAGCGTTCAATGACATGCGCAGCGGCCCTTTGCCAGAACTTCGCGAGTGTGAGTTTGTACAATGCCACCAGCTTCAACACCGCACTAGGTGTACTTCGAAGAACGCGCGAAGGAAATACGCCTGTTGCCTCAAAATGTGCTGCGAATAATGTTCGATAAGCCGGAGATGTGAGCATGTCAGAAAGCCTCGGCTTCCTGGTCTATGTTGCGAGGCCTGGCCGTAGGATAGATATGACTGCGCCGTACTCAGTTGAACATTCCCGGACACCTTCCAAACGGGAGAGTAATTCTTATGTTTCGGTTTCGCCTTTAAGTACCTGTATCGCCACAAAATCACGCCACCGAATCTCAGCAAATGCAAAAGTAGTTTCCAAGCAAAAGTTGAGATTCTTCCCTCTCTCCTTTTCTCTCTCTCTCTCTCTCCCATTCTTGTTTGCTATCGAACACCCTTCGCCCAGTACGGTGACCACTTGGTGGACGCGTGCCCTAGATTACATGCTGCTAAGCAGCTTTGATGTACGTGCATAATTGTTTATGTGCTGATTCCGAAATACCATTCTTCAGACGAATACGGAGATTAAATATATTAGACTGGAAAGCGTGACTGATTGCTCAATGCACGATTCCCACCGAAGAGGCTTCATATGTCACCAACTATGACACGTGTTTTTTTTTAATTCCCTGGAACAAAGAGGAAGTAATAGGAAAGTCACCAACAAATGAAGCGCATTTTCACGCCAACTGCGTATCAATCTTTATATAAATATAGACGCAACGCGGATGAATCCCGCCAATAAACGAACCCTTGCCGCCTCTGACTACCGCATCGGCGGAAAACATTTTCAAAAAAGGTCGTTCCCGAGGCGCGGTTTTCAATCTAGGAGGGCGAGCCTGCGCACGCAGCCCCTCCTACAAGGGCGGCACAAAGCGAGTGCCCTGGCGTCACAAAGGAGTGTTCACGGCGGACTCCACGCTGCTGGTCGCTTTTATTTCACTGGTTCGCGCGCAGGCGAAGAATCCTTGCGGGATCGCTGGCATACGTCGGGGCCAGCCATTCGACGCGCGCTCGCATTGTGCGCCGTAACGACCACCGGATTGTCGTTATCAAAGCCACTGGCGCGCATTCATTTTGGCTCCAGGGTCATTCCTACTCTCTCCTTCCTTTCTGTCCTAGCTGGCAGAAAAAAAAAAACGGAAAGATCACGGGTGAAAATTACATATAAACGAAAACCAGAAGCAGGAACAAAATGTGAAAGCGTCGGCACGGCGCCATTGGTTTTGTCACGGACTCAGCGGTTCCTTTTTGAACGTCTCGCCCATTTAGCTTTTTTTCTTTCTTCCGTTTTAGCCGCTTCGGAGAAATATAGACGTCCGTTGCATTCCTCTTGGAGTGTTCTTGTTTCATTTTTTTTTTTTTCTACGGCTCGTCAGTGGCGCTGAGAAACGAAGAATGCTGAAAGGGCGAGGCGTGAGCGCCTTCGAGCCCCGCCGCCACTCGCGGTGCACAACCGCAGAAGCGCGCACTCATCGGGGGACCCGGGGCAACAGTGGCGCTCTCTTTTCCGGAAAGCGCTGCTCCCCAGGCAAGGGCTCAGTCCGTCTAAGCTCTTCACCGCCGCTCGCAGTAGTACATCCGCGCATCAGTGCCTCCAGCAGTGGTGCGCATCCGTGGTCGGCTGAGCGCCTGGCGAGCCTATTTCGTCTGCTTTCTCGCCTGCGCGACGCGCGCCGGGCTCCGTCGGGTCCGGTGGACTGCGACTCCCCGCCTCTGTTTTTTCCCGAAAGACCAACGACGCACGGTCCAAGCTGAGCGCGGAAAAGCGGAAGGGGAGCAAGAGAGCCTCTGAGTGCGTCGAGAGGCCTCCCCTCATTAGGAGCTTTTCGGGGAAGCTCTTCCTCGCGAGGCGAAACACCACCACCGCCTTTTGCCGAGTTGTGTGCACCGAGTACTACCGCGTCCTCTATCCCGCCGTCTACCGACCACCTCCGCGCGCGCACTTGTGTCTGGTCGTGTCGCCACCGCCCGATCCGCCCCAGAAACGGAGCAGCGCCACAGGAAGAGGCGCACGTCCCCCCTTCGTGCTTCGGTCCTGCACTTTCATGATGGTATGTGTCTCGACCAGGACCAACCACATGGGATGACTGTGCGTCTGGTGTCGATGGTTGTAAAAAGAGAAAGAATCTCGAAGCTCTTCCCTCGCGTCAACCCTCGACCCCCCCCCCCCCCCCTCTCTCTCTCCCCTCCTCTCTCCGCCCCTTTCGTCATCAATTTCGAGACCGCTGCTCGCCGACGAGCCCCGTTGCTTGTCCACAGAAGAAGGTTTTCCCTGCGCTGCCGCGTAGCGGTTTCAAAATAAGCGCTAAAAAACGACAAATAAAAATTGACAGATGGAGACAGCACAGAGACGGAACCGCCGTCCAAATACGCTTCTCCGTCACACTCACTTACTCCACAACTGTGAACGATACGGTGCATTAAAAAAGTGAAACGAAGCTTTGACGACGAATCTCTGTGACACAGCAGTAGGCATGGCTGGCAGAGGAACGTCAACCACAGGAATGATAGCTAGGCTATCGAAACAGAGGTGGCTTTTACAAGATTAGCAAAGAGAGTCGAGTAGGCAAGCGCGAGTACTCCCTGCCGCCTCTTGCTTTCGCACCGCGCTTGTGTTTCACGACCTGTCGTGTTGCGCACTTGTTACTTGGCCTTGACAGGACTTAAAAGTACAGCGATGAACATGTAACAGAGAGGAGAAGTGTGCGTCCAATACGAACACGATGTCCTTTCTGTGTGCTCACTATAGTGGGGGAATGGGCATAAGCCGAAAGACGGTGGCGATAATTAGGGCAAGGTAAATAATGTATGCTCAGTCAACCATTAAAAGGTATCACCGAATGATGACAACTAAGATAGAAACTTCAGTTGTATAGAACTGATGAGCAGTGTCGCTTTAAGGGATTCGCATTTTATTTGTATTTCTGTCAACTCTCACGGACCGCCTTAAATAACCGCCTTTGTGTATGCACACTCATGTGATCAAGACACGAATCAAGCTGTGTAGGCAACGAGAACGATTTTAATTTTTCTTTCACTCTCTCTCGGCTGCACTATTTCTAGTTCGGCATGGCCTGCTTCTTCCTGCTCAGTCTTGACGTTGGTGGTAGCGATGCCGCAGGAAGCGGACGGAACGTCACAACCGTGACATCACTTCATCACTGGCGACGCCATTTTCAGTGCTCAGGGGGTGGCGTAGCACCTGTCGTTAAATCTTTCCATTAAAACTCGCCTATAATGGAGACCTTTTGAGCCAGTAACGTCGCAGCGTACTTGCAGTTGCCTCTTGTAAGCTTTGCATTGAAGTTGGCTTCCGCGATCGAGTTGACTTCGTCCTAAAGTGCACTAACCCCTAATGGCTTCCCCTCGGCTTGCGAAGTCACGTCCGTTAATGATGTCGCGCCTGTCGTGCAAGATTTGAATCAGCTCAGCCCTCTAGGGCGCCCATAACGGTTACGTTTTCAGCCAGTGACCTTTTGTGGCGTCCATGTGGTGCCCTTGAGGTGACCCCTTTATCTCAGCTACCCACAAATTCACGTGATATACAGGGCTCCGGGTGCATGAACGGCGACTCACTCTTCTAAGTTAAAATGGATGCCTGATTGAAGGACGATTATACCCCGGCCCTAGCTACCATACACGAGCTTTGTGTCAGAAGCACCAAATTAACCCCTTCGGTAATAACGACGAATTTTCGTAGCCCGTCGCCCTGCACCCCATGTATCGTCTCGGATCCAGCCGCTGTCATTGGGAGTGACGCTGACGCGTTCGGTAACTGCGTCAAGCTTCGAGTTTTCAAAAGTGAACCCAACCGATCTGAACTCACTCGCGACTGCAATGCGATCGAATGAACTGGTTTTGCTCTAATTTTATTGTATGACTGACTCACGAAATATGTCGCAAAAGGATCCCACGAAAGTTTCGTTGTGAAATATCAGTCCTATAGCTACAGCACTCTAAAGGAATTTAATCATGGAGTCGATAGCGATGGCAATCGACAGGAGAAGACACCAATCTGCGTGCTTCAATGGGTTGGGCAGTTCAAAAAAAAAAAAAAAAAAAAAAAAAGAAAGCAATAGAAAACCTTTTAAATTCCCAAATAAAAATTCCGCTTTCATGGTCAGAGGGATCCTAAAACGTCGTTGCCCTTAAATGAATCATGTAGTTGCTACAACATGTTTTGCTTAAAAAAATAATAATAACTTACCCGCCGCGGTGGCTCAGTGGCTAAGGCGTTGCGCTGCTGAGCACGAGGTCACGGGTTCGATTCCCGGCCGCGGCGGCCGCTTTTCTGATGGAGGCGAAAAGCAAAAACGCCCGTGTGTACGGGATTTCGGCGCACGTTAAAGATCCCCAGGTGGTCAAAATTAATCCGTAGCCCTCCACTACGGCGCGCCTCATCGCCTTCGTTGCGTCGGCGCGTTAAACCCCTACAATCAATCAATCAATCAATCAATCAATTAAAAATAACTTTTAACTGCCGAAGCTACACCTATATGAGGCGCACCGTAGAGGAGAACAACGAATTAATTTAGACCACCTGGCGATGCTTAACGTATTTGTAAATCAGGACACCTGGGTGCTTTTCGTTTTTGCCTCCAGGCTCCATTAGAGAAGCGACCGCAGTGGCAGGAAGCGAACCCAGGGTCGTAGTTTTCAGCAGCACAACGCCTTATTACAATTTCACAAAATGTGAGGTTTAATACCAAAGCATTAGTAATTGACACGTGGTAGAGCGAAAAGCCGGCGTCGTGGCCGAGAGAGGGCCCACAAAATGGCGGGCGATTGTACACAAAAATGGCCGATGGGTCAAGAGAATAAAAAACATGGCAAAGAACGCTCAAAGTGGGGCCCCATTTATCAGGGACGTGCCTACAAACAAAGCAAAGCAGGTGAGTTTGAAAAAAAAAAAAAGGGGGGGGGGGGTAAATTTCGGTCTGGAAATCAACCCCCGGGCCTCCGGAAAGTGAGAGAAGAATAATCTCCAACACCTCGGCAGATCCATGGCTCCAGCTGACCAAAGGTGGACCTAGTGGATCTGTCGTGGCCTTCGACTAACAATCGTGTGTTAGAGACATGAAGTGAGGCCTACAGGAGTAATTTCAGAATGCTAATTATACAGGTGGCAATTCGGCGGGTGAAAGTAGGTTTCCACAAAATGTTCGCTCTGCTTGGCGTGCCACTGTACTGCCGTCATGCGGCCGACGCTAAAACCCGTGGCCGTACTGCGCTGTACAACAGATGGCGCGTGAGCGCGCAAATGCGGGAAAAAAATGAATTAAATTGAACAAACTTTATTACAAAAATGAATGGCCCATGGTTTAAGTGAGGAAAATGAAGTGTGGGATATCTAGAGGGTGGATGCATATGGTAAAAAGAAAGGGTCAAAATGAAAACCATGATGGTATTCATGAACGGACACGTTTGCCAATTGGACGCTAATGCTTTTACACCCACTACATTACAACGAGGGCTGAGGGGACTTCTTGATTTTTCGCTTTGTACTTCAGATCAGTTTCGCTTCACTGCTTGCCATTGACAGGTTGGGGAGAGAAACAGGCAGAAAAAGAGGGAGTGTTTCTATCGTGACAGCGTTGCCTTGTATACAAAAAGAATGTGTGACAAACCAGCCGAAATTTTACGTCTCCACCTAAACTTTAAGTTGTCGCAGGTGTACAGTTCACTGAAATCAGCTATTAACGTTGTGTGGAACCTTCTTATCCTGCTTTCGGTGATATCTGGGTCGACGAGCAGCAATCAGGTCCACGAAAAATGGTAGAGGATTAAAGTCGAGTGTCCTCCCTACTTTTAAACCTTATTGCGCATCCTGGAGCTTAGAGTTTACTGCCCTTAAGTTTTCTAAGTTCGCGAACTGTGGCTGGACGTCATGATAGTCCAAGCCGAAGCGGCCAACACAAATCGAAGAAGCCAACTGGCAGAACCAGCCCTCCGGCAAGTAACGATGAGCCACATGTAGCCAGGCCTTGGTGACACATCCGGAGCTTGCGCTAATTACGCGCAACCGCGAGGGATACGAATTAACTCTGGAGAGAAAGAGTACCTCTTGACAGACGGCGAGCGCGGCTGGCGCGGCTGGAATTCGGGCGATGTTCTTCGAGCAGCGCGTGTTCGTCGTGCCACTCGTGCGTGACGCACACGCGCTTCGCGCGAACGCGCAGCCTCCGCGGAAACCGTGGAGGCGGGGCGCGCGGGAAAGGCAAAGGCGCTAATAAAGCTCACGCTGAACGGCCTCCATGAGCCTTGCCTGCTCTCTTCCTCTGGTCTTTTTCTTCTTCTCTTTCTCCGTTACGTCAGTGCGCGATTCCTTGATGGAACCAAAACGGCGAGAGATGGGGACTCTCGACCGCGACGCGGCTGCCTGGTCTGGCGACGCGTGCGAACGCCGCTTCCACGCGACGATGGCGAAGGGATATTTCGGGGACGAGGTGCGGAAAGACAAAAGCCAAGCGCGGTGGCATCACGGCGGCAGAAACAGCAGCTCTAATGGTGCCCTATACGCTGACAGCGGCGTGCTCTCCACTCATAGTGAGCGGCTCACTTATAAAAACAGCAAAAAAACTCATAAAGGGTAGGGAAAACAGACCTGTGGGTGCGACCCAGCTCTTGCCCTCCGCAGCGAACGCGCGTGTAGCTGGGAAAACACACTGTCATTCTCTCATCCGCTCCGTTGCGAGAGGCACGCCGTGGAATGGTGAGCCTGCCGATAGGCAATAAATCCTCGGGCGAAGGAAAAGCTGTTCACTCCGCGTGCCGTTCTCGTGCTTTTTCTCTCCACATTAGGTGGGCCCCATTCCTTGCTTTTGTCTTCTCTTTACATTTTAAGTGTTCTTCGTCCACAGAGGAGGCTTCAGCGGAGCCAACGCGTCGTACCCACCCCGATTCACTGTCGCCGCGAGCTGCATTAAGACGCAGTGTGCGCTTTCTGTGACATGAAAGGCGCAGCACTGTATGCGAAACAAACGAATAAGAACATTAAATTTCACTCGTAATATTTGGCGCTTCATTAGTTTCTGCTAATCACCTGAATTATAAATAAAATGGCCGGGCGGAAACTAGTATTAGTAGTAGTAGAAAACGCGTATTGCAACAAAAGGAAAAGGGAAAAGGATGGTGGTGAAGCATCCCTAGTCTACGATGCCTCTTTACAGGGCCGACTCGATGGCGCGAAAGTAGCGGGCACCTTTTAAACAACAAAGCTCGCCCTGAGAGAACTAAACCGTTGACACACACACGCACGCACGCAAGCCCGCGGCGCGCACACACGCACACACACGCACACACACGCGCGCGCGCGCGCACACACACACACACACACACACACACACACACACACACACACACACACACACACACACACGCACACACACCGATAAACTTGCTTTATTCGCGATTAATCTTTTTCACCCAAGTCGACCTCAGTTGATTAAAGTGAGCGAAACGTGCTCCTTTAGAATCATATGGGTCACTTGTCCCTGACGGTAGTGTCAGCATTCTCAATTATTGTAGCGATGAAAACTGGAAGTTTTTAGGGGTAGCAAGCAAAACGAAAATTGGTTTATTAAACTAGATGAAAATGTGCAAACCAGCAATCATAGGCATCGACTTTTGTGTGTCGAGTAACGGACGATAACGCAGATCCCTTGAAATGGTCGCACGCACTGAACTCACTCCTTCGGCCCCTAATACCATTTACAAAGATGGTCACGCCCCTGCCGGTCACCTCATCCCCTTGAGGTGACCTGTTTAATTAGGGCACCTGAAACGACTGTGAACACGGCCGGAAACATTGTGCTGCGGGAAAATTTGCCCAAACTTATTGTCTCTCCGATGATCCCCGATGAATGGCTGTAACGATTTCAGCATACTATTTTCGTACTTGAAGTGCGAATTTTTATATGTTACTTGTATCACTCAAGGGAGCGGAGCTTATTGATTGATCAAGTGATCCGGGAGGCACAGATTTTAGAGCGAAAGCTTGATTACTCCATGTAAAAAAAAACAGAAAACGCCTCATTCCTCGTAGCGTCAATCTGACCTTCAAGCTCAGCCAGCTCAGCCAAGGCCAAGCAAGCGCCTCGCGTGGTTGCGCAGTGAAAGCATCTAATTAGCCACCGCGGTGTCTCAGTGGATAAGGCGTTATGCTGCTGAGCCCAAGTACACGAATTTGATCTCGGCTACGATGGCTGATGTTCAAATGGAGGCGAAAAGTGAAAACGCCTGTGCGTCAATTTTTCGGCTCACGTTAAAGGTCCCCAGGTGGTCACAATTAATCCGGAGCCCTCCACTATACGGCGCGCCTCAGAGCCCACGTGTAGCTTCGGCGCGTTAAACCCCATAATTTGGTTTGAAGGCGTCTAATTCCTCCTTCATTTCCAAGAGGACGTGTGCGGAGAGGTGGGTAAGGGGCAAGAGAAGGGTGCTTGCCATCAGAAAATGGTACAAGTAGGTGCTCGCTGCATCTAAGCTCACTGCGCGTTCGGGCCTGGACCGGAGACCTCGCCGAGCCGCGTGTGTGTTTTGTCTTGCGGTGCAATTGTGTGCGCGTTATCAGCGCTGTCGGCGCGAAAACCGAGCTATCGCTCGACGAGCTTGGTTTAACCGCGTTCAACGACGGCAATTTTTTTTTTTTTTTTTTTTTCAATTAGGAATCGGAAGCCCAAGAGGCTTACGCGCCCCGTTTAGTCTGCGAACGTAAATATGGCAACGTGCGCAATTCAGGGGAAATTCGCGCGTGGATAGAGGGTCGCCAATTTTTATGACTGGAAACAATACATCGGCATGACCGATAAGCTTTCGGTTTTCGACAACCAGTCACTAGACTTCCGCCCTCCGGACCGCAGTATCCGGGAGCGGGAAACGCCATTCCACCCGTGATTCTGCCGCTCCCAATCTGATTAGCCTGTCGTAAAAACTGCAGCCTACGCAGCAGTAGAGTGAGCAAAGGTGTATAGGCTTATGATGGTAGTAACGGGTTGTATAGAAGTGAAGTTCGATACAAAGAAATAACTGTTACGAGCTGCACAACCGCCGTCTGAACTTAGCGCGACACAAAGTTCAGAGAACTGGCACAATAGGCGTATATCGTAAGCTTTAGACTTAAGAAACGGCGTTTGGCGCGTTTCTGCACCTCAGAGGAATTTTGGCGAGTTGTAAGGAGAGGGTAGCGTATGCGCTCATCAGAAGTGACGCTTTATCAATAGTTTTTTTTTTAATTCGACTCTACCACCTGAAATTCATAGAACATAAAGCTAAGGTAGGTGTGTTCGACTGTATCAAAGAGCTATTCTTTTAATTTCATTTCATTTCATTTATTGCATACTGCAGACCTTCGCAGGTCCAAGCAGGTGGGCACGGTACAAGTAGCAAGTACATATCAGGCACTCAAGTCAGGTAGAAATGTAAAAGGAAAAAGGAAAGAATTCAACATACAAGTGCAGGTTTACAGACCCAACAATACACAGTTAGCAAAACAACCAAAGCGAATATTTAAACAGAGCCTTTTAGTAAGTTCCATTCTTCCACTGTTCGTGGAAAAAAAGAAAATTTAAATGTATCTGTCCGTGCAAAATAAGGTGTTAGGGTTCCGGGGTGATGGTGTCTCGTGTGTCTTGTCGATATGGGTGTCAGGTACTGTGTGGGGTCTAGTGCTGTTTGTCTCTGAAGAAGTTGGGAAAGAAAATCAAGCCTAAATGTCTTCCGTCGTGACTCAAGGAGTTCAATGTCATTAGCTCTAATTAAATCAGAAGGTGAATCAGTGTGACGAAACTTAGAGTATATATACCTAACAGGTTTTCTTTGGATTCTTTCTAGTTTATTGATGTTTTTCTGTGTGAACGGGTCCCATATTACGCATGCATATTCTAACTTTGGTCGGATTATTGATTGGTAGGCCAGGAGTTTGACATCTGAAGGAGCGTTTTTTAGTTTGTGTCGTAAGAAAGACAGTTTACGGAAGGCGGAAGCAGAAATATTGTCAATATGTTGATTCCAGGATAAATTACTTGTGAGTGTTACTCCTAAATATTTGAATTCAGAAACTTGCTGTACAGGTGACTCATTTAGTGTATAAGTATACTGCAATGGATTTTTCTTCCGGGTTATACGCATACATACAGTTTTATCTAAGTTCAAAGCCATTCCCCAGCGATTGCACCATTGGAAAACTTTAAACAAACTGTCATTAAGGTCATGTTGATTTTCAGGGCAAGTAATTTCATTATACAAAACACAATCGTCTGCGAACAGACGAATTTGCACAGATGAACATACTACACTTACAATGTCATTTATATACAGCAGGAACAGCAGGGGTCCCAAGACACTCCCTTGCGGTACTCCGGAGGCGACAGGAAGACAGCCCGATCGTTGATTCCCGATTTCAACGTACTGAATTCGGTTTTTTAAATAATCAATAACCCAGAAAACCAAGATGCAAGGAAGACCAATATTGTTTAATTTTAGTATTAGTCTGTCATGAGGAACCCTGTCAAACGCTTTGCTAAAATCCAAGAATACCACATCAATCTGGCCGTTTTTATCTAGAGTAGATGCAAAGGAATGAGTTATAGTGAGCAGTTGAGTCAAAGTAGAAAACCCCTTCCTGAAACCATGTTGAGTATCACTTAAGATAGCATTATTTTCAACATATTCGGTGTATGATTTGCGATTATATGCTCAATTAATTTACAGCATGATGATGTTAAGGATATTGGACGATAATTTTCAAAGAGCAAGCGGTTACCTTTTTTAAATACCGGTGCAACTCGGGCAGCCTTCCAGTCACTAGGGAGCTTTGAAGACATCAAAGATACACGGAATATAATCACAAGATATTTCGCGATCACTTCAGCATATCGGCAAAGAAAGGTGTTTAGAATATTATCAGGACCGCTTGATTTCTTAGTTTTCAGTTTTAAGAGCATGGAAAATACACCCGGGTACGAAACAAAGTTGGCCTCTGTCGTGTGAAACGATGGAACATCAGATGGATATACACTTGGGCTAGAAAACACGCTATGGAAGTATATATTGAAATGCTCAGCTATAATCTCCTTGTCCGTAACAATAGAGTCATTTACTAACATTTCGGATACAGGCTTTTTTTTTATCCGTCAAGTGGTACCAAAATTTATCTGGGTCATTTTTTATGAAATTTGGGAGAGTTGTTTGGAAATAGTAATCCTTAGAAGAACGGACAGCTTGTGCGAGGCTAGCCTGCAATTGTCCGATTTTAGTAGAATACGCACGCTTCTTTTTTAGACGTTTAATTTTACGTTTCAGGTGAATAATACTACGCGTTATCCAGGAAGGCACACACCACCCTGGAAGGCACACACCACCCTGTCCCTTGGAGCAACCCATGGTGACTAACAGCCAGCTGGCGATTTGCACGACAGTTGTCAGCTTGGTAGGCGTGCAAGCCTCGCCACGATTTTCCTAAATTACGAGAGGCTACATGAGACGGGTAGATACGGGAAGAGGCGCGGCCAAGTTGTTAAAAACCCCTTCCTGCTATCCCGCACGCTTGCGTTGGGAACGTAAGCCGGGGTCTGAAAGCGTTCTGTTTGATGGATTTTTAATGGAAACAAACTGCACATGTACCATCCATGTCCACGTACATCACATGCAGCTTGGAGGCAAAACATCAGAAGAACGGAGTTCAGTTCACGAACTGGATATTATCAAAACGCATGAAGATTCCAACTTTAAACACGAGACGCTGTCCACTGATAACACCAACTTTTGTCGCAATGCCCGGAGTTAACATACAGAACGTTCGTTATTTGGCACAAGAAATGCATTTGGCTTTCTCAGGAACACCACCAGGATACCAGTGGCCGTTGAATATCTAGTGCGATATTTACTATTTCAGAGCTACTGGCCCTGTGACATCTTAGCCCATAGTGAACGTAGAACGGTATATAAATTGTCGAAGAGAGGGTGGCTTTCGCTCTGACCTCCCGCTAACCGGTACCGAAGGTAATACTCCTACAAGCAACAGCAACAGTAAAGCGTCCAGCTGGCTTAACTCGGCTCTTTCCGCACCACTGAAGTGGGAGGCATGGTCTTGTATCTTCGCCAGCAAGGTCACCAGATCTTGCCCCTTATGATTTTTTTTGTATTTCTGGAGTACAGTAAGGATAATGTTTTACAGACAATGCCGGATGACCTGAAAGTCGGAATCTCAAGTTTGCCGCACAATTCCTCAGAAAAACGTTAGAGACGCCTTCAAAGGCGGGAAGTCCCGTTTCGAAGGATGTGTAGAGGGAGCGGAAAACCTCCACGGGTACGTTATGCAGACGAAACGCCTACGTCATCTTAATAGGGATAAATGACAGCGTACTGCGATATCGTGAGTGCTAACGAGTCTTGAAAACGTCCCATGTCTCCACCCCCCTCCATCCACCCAGCAGGAAGACAAGTTTTCAGCCGTGCGCAGCCGAATGCGATTCGCGGTTCAGTCTCGGGAGATCCCGACCGTCACACGCTCACAAGACGAACGCAGGTCCTTGCTTCCTGTGCGCTACCACCTTAACTGAACGTTTGTAGCTCCTTTCAAAAACACATCTCCACTCACAATGATCGTATTTCCATACTTTGTCTTTACTCCCTTCAACGGTTTCAAAATACAGCCCAGTCCCTTGCTTCCTTGCCATTCGCTTTGCTCCGCTCTGTGGTCAGCCTAGGGATTGGAAATAAAGGAAATAATAAACGTGTCGACTTCTTTCTTCTTTCGTGCGATTTATTAGCGCACGAACGTCTACACAAAAATTTGGCAAAGGGTCAGTTTTTCCCCGATCCCAACGCTCCGCGAGTTACCTAAGTCTGCACTATCACTTCTAAGCCCTAGCAATTTTGGTGACGATCATCCGACTGGAGCTGCTTTAATTATTTCCAGACACGGTGGAAAAACCAGGATTGACGGCGAGAGGGGGCTTTCTCGCTTATAATATTTTTGCTCGATTTGTTTTACATCCCCCCCCCCCTACACACACACACCTTGATATAAAATGGACGGGTTCAAGAGGCTTAGCACGTCACAAACAGGGATATAAGGTGTCGTAAAAAAAACGATCTACAACTTTCGAATTGCAATGTAAAACTGGTATAGAACTTATTCGTGTTCAACTGATATATGGAGCAGCAACTGTCTGGTGTTGCTCAGAAGAACACCTTATTGTGTCCGTCGAATAAATCTAATTTTTTGTGACCATATTTGTGATGTCTGGAGTACTTTTAGGTGATAAAAATGTTTTCGCAATCTTAAGCAAGAATTTAAAGTTGTGGACATGAAAGGGTTGAAGACTACGGGAGTATGCCCACAAAGAAGCTTCCACACTTTTTGTCCGACTGTTGGCGATTCGAAAAGCAAGCCTCGGCGAGAACTCCAGCACGGCGGAAGTTCCTTAGAAGACAACCAGGATAGACGTTGGTTAAGCGAAGGTATGTGCAGGGTGACGCATGTGCATGGACACGGCACGAACGTGATCCCGAGTCACCATGACAGCAGCACCAGCACTTTCGTTTCCGGTCTTCTCTGTATTTTCAAAACATTGTACATGGTTCTGCCGATTTTTTACCTTCTGGGCAATGGAAAAGTACCTCACGCTAAAAGTAACTCCACTGCAGGTAAAGATAGCAGGTGGGTCGTTGCAGCTGCGGCTTTTAATTGGCAACGGGAATATTGCTATCTCTTCCTGCCAGACCCTTTTCGTAATCAGGGAAATTCTTCGTGTTTAACCATGCGGGAGATACGTTCACTTCGAGCCCCGTAAAGTTTGCCGCTTGTCTTGGCGCCATGTCACGCACACCAGAGAGGCGGGACTGTAGTGGAGCAGTAAACCAAAAGTTTACAAGCAGGCTTGTTTCAGGTATCCTCGGTGTATCAGCAGACAAGGAGTGGACCGACTGCACCAAATTAGCAATGAGCCCTGTGCAACCACAAAAATGTGGATCGACGGGAGCACAGAAGCGCCGCCGTGCAGCCATGCGTCGGTGCATGGACTCATAGGGGATCGATTGTGGGGTTTAACGCGCCGACGCTTCACAGGCGATGAGGGGTGCCGTAGAGAAGGGCGCCGGATTAATTTTGACCACGTTTGGATCTTTAACGCGCGCCGAAATCTCGAAAACACGGGCATCTTTGTTTTTCACGTACACCAGAAAAGCGGCCGCCGCTGCCGTGAATCGAACCGCGTCTTCGTGCTCAGCAGCACAACGCCTTACCCACGGAGCCACCGCGGCGGGGCACTCGTAGGTGATGACCGGGTGGTGTGTGTTCGCTTGTTGCCACTAGTACAGCTGTGCAGTTGCAATGAGTGAGTGAGTGAGTGAGTGAGTGAGTGAGTGAGTGAGTGAGTGAGTGAGTGAGTGAGTGAGTGAGTGAGTGAGTGAGTGAGTGAGTAAGTGAGTGAGTGAGTGAGTGAGTGAGTGAGTGAGTGAGTGAGTGAGTGAGTGAGTGAGTGAGTGAGTGAGTGAGTGATCCCTGCACATAAATGGTGCTGTGATTAAACAGAGCATTCGCAAATACGGCGACTTCGATTTCAGTTTTTAACAGCGACGCTGTTTAGTGAATTGTTTGTGCATGATGTCCGCTGTTAAAATGCCAAGCAAATGCCGAGCGCTCGTGCACGCGTGCCTGGAGCGCACGTTCGTCAAGCTAAGCATACTTACTTAGGGAGATGGACCAACATTTGCCACAAAAAACCTCCAAGATTCACCGTATCGTGGCAACACTTGTTCAGAACAGCAGAGACACGTCATAGAGTACGCCCCTCGTTCGTTCGTCCTCGTGTCGTCATGCGCATGCGCTCTGTACCGCAGAAGAGCCGCGACTTGAATGTAAAAGCTGCTGTAGATGGCCATTTACTCCACATGGCCCGGCCGCGGATAGTTCGCGCGGCCGAGGGAGAGGCCGCGCTTCGAGAGGCACGGCGTGCAAAGCATCCATAGTGACGATAAGTTGCGCTTGCAGAGTGGTGTCCGAAAACGTCGACCAAAACGACGAACTCGGTCTGGCAATGCCATGCCGCCGACGTCAACCGCGACACGACAACGATACTAAAACTCAACTTTGTGTCCGTCAATGATCACCTACAACAGCTTCGCCATTCAAGTCTTGCTCGTGAGTGCAAGCTTCCCTGAATTTTTTTTGTGCTGGCCAGCGCAACATTGTGGCGCATCTTATGAAGAAGAAAGAACAGGTTCAGAGTTGAAAAACAACGTAGGGGTGTTTAAAATACGGCTTAAAAGTTTCAATGTTCAAACTACAGTTTGAAACAAATCAGGCGTGCAATGGTTTGCTTAAGGCGATGATTTTTTAGCCACTACGTGCGCACCTAGCGCACGCACGGCCTCAACAGTATCAAGCTTAGGCGGCACACTCGTGCGCCTTTATAGGACTCAGATGTATAAGGCCAAGCTCGTCACGATGCTCCGTGCCATGAGGCGTCCCTTACGAGAGCCAATCCGTGGATCGTGAGCTCAATAGAACGCACGGAAATTCCTTCCGCGTGAACGGACGAAAAGGAGCCGTGGCTTAACAAGGGAGCTACAGAATTCGAAGGAGGGAAGAAATCTAAAGCACAACACACACGCACATACAATGCGCTTTCACAAAAAGGTAAATAAAGAAAGGGTAAAGTGGTCGAAGAAGACTTCCATGATCGATCAGCCACCCATAGTTGAGCTGGAAGCCGAGTAGGAGCCGCGCGGCGGCGGCGGCGGCGGCCTGTAAACCGTCTTCTTTAAATGCGCCCACCCCGAAAATAATAGCATGCGAGATCGGCTTCTCTAAGGCATCGTCCCAGCGGGCGCGTGGTTATCAGTTATTGATGGGCCCATATCCGAGCTAACTAACTGCCGCGCAGCATAAGCCCCGCGACGGAGCCGAGGAAATACTGGTGGGCGCTGCGTATGTGCACCCGGTCACGAGCGTGAGCCGATGGAACGATTGTGAGACGTTGTCGTCGTATATGCGCGCGCGCGGAGCGCCTACACGAACCCTTCTTGGCGCATATTGCGCGGCAGTCGCGTCGAGGGCGCGCCGCCTCCTCGCCGCCGAGCGCGGGGCTTAAGGGGCGCCTGAAAAATGGTGCGCGAGCTGAGATTAGGACGTGAAGAATCGGCTCCAGCGTAGCTTTAAATGCGTTCCGAAGAGCTTTGTTCTCGTCGCAGCTCGCTTTGTCTTTACCTCTTATTTTTGACCTGCTACACGCGCGCCTTTCTTGATTACGAGCCGAGTTAGAAAGCGGGGATACAGGGAGCGCTCCGAGCTTCCGGCAAAACGGGGCCGGCGTTTCGTGAGATGAAAAACTTGATCCTCAAGCAAGAAGGCGAGCGTTAGCATTTCGGTGTTCTATCACGGCATTCTTCTATTCGGCCCTGATTCCGCCCAGTGGTGTACGGTAGGAGGCTCTTGGATGCTAGCTTTTATATGCCAAGAACATCTTCCCAAACCGCTGCATATGTTCTTCCTTCAGTTATACATACATACATATATATATATATATATATATATATATCTATACATACATACATACATACATACATACATACATACATACATACATACATACATACATACATACATACATACATACATACATACATACATACATACATACATACATACATACATACATGCATGCATACGTACGGACATATATTTGTCACGTCCTTGCATAGCTTTTTTAAAGAGACATTTGGTTCACAGGTTCCACGTTGAAGAGGCGATCTGTTCGATTCAGTTGAGCATGGAAGTGCAACATTTTGTTTATATTTACATTTCAAATTACGCGGAACTTTTGTTTTAAGCAATGACCTCCTTAATAATGTATGCTGCGTTGTTCCGTCCAAGGATAGTAGTAAAACCGATGTTTCTCAGTTGAGGCGACTGTTTTTGAATCGCGGAATTCTGGCTAACCTTTAAGGCGCATATATCTTAAGTCAGTTTCCCCACCGAGGAATGTGCGCCGGCAATCGCCCCAAGCCCTTGTCGCCATTAAAATGAAAAATAGCGGTGCGCATGGTTGCGGAAAAGTTCGTGATTCTCGTTTTAGCGCATATACATTAAAACAGATTGCATCGCCCTATTAAAAATGAAATGTAAGCTTGGGTGCAAAATTTGATTAAGCGTGCTACGTTAGAAATGTCTTTGACCTCAATTTCAGGACGATGCTCCTTTCACGTTGTGAAGCTGCGTGGTCTTCGCTCTCAGAAAGCATCCACAGTTTAGCGTCACCCCTGAGCCCCGAAATGACCAATCAAAACGGCCAACGCAGAAAAGTTGTCGAATGTCGAGGCTTAAAATCTGATTTAAGTTCTTAAAAGATGTGCTTTGCGCCGGTACTCTTTCACGCAATGCGAACGTATATATATACATGTTTGGGACTGCGCTGGGGTGCATTTCTTACGTCGACGTTTTCCTCTAAACATGCTCACGAAGAAAAGGGACGGCGCAGGAAACACGTGGCAATGCACATATACCATGAACTTATTTGTTTGTTCGTTCGGAACAAACCAAATAAGTGAACAGTCACCGCGTATACTCTCCTGTAATGATCCAGTATGTGCTTCGTGTCACTTCAGCAAACAGAGCAAACAGAGCCTAACGCATTCGCTGGCCGATCGCGGCTGCTGTATTACTGATCGAGGTGGTGTACAAAAAAAAAAAAAAAAAAAAGGCTACCCGAACTGAAGACGCCACCCATCTTTCTTTTTATTTATTTTAATTCGCCTGAATAAAATGTTTGCCCCCTTCTCCTTCTCTGCTCCTTTATGGGCGAAACTCTTGATACACAGTCAGGGACCCCGGCTTTAATTTAAACAAATTCCGGAATAATTTCCTGAATAATCTAATAATCTAAGCAAATTATTGCGGACAGTTTGCATAACCTGAAATGCTTCAGTACTTTCAACCAGAAATTCGGAAAAGACTCTTCAAGAAAGCAGTATTAAAAGCGTTCCGATGAATGCATCTCCGTATCTCTGTCAAAAACATTTTATTAGTGGATTGGAGTGCATAATCACAGCATCTATTTACTTGATCAACAGATCGTATTCCTGTTAGTTCATCTTAAACTTCACAACATTGTGAATACGAGCATGGTTTACTGCCGCGTACATGGAGCAATGGAACAATGTTACGCTGCGCATTGTGTTTGTGCATTGACACCGATAACTTCACTGACGCCACGCAGATCGACCAGCCATTTCAGAAGGGGTCATATTAAAGGACCCGCATCTTTCCCCGTAGATCTCGCGCTTTTACACAGAGGTCCATTACGACTTGCTTCTGGCTTTGCGTATACGCACGCGTGTGCATGTTTTTCCCATAATTATATTGTTACGTGGCGCAGGACATGAACAATGAGATGCGGACGATGTATTCTGAACTATTTACATGGCGGGTATCGCCGAGCTCGCACCGGCTGCGCGTCAGCCACCTCCTCGTCGTCGTCGATGGTGGGACATCGGGAATTGTCCACTTGTTCGTAACATCACCCCCCGGCCAAAGAAGACCGTCCCGGTCGTGCTCGGTCACCGTGAATGGATGGGTGTGGTGAGCATGAGATGCGATGCGTATAAACACTGAAGTCCTTTCCACGGCCAATGACGATAGCGGTCTACGATGTCGACTGGTCCCCGAACATCGACGCCCAGAAGGCCACGATGAACCGATGAGGGTGCTGGGAACCGCGCCGGACGAGAAGGCTAGGGACACGGCATGGGCGACACGTCTTGGCTGGTCACGTCTCGTCTTGTCTCGGTTCTTGATCGGCTTCTCATGGGCTGGGGACACGGGGTGGGGGCATCGTCATGTGCTTATCGCGGCGGGGCTGGGGCTGCCCGACACGGCCCGCGTACCCTCGATGTTTCCGCCGGTGCCTAGACGTAGCGATGCTGGGGCCAGGACGGGGAGAAACCCGCACACTCCACCAAGCATGTTACGTGGCGCAGGACATGAACAATGAGATGCGGACGATGTATTCTGAACTATTTACATGGCGGGTATCGCCGAGCTCGCACCGGCTGCGCGTCAGCCACCTCCTCGTCGTCGTCGATGGTGGGACATCGGCAATTGTCCACTTGTTCGTAACATCATGTTCTCTTTCGTTGAGTGTTTAGTTGAATGCTTGAGTTAGATGACAAGCAACGTTCAAAGCAGCAATCTTTGCGTCTAAGACACATTCGCTGAAGCCAGTAACTCACATTCGATGCTCCTGGACGACGAGCATCAATTGAATGCCCACGTTAAAGCTCGCTCAATCACGAAGTATGATGCACACCTGGCTGTAGCGAAAAATTTGTCCGTACGTACGTATGTCACGAAGTCCCTCCAGCGCAACTTCGGGCTGCCCTCCGTGGTGGGCGACCTCCTGAGACCAAGAGGCATTGTAGACTTTTAAGGGTTTTTTTTTATTCTCTTATGACCTCTTTTATGCCACTAATTTGCAGTTTGCGGAGGAGCATTTCTTAGGCCCTTTCATTACGCCTAGCTTCCGCTCATGGAGGCAATGCGTAAAACTATAGGACCAGGATTTTCGATACCCGTCCTGTATATTGCTAGTAATAGCGGGATTTTTTTCTCCTATGAACTTCCTCGTGACTAAGTTTGAGGCTTATTGTTGCAAAAAAAGGGGGGGGGGGTGACAATTATTGAAAGAGACGGGTGATCCAGGTGAGTGAAAAGCGGACCATGCCCGAACCTGCTCCACAGTAATGAGGGATATGGCATTGACCCTATTGAGAGGGAGAATTCGCCGCCATCGTCACCATGACTCTCCCTTCGGCGTTTGAGAAGTGCGATCACCACTCAGGCCTTCACAACAGACGGAGGATGGTCGACCAGCTGGGTGCTTACTTTGAATGATGGACCTCGTGTGGAACTTGGGTGGTACCTCTCGCACCTTACTAGTGTGAGTAGCAGGATTAATAGCTGATTCCGTGCCTTGTTTCGCACTACATACAACTCCGGTCACGCTCGGGGTGCACGACTAATCCATGGGGTGCATGACTTCTACTGCGTGCATCAACGTGCAAATTTTTGAAGCAACCACACAGCAAAGTAGACAGCCAACCACAAGCGTTCAGGTCCGTATGCAATCCCACGCGGACTTCGTTGCAGCCGCGCATACGCCTCACACACCTACACCTGAAAAAGGCGGTGGAGAGACAGAGGGCGCTTCTGCGCCCAGCGCAGATCTAGGATCATCGGTGATAGTATCATCATTACTACGGCACCGCACGCGTAAACAGGCGGCCGACGCTTTTGGAGCTGTGTCGGAAAGGAAACGCCGTGACCTACCTCCAGTATTCCGGCGAGTCACGCGTTTCTTTCTATTCTCTTACGGTCAGCTCAGCATCCCGCGCAAGCGGCCGCTGCACGGACCGGCCATGTTCTGGCTCGGACGGGGCAGCGCCGCGGCTCGCTTTGTCCCAGGCGGACGATCGTGGAGATGAGCGATAGCGCCGCGACGGCCACTCGGTTCTCGCTCGCTCGCGGGCGCCCTCGTTTTGGACGCGCCTGGTCTTGCCTGTGTGTTCTAACCCAGCATCTATTCTTTTCGGGAACACGGTCAAGTGCGCGGCAAACGTGTTTCAGCCCCCCTCACCGCCTAACCCAAGCTTCCTTTCTGCATACACTTTGCACCGGGGCGTGGTACAGTGCGTCGTCATTTCACAGACGCGTGTTCTGCTGCAGAGGCCCTGGAGACTTCTTGTTTCTTGTTGATTTTCTCTTTCTTCCCACTTGTTGCGGACGGCGCTCACCGTTTCGTGAGCGTTTTATCATCTTCGTTTTCATGGCTGCAACCAGGGTGTGCTAAACGCAGGATTCTGAGGTAGCAATGTTTCTGGCGATCGGCTTCACGAGCAAAGAGTGGAATTCTTCACATTATCATTACAGAGTTTTAGCTGACCGTTTTCGACGGTGCGCTCCCGTATCGGCGGCATGGTCAGCGCAACCGGAGCCAATGCGGTTCGCGGCCAAGCGCGCCACGCATGCTCAATGGCGCTCCCGCTTGCTATCGGAGCGGAGCGTACCGTGAAAAACGGTCAGCTAAAACTCTCCATTATTTTTTTCCATTGTGGCACAGCGGCCATAAGGCTGTTGAATGCTCTGCCTGTTCGTATACAGGGTGTCCCAGCTATCAAGCACCAAGATTTAAAAAAAGAGTAAAGGATTAACTCGAAGAAAACCTAGTGCATAATGTTCGCAGTACTATGAAGAAGCGGAGAGTAATTTTTTCGTTAATGAGACTTAATTAACTAATTATAATTAATTATCTAACTCGAGAAATACTGTCCTAATCACTAAAGTGTCAATTAGGCACTTGTAGGTAACCACGAGGGGCATCTAACTGCGGTATTTTCAGCGATGAACTAATTGCGTACACATTTATTCTGACTGATAAAGAAAACCCGCGAAATATGAAAAATACCACGTGACGGCGCCTCCGCGCGCACCGTAAAGCAACGCCCTCAAACAGGCTGCCTCTGAGTTAGCCAGAATGAAATAGACAAAAGAAAGAAAGAAGAAATCGCGACCGAGTTTGTTCCTTATCTGCACACGCGTCCCGCGAATCTTGCTGCTGCTGCTCCTTCCATGCATGCTATTATCAAGGTGATGCGCTGTCTCTTCGGGCGGGTAACACGCAAAGCAGTTGCTTTCAATCAGCTTTGTTTGGGGACGCTGCTTCACAATGCGCGCGTAAGCGTCGTCACGTGGTATTTTTCATATTTCGCGGGTTTCCTTTATCAGTCAGAATAAATTAGTACGCAATTAGTTCGTCGCTGAAAATAGCGCTGTTAGATGCCCCTCATGGTTACCTACAAGTGCCTCATTGACACTTTAGTGATTAGGACAGTATTTTTCGAGTTAGATATTTAATTACAATTAATTAATTAAGTCTCATTAACGAAAAAATTACTCTCCGCTTCTTCACAGTACTGCAAACATTATGCACTAGGTTTTCTTCGAGTTACGCGATTTCTCTTTTTTTAAATCTTGGTGCATGATAGCTGGGACACCCTGTATATACCATACGTGATTGGTCAGGCGGAAAGGGTACAGGAGAAAATATGAAGATGGAGAAGAGATGAGATGAAAGAACCGCATCGTAATTACCCAGAATTATTTTAAGAACATTAAAATTCTTATCTTAAGGCCCACGTTCACAATTCAACGTTGAAAGCAGCTGTAGTCTAAAACTACTCCATTTGGTGAACTCCTGAACCGGCTTGTGGTCTGAGGTACGCGTCGCCAGAGTTTGCCACCAAATCCCCTGTCGCTCGTGGCCGTAACGTCCAGGTTTCGTTTTGCAATACAAACATTCGCAGCGAATATTCGCAGAACAACCGGTGAAGTTTCAATTAAAGATGACACTGCAGTCGTGTACACAAACGGACATGGAGTGCGAAACACTGTCTAAGACCACGCCTCGCGAGACAACTCTGCCCGTTGTTCTTGTTTCTTACAATCTTCCTCTCCTTATCTCTACCCCTGTTTCACACATTTTTTTTCTTTCACATTACAGAAAGAACGACCAAAGTGACGACATGATCTCTTCATTTTCAGCCGGCGGAACCACGGTTTGCAGGCTCACGTTCGGCGCTGGTATAAACCATTGCAAGGCACTGACTCATGTGTGCCAGGCGTGATGGATATCGGAACCGCCGCCGCCTTGATAGGATCAGCGGCCGCTATCGGCCGCCATCCTGCGACAGTGCGTTTTCGGAGCGCGCCGTCTCGGTCGTTGCGACAATTGTATTCTCGCCGAGCGCTTTGCGTAAGCGGATCCGCGGGATCTGCTTCCTGGGAGCACGAAACGAACGGAATGCCGGCGGCGGCGCTCACGTTCTGGGTCGCCCACACGCCTGCGGAACAAGGCAAGATAATCTGCTCTATATTCCGGTAAGCCCCTCGTGCATTAAGTGAACGATTGGGTGCTGTATCTTAATGACCCCACGTGGCTCTCTTGACAACTTCACTGGTACATATACAGGCACCGCAAAGAAAGATAGATATGACCTGCAAAGCAAGATCAATCCTCGCTTTGTCATTGCAGATTTAGCGCCGTCATAACCAGAAGTACTGATGTTCCCTAATCACGCCATCGAGCCACAATCAGTGTTTTGTAAATTTTTCGGGATGTTGCTGTAGTTGCAGGAGGTGGCGACAGCCCGCGCACAAAGAGTGTGTCAGGAGTTACTCAGTCTTTACTATTCAGGCTTATGTCCACTTTCTTGAAGGATACTTACGTTTATCACGATGTCGCACAAATTAATTCCGACTAAATTTAACCTGTCGTCTACAGCTTTAATTATACCCCTGCGTGGTTCACCGCCCATATTAACCTTTGGCATCAGTACAATGCCAAGCTTTGCGCTACTCCGAGAGTATATCGCGGGTGTCCCTCATCTGCAGAGAGAGTCAAGCGGCCTATGCGTTCTAATAGATAGCTCCTAGTTGGTACACATTCATGATCCTTAACAAAGCGCAGACAAAGACAGAACCTTTGCACCCGTGCTCTAATCGCGCTTTGTTTCAGCATCAGCGCTAGTTGCGTGCTCAGGGGCTTAATATTTCTGGAGAAAAGTACGCACTAGTATTTTCTCTGTAGTCGAAGGGGCAAGCAAGGTGTCGCGCTAGGACGCACCCATGTTTAGCCGCCACTATGACGGCTAGTTCTCGTTCAGTGGCCAGATTTTACAGGGGAGCTGTATGATGCTAGGTCGTAATACATTTTTAGAAATCCTCACATCAAAACTCCCGACGCTGTGCGGGTCTTTGCAGCGTGAGGTGTTCCATTGCCCGCAATTCAACACGGCAGAGGCGAAAGGGAACGAGCAGCAGTGCAAACCGTCATAGAAAGATCCAAGCCATTCAAATGCCCGAGGCGTAAGCGGATCGCGAAGCATATTGCGTCAACGGCAAGTGAGCGAAGCCCTTCAAGAATGAGGGGCAAAAGCAAAGCAAAGCAAAGCGTCAAAGTGGACATCAGTGGTTTCGCATTCATAACCTTTAAGAAGAGCTTAGATGACCTCGGACTGTTCTCGGACCGTGCGTTCGTTGCGATGACACTACCCGTGTGGTCGAAGTCAGTGATTTCAATGTGGGTGTGTCGCGAGCGAAAAGGCAATGGTTTACGCGACTCATGTTCAAGACCTTTGACTTGCGATCTCACACCGATCCGGCCCAGCCATCCACCCACCGTGCAATCCACACGTGTCGCAAGTCTCCAGTCAATGCAAACTTTATACCCCCAAGCTCTTCGGACGTGCCTTAATTCTGTGCCGGTATGCATCGACAGTGAAGATTACAGGCATCGATCGAAAATTTCCGACATAGCTAGCCTACGTTACTCTCTACGCACCAAGACTCCAGAGTAGCACTCCGATTTGACTTCTTTCTCGTCGGATGACGCGAATTTTCCGGTCAGTCGGCGTCCCCTCCTCCAAGGCTTACCAGTGTATGACTGTGAAAGGATGCGTAGTCTCTATACCTGAGTTGCTTTCTTAAGCGAACGTGCAACCCACCTTCCTGATTGATTTGATTGCTTGCACGCCGACGCTACAGAGGCGATGAGGCGCGTCGTAGTGGAGAGCTCCGGATTAATTTTGACCGCCTGGGGATCTTTAACGTGCGCTGAAATCTCGAACACACGGGCGTTTTCGCTTTCTGCCTCCATCAGAAAAGCGGCCGCCGCGGCCGGGAATCGAACCCGCGTCCTTGTGCTCAGCAGCACAACGTTCGCCATAGCCACTGAGCCACGGCGGCGGTCCCCGCCTTCCTGGGATTAGTCAACGCCAGCTGCTCGGCGGCCAACTTTGTTATTATAGTATATGACCAGTAAGGACGCTTATTGTGTATGCGCTATGTAGGATCATGCATCAATAAATTCCATATATCCAATCTTGAAGCGTCAATTATATCGGACCTAGTAACCCGTCATTGCACTCTCTGGCACATTCCCCGTCTTTTTGTTTTCACAAATCCCCCGGCCCTCCAGCCCCTTCTTTTTTTTTTTTGTCACTCCCACGAATATTCGCCCTCCCGTGTCTTCAGTCTGAATTGACGCGCATGATCAACTTGAGGGTTATTTGAAATTTGACAGATAGCAGAGAATGAAACACGACAAGAAGAATATCGATTTCTGTTACGAAATGTTAGGGGTAAAGCCAGCGATGATATGTGCACCCGAAACAGGGAAAATACGAGCACACTGATCTGGGTATGGCGAGTATAAGAAAAAAGACAACATCGGGCTCGCAATGAGCACATTAGAGCGGGTGTTTGAAGGCGCATACATAAAGGCCAAGAAGGCAGATTGAGATAGGTTACCCACGAGGGGAACGACGACCGTGCCTGTTAAACACGTAAGGAGTTTGCAAGTGGAGAGGAGGAAAACAACAGCTAGGCCGGATGAAAAAATGCTGGCTGGACACCATCGCGACAGAGTGGGACTCTTATATAACAAAAGGGATGGCTCTTATCATAAACGCCAGCTCCACTCAAGAAATAGTAATCAAACAACTTGCCGAGAGAGAGAGAGAGAGAGAGAGAGAGAGAGAGAGAGAGAGAAAAGATTTCATTGAGCATCTCCTTAGGTCAGAGGACACTCGTGGCCGCAGGCATGAGCCGAGCGGTGACGTCGGTAGCTCGGGTGACCAGGGTGGTTTGCACGCCTGGGTCCGGGCTACGCTGTGCTTCCTCGACTGCTCCTCGGATGTGATTAAGGGGAAGCTATTTTGAGGATAGGCCCATATTATGTGAGGTGGATTGGCTGGGTGAGGGGGAGTGAGAAGGGTGAGGGGGACTAAGAAGATATCAAACAATCAATCAGTCTCTTTATTAAAGTGCCCGTGGACCGCATACACCTTTGTTAAAGCACAGTAAAAAATAGAAAAAAAACTACACTGAGGTACACCAGCGGGTGAGAAAAGCAATAATGAACAAGAAAAAGCAGCGAATATAAAAAAATAAAGTAAAGCAAAAGAAAAATTTGTAATCTAATTAAAATGACATGATTTAGGTACTATATTCGAACTATCACAAAAAAATGGCGGCATCTCCACTCCGTGGATGATGGCGAGGGTGCGGAGTACCGTGGACTCGAAATAACATCCATGTTGCGCCCCGAGTGACATCCGATTTGCGCCCCGACCGTCATTCGATTTGAGCCGTGAGTTGCTCCTTGATTATTCTCTAAATGAAACTGCAACTCACGCCTCAAATCGAATTTCGCTTGATTTTCGCTTGATGGGGGTGTGCGCACGGATGGACGCGGGCGGACATTGGGAGGTCCTAAGGTACTCCGAACCGTAAAAGGCGAGGAAGTAAGCCGTTGGATTTTCGGGTACTAACTCACGGTCGTAGCCCGATGGGTAAGATGACTGACACCATCTCTGTCTGATATACTAGACACAGGCTCGAATCCTGCTGGTGCCTGTGTGATTTTTTGCGATTGTAAATGCGGGCCTAAGGTACTCCGCACCTAAAAAAAGCAAAGTACAATGGTCCTAAATACTGGAGAAAGCAAATAGGTACACATAAAAAATACACCCCCAGAAAAATTAAAATGTCCAATGAAAAGAGAGTTTCGAAGTGTGGGAACAAAATCAGCAGGAGAAGACATTCAAAAATTCACAAACGTGAGTATCAAGTAGGGTTGGAGGCGTATGAATATTACGGGAGTATATACTGTATGCTTGTTGAAGGTGGTACAAAGGGAAATGTCGATTCTATATGTGACGGGTATGAAGTATAGGGGACTTCCGGGTAAGTTTGGCCTGTTAAGCTCACATTTGCTTATATTTGTAAGATTGCATATGCAAGCAGGTTCCGACAACAAATGGTCCCGCGAACAGTTTTAAATAGGAAAAAAATGAGGCCAGCTTTGTTTAGTCTTGCACTCAAACACTGAATATTATAAATAAAAGAATTAATCAGAACCATCACCACCAGCATCATCATCATTATCATCATCATCAACAACATATTCAGGTCCACTGCAGGACGAAGGCCTCTCCCATTGGCCTCCGCTAGCTCGCGTCCTGCGCTGCCCGAGTTCATTCCTTGCCTCCGAATTTTCTTATTTCATGCCTCTATCGAGCTATGGGCCCTCCTTTTCTTCCAGACCCGTCTCTCCGTCTCCACTCTGTTGCCCTAATTGTCCACCGGTTGTCATTTCTTCTCACTACATGGCCAGCCCAAGTCCATTTCCTTTCCTGTATTTAAACTATATCATCTCCTCCAGTTTGCGCGCTAATCCAGGATGCTCTTTTCCTGTCTCTGAGCGTTACCCCCATCATCCTCCGTTCCATGGCTTGTTTAGCCGACCTGTTCTCCGTCCAGTTGTTTAGTAAAGCGCCAAGTTTCCGCTCCATACATCATCACCGGCAGCACGCAATGGTTGTATGCTATTCTTTTAAGTGACAAAAGTAGCTTTTATTATTTTGGAGTGCTTGCACCCCAGCCCATACCTATTGTGTTCCGGATTTCTTTCTCGGGTTTTAGAGCCATGAACAAAATCTGTATTTGTATTTGTCGCTCAATTGGCGAAGTATTGTACAGTAATCCTGGAGTAGTATCGTGATAATGCCTGTGTGGTATCCTGATAATGCCTGTGAGGCAAAGCAAAAGGAGGTTTGTCTTCCTGACTAGACTTCAACTCTGCTTTGGCAGCAGCAGAAAGTCTTATAGTGCGCGAACAACACAGAAATTACAAAATGCCTTGAGAAATATGAAGCACTGAGAGAAAAAAACTTGTTTCACTTCAGTAAATTTAGAACAAAGTAACGATATTTTGCAATCACTTGTTAATAAATAAATATTGGTAACAGCACACATCAAACCAGATGCAAAGAACCATGATAGCTAAAACAGCGCGCAAGAACTACTGGAATATGCAACGTTCCGTCATTTTACTAATATACCTCGTCCACAGAAAGAAACAGGACTCGAGCAGTACGTTTGAATGTGCGAACGGTCCTGCAGCTCTTTGCAATCAGCACTGATAGTTTGTCCAAGGTAGTTATACACTTCTACTACTTGTAGCGCTGCGTTAGTTAAGCTGAAGAGGGTGCTTTCAGCATGCTTATTTATCATCACTCTAGATTTATTTATATTTATTTGTAGCCCCATAAGAAAGCTTTCTGAGTGTAGTTTCACGAGCATTTCGTGCACGTTCTCGGCCGACTCACTGAGCAAGACAATGTCGTCTTCGAAACTCAAATGGCCCAAGCATTCCCCGTTTATCCGTAATCCTCCGTTGTCCCTGCAGTCAAGCTTCCTAATTGCCCTCTCCAGCCACGCTCTGAAATATTCGTCAAAATTGTATCTCCCTGATGAATCAGAACCATTGCCACTTAAACAAGAGAAACGATGTTTGTTAATAGGCAAGAACTTCTTTTGCACTTTGTCAATGATTTCACTGTTCGACTAGCACGTGCCGCTTTATACAACAGAGGCATATTCTAATGAAGGTAGGCGTAGCTGGGGTGGAAGTGGCCTGAACTTTTAACAAAAGAACGGGGATCAGAAGAACAGCAGCACAGGACTAAGCGCAAATAACAATTGATTTATTTACGCACATTCTACATATACATAAACTGTGCTTGTTTGATTAAAAAAAACATTTTTTGGCCCCAACCAAGGGCTCAGGGAGCATAAGTACATGTGCACGTTAATAAATGTGCCCAGCAATTCAGCAAAACGTCGTGCCAGATGGGACCCTTCCTAAACAAAGTTGAGAGAAGCACGGGAGTTAAAAGTGCGGCCGACCTTCGCTGAAGGTGCGTCCATACGATCGTCAAACCTTCAAAGACTCAAATCGCAAACGAGGAATGAACCCATGCGCCGATTTTTGGCGCACTAAGTAGACGCACCTACGAACGATGTGAATGTATACCGATATGGGATTTATGAGATGAAAGTAGACTATTGTACTCCTTCTTCATGATCGATGAGAACCGCTCCTTTTTCGCGATTTTCAAGTAACCATTTTGACACAATGGAACCCCGGTTGCACGCACGCGCCGTGTGTACAGAAATCTTATCAGAGCTTTTCGGTCGACCACCCGGTCTACGGAGAAATGCATTAGTTTTTTTTGCAGGACGCCATCGGTCCCACTAAGAAAGCTTTCGCTTTAGTAAATCCGTTGTTCGTTCTTTCTGTCCTCGTTCCCCTGTTCGAAGTTTTAAATGTTTTTTTACTATCCATTCCAGCTATGCAGCCCCAACTGTCTCCTACTGATGCCCTGTTAAAGGGGAGGCAAATAGACAAGTAACGTTTTAACAGTGAGACGGGGTTGCTTAATTCCTTTGATGCCATCCACGCGGTGAAGAACGCGTTTATGAATACGTTGCGTCTGCAGGCAAGCAGAATGAGCATGAATGCGGTCGAACACGCAGCAACAAGCGCCTTCACTATTTCGTGTGCGTCATGCTCTACGTTGCTGCAAGTTGCAGGATGCACTATCCTGATAAACTGAAATACGAACAACGGAGCGCGTGGCTTTCAGTATACGCCGCGCATCCTGGCGACGGGCCGCGTATGCTCAGCACGAACAAATTACGAGAGTTTGTGTCCAACGTTGATGTGGAAACACCGTCGTTCGGCGTGTGAGCGTTTTGGTTTGTCTTCCCACCGCGTTCGGCGCCCGCTCACGCAAGCGTTGTCTAACTTTGTTGCTGCGATGAATGAAAACGGCGCTCGCAGCTATATTCCTTTATTTTTTATTTCGTGCTGAGCGCCCAACGGACGATGGAAATACGATGGCCTTTCCATATCAAGGTTGGACACGAACTCTCGTAACTTGTTCGCACTGCGCATTACCCGGCCCGTCACCAGGATGCGCGGCATGTATTGAAAGCCACGCGCTCCGTGGTTCGTATTCAAATTTATCAAGATAGTACGTGTTTGGTGCTTTAGATTATGCAGTGCATATCGTAGCTGAAATTAAAAAAAAAAGAAATGGGCTTCGGCAGGCCATGTAGTTAGACGAAATGACAACCGATGGACCACCAGAGTAACAGAGTGTATACCGAGAGATGAAAGTATAAGAAGGGGAAGGCCAATAACGCGACGAAGGTAATAAGGATATTTGGGGTAAGGAATGGACTTTTAAGCAGCGCAGGACGGGAGCGGTAGGAGGTCAATGGGAGGGGCCTTCGTCCTGCAGTGCATCTAAGTAGGCGGTTGTTGTTGTTGTTGATGATGATGATGATTATGATTCTTCAACAAGCTTAAAGCAAGTCACGTGCACGTTGACTTTGAGCACGACAGGTGTCCTAAATTAATCCGTATGCACACACTAAGGTGTTGTACCTGAAGAATCAACGTCTTTTTTTTTTTCACTTTGTTCCTGTACTGTGTCTTCTCAATTTCATCGGTTTCAGTATTTTGATAGGGGGCTCCCGACAGCGCAAAGTGCGTGCAAATGCACGGAGAGAGAGAAAAAGAGGATCGAGATACCGTTTGCTGTACTCTCAGCTGGCTTATACTCCAGCTCACACCTTTCATAAACGGGGATATAGATGTTATAGATGTTTTGGACCGTGGCAACACTTGCTCCGAACTATAAAGACTTCAGCGTTCGCCGTAATCGTGGCAACCCTTGCTCGGAACGAGAAAGACACGTCATAGAGTACTCCCCTCCAAGGTGATGTCCAATGATTATCACTTTCACAAAAATGAAGGAAGCTCACTCTTATAGCAACAATGATGGGTAAATGTCGTTGCGGCGGCGAAGAAGCAAAATCGGCTGCAATCGTGGTCTTAAACCGTCGTGATGGTCGTGAAGGTTGCGTACAGCTAAGCTACCTTCAAGTCTTACGCGTTAGTGTGAGCTTCCTTCTTTTTTATATATTGCGAATTTTGATGCGGGAATTTCAGGGTTCAAGCTGTTCAGTGCATATCAAGGCGGGACAAAAAACCGCCCTAAAGCAAATGCGGGGGCAAGAACCACATAAAAGTGGGACGTGTGCCGCCTAAATAAAAAATCTGGTTACCTTACTTTAATGATCTATGGCTTTTCGTATCACCAGCTTATGGCGCAGAGATTTTCTTTTAAACAGAGCCCGGCTTATTGTTTTTTTTTTCTTCTGAGCCTTACCCGTCGCATGAACGATGTTTTGAGCTTTTCGACCCGCTGAAACTTAGAGGCGCGCACAGCGCCATCCGTACACCTCCGAGCAGAGCTTTGTGAATGCGCGTCCTCTAGGCTGCATTCTCTGCAACTGTTTGTCATCTCTCACCATACAATCATCATGCCCTTCTGCAGCCTGGGGAAAAAGCTCAGGTGCGGCCTTTCAAGTTGCGCAGTATCATTACATGAGCGGCAGCGATAAAGCAGAATTTGCAGTTGCTGCCGCACTTGGCGATCTGGTGACTGCATGATACATGTATGCTGCCCCAGGGCAGTGGAGCGTGGCGGCCATAGTGACAACATAGTGCGATGGGCGAGCATATAACTGGGAAGGTATCGCTACTTTCAGGCCACGTGGCAGGCCGCACCTTCTGCGTTTCCATCGAATGGCCGGGCCAGTGGTTTGAGAAATGTTTTATCGGCTCAAGATTTTCTACAGGGATGGTTAGAGTGCACCGTTTCAGTCGTATTTTATTCAAACGTTTCGACCAGTTTGTTACCATAATTAAGTTTCAAGTATCGCTGTACGGCTACTTGTGACCTTGCGTGCACAAATTGTTTTGCACTTGCACTCGACTGACCGCGCAGCCGCGGCGGAGCCCTCTTATACCTCACACGCACGCACGCACACACGCACGCACGCCGTTTTTTTTTTTTTTTCCCCGCAGAGGGATCACCTTGAGGGGCGCGTGACTGGAAAACGGCGTAAGCTACAGGCTAGAGAAACACGTAGGCCAAGTGGAGAAGCGAGGAGAGGTGATGTGACAGCGGAGAGATAAGCAGAGCCTCAGCGGCCGCGAGGCCGGCCTGCCAGTCGGTCGCCTGGGAACTCTTCTTTTGCGCGCGCATTTATCCGGGCTGAACCGAGAGCATATTTATCTGCGGCGGTGGTGGCGGCCCGAGCTTCACGTATAGGTTCTGATCAGGGGAGCGCTCTTGACTACCGCTGTTCGCGTTTCGTGTAAACCGCCGGGACGCGGCCGCCGTTTATTTTACTACGCGAAGCGCGAGGGGCATTCCAAATGGCCTCCTTCGATCTGCAGCAGCGACTCGAGAAAACTCTCAAGCGCTATGATGTCGGTCGGTACAGCGGTGCGTTAAGCCCCGGCGTTCGAGAGTGAACGAACGAACCGATGAATGAAACGGAAAACGAGAAGACCGGAGAGGTGAGCTCGGAGCTGCGATGTCTTCTTGTACGCGGCTTGCCTGGAATGCCTTCCCTGCTTACCGGGTGTGTTGGGTTGGGTTGGGAAGGGCGGGGAGGAAGGGGGGGGGGGGGGGGGGGCAGGGGAGTGAGGGGGAGGGAGAGGGTGCGTCGCCTTGGAATTCGAAGCATGACATCGTAAACGCTGAGAGTTCTCTAAAGTGACTGCAGGACACGTTCCCCGTGTCCTCGGAGAGACCGGCAAAAATCAGACGTGTCGTCGGGATGGATAGCTGTCGGCAAGTCATCCACAGCATTTCATAACGTCTCCTGGCCTCTATTTGTGGCGCCAAATGATGTCATGAATACGCTAGCCCGGCTCCCTGTGTCACTTTTGTTTTCAGTCCAAGATTCCCCAATGTTTGAAAGTTGTCGTGAACAAACTTGTGTGAACAGACTTAAGACTGAGCAACCAATGCCATTTCACGGGGCTAGGGGATATCGTAGTTTTTTTAATCAGGGAGCGAACCCTTTAGGAGTGGGTTACAAAAATACTTGAATTATTTATACAATTGAATTGAATTGAAAAACCCTTATTTATAGTCTGAGCTAGAGGAAACTGGGACTAAAGGCACAGACAGCCTGACGGACGTCCTACACACTGTGTCAGCAACATTGCAACGTCAGCAAATAATTCACAGTGCGTATGTCACAGTACACCAGTCTACGTATACAATCGAACAGAGCAATCGCTATTAGAAATGGGGGAATAACCAAAAATGATAAAGCAACGAGAAATAGAGTATGAGAAAGGAGGTAAGCAAAAAAAAAAGCGAAGAATTACAGCACAAAAGTTCAGAGAACTCAGAGTCATCGGAAAATAAATAAAAATATGACTATTTGTCTACGTATACATATACACATACTTATACACAGCTCGACGCAGAAAAAAAGCCCACTCAGATACTAAATGCAAGACAAAGAACGGAAATATGAAAAAAAAAATTGTATGCGTTTCGGAATGTACATATTTACAATAAGAGCCAGGGGCAGCATATGTGCTACTTATAAAAACACAGGAATCAAAGCACGGTATTAAGAAGCACAGGAAAATGTTCCTCTATCTCTACGCGGAATTGTAAGCAGTAAAAAAACAAACACGCAGCAAAAAGTTTAAGCTATTCAAGAAACCACACATTGTCAGTGAGCAATAGTTGTTTAACTTGCTTTTTAAATGATATTTCAGGAACGTCGAAAGTTACAACTTTCCCAATTTTGTTTAATATTTCCGTCGACTGAAGAAAGTTTGTTTTCCATAATTTTTTTTTTTTTGTGGGTGTCGGGTTGTACGCCTAGGAGAATAGTGGAAAGTTGTGGTGGTTATTGCATTTTGCATTTTACCTTTATGTATGGTGCACAACAGCTTCAAATAACATATCCTATCAGCTCGAAGCATAGCAAAGCGGTCAAACAACGGAGCCGTTCGCAGATTCCCACAGCGACCATGGTAACTGCATTATATGCGAAGCATCAGTGTTTGTAAAAGAGTTAGTTTGGCGTTGTTTGTTTTCGTTGTTGCTCCCCCCTCCCCCCTCCAGTGGGCCATAGCAAAGTTTTGAGTAGGGAAATGTTTTATATTATTGTTGCTTCAGCCGAAGCGGTATCAAGTGTGCAGTTCTAAATATTACACCGACACATTCAGACAATTCGCTGTATAACTGAGTGATGCCTTTAGTCCGCGTGACATTTTCTTCAAAGCTGACACCCAAGAATTTTCGTTCCTTCACTTGCTCTATTGTGACGCCATTAAAATCCATCAGGTGTTTTTTTTTTTATGTCTTGTATACGTGGTCTAAATATATAGGTGGTCCTTTTTACGTTTAACTCCTGCTTGTTTTTCAGTAAACATTTGGACAAATGCTTTAAGCATTTATTAACCTCAGATTCCAGTTTATACACACGCACACATGAACGCACGCACACACACAAACACGTGTGCGCGGTCCGGGGGGGGGGGGGGGGGGGGGGGGCTTGCGGGTGCGTGTGTGTGTGCGTGCGTGCGTGTGCATGCATGGTGCTTACCTCAGTTCCGGCTTGCAGTTGCAACTCTCTTCCTATGTTCAATTTCACCGTGGCCTCGAGCCCACAATCTGCGAGTTTAATCCTTCCTTCGCTTAATTATTTCCTTCGCCCGTTTTGATATACACATTCACATAGTCTCACGTGCTCTTACCTGAGCTTTTTTCTTTCTTTTTCTTCTTGCTTTCCTCAATCCTCTGAAGCTTATGTGCTGTGTCCAGCACAGACCACAGCAAGGACCACATTTTACTGCTGACACGCTAAAATGCTGGTATGGGCTGTGGCGTTTCAAGGTACGAGGTGCAATGTGTTTGCAGAAAAGTATGGTTTTGGGTTAGTTGGTTCATGACAGAAAAAAAAACGATGCGAATAGCAGGTAAAAAATGAAGTACGTACACACTCAGGTACAGCGCTCGTACTTTGTGTTCCTTCATTTTGTCCTGTTATTCGCGTTGTGTTTTCCAACCAAGAGTGTTTTTGTGTTGCCTAGATGCTACATCAAAAGTGAAAATTTTGCTCCAAATCGTACGCTCGGCCTTGTCATTTCGTTAATTTGTTCCGTTGGTCACACGGATCTGTCGTTCGGTTGCTGTGGGGTGAAGAACAACGGAAGTATCTTAGTCTGCGGTAAAATCTATGTTCACCACCTAATTTATGACTGTATTGGACTCTCTGAGGGACACCGTAAGTGCTAAGATTCGCACATCCTAGAATGGATAAATTTTTCCGGAGCTAGGATTAAAAGATTGATTGATTACGAGGTTTTCACGCGCCGAAGCTACACAGGCGATGAGGCGCGCCGTAGTGGAGGGCTCCGGATTAATTTCGACCACCTGGGGATCTTTAACGTGTGCCGAAATCTACAACGCACGGGCGTTATCGCTTTTCGCCTCCACCAGAAAAGCGGCCGCCACGGCGGGGTGAGGAGTAACAAAAACGACGACTATCTCAAAAATTGCCGGGCGCTCCGATCTGGTGAAAATCACTTTCATTCAGTGGTTCTTGTGTGAGGCGGTCACGCGTAGTGCTCCAACACTGCACACTGGTTTTATTTCCCTCCCCTTCCGCTCTTTCCCCCATACGATACGTTCGACCTCTCTCTTACATTTTTAATAAATTCGTTCGTAAAATCATATAGAACAGTGGTTAAAAAAACTGGCCTGCAGTTGAACTCGTGGTGCACGTTACCGGATTTAAGCAGGGTTTCAGCTAGGTGAAGTTGCAGTCATTGAGTGAAAAGGAAAAAAAAACGAGGCTAAGAAAACGGGAGGAAGCGTCTATAGACGAGCACACATCCGTATGTTGTAGCAACACACGTGGATGCAACTAATTTGTGATGGAGAAGCAGGTAGTAAATTCGTGCACATTTGTATTCCACTAGCACCGTCGTTGAGAAAATATGTGGTGTTTGGTGCGTCGAGATCGCAGTGCGCAATGTGTAACTGACATCGGCATTTCTTTTTCTTAAATGATTGTGTGCGTACCGGTTCACTCGTACTTGCTATGTATACAGCTTGTTCTCGTAAGGTTGTGGGTTTACTATACGTCATGCACTGCAGTTGAGGCGCAATTTTTTTTTTCGTCCGTTAACTCCCCCGCCCCCCTCCTTGATTTTGGGCCGTTTTGTTTTACTTTATCTTTTTGACGCCGGTTCAAGCTAACACGTTTTCTCCTGTGCAAGCTTGGCGATACCACGCAGATCGAATTCTGATTTTTCGTGTGTCTAGGATTCCTAAAACCACCAAAATTCGAAAACCATCGTGTTATAGAACAGCAGGTCCACTTGTCTCGAGGCTCCAAGGAAGTAGCGAAGGACTGCACCGGCAAAAGTCCCGATCTCGTAATCTTAGTGCGCACGATTATCTTAAGTGACCCCCTCTATTTTTGGTGTCCTTAAACCCTTTTTCAGGGATTATAAGAGTGTTGATGCCGAAAACGGCTCATATTTTCGCTGTTTCACTAAAGTGGTCATTTTTCCCCTTCTTTGACCCCTAAAATTCGCTTAAGTTTGAGAATAGCGGGATTAGACGGCTTAGGGTACGAAATAAGTAGGCGCGCAGCTCAGCGCAAGAGCGCGACCCAGTATAAGGCACTTGGCGGACGCACCAGTGGAGGTCCATAGTTATTTCAGATCCCGCGCAAAGTGACGGGATTAGCTACACTTAGACTCCCTATTTACAAACTCGACTGGCGGAACGCATCCAGACACCCAACCTACGTAAGACGCGCCCGCGGACGCATCTGGCATTTGCACTGTTCAGCGTCTTCTCTGCAAATAACACCCGATCAGTTTTGAGAGGCTTGGAACGTTGCGCCCCTGCTGTGCAGGCTGCCAAAAAAATTTCAGTGCGCGTGGGAAGCCCGACGTGGCAGTGCTAAAGGGAAGGTTCGAAGCACTTTCCAAATATTCGCCATGGAATTCACCGGAGAGAGACTCGGTGATCCGTTTCGCGGCTTCCGGCAATTCTTGCATTTCGAGCGGTCGCTAGTCGTTACTCCGCCACGCGAGCAAACAGCACTGGTCGATTGACAAACGGTACTTTGCTGGCAAGCCGTTTAAGATCTGACGACGCCGTCGGCCTTCCAAGAATATGCTCCCGGGACCACCTAGAAGAGGCGGGAGGGAACTTACGCGCGGAAACGAAAGAATTATCGATTTGCGCTCAGCTCTCCCCGTTTTCAATAATTTCTTTCGGTGCTTTTTTTCTTTTGATTTCAAAGCAAAAGTGGCCAGCGCTAAATTTGTTCGCCTTCAGTTTACTCCGAAGAGAATTTTGACTCCTCGGGAGAAAACCAATAAACGGCGCTGAAATGCCCAACGGCCAAGTCGTGTGCCGGTGCTTGTTTATTGACACTGGGCTCTTGCCTGCTTGCGCAGACATCCCCCACTCAGGTACCACAAAAAAAAAAAAAATGTGGGCCAGAGAGAAACCGCTACATTGAGTATGTTAGGGAAGTTGCGCGTCATACGCGCCCGCACGCAGCTAACAGATTGTCAGAGAACAAGGCCGGGAAACGCCAGGTTCAAGACTATCCACGAATAAGCAAACGAAGTATTTTTTAGGGTCGGAGGAGGATTGATAGATATATATATATATATATATATATATAGGCAAGGACTGCGTACAGACTACTAAAAATAATAGAAATGACGCTTCTTGTTCAGATCAGCTATTCGAAATTATTGAATTGGCCGCGAAATTAACTCGGTGTGTTTTTTTAAGCCCAGTGCTTCCAGGAGGCCTTTTCTCCGGTTATATGTGAGACAATAAGATTGAGCCCTTCGGGATATTTCGAGCTGTTTCTATATATGGCATAACGGCATCAAGGGCCGTAAAACGGGACTTTCATGCCGTGATACGTATAATAAAGAATATTTATTTGACTTCTTTTTGACGGGTGTCAAGTGACCGGGGTCGGAATTCCCAGTTTTGTCCAATTCATGTCCCTTTCAAGGTGTCCATTCTGATCGAGCCCCGATTGGCTGAGAACAGGCCATCAGGTGTGACGCAGCACAAGCAAGACGGGGCGCAGGTTTCTGTGCATGTGATTGGTCAAAGGTCTCGCAAGCGCAATTACATCGCAATTGAAACGGACGCGAAATGGACGTTTTTGAAACGAACAAACTCAGGATTCCGCTCCTAGTCTCTAGACGTTTTCGGTAGCCGGTCCGTGGCAGGTGGCGTACGATTCAAACTGCGGCAATCGGAGACGCCACACTTTTGCAATGAGCCGCTCAGTAGCGAAAGCTATGTATTACATTGGATCGCCTAGGGATGCTTGCAGGGCTTCGAAATCTCACTCACCGGACCATTTCTATGTTTCGTCCCCAATAGAAAAGCAGGCCCCGCTAGCGGGAAACGAACCAGAAAATCTGTAGCACAGCGCCCTTGCAACTGAGCCACGACGGCGGGTGCCAATTACTGCAGGAGTGCGATACTGCGTGGGTGTGTATCACATTGCCAGGGTAACAGCAGAAACTATCGGGTATGCCCTGGAGCTTAGGCCTAACGTTTCCTTTATCTTTGAAGCCTTACGACGTCAGCCTGTATACTTGGCGTACAATGAGTAAATGAATGCTTTTTTCCTACGAGTATCGGTTGACGACGTTAGACCTTGTAGTAAGACGCTAAGGCCTAACATAGGTATGCTGCGTTAAGCGATATTCCGTTCCGGGATAGGTACAAGCGAAACACATCCGGTGCGATGCAGAGCGTTAAATAAACGTGTTTGAATGCAGTGCCCCATAACTAATCCTACTAAATGATATCAAACCACCCTTATTTACGAAAAGAAGGCGTACAATTGAGCCAAGAGAATATTTTACGGTAAAAAAATCACGGTTCTTGCAAACATTTCTGCATGGATGGGACTCGAACCCATGCCGTTCGCACTAAAATCCGTGGTTCTATCCATTGGGCTAGTGAGGGAGAAAAGCGAGGCTCTGGAAGCAGTTGCTCAAAACAATAGAAGGAGCTTTCGCAGTGAAAAAGTAGGTGGCGCTGGGTGCGTACTACTGGTATACTGGTGGGCTCGTGCCAGCAAGGAAACCGTACCGTTAAGTACTCTAAAGTAAGTTGAAGCTTACGACGTGCCATGGAACGTCGTCTCAGGGTACTTTAAGCTGCAGTATACCACTTGACGACATTAAACCTCAAATTACGACGTTAGGCCAAACGTTGCGCCATCGCATACCTGCGTATCTGCGTCGCCCAACCCTTACAGAGAAGTGCCCAATCAAACCATACACGGTGTACGTGGACGCGGCCGGCTATGGGAAGCACGACGCGTATGCTGTGGCAGCTCTAAATGACCCGAGCATTCCACGCATAAATTCCCTTACTGTACGCACCCGCAATCCCGCAACGCAGAGGAGGGGGCAATTGCACTGGCACTGGCTCACCGGCCGACCCCTGAACTTAATTTCAGATTGACGAACTGCCATCATAAGCTTTGCCAGAGAGGCTATTTCCCATCAGGCACTCAAACTTCTCATCCATAACACCCCTATTACCAAAGTGAAATATGTTTCAACTCCGGCCTATACTACTCTGGGGTTACACCCAGCCTATGCGTGGAGTCCAGGTTGCACTGCTGGGCGGAGATGAGGAACCTTTTGTTCGAAACCTCTTTCTTTTTAAATTGGAGGCGGGGAGGGAAGGGACGAATGGCCGTGATCTAAATTGGGCCATTAAGAAAAGTTATCGTCCCGTTTGCACTTTCATGGTGGCTTGGAGCGTGCTTTACGCGGCCTTGGCGCGAGCAAAACGCGGGATCGAGCAAATAAGTATACGCTCTCCACGGCGCTCTCGCAGGGCTCGGCACGGTTTCGTAAGCAAACACTCCCAGGGGTAGGTGGGATACGATATACATGAGAACCACGCATATGTTTCTGCATTACTCAGCAGTCAAATACCATGGAGCCCGAATGCCGCCCCACTACGAATGCGAGCCGTCTGGCTTCGCTTGCCCCCCCCCGCCCCCCCCCCCCCCTATTCGTATATGGTAAATGCAGAGAAAAGGAAAAACTGTCGTGAGTGGTTAAGCAGGGAGACCTACCTGTGGCTACAGCCTGTGTAAGCATGTCCAATGACTCAATCAGTTGCTGGGGAAGCTGCTGTTTAGTTTTTTTAGTTCTTTTTCCCAATCTCTGTCTGTGTTCTTGTTTCCTTTTTTGCCAGAAAAAGTGGCTCGCGACTGTGCCGCGGAGCTTTCTGAAAAGGACTCCCTTCTGGTTTCGTGTAATACCTTGCACAAGATATCCTTGTTCTCCAAAGGAAGGTGTGGACACAACTTTTTCGTTACGAGCGGTTTCAGTGGTTTTTAGGTGGCATCATTCATAAGTCTGCTGCAGGGACGACAAGAACGGCTACTAAAAGGAAAAAGGAAAAAAAATACGCACGCTTGATTATTCCGAAACATACAGCCATCATTCGTATTCGCATTTCATTCGCATTTACTCACGGCTATTTTCAATTCAATTTTGCTTCGCAAAACGCAATGGAAATGTCAGGAATAGCAGACGTTTACACCTAGCTCTGGCATGGGAGTAATGTCGCGATTCGTCCGAGTCGCCCCCTTTCCTCCTCCCCCTCCTCTTCCTTCACCCCCATGCTACACTGCTGCGAAACCTCTCCGTCTGCCTTGTACACCCATGTTTACCGGCATGGCGAGTGTCTGTCGTCCAACGAACCAGAATGCCACTGCAGGTTTCATTGAGCCGCGCTGCTTTTGACGGACGCTTTCAAATTTCGCGACTCTGGCATTCATAGAATGCGCGCGGCGCAGATGCTCTGTACAAGGTCCTTAAACAAGCTGGCACCGTCCTCGCCGCGGATGTAGCGTATAGCCATAAAAGTAAAACGCTCGCTCTGACGCTCTACTTTTTAAAGCGAAGCGTTTTGCATCTACCTCCCAAGGATTCTGTCGTGACCGTTGGTGTCCACAGAAATCTCCCGCGAACAAATAAAAGAAGTTATTGGTACCGCCAGGAATCGAACCTGGAACGAACAGAGAAACGGAGTAAGAGCCTGTTGTCTTACCAATTGAGCTACGAACCCAAGCTGAGACGGGGGATACAGACGGTGCACTCACCGAACACATCTGCGGGTTTACTTCCTGCATTTTCGCGGAAAGGCATGTGATAGCGTCACGCGACCTCTCGCGCCGCTGTGCGCTCCGCCCACGGCACGTCTAGCATCCGTGTGTGCGCCTTGCGTATGCGGTAGGAGTTAGTAAACATTAAAGAAAGCTCACACCAACGCATGGCATCCCACTTCTTGTCCGTCTCTGCCGCCGATCTCGTTGCCTCCGTCGGCGGCGGCAGAGACGGAGGAGAAGTGAGATCGTGTAACACCGGGTTTCAGTTTACATTAATTTTGTAAATAAAAAAGTTTCCACGCATGTGCTTCACCAATACAACTCAACCAACCACCGTTCATGTACCACGCATTGATTTAACCTTAGCAAAGAATATCGCTTTGAAGTAATAAAGGGTGTGGTTTTGTCTCTGGTTTTACTCCTTGTACAGCCACGTGTGTGAATTCAAGTGACGTCGCATGGCTGATCATTGTGGGTGTCGTTTACACCTTCGCTTTCCAACCACCTTCACAGAGTGGATTGACGCGCATTTTTTAGATGCAACGCATCTCTTTAACTCGCCTTATCCCTCCGGCGTCTTCCGGCGTCCGTAGTCCGCATCCCTCCCCCATTCTCCTCGCCGCGCCAGCTGCGCGCTAACGCCGCTCTCATCGCAGCGCCCTCCCCCATTCTCCTCGCCGCGCCAGCTGCGCGCTAACGCCGCTCTCACCGCAGCGCCATCTGCGTGTTAGCGCTCGCTCCCGTCGCCGTGCCAGCTGTGCGTCAGCGCGCGTTAGCGCTCGGTTAAACATCTAACACATGCGCATGCGCTGCTCTCTCTCCTTCCCCTCACCGTTAACGCGCGGTACATATAAACGCGGTAACTGCGCCGCTCCGCTCAGTCGTTCCGCCGCTCCAATGACATCCGATGACCCCCGATGATTTGAATAGAGACTAACAGGCCTGCTATCGCGATGGTCGGCGCAACCGTACGTAATATAATGGAAACAACAACAAATTGACACGCTAAATGGAAACAACATAACGGAAACGCAACGGAAACCCCACGATGCGTCGCATCTACCCATGGTTCCCCTCGCGTGAAGATGGTGTAAATTTTTTTAAAGGGAGGAACAATTCCACAGATAAAAACAAAACGCAGAATTAATGTATTTTTATTTTATAATTCCTAGAACTTGTGTGTGCTGTTTGTTCTATGTTGTCGGCTTTTTCTGAAATATGAGTGATAAGGGGCATTAAATACTAAAAATGCTGATACCAAAAGAGTTGCGTCGAGTGCGGTGGTAGGCTCACATCGCGTTTTTGTGCGAGAATCACAAGAGAAAATAATAATATGTTTTTATGAGTCAGCGCTGCGACAGAGTGACATCCCCTTCTTCATTAAGTTGCACAAAATAAATCGGACATTTCGACACGTTCGTCAATTCGAGCTCCAGGAATTTGTTCTTGCCAGCGTCTCGGCCGTCGAAGCCGCCGCCTGGCGTCTTACAGGGGCTGCGGGTTGGCCACTGCCTGGTGCATCTGTCTGTTCGTGCGTGCAAGGGGGCGTGCAAGAACGGGTCCATTCAGTGCGCTTAGAAACACACACAAACACGCGGCGTTCTGAGGGAGCCGCGCGCGGGGAGATTGCTTCACATCGCGAACAACACGCTCCCATTGATGCGGCGCGGAGGGAGCTGTCGCGGCTGCTGCGGCTCGCTGTATCGGTCTGCGTTCGGCTCCTTTTCGCTTCCACTTCCCATCCGACTTCGTCCAGCGCTTGGCCCAAACCTGCCGCCATTCGCGCAGGGCAGCGCCGCATTTGATATCGGTGGGCCATCTCCCAGAATCGAGGGTGCCGACAGAGTGGCATCTCGATCCTTGAATTCTAAGACGCGCGCGCGTTCCGCCGCGACTTTCCTCGTGGAACGCCGTGGTCAATGGACCACCGTTGAACACTCTTTTTCTCTGGCGGACCGGGTACACCGAGAGAATTCAAACTTGCTCGTTAATCTCAAAGAAAGTCGGTTTCGCGCACGGGTGCTTCGGCGTGCCTGATGTCTTTTGATAGAATTTCGATGACTCTCCTTTTTATATTATTTTCTTTAAATCTCCCAACTGCGGGCGTCTAAATCGCTGGCCGGTTCCAACGGCACCTCGCTTCTCTATACACATATATTGTCCCGCCCTGGCCAGTGGCGGGCGCCCTTTGCGGGTTAGGACGGCTATAAACAGCGTTCTTTGTGTCTCGAACCTGACGCCCGTGAATGGGCTTGTACTTGAGTAAGATATAGACTCTGGGAAGGTATTTTGGTGCGGGCAGTTTAAAATGGCCGAGAAAAGCAGCATTTGGTGCCCAGGTGCGTTCTGCGGTCGTAAATATGTTCACAAAGCGAGTCAGAGAAGGGTGTACGGGGGGTGTTTCGTGCGCTTTTCCTATTCTTACCTGTTTGAAGTGAGTACACGGTATTGAACACTCGAATGGAGGTACCAAGCGGGTCCGACAGGCAGAATGGAAAAGAACAAGAAGCAGTGCCTAAGCGCGTTTCACCGGAGGCACCCATTGCACTCTACTGTCTTTTTCTTTTCCCGTCGTAGCGCGTTTAAACATTGCCTGGCGATGTACAGTTTTCTGCATTGCGATCTTTTTATCCCGAGTGCAGTACGCATGTTATAAGCACTATGTCCGGGCATGAATGAAATGCTCAATCCCTCAATACTCAATCCGGATATTGCCTCCTTACTCCAAACCGGCACTAATCCTGATAATTTGTGTACTTTGAACTAGGTTCCTTATAAAGGTCAAAACATTTACTACTCCTCATGTCACCACCCGAGAGAGATGTAATGTCGACTCTCGATGACACCCCTACCATGCGGAACTTGTGTCGGATAGCGCTATTGCAGAAAACCAACATGCCTATGAACAGGCAAGGAGTTATTGTGTGCGAACGCTGTGTAGATGTTTTTGAAAAAACCGATACGCGTAACTCAAAATACGAACGAAGAGTGCCGTTATAACACCTAACCACTCGCATAAACTGGCCTTGCTCCATTACTCTCAAACCATCATCATCATCATTCGCATAACCGCATACAGTACGGGGAGCCTTGCCTTCTCTTCATGTACTGTACTGAAATGACGACGCAAAGCCACGCGAACACTTCGAAAGCAGCGGCGTCTGTTACCGGGTGATTAAGCAGCGCGACACCTCGGCGTGACTTGTGCTGGCGATGTCTTGGCGATTCCCGGTACATGCAGGCGACGCAAGCCATGCACCGTGCACGATCCAGCAGGGAAACGCTCTGCAGCCTTTTGTGGCGTCTCTTGTTCGGAGCAACCATTGTAACAGCACACTTTTAGTCCACACGCCGCCGACGTGTTTCAACTTTGAAGGTCGACTGGACTGTCGGGGATGCACGCGCAGTGATGGAGTACGATTAGAGTTTCCTTCTCTACCACCACGTAAGGGCTGGTGAGAGGAAAGGTCTGCGAAGGCGCGCTCTGTCCTCTAAAGCAACAAATGCAGGAATATTGGAATTCGCGGTCACAAAGGCTTCCGAAGAAAGGCTTTCGCCATCATCACGCACCTAAACTTACTCATCATTCCGGAACATGATCTTACGGCTTGGAGGAGTCCGATACGGACCCTATTTCGAGAGGTAATACATCGCATAAAGTACAATTTTGACATCACTACTAACGTTGCAAAAATATACTTTATAAAACGCTTTAGGATCTCCAAGGCATACAACGTGAAAACTCGTTGACCATAGCGTTACACCAGATGGCTTAGATCTCCCTGTAGCCTTGTGGTAGGGGCGTCTCCAGAAGGTCAGCCCGCCCCGACCTCCCAAGAAAAGAAATTGTGCACACCACAGTTTCAGGCGTGAAAGTTTAAGGAAAACGGAACTTATGTCCACTTCCTGTCCTTCATTTTAGTCACGCTTTGGGCTGACTCCACGAGATACACGCGCTTTTTTTTTAATTTTTCCTCAATTTTATGGGTTATGCGCAAGCGAGATAACAATAACCCTACGGTGAAGGCAGATTTCCCCTAACGTATCGAACTATTGTTCGTTCTTTATTACCGTGCAGCAGTCAAGAAGCCTCCGATAATCCCTAAGCTTCCGCCTTCAAGGAACATAAGCAGACTTACAGCTCCCGAGATATTTATTATTCATTATTGGAATGGATTTTTTATCATTCGTTGCTATTTTAAAGGTAAGTAGTGTCAAATAAAAGTGTGCGCGTATGTACTGAGTGCCAAATCTTTACTTAGAGCGCGTGAGCGGTGGTTTTTCTGTCTCATTACGCTCTTAATTAAGAAGTAACAGCCTAGCAGACGATGGGCGCAGCTGTTCGCGGTTTCTGAGCATGTACTTAATCTCGACCTGTTTTCAACTTGGCGTCCGTCATACCGCGCTGAGGCATGAAAAGTCGCAGCTCGTGCACGCTAGTTCAAGATTTGACCGACTATACGTGCCTCTCTTACAAATAACCGCCGTCAATGCTCAAGAAAAATACAATTTGCTAATACCTTTCCCCTAAACTCCGTGTCATCTCTATGGCAGGTCCTGAAAATAGCTCCGCTCACCATCCACCTTCTCAGAGTGGAACGGATCATAACTTTCATTTCAAATAATATAAGGGTGGGGGGAGGGGAGAGAGAGAGGAGCGTGCCAGGACTGGCGTTGCGGTGCTTGGTAAGGCATCGCGGGCGCGGGGGCCTAGCAGTCTCCCCACCTGCTGCCTTCCCCTGTGCAAAACGGAGCGGTGGGCCCCGAACGCCAGCTCCCAGCTAACTGAACGCCCGGTGCCGACTTTTACTTGTAGGGCCCCTGGAGCGGCACATTCGCCGCTGTCTTTCAGTTCAGGCACGCGCAAATCACTGCGCGGAAGGCGGTCTCTCCCTTAGGAGTGCACAGTGCGCGCCCCACAAGGAGCGTTGACGCACTCGGTGGTTTTTAAAGACGATAGTCTTTCTTGGGCTACTTAAACCCAGAAATTTTGGTCTGTCTGTCTGTCTGTCTGTCAATGACTCGATTCAGCCACCCGGCCAAAGTAAAACAATGCCTGAGCAATAGTCTTATATAGTCACAGCTAAATCTACCCATCTAAGCCCGGTGTAATGTTCATGCTTGTCAATATTGTTGAAGAAGAACAAGACATTACGCAAATATAAGACAACAGATTAATACAGAAGTGATATTTGCAGTGTTCCTTTACAAAAAAAATCATACATGCCTGATTTTTGAGAAATTAAATACTTCATCAACTGCAGAAAAAAAATTCACTCCGCCGTCGCCTGCTGTCGCCCGCGCCACTGTAGCTTCTGGCGCCATTTTAATCAACCGGCAACAGTTACGAAAGGTTCCACTCGATAGGCTCCACGTTCTTCTTGCAACGCACGTGGAGTAGGGAAACGTTGAAGTAGGGCGCCTCGATTCACGCGCGTCTTCGCCGTACGGCAGCGTTGGCATCGAGACACCCGGCCTGGAGCAGTGGAACGCGGTAAATTTAAAATGATTTTGGCAAACCTTTGGCGTCTTTACCTTGGGAGGAGCGCGACGCAGGAGGAACAAAATGAGAGGTGAGCGGGAAGGCGAAGGGAGGCATTTACTTGGCAAAAGTCCATAAACACTATCGTCTTTTGTCGACATTTGCAACGAAAGGAGCAGATACGCGGCCAATTTTTTAATTCTGGCATTCTTTGGCCACTCCAAAGGACAACGGTGTAACAAGGACTGTGTAACAAGGACGGTGTAACAAAACTACACGAGCGCAAAAAATGAAGAATTGCCGAAAGTGCCACATTTAATCGCCATAATAGCGCGAAATTCTGTTCGAACAAATAGCCGAACACGAAAAATAAAAACTTGACTAAAATGAACAGACACACTAAAAAATACGCATCTGTACATCTCCAAGAAACGAAGAATGAAATAAATAAGAAATCCCGGAAAGGAACGTTGGAAACATGAATAAAATGCGTGCCAACAGTCAAAGCGAACACCAGGTTTTGCATGTACGAAAAAACCCACTATTGGTGATGTTAAGGAAGTTAATCGCTATAAAGTGTGAATGCACGTAAAGACAAAAAGAAGCATAGGAAAACATTGAAACCATAAACAACCAAATGTATCTGGCTACTCATAATGAAATCTGGCTAGCGGCCGCCGTGACTCAGCGGCTAAGGCGTCGTACTGCTGAGCCAAAGGGCACGGGTTCGATTTCCGGCCGTGGCGGCCGCTTTTCTGATGGAGGCGAAAAGCGAAAACGCCCGTGTGTTCCAGATTTGGGGGCACGTTAAAGATCACCAGGTGACCGAAATTAATCAGGAGTTCTCCACTACGGTGCGCCTCATCGGCTGTGTAGCCTCGGCGCGTAAAACCGCATAATCAATAATCACTTCTGGCTATAAAAAATTCCAATGAAGACAAGAGGCGTAAGATTGCTGCGCATTTGTAGCGAATTTTCTGTTTTCTGCACAATTTTTAGTGCACGCGAAAGCACATCTATCCTACCTCCCCGGATTTTTCTTTTCATAGCTATTAATTTACCTTGCCTACAGCAGCCTCCGTCGGCAATTTGGTGTCAATCCAAACTCTTTTTACATTCTTTTAATCTCCGGCATCGGTAATTTCGGTACCACAACATAATAATAAAGAACAATAAAATGATATCTTAGGTGTGATTGCAGCAGCTCCTGTATGCACATATTGCAGAGAAAATAGCAGATTTCCGCGGTCATAATCTGCTCCCAGCCGTCAGAGTGAACGCCACTCTACGATAAACAATATAGTGTATAGTCTTTTTGAGGAGCAACGGTCGCCGGCGAGGACGAACGGCTGTAGTTCCTCCGTTTTTCGTCCTTTTTGGCTAAGAGTGTAGGGCTTGGGGTTGACATGGGCACCGCCACAGATGTACGCACCACGGAAGAGTGACTGCAACTCTCGCAGCGGTCGGTGCGGCTTCGCACGGCTGAGGCGACGTTACAGTGAACTCTTAAGTGAACTGCCGAGAATGGTTTGAGTGTAGTGAACGTACATACATATGCAGTGCTACTTCTCGTCAATGGTGACGGCGCAGTGACTTCAGGAATCCAGCATTTTTAGTGCACAGCACTTAAGCCTCCGCTGCTGTGGTTTGGCGGTTTTGTCGGCCTCGTGACCGAACAAACGAAGGAAGCACCGAAGACAGAAGGAAAACACAGGAAGAAATTGTGAGGGGGAGGGCGGGATGCCGAGGCGGCGCGACAAAAGCCGGGCACACACTGCGTGCTGCACGTACATAGTTCCTTCGGCATCCTCCTGGTTGCTCCTTTCTCTTCCACGAAAACAAATATTTCCACCCCGTTGCGTGGCTTATGCGGACCACGTGACATTTGCGCGGGTGGATCACACATGATTTACAAAAAAATTCCCCCGCATTTCCCCGAGGGGGAGAATGTGAAAGTGCGAATGCACGGTTGTCGGCCCGCTTGCGGCGCTTGCGCTCGGCCCCCGCAGCCCACCGCCTCGCCGCCTTCTCTTCCATCTCTTCCATCGGGTTTGTAGTATCACGTGTACACCACGCAGTTATCAAGCCGCTATAACGCCGCTGAGTCGCCAACGCACGCCGCTGACGACGTAGTTTGAATGCGTTAAAGATATAAGGCGCGTCACTAACACTGATATCAGCGTCGTGTCCGTGGCTTGGTCGGTAGAGCGTCGCGCTGCGGCCGCAAAGTCCTCGGATCGAAACCTGGCGCCGGATGCTGTTTCTTTTTTAAATATAGAGGAGCACTGCGGACGCCGACGCCGCCGCCGGCGGTGGATGGTTTGGGGTCGCTTATAAAGTGCATTCGCACTTAAAACAATCCAGGCGTCGGCGAACGTGCTGCGAGATGATGGCCGATAAGCGGACGCCGCCGTGCGTTCGAAGATCATGCGATCACTTCCTGACAAGCAGTAGCTATGCGCCATCACCTAGAAGTCTGCAGTTCGCACGTCGCAAAAATTTGGCATCATGGAACATAGTAATGGTCAGTCATTTTTTAACGCTGTGTTTTTTTATGCATTCTCTGCTGCTACTGATTTTAATTGTTACACTGATTATAAAAGTTTTTATGCCAATACCATGGAACCGACTGTTTATGATAATTATGGCGTTGACTGTATAGTTGCAAAACTGAAAATTGAACTGAAACTGAAAACTGAAATGTAATGCGTGTTTAAATATAAAGTCAGAGTTCTCGGCGAGTGCTAAAGTTTCTGCTCTATTATCTTGACCGAATTTTTTTTTTTACTCGGCCCGGACGCTTGGGTGTCCACTCGTTACAACAGGTTCGTGGCCACAATCATCATCATCAGCAGCAGCAGCAGTCAAATTAATTGGCTTGAGAAGATCTCCACCGTCCTTATCGTAGGAGGCGGGAGACCGGAGAAGAGCGTGAGAGGCCAGCAGAGTGGCGAAAAGAAATATTTACATGGCATGGGCTGCTGAAGACATATGCAAGGAAGCATGGAAGCATGGCATGGGCATGAAAGCATGGCAAGGAAGGATGGCATGGGCTGCCGACGACATATGCAAGGAAGTGAAAAATACGCTGCGAATTTTTATTTACTGTTTACAACGACGGCACATTTTTTGACCTGACAACAACAAAACAACAACGATGACGACGAAGGTTTTTCGCTGAATAGGACAATTAAGGCTTTCGCCTTATTAGCTCCGCTGACCATCCACCTTCACAGAGTGGAAGGGCTCATGACTTTCATTTGCAAATAATGTAAGGGGGGGGGGGGGGGGAGGGGAGTGCCAGGAGTGGCGTTGCGGTTCTTGGGAAGGCATCCCAGACGTGGGGGCTAAGCTGACCCCCCGCCTGCTGCCTTCCCCTGCGCGAATTGGAGCGGTGGGCCCCGAACGCCAGCTGCAAGCTAACTGAACGCCCGTGCCGACTCTTACTTGAAGGGCCCCTGGAGCGGCACTTTCGCCGGTGTCTTTCGGCTCAGGCACGCGCAGATCACCGCGTGGAAGGCGGTCTCTCCCTTAGAAAGAGAGAGAGAGAGAAAAAAATTGGCCGCGTATCTGCTCCTTTCGTTGTAAATGACGTCAAAAGACGATAGTCTTTATCGGCTTTTGCGCAGTAAATGCCTCCCTTCGCTTTCCCGCTCACCTCTCATGTTGTTCCTCTTGCGTCGCGCTCCTCCCAAGGTAAAGACGCCAAAGGTTTGCTTAAATCATTTTAAATTTCCCGCGTTCCACTGCTCCAAACCGGGTGTCTCGATGCGAACGCTGCCGTACGGCGAAGACGCGCGTTAATCGAGGCGCCCTACTTCAACGTTTATAGAACCGCGTTTCCCTACTCCACGCGCGTTACAAGCAGAACGTGGAACCTATCTAGTGGAACCTTGCGTAACTGTTGCCGGTTGATTTCTTAAAATGGCGCCAGAAGATATAGTGGCGCGGGCGACAGCAGGCGACGGCGGAGTGAATTCTTTTTCTGCAGTTGATGAAGTATTTAATTTCGCAAAAGTCAAGCATGTTTGATTTTTTTATAAAGAAACACTGCAAATATCACTTCTGTATTGATTTGTTGTCTCATATTTGCGTAATGTCTTGTTCTTCTTCAACAATGTTGACAAGTATGAACCTTACACCGGAAATAGACACATTCGTGCATGCAAGCGGTCTTCAGTGTGCCTGCCGATCATTTATTTGTCGGTTCACGTAGAGACTGTGCGGGTTAAGCGCACGAACGTGCCACTATGTTTAGCCAGCGGATTTACACGGGTATTTAGCTGTGACTATATAAGACTATTGCGAAGGCATTGTTTTGCTTTGGCCGGGTGGCTGAATCGAGTCACAGACAGACAGACGGACAGACAGACAGACATACAGACATACAGACAGACCAAAATTTCTGGGTTTAAGTAGCCCAAGAAAGACTATCGTCTTTAATAAACTTTATGGCGATACGTAGTTAGGAGGGGGCGGTGACCGGTAGTTGCAGCTTGCCGGTGACCAAGGCAGTCCGTTCCGTCAGACTTTTCTGTATCTGCGGGTCGGAGCTACCCACCGCCGCCTCCCATTGCTCGGTGGTACGGATTAATGGGAAGGGATCGTTTTTGCATGCCCACATGATATGGATTATGGTATCTTTCAAGCCACATGCGGTGCAGTTGGGGACTGATACAGGGTGGGAAGAATTAGGTGCAGTTTGGCTCGACAGGGTAAAGTGTTCGTTTGAATGAGGCGCCATAAGCGTTCTTGAGAGTGAGAGAGGGTAGGATGAGCCGGCGGGAATATGCGGCGGGCGAGGCGGTAATGCTCAGTTATTTCCCGATAGCCAAGCAAGCTGTCTCGGGCTGATCGGGCTCCGTGTAAGGGTACGAGGCTTGGGCCTGCTCGGACAGTGAGTTCTCGAGCTGCTTTGTTGGCTGCCTCGTTGCCCCCCAGCCCTGTATTGCCAGGAGTCCAGATCAGCTCCACGGGGTCGGTAGGAGGATTTTGAACAAGAATTTGGAACGCCTGAGGAGAGATGGTACCTCTGGCAAAATTTGGAATGGCCGTTTTCGGATCTGAGATGATAATTGTGGGGGTTGGCCGTTGCGTTAGTGCTAGGGCGATTGCCGCTTCCTCCGCCGTTGCCGGATGACGGATGCGTATTGTGAGGGAGGTGAGGGGCGGGGAGTTAGGGATGAATATTGCTGCGACACCATACGCGTCATGATGTCTATAGTCTCCTGCGTCTACGTAAAGGCTGCTCGGCTTAATGGGGATCATTTCTCAGTCAAGGTCCGTGCTCGCTGTTCCCTTCGTGTTTTGTTGTGCACTGGGTGCATATTACGTGGGAGAGGGCGGATGCAGAGGTGCGCATGAATGCTTGGAGGGCTGGGGACTTTGGGATCAGTGATTAGCGGAGCCCGCAGATTTAATCTATGCATAATCTGTCGACCAGTGGGTGTTGTCGATAGGCGCTTAAGTTGATTGAGTTGATTGAGTTGATTGAGTTCAAAAGGAGTGGAAATGGCTTGACCTTTACAATGGAAACACCGAAGGAAGGCGCAATTCAGTTCCTAGACCTACGGCTCAAGTTTGAACGAGACCACGTTTGCTGGTCATATACGCCGAGATCTGAAAAGCCGTTGCTGAGCTTCGCTTCTAACCATTCAAAGTTGGTGAAACAAGGCTTAGCCATGTCGTGCCTAAAGGCATCAATTAACAAGTCGAGTGTGCACATGATGCACGCAAGTTTCGAAGTGCAAGTCCGGAGGCTGACACAAGCGGGTTTTGCTACGACATTGCTTGCTTCAATTTCAGAGCGACTGTTGGGGAAATTGAAGCGATCGAGCCAGGGGCCGCCCTGCAGGGAGGAGCAGGAGGGTAGAAGGAAGATGGCGGTGGTGCCGTACATACACAACCTGTCGCATCGCCTGAAAAAGGTCGCTGCCGGCTATGGCGTCGACGTTGTGTTTACGGCTCGGAACAAGCTTGGCAGAATCTGCGGAAGCGTTGCTAGGAGAATAGATGGAGAGTGCAAAGATTCTGAAGAATGCGTCGTCAAGCACCGGGACCCGCATGTAGAGTGCAAGAAAGGTGTTGTGTACAACATTCCGTTGGACTGCGGAAAGCACTACATCGGTCAAACCGGTCGCTGCTTGAATGTGAGACTGCACGAGCATGAGAATTCCACTAAAGGAACGCCGAACTCGAACCTTGCACTACATTGCAAAGCCTGCTAAGGGAGCCAGCCAGCTTGTAGGAGTGCGACAGCAGAATATGCGCACAAAGATGAGATGTGTCGCCTCATCGTTGAAGCTTACAAGATACGAAAAGCAGGATACGCGTGTGTCGCCAAGCCATCAATAACACTACAGCAAAAAGAAGTCAAATTTTTGGATGCAGCAATCGAGGGTCATGGGGGATGGTAATGCATGATAACAAAAAAGTTATCTTCATGCTTATTGCGCATGTGTTGTGAATTGTTGTGTTGTGAGCTAGCGGACCGTTTAGCTAATCTAAGGGGGGCTCCCACTCCCAGCTAAGGGGGGCTCCCACTCGGCAGCGGCCACTTTGCTAGTTAGTTGCAGACCGATGAACCGTTCTGCGGCGCGCTTCCTTCCCACCTAGTCAGTTCACTTTGAGCGCACGACCAGGTGACCTAAACCACGTACATTATGGCGTTGCCTGCATCAAAGGGATGTCGTACGGCACCGCGTGAGAGCTGGTGATCCGGGGCAGTATTAGGGATCCGGGGAAGCTGCTTTGGCGCAAGCAAATAAGGCCCGGTGTCGAATCTGGTAGGTTTCCAGTGGTGGGCGGATATAGCTGTCGCTGTGGATGAGTTACTGCAGTGGGCTGCCGTATAATTACCCCCCCCCCCCCTCTTTTTTTTTTTTTTTTTTTTTTCCTTTCTGATGGAGATGTTTGAACTCAACCAAGCTTCGAATAGCTGCTCCTGGAGTTGTGACCTTGGCAATGGAACATTTTATTTCTAGAAAATTTCCTCGGCCCTTGCGCGGTCCGCATTTCGCTGTTACAATTCGGTGTGATTTAGTTTTGCGAGATTTGGCGAGATTTCGGCGCACAGTACGGACCCCCGGGTGGTGTAACTTAACCCGTAGCTTTTCACTGTGGCAAGCCTCATCGGCCAGGTGTAACTGCGGTGCGTGAAAACCTATCACTTTCAGTTATGATGAGGCCGCAGGTTTAACTTCGCACAAAGAACATGAGCGCTGTGCAGTGTGCACTAACCGGTTTCGCACGCAGCAATTGTGCTCAAAGGGCAGAACGTTAACTCGTAGCACCGTTTCGGGAGCGTGATAGCTCGCATACAGCGAGAAAGGTTTTCATATTGCATGTATACGCACACCGGGAAAACCTTTCGTAGAGCACTCTGGTATTTTGGGCTATTCGTCGCCTAGAATTGTTGACAGTAGAGGAGTGACTCATGGCGTCAGTCGCTCTGGAACCAAGGTACAACCATGTCCCAAACGTGGGGCTTCACACAAAGGGAATTCTCTCCTTCATGAATTGTGCGCAAGTGATTTGCCCAAGACACCGTAACCTTAATTAAGAAATGAAGTAATAACCATGATGAACCGGAAAGGTGCACATGCAAAGCGTAAAAGGGGAGGCAGCGCCGCTCGGCGTATTTGTTTTAATGTGAGACCTTATCCAAATTGTTACCCGCGCCGCGCCATGAGTGTCAGAATAACAACCCAGTGCTAAAAACGCATGGCTACGCACTCTGCAAATCCCGAATAATGCTATTGAATACGCGGTAGCATGTTTAGACATGGTGGACATTTCGTTGTTAAGGAGGAGCGGGACAAAATGTGATGCCATTAAAACCGCTGGAATTCGGTTAGATCTAGCGGCTTTATATGTTGCGGATCATTAACGGCTTGATCAGGGGCAGGGGGATCGAGTAGTCCTATTCTTAATAAATGGCTTCACGTACCACAACCGGAAGAGGGAGAAGGCAGCGTGATAAAATCAATCCGAAATAAAAAAAGAAAGCATGTCGCAATAAAGTCTGTTTTGCGATCTGAGAATAAAAAAAAAAGCAAAGCACCGCTACTAAGCGGTCATGAAGGTGCGGCAAGTTTTTTGAAGTGTCACGTCGGGAACGGCAGCTCACACATCACGATAGGACGCATGGTGGAACATCGTGCCGCGCTCGACGCGGGGAGTGGCCGATTAAGAAGGGTCGTACGACGTTTATAGCAATAGACGTACCCGCGCACGGCTCACAACGAGACAGGATTTCGACGGCTACCTGCGCGACGCAACTAAACGAGGACAAGGCCTGTGTACATCAGCTAAAATGAATAGAGCCGAAGGTGTATCAAAGCGAGGCCGGCTCAATAAACGCGTGCACGGAAGCATGCCATTTCGCTTGTATTGTCGCACGTTGCTGGTCGCACACGAATATGCAGTTTGCAACTCTAGGAAGCTGATTGGATCGGGATATCCGCAGACGCTGTGAGCGGAGAAACCATCGAACCAACCAACGTCGAAGGAGACAGTTCCTCGTCTCTCGCAAAGTGAGCGGGCATATTTTTGCGCCCATAGACGGAATAAATCGATCAACCAAGCGTTCAGTGTTGGAGCCCCGTGCACCGCTGAGCTCGGGAGTCGGGACAAGAGCGGTGATTGGAAGGGTGGCAGCTTATCACCGAATTTCTCGGTCTTTATTGTTACCCGTCACTCCGACCTTATAGCGCGGTTAGTGTACGCGCTTAGTGGACATAGGTTACTTGCATCATTGTCACCCGAGGACTTCCGCCAACTGCCAAAAAAGAAATCGAGTCCCAAATTTACAAAAGAAACTGAATTTTAACGCGTAGCGTTAAGGGCTCTGTGTCGCAGAAAAGCCGGCGTCGCCGGCGGCGTTGCCCATGAGCGAAAAACTCTGTAGCGCCCCTGGCGGCGCCCACTGAAATCTCTGGGATCGTAAGACGCTGCCCCTCCAGGTCGGGTACAGGCAAGGCGGAAAGCTTTCACCGCTCGTAGTACACAGGCGGCACGATGACGTTAGCGCCAGGGTGTAATGCGCCATTGCGAATGGTTAAGCAATGCGAACGGGGTCGATAACACTATTGTGTTTCACGCGTGCGAAACTAAATTGTCCTGACGATTTCTTCTCGAAGCAGTTCACGACCGTGGTGAAAGCCGTCCGGCATTGCAGAGGGGCAGGATAGAGCCACTAGTGGCTCTTGGGCAGGCGATGCGGGGAGGGGCGCACTCCTTGAACCAACCATGGCAGCGGTGGACGGGAAGCCCCGCCTCCTTTTAATGCTATATAATTTCTTCCCTGCTACTGGCAAACTTTCTTTAGTGGAGAGGGGGGGGGGGGGGGGCAGGGGGGTAACCCTATTTGAGTTGCCGCTGATGACGGATGCGGTAAGCACGGAGGGCGAAACTTCCTGGCTGGCATTCGCTGGCTGCTGCCGAAGCCCCGAGTCATCGCACGGTCAATCACCGGCATTGGGAAACGTAATAAAGTTCGTTAACAGCACATCCAACGTGTGACCTTGGCCTATGAAGTGAAGCCGCTGTGCTTCTGCCGCCTGCCCGTCATGTTTATGCACGAAGGCATGACGGGCAGCCACGTGATACGCAGGGCTGTAATGGAGAGGTTGGATTTTCGTCTCCGCATGGACAATGCTTAAATAACGTCACGTTGGACTCGCTGAACATGCAGATACCCACGGTTGCTCGCTACGCGGTGCAATGTATTATGCGCGTGAGAGGCAATCACAGCTTCCCAAAGCTATCTAAGCAATTCACGTTTTGAGAAGCAACACGTGCAAGCGTCAGTTATTTTGCAGAGAAGTAAATATACGTTTTACAAGGCCGCTTAGACGTTTTCCTCTACACGGGGTCCCCTCTCGCTGCTGTTTCCTTTTTACTGTTTTTTGTATTTCCTGTTTAGCACGGAGTTAGCTGGGTATGTATATTTTCCGTATTCTGCAATAAAGTTATGCTATAAAAAGAATTCCTTTTATAGCTCTTTTTCAGCTAAGGAGGATTTAGATGATGAAATTTCGGCGTTCCTTGTAGGGTAGAAAAATGAGGATAGATTTATCGCGCTGTGCTGTACGCTTACACTGGCGTTATCCATCTTCGTGGGAAGGGACCATGCATACTGTCAAAGTGCTTTGTCTCTCGTGACTGCGGCCGGGCCATTATCTTTATGCAAGAATACCCGCACGCATTCTGAGCGTTGAGTGCAGAACTCTAAAATCGGCGTTGCCTGTGTCATAAATAAAATGAGTAAGGGCTAGTTTAAGCTGCTTTAGTTTATCCCCGTCTTTTTTGCTGTGTTTAACTGAAAACGAAAATCTGGAAAGAACGTCCGACCGTGAATCGCGTTTCAACGCCGGCAACGTGCAAACATTTTTCCTGTGTGATATTACAGTGCACGTTAAGGAGCTGCAGGTAGTCTAAATTAGTATTGAGTGCTCCCCTGCGGTACACTCAAGGCCAACGTACAGATTAGACGTGTTACCCCTCTCGATATGAAACTGAACGTTGTAAATATCAACTTTGAAATTTCTACCTCCCGCTTTTTAGCCCATACTTGTGTTTTCCTTTATTTCTGAAACATTTTATTAAATATCACTCGAAGACATAACAATCTACGAATTATTAAACCCAAACTGCCCGACTTTCCACCGAGAGCCCGAATCCCCAACCCCTACGCCAAAAAACTATAATCCACGTATACCTCGTCATCAGACAATAACGAGTCAACAGAGTAACTTCCTACTCACGAGTTACGGAACTCCGCTTCGTAATGTGATGGCAACCCCCCCCCCCTCCTCCAATTTTAATTATGACTTGGTCGTTGTCTGTTGTTCTACGCCTATCGGTGAACAAATGAAAATGCAGAAGGTGGATAAACAAACCTGCCTTTTTTGACATAATGAAACTTCTTGTGGCAATAAAAGTACGTCATTCTGATTATTTAACAGATTTAGGCGATTTGGTAATGTCTTACTTATGGTGCTTCGTCTGCTAGTTAAACTTTCTGTGGGCAGGCAGATGGCAGGTAAATCGGTATTTACAAGTACCGGGGGGTTAATCAGAGGTCATCTTTGGATGCACGGGTCTATGGGATGTTTCGCAATTCCATTTATATGTTGCAGAACTCTGACGGGGAATAGTTGAGGACTTTCGTTGGGCTTTGATTATGCGTTTTGACATTGCCATCATGTTCGGCCTCTTTAATGGTGGTATCTGAATGCATGAGTGAAGGTTACTCGCGTCAAGTGCCGGTATATGCGTCCCGGCGCATATGTGCTTGCTTATGTTTTGGATGCGTCGGCTTACTAGAAAGGATCATCTTCTCGTTTGTCGAATTGTTCATAGCATATCCTTTTGAACGCACAAACACAACATATTCACACAGATAGTCACATTCTTCATAACATATCATCCTTTTCAACTCACAAGCACAACACATTCACACAGATAGAATGGAAACTTTCTTCCTGGAATGCATTCAACGGCTATCACATAGTCTACGAGTCAGGAAGACTGATTATGATCCTGAAGGACACCAGACCACCACCAAACAGCAGCGGAAAGAATTTGTGGCCTATAGTTATTCACAAGCCCATTCCCTCGTCCTACTCTCTGTCCCAAAAAGACTTCCTCAGATAACGAATGCCGTTGACAAATGTTTCCCCTGCTAAAAGTTTTATTTCACAGCACGACCCAATGCGTGCCGCACCAAGTGAGACGCCTCCCACCGAGCGGGTACCCTAATACCAGAACCTGGACTCCGACAATATTGTTTATTCACCGCCATTCTCCTAATCAAGGCGTATGTGCCACCCGACAAATTTCGGACACTACTGAGCATATACTTTGGACATGCCCTCGATTTCAAACCGAAAGACAGGTTCTCCTTGACGACCTTCCCTGTAGCTTAAGACCAAATTTCTATAATAATCTCCCCCATCCCCCCTACCCACCCAAATTACGAAATCATTCTGCGACACTCTCTTGCATTCTATATTGCAACCCACTATTTTGCCCTTCTATTTCCCACGCATACCCACCATTTGTACGGGTTCTCGCTACCCCTGAGGTAAGGGGCATTTGATGTATTAGCAGGAGACCCCCGGGTTTTTCACTTCAAGAAACGTTAAAAATTACCATTTGTGTATTACAACATTGCCACATAACAGATAGAAGCATATTTTGAGAGTGAAAAAAGGTAAACACTGATGGGTCTCGTATAGAGAGAGATAGAACAAGACACCGATCCACAAGTGACTCTCTGAACAGACGGCACCAGTTTTTGTAGTCAGTTTCACAGAGGGGCGCGACGCCTGAATATTTAGCAGCATAAATAATGATATCAACACTCGGGGGCCTCGAATGAGGGTCTTTACTCATTCCCCACGCTAATAGACAGGGTGATCAAAATTAAGTCGACGGGGTTTTTTTTTAAATAAGGCGCTTAGCTTTACGTGAAGACGACCTCTAGAGTGAGGTTATGCGCCAAGAGGGACACACAATGAGGTGGTAACTATTGATGTCGGTGGCTTAATTACTAAATTTCAATAATTAACTTTTTAGCGGTTGCAGTAAGCAGGCAACTTTGTGTTGAAGAGTTAGACGCAATCTTGTATCTACGCAGTTTCATTTGGCAGAATTCTTCTAGCGCATCCGTACTCCGAGATGTCGAACTGCGAAGTTTAACCCTTTGATGCCCAGTGTTGCTCAGGAGCAACAACTCAAACAATATTTTTTTCTCTCGCACTTTGTGCTTTTCTCGACATTTAACCCCATCTATCAACATACTCAGGATCCAGGACCTTCGAAAATTAAAGACGGGAGGGGCAGCACATACTTCCGTGTGCTAAAAACGATATTGTTTACGCGTGTCAACTCGCATTGAGCCCGGGAGGCTCAATGGGCTTGTGACAGGTAACAGAAATTGTGCAAGTTTGTTGTTATTACAAATGACAGCAATGCAAGCTTAAAGTTATTGTCTTCACTTCAACCATAAATCATGGTGATCAAGGCGGCTCTCTTGTTCAAGTGATATAGGGGCAGCCAGTGCCCGCTGTGTCCTAGTGTCTGTCCTATTAAACCAAATTTTCTTCTGACTTCATATTTGTGATGTCAGAAGTCATTTTAGGTCATAAAAAACTTCTCACACGCTTAAGCAAAATAATAAAGTTTTGGGCATCAAAGGGTTAATGGCCGTTCGCATGATTACGCTTGCTAGACAGCGACGACTGGCGCATACTGTGTTTCGATAGCGGTTCCGCCTACTGCAGATTGCGATAATGCCATCCAAGACTGAAAGGGTGCTAGTTATCACTTTTTCCTATGCCTCCACCCCGTTGTCAAGCTAAAATACGTACACAGCAGGCACGTCACAAAAGGGAGGAGCAGTAGGCAGAATCTGCAGTAGGCGGAACCGCTATCGAAACACAGTACGAAAGGGAGGAGCTTTGCGCCAGTCGTCGCTGTCTAGCATGCGTAATCATGCGAACGGCAATTAAACGTCGCAGTTCGATATCTCGGACTACAGATGCGCTAGAAGAATTCTGCCAAATGAAACTGCGTGGAAAGACGATTGCATCTAACTCTTCAATACAAACATGGCTGCTTACTGCAGCCGCTAAAAAGTTAATTATTCAAATTTAGTTAATTAAGCCACCGACATCAATCGTTACCCCCTCATTGTGTGTCCTCCTTGGTGCATAACCTCACTGTAGCAGTGTCTTCACGTATATCTAAACGTCTATTTTTTAAACAATCTGTCGACTTTACTCTGATCACCCTGCATATACAGCGCACTGTGTGGAATTTTATTAAAAGTGGTTGCGGAGCATCTAAGGACGTTTATGTAGGGCGTATCTATAATTCTACGACTTTCGTATGAAATGGGCGCTCACATTAAGCTACCATTCTTTTCTTTTATTTGTTTTTTATGCTTGGTAATACAATGGCGCAACTGCTTCAGTGGTGATCGAAGGATGGAAAAGGCGCTCCGGTGAATTACGAACCGCGCACGCCGTGGAGCTTGGCCACATCCGCGTATCTTCTGGCTGCGGAGAAGGCGCCGCAGGTGCAATCGTGGAAAAACACATCGCGGTTTGTATTCTCCCCCTCCCCGAAAGGTTTCCCAATGGGGCCGATATCGGCGTCGAGAAAAATCGGGTGCCAAATCCTAAATGAAAAATCAACACCCCTCTCTAATCCGGAAAGCAGTATTGACGCCAAGGTTCGAAGGGGGCTCTATTGACCGACGCGGACAGCACCACGCACCTGCCAGTTTTCGCGTTTTTGGCGAGGCCAACTTACGCCTCAAAACATCGACGCTAGCTACGCGGTAAGAAGAGGTGAATACACCCCAAATGAGGTTCTAAAGGAAGCGCAAAAATACATTAGACCTTCCTCGGCGAACAAAGTATTGAAGTATTGGCGAACTCGATTAATGCGTTGTATCTCTTTTGAACCAGTCCGTGTATATATATATATATATATATATATATATACTTTGATTGCGAGAAGGGCTGTCTTTGGTTGCCGTAGCAAATAGTAAAAAATGGGTATAGCTTCAAACAAAATATATATATATATATATATATATATATATATACACAAAACTTTCCAAAGCGCAACTGGCGCAGTGATCCGAAATATTAGACCTCGGCTCATTGCCACATCAGCGCTTAGAGCGTGGCAATGACCCGGTGGCTCTTGCTTTGGCTCCATGTATCAAAGAGCTAAATTGCGTCAGTGTAATGGCCCTTTCCTAGTGTACCCGCTTTTGAAAATGTTCACTTCGTTATTTTTAACTGCACCCGATTATTCTTGATGTCCCGTTAGGGCAACTATTTCGGACACTTCACTACAGTATTTTTTTTTTCGACGGGGCAAAAGCGTACGTTTTTTTACGATTTCTTTACGAAAAAAAGGAGAACTGAAGCCAGCGATGAACAGTTATAAAATAAGTTAGGCGTTTAAAATAATGCGCATTTTGCTTTAGCTGTGATTATTCTCTTTGGGATCTCGGCTGACAAAAGCTCCTCCCGACTGGTCTTCAAGGATTGGGGGCTCCTGGGGTCTGCTATAGTGATTCAGTAGAATGGCAGAGATGCGATAATTAAGGGATATATTGGCGCTGCTTCACAAATGGATGCTCAAGTACATTGATTGATGTTTGCCCTTACGCTCATTTCTATTCCGAAAAATGAAAAGTGGAGGGTGAGACAATGGCAAGATAACACGTGAGATGGCCACGAATGCCAACATGCTGCAGGCTCCAAACGTGGGTTTAGCATGCGAGTTTGGCTCGGAAATGAAAATCGGCCAATGCCCGCAAACGGCATGTTTGTAAGGGCAATAGGACGTTGCGTGGTCGCAGTCGTATACTCGCGTCTTTTTAAGCGCAGACGCGAATCATTCGAGATGTCTTCAAGAGGAAATGCTAACGCGAATTCCTTTCTACCCTGCCTCGGACCTGGAGCGTGTATAGCTACAGCTCGCATACGAACGAACGGCTTGTCCCCGCGGCTTTCCTCGTGCTTGGCAAGTCGGTCCCCTGTTTGCTTCGCTCAGTATTCCTGTCGAAGTTCGCAGAAACACGGGAAAGCAATAGACCCCTTCACTTATTTTTTGTTTCCGTCCATATACGTGATGAAATGAACCTTTCTAACACCCAAAATAGCACTATTTCGCCAAGACACCTACTCCTGAGGTTGAGACTCGCTGGGACAAAATATGTCTGAGAAGTTACTATCCCCATCTTGGGAAGCGTGAGCAGTAGGTGGTCGAACAGCGTTGAGTTTTCATCACTCAACGAATACCCCCTAAGTGTTGTTCCACCAAGATTTTTTGTTCACTCGTGGTACTACTAATGAAAAAAAAAATTGCCCCGATTTGAGAGCCTAGTCACAACAAAGTGAGTGGCATTTGTATGGTTCGGATAAGCGACCATATGACCACGTTTTGCTATTCATTAACTCATGTTAACCATTGTTCTGAATTTTAATTTTCGTGTCCGCCGTCACAGGCACGTTTCATTTACATTGGCCTAGCCCATGAGGCAACCAGCCCGGCCGTCATAAGAGTTCGCAGTTGCACTCATTTTCTACATTGTTACCAAAATTCAGCGATAACGGAGAGGGAGTGACACTGGGATAAATTTAGAGAAGGTGCGGCTATTACCTTGTCCAATGAGGTTACGAAATTTCTATAGTTGATTTGGGATCGCACATAGCGCCTCAGAAGAGGAACTATGTGCGATTTAAGGGTTTAATTGCTCCTCATGCTTCCATTCTGCACTGTCGGGATCCTCATGCATCCGCCCTTGACGCACGGGACATATTCCGTGCCAGAGCTGCTGCTAAAGACAGCACGAAGAGCGAACCTGTAAAATCACCGGGCGGACCCGGTTTTTCATATCGAACGGCGCTGGGTAAAGGCGGTCCATCTCGGCATAGCCAAGAACACCTTGCGGGATTATTGACTACCGACCGATTGATAGAACGACGCGTGACCAGCGTAAGTTAGCCCAACTTTACGCGTTTTACTTTACTGCGGCTACCAGTAATAATACTACTGTACTACTACTGCTCCTACTATAACTACTACCACCACCGCCCTACTACTCTATTGCTACTACTGAGAAAATTCAGCCAGAGTGTTCGCTTGCGCTGCGCGAGACGTTGCCGCGTGCTTCTCAGCTACATTTCCTATGCCATCAGCGGCAGAGTGCCTTAAGTCTTCTGCCACTGGGCACAAGGCCGTGGTTTCGGTTCCGAGCCGTCGTATTTTACGGGCGAAGCCCCTTAAGGGCTCGGGCTGTCAGCGCCTCCTGTTGTCGTCGTCGTTTCATGTAGTCGCGGTACTAAAACACCGGGACACTTCTTTTCCAACGCCTCGCGCTAGAACGTAACGCGTACTAAAAGAACACACCGCGAAGCTCGTTTTCCAACGCTTCGAGATAGAAAGTTTCATCTCCGTGGGCAAAAACACGCATTAAAAGAACACACCGGGACACTCGTTTCCCAATGCCTCGAGCTAGAACGCTGCATCTCCGTGGCCAAAAACGCGTGCTAAATGAACACACCGGTACACTCGTTTTCCAACGCTTCGCGCTAGAACGCTTCGGCCTTGACAGACACGAGAATTTTACAGCAAAGCTGTACAGTCAAACCCGGCTATAACGAACCCGGTTAGAGCGAATTATGCTATATATCGAACAAAAATAATTCAGTTTCGGAAATACAGGGGAAGCATATTCCTTATAACGAAGTTCGCATCCGATATATCGAACTCTGCGCGCCTAGAATGGCCGCCGAAATGCATGGTCTCGGAGCGGCGATTGAGGTGTGGATTGGCCGCGACCACGGAGCAAGAGCCGCGACTGAGACATTGCGCCTTGCAGGGAGCAACGTGACGCCCGACACTTTCCGTAACTGCTTCCGACGTGCGGGACTCGCGACGGAACCCGCCCACTCAGCGAGTCCGGACCAAGACACCAGCATCGGGGAACTGTGGGGAAAAAAAGGGAAAAAATAATGTTCCGGGAAGAGCTCGCCAACGTTCCCGATGATGTCGCGAGTGAAAGCCGTCCGACGCTTATAATAAAGCGCTTTCGGCAGTCGATGTGCTCCGCCAATGCTTCTTGGATTTTGGAGGACGTGGACTCGAACTGGTGCAAACAATGTTTCGTGTAGAGAATGCTATGCTAGTTGAAGCCGCCAAAATGAAAGTGAAAACAAAAATCACCGCTTTTTTTTGCAAAGTAGGCAGTTAAGGCGGCGGAAAGTAGCTTTATTACTTGCAACAAATTGATTATTTTGGGTATGGTAATGGCTACTTTACTGTGTTCGTTTCTGGATGCGGGGATGGCGGAGTTGGGGTGGGGAGAGTTGGGGTGCTCCCGCGGATCGCGAACTCGTAACAATAAGCTCGTTATAGGCGGGTTCGGCTATATCGAACTATTGGATATATCGAACTAATCGCGGTGCATATTGCACTTCGCTATAAACGGGTTTGACTGTATACCTCTACCCCCCAACGGTTTCATCTACGTGTGTAAAAAGGCCAAGGCGCCAAGAATAGACTTATGCACTGCATGCTTCGCCCATCCCCAGGTTTCACGTTAGTGGAGATGGCCCGGTTTTCTCCATGAGGCTGCAATACATCAATACAAATTTCCCTTGCGCAGTGTTTTTAAAGGAGGCAAAGAGTAAGAAAGGTCTGCGCACACGTTATTCCAGTGCATTTTAAATAACTCCGTATGGTTGAAATCTATATTCCGATCTAAACTTATACCGCCACATCACAACGCGTCCTACATACACCTGCCAATGAAAACCCGAATTTTAATTCACTTGGCTTCACGAAAACAAGTATTTAGCCTGATTCCGCTGGGCACATTTATCGCGAGGGTATATCGGCTGGTGGTGCCCAGCATGGCAGGCACTGTGCTGACGATGAATTGTTGTAGCTACGCCTGTACGTCACAGCTGCATGACAGCAATACCAAGTGTTGAAACCTAAAAAGACCGCGAATCACGCTGGGCATATCACCTTTCGTTTATTGGCTTAATTAAAGCAATCGACCTAGAGGCGCGTATATCTTTTCCTTGTAGAACATACTGTTTGCGAAACTTGACGAAAGGCCCCACGGGTAGAGATAAGGACGACCTCGTGGCCCGAATGACTGTGTGAGCACCGGACCCTTGTGGGGGTATACCCGCACTCGTTGATGCCAATCACGGCTGACTTCACAAGGACTGAGGTACGCGGATGCGCGCAAATTATCACGAACGATCGGCATTCCTCATGCCGGTCGTCTCGCTGGTTTCAACCGCGTCGGACAAGGAAAGCGCATGTAATTTCCGAGGTCAGAGAAAATAATTTTATGACTACATGCCAGGAGAATTTATTTTATTTTATTTTAGATCTGATCACTTAAGGTCTGCGTCGTAGTGGAAACAAAATTAAATCACTGGCAGAAAGGAAAAAGCTAGCGTACAAAAACCATGTTTATATGTCATGGTAAACATTCGGGGCGCCAGTGTACGCTGACTATCACGCGGATAGGATAACCGACTGTTCAAAATCGTGGGCTTTACGCACCGTAGCCACACCTGGGCGGCCATGAGAAACCCCTTAGCGCAAGGCTGTGAATACCCTGAAAGGAACTCTTCAACACTTCCCGTAAACGCTTTCACTCTTGCCTTCGCGTCTGGAAGCATTGCCAACAGCACGGAGCGGCACTGCGCGATTGTTTGTCACAGCAGAACTATCCGCCTTCCGTTTCTGCTTTGCTTTATGGCTTTTTTATAAAGTGTCTATTGAATTCGTTTATATCTGCAACCGAAAGTAATCGGCCAATGGCTGCTACATCACTGTAATGACGTAATGCGAGCGCTCACAGAACGCCAAGAGTGGGGAAAGAGAGAAAAATCTTTTGAGCAGATTTCTAAGTTATCGGATGGGCATAAAGCAGTAATTTCTGGCTGAGCTACTTTGTGACCCCATATTCTAAATACTGGATGTGTTTGTCGACTACGCTGTGAAAGCATTTAAGATTTAGAAAAAAGTTGAAAAAAGTGTTGCAGGATTCCTTGCAGTGTCTCTGTCAATTTTTCCTTTTGTTTCGCACGTGCTTGCACTGAAGCGTTATATTTTTGGGTGAGACGACAGATGACAGGAAACCACGGTAGCCTCCCTTGTACAGCTGTCGCTGTAAAACAGGAAGGTTTCAAAGTGAAGGGATCAGGCACAGCGCTGCGGCTCCTCATCATCAAACAACGCAGCTGGTTTTTCAGAAGCTCCTCGCTTCCCGCGGGCCGTCGCGCACAGTTTTCTGCTCATATGCAGAAGCAAACATCTGCAGTTAAGCACCCATTTTTCTTCCGCACTGACGCTTCCCCTGACTAAGCGCAGGTGCCAAGGTTGGGTCATTTAAGAAAGACAAAGTGTTCTATATTTACACGGACAACGCCAGTTCCCGCCTGAGACAAATTGCCTGCGGGCCTCCGCAGTGGAGAATAGCAGTGGTTCTATTTTTCCTTTGTGTGCCTTCGTTGGTGTGTTTGTACGGGCTTATGTTGGTGTATTTGTATGCGTGTGTGTTTGTCTGCTTGTGTGCGTGTGTGCGTGCGTGCGTGTGCTAACTTAAGGCGACACGCTGTTGTTTCTGCTGTAATTGATTTCGCTTGTATTACTAGCAGCAGCAGCTATTGTTTTATGGTTGCAACTCTTGCGGTGACACGGCGCGGTCAGAGAAAAGCTGCCTGCTAGGGAGAGTCATCTGGAAGTGTTCGGGAACTTCCCGTATTTGTCGTTGTTTTGCCAGCACTTATGTTCTAACTTGGGTGCCCACTAGGTCGGTTTGTATATGCATAGTAAACACCAACAATATTATTGACGAATATTTATTAAGGAGAGCCAAGTCGGTAGACTCACAGAAAAAAGGTAGGGACAAAAACTTTTATTGGCTGTGTCATGACACAACCGCGGCCAAACACGTTATTTAGCAACTTTATTTCTTTTTTTCAGTCCCTAGTTTGAAAGTTTAAAAAAGGACTAGGTATGATATCGGAACCTAATGCTAGCGAGGCAATGCAAAAATTGACCACATCTTTCCGCGGGGGGAAACCATGGGGTGATGCGACGCATCTGGGCGGTGCTTGTTACGGTTGCGCCGACCATCGCGGTAGCAGACCTGTTAGTCTCGGTGGACATCGGATGTCATCGGAGCGGCGGCGGTGGAGCGACTGAGCGGAGCGGCGCAGTTATCGCGTTTATATGTACCGCGCGTTAACGGTGAGGGGAATGAGAGAGAGCAGCGCATGCGCATGTGTTAACCGAGCGCTAACGCGCGCTGACGCACAGTTGGCACGGCGACGGGAGCGAGCGCTAACGCACAGATGGCGCTGCGGTGAGAGCGGCGGAGCGCGCAGCTGGCGCGGCGAGGAGAATGGGGGAGAGGCGTGCGGACTACGGACGGACGCCGGAGGGACAAGGCGAGTTACAGAGATGCGTTGCATCTAAAAGTGACAAGAGTAAATCGTAAGGCACTTAAAACGTAAATGGTGGAAGCGGTGAGTGCGGGCAAGAAGGGTACAAATTACGTCAAGTGCCTCAAATCCGAATGAATGGAAGTTCTCGCAACAGATAGGCAGATTGACACGAGTACTGACCAGGAATTTGCAAAGCAAGCAAAAAATGTGGAGCATAGAAATATTAGGGAAAGCAGTGCGAGGCTTCCGCTATGTGAAAGAGCACGTATACAAAATGAAGCCGACAGCATGAAGTATCGCTTCTGGAAGAACAAAGCGACGAAAAAGAACTAGAAGCTTGCAAAAGACGGATCCCGCAAATGTGAACATATTTTGGGCCAAAATCTTAACAAGGGCTCTGACGAATGGTTTGGGGCGTTCTGACCCGCCTTAAGCCAATCGTCACTGATGAGAATAACGTCCTCCGGTAGGAACAGGTGCGGCATCCGACGACGGTGTTGCAGGAACAGCGCTGCAGGCGACTCACGCTGCCGAATTCTATGCTATGATTACGAAAGGCTGAGGTCAGTGGCTAATACATCCCCATTATTTCGCTTCGCCACCATGCATTCGAATGACCAATCAATGTGACCACAGCAAACAAAGATGCCCGAAATGCGATTTCATTAAACATTCTGGCATATTTGATGGGAGTTATAAAGTGGCATCAAATCAACGGCAAAGGACCATATAGAGGGCAGAGGAACAACGTGAAAACTTGGAGGAGTGAAAGAGAGGGTGTTACGTGGCCGCGCGTGCACGCAGAAGACTGTCGTCTTTCGACTTGACTTGCACCGAAGTAAGCAGGTATGCCGACGGACGGACGGACGGACGGACGGACGGACGAACGGACGGACAGACAGACAGACAGACAGACAGACAGACAGACAGACAGGCTGGCGGGCAAGCGGGCGGGCGGGCGGGCGGGCGGACCAAGCGTTTCTTGTTTAGATAGGAGGCCAAAAAGACTATCCTCTTCAAAAATATATGGTTATTTAAAGACAGAAAATACGCGTGCAATTCAATAAGCACTGTGGTCACTGAAGGTAGTTGGCTTAAATAACGCTTTACGTTACTTTAAAATGGGCTCTGCAATGCCGCGAACGGGTGTAAAGAGAGAATGATTTTAGCTTTCATTACCCGACTTGCTATCTAGCGGTTCATGTTGTTAACAGCAGTGGTGCTAACAGAACTTTACAAATAGTGCATTTATTTCTTTTAATTAGTGAACGAATCGCGAAGAATACTGCTTTGAGATCCCGAAAACATTTAACGAAGATTGTGCAAAAACTGCTTTCATTGACAGGCGTGAAACCGAAAGTGGTCGTTTTTCTTCCTGTTGTCCTACTCGGTATAGCCTGAATACCTGGGCGTGGGCACGTTCCTACCACCTTGTTCATTTGATAAACCTAGTATACCCCCCCTCCCCCCCCCTCCCCCCCCCCCCCACCCACCTCGCCAAACCGAAAATAAGAAAGCATGGAGTCAAAGTCTCATTCATTTGAAAAGCGCTGAGGTGGCAATCACCCGCGCGTGGAACTGGCGGCTGCCAGATTTTCCTTCCTTTTAGCCTCTCCCTTTGGTCGATCACCAGCTTACGTATACTGTCCGAGCTCGGCTGAGGCTAGTCCGGTCCGGAGAGATCCTTCTTATCGGCGCTCACGGTCAGTGGACATCAACAAGAACTAACTACCACACCCCACAAGACGGGGAAGTCCGAAGCAGCTAGGGGACAAGTCGCAGACTACGGGAGGGGGAGGGGCACAGGGAAGAAGCGGTATAGTTGCCGACATTTGAAATCATTAACGTATCTGCCCAGAGCAGAAGCCCGGAGGTTGCCGTGTGCGTTTATGGACGCAACTAACAATGTGAAGGCAGTTTTATGCGACCGGCGTTGTCGATAGGGTGCGGCCAATATCGGGCGACGACTCGTCCAGGCGAACCGCACCAGCACTCGTACGTGTGGCCTCGCGCGGGTTGCGGAAGTGTTGCTATAATTGTAGAAAGTGGTGGTCGCGTGTTGTTTAAGCGGCGCGAAAAACTGGATTGCCCTTCGAAAACCACCTGCGTCGAGCTGTTTTGATTGCTGGCGCCCCACGCTTGAAAACTGCAAGCGCAGCCTCAGAGCACTCGAAAGGCGGCCCTATGGGGCACTTTGCTCTGGACCACCTGCTGTGGTCGTGTTCTATTGCGACGCAGCGATTCTTCACCCGCTCAACGCGTTAAGTGGTTGTACGGACAAGGCTTTGAGACTACGCACCGGACGATCACTTCAGGATAACAGCCAGGCTCACTGTTTAACTTCTGGAACGTTACGCCGTGGATTCTGTTATTCCTAGAGCTTTTGTTTTTTAAATGTAGCGATGACAATATTTATTCCCTTCTCGAACAACTGCTGATTCCTCATTGTGAATATTCTCACATTCAAGAGTATACGGTTTATCAAAGGATAAAATTAAGTCAGAAGTCCATAAATTTTTTTGGTACATCAGTGGCCTTGTGGAGAGGGCTAGGGCAGCCAGGGCGGACCAGGGCTTCCCGGACTAGAGGAGGCCCCCACGGGGCGGGCGCCCAAACATCAGCGCCTGAAGCTCGTTTAAATAAAGTTTATTCACTCACTCACTCACTCACTCACTCACTCACTCACTCACTCACTCACTCACTCACTCACTCACTCACTCATACCTAAGTTGTAAGTTAGTAGGCGCTAAATTATGAGTCCACCACTCATTCAGGCCTTTCATGACTTACAAAAGGTTAGTCGTCAGAAGAGCTCTTCTGCGGAACCTCCGGACTACGCAGTAAGAACAAGACAGGAGGGGAAACGGCGCTCCCTACAGGGCGGCCAGATAACGTCACAACGCTCAGCTTAGATTACGCTAGCGGCATCTGACGCGCGAGAAGGAACTGCGCGGCCGCGGCTATCGGCATTTCACTGCGCAGCCCCAGAATGAATTGTGGCCGCTATCATTTCCTCTATCAGATGTCTTAACCATCTCCTTCGCCGTCGCAGCTACGAAACTTTGTAGTCCACGTTCGTTTTCGTTGTGACATTATCTGGTCGCTTGGCCGCGCTTGCTTCAATGGGCCGTTTCACCTTCAATGTATATTCCTTGCTCCGTGCACCGGACCAACACGAAGTCTTGTGCGCACACATCCTTCTAAGAATTTCTAAGAACTTCTAAGGTTCCTGGAAGATTTTACTCAAAAAGCAAATTTGGAGTTTTTTAGCTTATTGCAACGAGCCGGTAACAACCTAAGTCAAGCGGGGTTGGTGTGATATAGTTAATAAAATGAACCAGAACATCAGCCGAAAGAAGCCCACAGGAGCCGAGACCTTAATTCTGACGCCAAATTTCTAGCCAACATGAGAAGTAAGCGATATTGTTAACCAAGCTGATCATTGATTGATTGATTAGGAGGTTTAACGCGCCGACGCTACACAGGCGAGGAGGCGCGTTATAGTTTAGGGCTCCGGATTAATTTAGACCCCCTGGGGATCTTTAACGCGCGCCGAAATCTCGAACAGACGGGCATTTTCGCTCTTCGCCTCCATCAGAGAAGCGGCCGCCGCGGCCGCACCAAACTGCCCACAAATAATGAAATTCTTAAACAGTGTATAGCACAAGAATACTGGAAGATTCACTGGTGGATCTTTAAGAATGCGTGAGCATCTCATCCCTCTCCCTCGCCAACTTGAGCGTTAGCCCGATGCACGCTCCTTGCTCCGGCTTCGGAAGCCCGCAATACGGTGTTCCTCGCACGTTCTTCGCGCACTGTGCCAACCGTGCTTTGTGTTCCGTCTCAATAGTTGCTATTGCTCGCTTTAGCAGTGGAATTGGCTGCCCGTCACCCCTTTTGTTGTTCGCCAGTACCGACGGATGTCGCCGTCGTTTCCATTCCACCCTCTTTTGCACCTACTCGACATTGCCCTCGATTCGCACTCCTTTTTACAACGCGTAAAGGCGGTGAAGGGACGCGTCGGCGGCTGGACGACGGGAATTATCATTAGCATTAGCGACGGGCATACGCATTACATGCTAAACGTGCATAACATAGCTTCGCAGTCTTTTTTCTAGCATGCAGGCATGCAGTCATGTATCCCCCTCCCACTTTTTTACGGCAATGCGCTAGCCATTGATACATCCGCCTGACTCATGCGAATTTCCATCTCAATAAACCATTTATGGTGGCTCGGGCCTGATTTTCTTTCTATCTATCCCGTTTACTTTACGCCTTTGACCAATTCGGTGCGCTGCTATCGCACCTACATGGAGCATCCGTTCGCCTTATGTTAGGAGATTGTATTGGCGATAAATGGCCCCATTAACGAAGTTTACATTTTAGTAGCCTTATACAGCCATCAGGCTCGTAGTAGATCCTCCACTTGTAAGTGCGTACGTTTTAGCGCGTTCGTGTGCATGCCCGTGTGCATGTGCGTACGACTGTTACCGAGAGAAGAAAGGTTTTATTGTAGCTTCTCAGTTCAGTCCTCTCTACGTCGGGCAAACGGAGCAGCCTCACAACATCATCTACTCAAAATGCGCAAACAAAGGAATTCAACCGCTACAAATCGTGCCCTTTACTCCGCAAAAAAATTTTAGAAAACCTTTTTCTCGGGAAAGAAACGTGCCCTGCCTTAGATGATTCGGAGAAAGGCGTCCTTTTCACGTTACGTGGAAGTACCGTCCGGGCAACTTAAACCTCAGCGCCATGCCGCGTGAACCTCTTAGGCAGATGGACTCGCTTGTACTTTACGAGTGCTTTTGGTGTGCCCTGCCAGCCAGAACTCATTTACGATGCATGGCGAGGTTCGGGATGCTGGTGGCACCGATAGCTGCACTGTGGTACTCTAAGAATGCGATCCGGAGACATCAATGCAAGCCAGCCCGTTATATACTGAAGTACAGACCGAGGAAGATATAACCATAGAAAGACGTAATAAAATTGACAACCACGCTCGAACGATAAAAAGGGTTCGCAGAAAAAAACGTCTCTTGATTGAGTTATTTAGGATCTTGTTTTTCAGGAGGCAGGGCCAAATAGGGCGTATTCAACAAGTGCCTAGAGCACTAGAGGTGCGTGTACACGTGTCCCTCATCTAAATCTAGTGTCTATAAATAAGATAAGGCCTGCGTCATCAAAGCCAGCAGACTAACAGTAATAAAGAAAAATTCGTCGTACTTTAAGGTATCTGATGGTGACAGCGAGCAGCCGTGTCCGTAATGTACACAGGGGCATGTATGTATATATATATATATATATATATATATATATATATATATATATATATATATATATATATATATATATATATATATAACCTTCAAACTGACTGTATCTTTCTTGACTTTTCCAAAGCATTTGACCGCGTGCCCCACTGTCGCCTAATCTCTAAATTATCTGCTCTACGACTTGACTCTTTAACATTATCCTGGATTCGAAACTTCCTTTCTTTTCGGCAACAGTTCACAGTTGTTAACAATTTTTCTTCCCCACTTTCTTCTGTCAGTTCCGGTGTGCCGCAAGGCAGCGTCCTTGGGCCCTTACTCTTCTTAATCTACATTAACGACTTACCGACCCAAATAACTTCCTGCATGCGACTTTTTGCAGATGACTGTATTATTTACCGTCCCATTTACACTACTGATGATCACTTAGCACTCCAAGCAGATCTTAAACTTCTTTGTAATTGGTGCTCCAAATGGCTCATGACATTAAACTTTACCAAGTGCGTGGTAATGTGCTTCAGCCGTAAACATGTAAATTCGGAATTTTCTTATCACTTAAACAACACTGTGCTTTCCCATACCTTTTCGTACAAGTACCTTGGTCTTCTTCTTTCAGCCGATCTTTCATGGGTCCCTCATATCACGTCTTTATGCGCCAAAGCATCCCGTTCGCTGGGTTATCTACGTCGCAACTTGCGAAATTCACCTACTAACATTCGTAAACTCGCCTTTCAAACATTCATCCTGCCACAATTATAATTCGCCTCGCCAATCTGGTCGCCTCACCAGAATTACGTAATAAATATGATAGAAATGGTACAGAATAGAGCAGCCCGGTTCATATCACGTAACTACACTATCAATTCCAGCGTAACACAAATAAAAATAGACCTGCAACTTCCTCCATTAGACAGTCGCCGTAATATTGCTGCTTTGTGCCTTTTCCACAAATATATTTTCACCCATAAGCGAACCCGGCTACCACTTCAAATACCACATTGTTTTTCACGCAGATTGCATAATCAGTCCAGTTTCATGCGCATATACGGTAAAACCAATGCATTCAATTCATCCGCACTGCCTCGTGTCATCCGCCTTTGGAATGATCTGCCTGATAACATTGCCACCATATCTAACCCCGAAACATTTCGCCGTCAGCTACTCCTGCATTACACAATTTAATGCTGTTAAAATATTTTGTGTAGCACCCATTACCAGGATTTTCGTGTATGTTGTGTATGTGTGTGTTTTTTCTCTCACAAATTGTAGGCCACAAGTGTTCATGTACGGTGAAAAAGTGATCGCCTTGTTCTTGCAAAATATGTATAATGCATTTACATTTTGTTGTTACGATGTTCCTGTCTTCAATGTATGCTTTGTATTCTTATTGCGTTTCACACGCCCCCCTTACTCCATGCCCTCCAGTAGGGCCTGTAAGGTTTCTATGAATAAATATATATATATATATATATATATAGATACGGGACGAGGGACTCGGTAAAGATACATATCAAGGTTGCAGTCGTCATTGCCAGTGCTATTCGGCTTTTTTCGAAATATATAATAGGGCCGAATGACGTGTGCTTGTCACGTTTCTTTGATTCATTGATAAATAAGCGAAAATATAAGTCGAGAAAAAATCCGCCGTTTTCCGGGAGCGGGACTCGAACCCACATCTCCGCATAACCGGTGCGGTGCGTTAGCCATTACGCTATCCCCACAGCGGCTTCTCTCTCGACTTTAAAGCGGGGGTTTATATTTACAAGAGCTCTGAGGCCGGTCAACTAGCGCCGCCCCTCGACTACCGCGGGAGACGTAGAACGTCTTTCTTTCCCAGCGGCCGCCACGTAGAACGTGGTCGGAGGTCGGGGTTAGCAATTGGCATATCCGAACTGCTGGAGCCAGTGCCTCGTAATGCATGTAGCAGAACAGAGAGATACGGGACGAGGGACTCGGTAAAGATACATATCAAGGTTGCAGTCGTCATTGCCAGTGCTATTCGGCTTTTTTCGAAATATATAATAGGGCCGAATGACGTGTGCTTGTCACGTTTCTTTGATTCATTGATAAATAAGCGAAAATATAAGTCGAGAAAAAATCCGCCGTTTTCCGGGAGCGGGACTCGAACCCACATCTCCGCATAACCGGTGCGGTGCGTTAGCCATTACGCTATCCCCACAGCGGCTTCTCTCTCGACTTTAAAGCGGGGGTTTATATTTACAAGAGCTCTGAGGCCGGTCAACTAGCGCCGCCCCTCGACTACCGCGGGAGACGTAGAACGTCTTTCTTTCCCAGCGGCCGCCACGTAGAACGTGGTCGGAGGTCGGGGTTAGCAATTGGCATATCCGAACTGCTGGAGCCAGTGCCTCGTAATGCATGTAGCAGAACAGAGAGATACGGGACGAGGGACTCGGTAAAGATACATATCAAGGTTGCAGTCGTCATTGCCAGTGCTATTCGGCTTTTTTCGAAATATATAATAGGGCCGAATGACGTGTGCTTGTCACGTTTCTTTGATTCATTGATAAATAAGCGAAAATATAAGTCGAGAAAAAATCCCCCGTTTTCCGGGAGCGGGACTCGAACCCACATCTCCGCATAACCGGTGCGGTGCGTTAGCCATTACGCTATCCCCACAGCGGCTTCTCTCTCGACTTTAAAGCGGGGGTTTATATTTAACCCCGATTGCTAATTGCTAACCCCGACCTCCGACCACGTTCTACGTGGCGGCCGCTGGGAAAGAAAGACGTTCTACGTCTCCCGCGGTAGTCGAGGGGCGGCGCTAGTTGACCGGCCTCAGAGCTCTTGTTGTATCTTTACCGAGTCCCTCGTCCCGTATCTCTCTGTTCTGCTACATGCATTACGAGGCACTGGCTCCAGCAGTTCGGATATGCCAATTGCTAACCCCGACCTCCGACCACGTTCTACGTGGCGGCCGCTGGGAAAGAAAGACGTTCTACGTCTCCCGCGGTAGTCGAGGGGCGGCGCTAGTTGACCGGCCTCAGAGCTCTTGTAAATATAAACCCCCGCTTTAAAGTCGAGAGAGAAGCCGCTGTGGGGATAGCGTAATGGCTAACGCACCGCACCGGTTATGCGGAGATGTGGGTTCGAGTCCCGCTCCCGGAAAACGGCGGATTTTTTCTCGACTTATATTTTCGCTTATTTATCAATGAATCAAAGAAACGTGACAAGCACACGTCATTCGGCCCTATTATATATTTCGAAAAAAGCCGAATAGCACTGGCAATGACGACTGCAACCTTGATATGTATCTTTACCGAGTCCCTCGTCCCGTATCTCTCTGTTCTGCTACATGCATTACGAGGCACTGGCTCCAGCAGTTCGGATATGCCAATTGCTAACCCCGACCTCCGACCACGTTCTACGTGGCGGCCGCTGGGAAAGAAAGACGTTCTACGTCTCCCGCGGTAGTCGAGGGGCGGCGCTAGTTGACCGGCCTCAGAGCTCTTGTAAATATAAACCCCCGCTTTAAAGTCGAGAGAGAAGCCGCTGTGGGGATAGCGTAATGGCTAACGCACCGCACCGGTTATGCGGAGATGTGGGTTCGAGTCCCGCTCCCGGAAAACGGCGGATTTTTTCTCGACTTATATTTTCGCTTATTTATCAATGAATCAAAGAAACGTGACAAGCACACGTCATTCGGCCCTATTATATATTTCGAAAAAAGCCGAATAGCACTGGCAATGACGACTGCAACCTTGATATATATATATATATATATATATATGTGTGTGTGTGTGTGTGTGCGCACGCGCACACACACACACACAGACATGAATACGCATTCATATGTTTATATTCAGCAACATCAAAAACTGGGATTGCAGCGCGAAACCTCCGGATCACGCGTCGTATTGCCTCCCAAAAGAGAAACGACAGCAGCTGTGTACGTTTTTATACAGCCGGGAATGTTTCCTTCATTGAACGTTATAACGAACACCGATTTCTCACTGCTTCGTTGGAGAGGTGCTGGCTTCCATCTTCCGGTGCAGGAGACATTCGCATACGGTACTCACTCATACATGCGTCCCCAAAGTCGGAAACATCTACTGCCGTACACGTATAGACCGGTTGAGCATTGGACGAATAATCCATACGTAGGGAGCTTGAACTTTTTTGTGTGCCAGGTTATTGAATCTCTTGACGTGTTTGCGACATTTCGCACTGTCGACGTTCAAGTGAACGGCTCTCAGGCACGGGCACGGCGCTGTCTGAACGAGAAAGCATAAGCACAAAGTGGGCGTTGAGGCGGTTCATTAAAACTCAGGACTTCATTTCTACGCCTTGGAGGAAGAAACAACGGGGAAAAGCAGCCGACAGGCTGGATAAGTTGTTGCCGTGTTCGGCAAAAGCAGCTACGATGCGAAACAAGAATTCCCAACAGAGCTGGCTCGATATACAGGCAGGTGTAACAAGATAAGAAGCCGTCAAGACAGAAATGTTCGAATAAATCAATGATGTCGCCCATTTCAATATGACAACGTAAATGGACGTCATACAGCTGTCATGGCACGTGGATTATCATTTATAAATAAAGGGAAGTAAATAATTCCCTTCTATACTTGTTTCTGGGTGTTGTGAATAAAGGCGGATGTTCTCTGGGGCATTTCAAAGGACCCTTAAGGCGACCTGAGGTCTGAGGTTATCATCATTATCATCTATTGTATGTCCATGGCAGGACGAAGACCTTAGCTTCAACCACTCTTGTCATTCAATTTCTCTAACCCATTTGTTATCTCCAGATGTTCTCATTTTATCTTCCGTATATTTCGCTGTTTTCCTGAGCTTCTCATCCAGGCCATTAGCGCTGCGATTTATGCTGTATGTTTTTCGCCAAGCACGTCCTATTCAACTGCCCTGATTTTGCTCCATTTTAGCAAGAGTGTCCTTCAGTCTTGTGTCCTCTACCGTTTTTAGGCGTTACACCAAATATTTTTTTCATCCCATGGCTCATTGGCTTGATCTAAGATGCTAAGACGAGTCCCTTAGTTTTTTTCCTTGTATTTAGGGCTGGAAGCATCCGATTTGCTCTCGATACCGTGTTAGTTCATCTGGCTTCTTTCTCTTGGGATTTTGTTTTCTCTGACTAGTGAAAACGACTTACTGGTTCAATAGTTCATCCCTTATGCCGAAGGTGTTTCACAGTGGTAAGTTTTGCACAATTTGTGATCTCTTCGTGTTATATTTAAGCTTACTACTCAGCTTTCGCTGTACTGGCCATCAATTTGATTGAAAATAAAAAAATCTCTTCTGTCAAAATAATCAGTACCAGGGAATCTCAAGGACACTCTAAGCCAATCCTGTGGTTCAGCTTTCCTACAATGCAAGCGATTGACCAATTCATGCAGCCAAAAATGAAATTTCGGCGAATAGCGATGCCGAACATACGATTTGACTTTGAAGTTCGATCTTCGCTGCAGCATCACTCAGTGCAATCACTGCGCAGATCCAAAGCACAGATTGCATTTTTATTCAACTGGTTGAAGGTTGCTGTCATTCGCCGTACTTGCTTTGTGGGCGGCATGGATTCGTTACTTGAGGAAATTGTGCTCAAGCTTAGCTACTTCATTTCCCTACAGTGCGCCATAACTATTCCTCGAACGCATGCCACTAACAAATTCAACACATGGTCCAAATCAAGTCCGCAACGCAGGCTGCGAAAAGGCTGAAATTGATAAAAGTGTATGTGCTTATATGCCTTCACAAGGATAGCGTGAGCGACTTTACTACGAAGGAATTTGGACACGGAGATATGTCCAAATTCCTTCGTAGTAAATTCGCTCACGCTATCCTTGTGGAGGCATATAAGCCCGTACACTTTTATCAATTTCAGCCTTTTCGCTCACCCCAGTTCTTTCATGCAAGAGAAGAAGTACTTGACGGTTATGCCAAGTACTTTGGCAAAGTTATTATGATGTGGGCTTTATTCGTATACGGGAAATGTATAAGAGGTGATACCAGGTTCTAAACGAATTGAATCTATTGAATCCTTTATGAGCAGCAATTTTTGACGTCTAGTAGCACAAAGAGGCTAGAAAGCTATAAAAATAGTTTTCTGTGCGTGTTCGTGTTCAAGGGGAAACCTTGCTGTGTGGGAACTATCCCGTTTCCTAATTGGTTCAACCAGGCTTCCGAACGACGCACCGTTTGAACGAAATTGCTAGGAACCTTATGTAAGCTTACGCAAGGCCTTGCTTTCGTAATGCTTCTTCTATGATTGCATTTGTTTCCAAGAAGGCAAACAGAGTTTTTTCTAGCACAGGCCATGTAAAAGCATTTTGTTGCGGTATTCTGATTTACGAGAGTAAAAGATAAGCGTTGAAGTTCTGGGTGCCGAAAGAGTATGAGCGGCTTTACTCGCACTCGATTTGTTCATGCGTCGAAATCGCGCTGCGCGTGTGCTTTCGTTGCTTCGTCTCCACTCATCATTACGCAGTACCGTAGCTGGAGTTTGAGCCGCAGCCAAACGTTCAAGATGTTAACACGTTTACTGCCGGAGAAAGCCCAATCGTTACAACTCGCCATGCAGAGCGCGTTAAAGAAGCTTCAGGGCGCAGCCGTTGCGCGAAATAGCGCCTTTTTCAGGACGGTTCTGTGTGAGGCGCCTTGGGGAGCAGGAAGCCAGTGGATGCGCATCCAGATACGCCTCTTTTTTTCAACGGGGAAAAAAATTTACTTTGCGCTGTTTGCGGGAATTATGAAATGACACTCGTTTGAATACTGAGCGATGTGGCTACGCATTGCTGACGGAGTTATAAAGAGTACTTTTTGTGTGGCGAAGGAATGAAATATATCGTTGTGAGGGGACGGTACAGTATCACTCCGCTTTTCACGGTGATGTGAGGGAGCAAAAGGATGCAGTGTAATCATCTTATCTCTATGCAGCATGAGAGTGTTGACGCACACGAAGACCACAAAACATTGATTTGTGTATCTAGTAATTCTTCCAGCACATACGAGCATGCGAAATAAGAGAAAAACAAGGTCCCCGCCTTCCCTGAAAAAAAAAAAAAAAAAGCTGTTTGCTTCTTATAAGGTCCGGAGTCAAACGGTGCTGTCACAAACTTTGCAAGTTACAGGGTTGTCCTGAGTGAAACCAAAAAGTGACGTTTCTATAAAAGGCTTCGAGAAGACGGGACGGGCCGATAGCTGTGCGCCTAGCGCTCTTGCAAATACGTACCGGGCAAGGAGAAACGTTCCATGTGTCTTTCTCTACTTCGCCTTCTGTGAAGACTAAAATATACTCGATATTTCTAGGATTCGCGCCATATGTCGCTCGCTCGCTCGCTCGCTCGCGGAGAGGGGTCGTTTTAGCGTGTTGTGGCCCTTGATCGGCCACGGTAGAAGCCTTCTCGATGGCCGCTACTCGACGTGAAGTCTGTCAGGACACCGAGCGTGTTCCACGTCTACCGTTCGCCCTTCGCATCTGAGCTAAAAGATGTTCACGCGGATAGTAGCGCTCAAGTTGAATAAGAGGGCCTCTTTTTCGCCAGATGCCACCAGCGTGCGACTTCTCCAGCGCGAAAGAAACGCCCGAGAAAAGAAAGCGCAAATCCGGTCTAAGAAGGCGTCCGTCTTTGCTCCGGTGTGGGCGTCGTCGGGAAAATAACAAAAAGACGGTGAGTTACAAAAAAATAAATATAAAAGGAAAGCTCGAAAAAAGAGAGGGGCACAGTAGACAGATAGGGAAGAAGAGAGCAGAGAAATGCAGGAAAGTAAATAAAAGCGGCAAGGGGCCGAAAGCGTGGCGCATAAGCGTCTCGAGACGGACGCATCCCCTGAGACCCCCGTCCAAGAAGGTGAGAGAGCTCGCCTTCATACGTGCGCTCGACGGAGGCCGCCTCAAAGCAGCGTTGTGTCTTCTCCGCTTTCCGCCTGTGAGCTGGGTGTGTAGACACGGCCGGGCACAAGCGGGGGGCCAAAATAACTGCGCGAAAATGTCGCATGCTGCATGGCCTGCGTCCACGTTAGGCGCAGACGGAGAAATATCGCTCGCTGCAAGAGGTACCGGAAACTCTTGAGGACGAATATATGGCCCGCTGTGCAAGCACTTAGCAGGGCCTTCTCAAAGCACCGTGGCTCAGCGCCTCGATGTTCGCCTTAGATTACTTGTCTCCGAATTTTTGTTAGCCCGTCCACGGCGGAACCTTCCTCGTACATGTGATATTCGAGACTTTGACCTCGTCCGCCCTTTGGAGGTGTATTTTTATTCAAGCGCCCCTGATGCTGTCAGTGCAAGTGTACGTTATCACTTTTTATTAGTATATTTTGCGTCGTGCTATTCCAGCTCCATTGGTTAATTCTTAACCAATAGAAAGTTGTAGCGAGAGGCCAGGCGTACCTCCTCCAAACACTTTCTCATGACATCCATTAATATATTTGTAACGAATAACTACCATCCATGAGTTAAATGTAAAAAAAGAAAAATAAACCTGAGGAGCTATGGACAAATGCAAGCAATCTGTTAGATGTACCCTGTGTAGCCAAGTTGAGCAACGACATTTTTTGGGGAAATCAACCGCGCGTGTGTTTTACGCGAAACATTTGGGCTGAGGAGTGTGCGCGAAGGCTAAGATTTAATTTTAATTTGGATCGCACAGTCACTCATGCAGGAAACTAACGTACAATGGCATCCTTTTCTACTCATGCACAGTTCAGGTGTCTCGAAACTTGTATTTGACACACTGTCGGAGGAAGCTGCTTTGCATTACCTTATGAACAACAATTAAGTGACTTGTAATGTCATTTTTTTCTTTCCCTCTCATCTTAACGTCAGCGAGGCCTTACTTCTTTGGAAAAACATGTCTCAGTTTAATAGCGATAGCACCACCGGCCTAGTAATCTGTACGTCGTCTTTGTTTGCATAAAGCCTCTTCTGAGCTTGTGAGAAGAATAAAACTTTCAGGTGGTTGGGCTGCACCAACCACAAAATATAGTGAAAAGTCCACTTTTTGCAATCAAATCAGTCACTTTCTTGCACAAATTTAGTCATTTATAGGCCGTTGTTTGACCGGTTGGCGCTGCGCTGCTGCGCACAAAGACGCGGATTGAATCCCTGCCGCGGTGATTGCTTTTCTGATGGAGGCGAAAAGCAAGAACGCCCGTGTCTCGAGATTTTGGTGAGCGCTAAAGATCCCCAGGTAAAGCCCTCCACTACGGCGTGCCTCATATGTCCAGGTGTAGCTTCGGCGCGTTAAACCCCGCTGGTAATGAACCAATCAATCACTCAATCAATCTGCTTGACCCGTTGCTAGTTTAATGTTGTTTGAGCATGGGCACGTGCCACATGTGTATATCTATCTATGGGACTAAGCTCAGATGTCCATACAGATATCTGACATGCCCTTTTAGGTTAATTTCCCATGTGGATAAGGGTTCTGTATTTGGTAATAGGTCTGGCGCGACGAATTGCTTATTTAGACATTTCAGACGACGATCCCGATTCCCTTTCCATATTATTGCACACATATGCAAGCGCGCGTCGTTGCGCCCAAGCCGAGGCGGCAGTGCCTGTATCCGCGCCCTGCGCAGGCTAGAGATGTACGTTTTCATGAAATTTTGAGGGAGTGTGAAACAAAAACAGGTTTCTTTAATTTTTTTTTTGCAGGAAAATTTGCAAAATTGAAAAAATACCATTCCGTACAGCTCTATAAAAAACTCGAATTACTTCTTAAAACCAAAGCCTTACATGTCTCATCAAACGAGAAAAGCGACCATAGTTGCTGGCGACTACACGTATGCAACCAAATTACCGCTGCTGAAAAAAAAAAAAAAAACAGTGCAGTCAAACCTGGATGTAACGAACCTCTGTGTAACGAATTCCTGGATTTAACGAAGTTTTTCCATTCCCCATTTCCACCTTCATTGAAACCCCTGTGTTTGCGACCTTTATGTCACGAAGGAGTTGCGACGGTCCACCTGGATGTAACGAATTTGATACGCTAATGAGTCAAGGTTTCTTGCCGTTTTTCTGAAAAATCAGTAATGCACTAATTTAACGAATTTCGCCCGCACCGCTATCTCTCGGCCGTTTCCAAGGTGTGAGTGTGCTGTCGATTATATGCTAGGCCTGCCTGTCGACGTGTAGTCGCGTGTGTCTCCTGATATCTGTGGTATGGGTTCGTGGATGATTTCTGCTGCCTGAATAAAAAAAGATTTGTCTTTTCAAGACAAGCTCGCAATTTTAAATGCCGTCTCCGCCGGCGAGAAAGAAGAACGTCACCGTGCGGTACAGTGCCCCAGCCAGCATCCTTCAACAATTTTGACTGCAGGAAAGACCATGAAGTTCGCAAAAAGGCGCCATAAGTTTGGTTCTTGAAGCGCGTTAAGGCATCGAAAAGTATATCAAAAAGCAAAAGTGATACATAGTTGCCTTGGTGAATTCGGGGGTCGTGTAGTAGCAGCAAGCGCAAATTACGCAGTTTTTCAGTGTGAAATATATCCTTGAACAAGGGTGAGTTCGGCATCACTGATGCCTAGCACATTGGTTCCGTTTCTGCTTTATTCCCGCGAGTTTTTACTCGAAACCTGCATGGAACGAAAACCTGGATGTAACGAAAAAAGGCGATTTTTTTGTCAAATTCGTCATTTGTAAATTTGTCAAATTTACAGCTAAACCTGGATATATCCAGGTTTAGCTGTAAATAGAACATACCCAAACACATTTGGGTTCGCATGGGATTTGAACCCGAGTCCACAGAGCAGCAGCCAAGTGCGGTAACTTGATCGCTAACCCGGTGCCGTGCCAGGATGGAACAAGATTTATCCGGGTGCGTGCCGCATGACAGGGGAACTTGACGGCACCGCACACACGATGCAGCACTGAAGAAGTCTTCGATAATCGCTGGGTTTCGCCTTCAACTCACTTAAGAGACTTAAATGCCCGATGAATTTTTTGGTTAGCACTGAAAATAATATAATTTTTACATGCTGCCTCACATAGGACCCAGCAGAGCTTACGTTCTCAAAATCTGCGCACGATTTCACGTCAACGGGTTGACTTCGGAAAGCGCTTCCCTCCCTGCAGAGGGGTCGCATCCCACCGAATTTCCACGTGGAAGCTCTGTTTTTTTTTTTTTTTTTTCAGTGTTACCTTGGTTGAAAAAAAAACGATAAAAAACTTGTTTTTTTTTACGGTTTTTTTTAATTGCTCTCTTCTCTAGCCCAGACAACATGTCCAACGCTTTGCTTTTAGAGGCCGAACTGACAGGACCCAGGTTTGACGCGAACGGAGTTATTTTTTCCACCATCTGAGTAGAAGTGGAAAAACAATTTTGAGAAACAAAGAGAAACGAACCTGAGAAACACAGGCGCAGCGCCGTTATCTAATGTAGTGGTGTTTTCGTCAGAGAAATCTGATAAACAAATCTGAGAAACAAAGGCGCAGTGCCGTTATCTAATGTAGTGGTGCTTTCGTCAACACACTGCCGGAGCCGGCGTCGAACCTGGGTCTTCTCGCTTGCGAAGCCGATGCCTTACCGACTGCGCCACGCCGGCTGGTCATGGTGGACTCGGTATGAAGGAGATTGCTGGTCTAAGCACCAGTCTCCACTCTCGTCCCGCGTGAGGAGCGGCCCGATGACTACGCTGTTCGTGGCACTCCTATGGGTAATGGGGCGCGGGATGAAACGCCGCTGTCCACAGTGCTGTGCAGGCGTCTCCTAGTGCTCTCCTCATCTCACTTCTGTGAACAGCACAATGAAGCGCCACTTCTGCCGGAGAGCGATCGGGACTCCGCTGGCGCTCTCCACATTAGTGGCGATGTGGGCGAATCCCTTCTGCCATCACCCGGGACATTATTCCGCTCGCCCTGTGATTCCACGCTGAAGGAAGAGCGACGTCTCTCTCCTCAGATCGCTTCTCACGCTTGTGATGAGCGGAATGAAACACCCTGAAACCTAAACAGACTGTTCTTGCCCTGTACCGAAGACTTACGCAACAGTTCCAGCATAACGCCGACATGCGCCCCAGAATGCTGCAGTGAGCTGCCAATTTCTTTATTATTATTATTTCTAAATGGAGGAAAGGTAAGTTTCACTTTCGGCTGGAGCTTCGCGCACGCGTGCCAACGCCGTTCGCGTGTTTTGTTTAGCCATATTGGCCGCACAAGTAAGCACTGCCTGGAGCCTTCGGTATCCTCCCCCCCCCCCCCCCCCCCCACCCCCCGTTCGCACGTCCACAATTTTGAGAACTATATTGGGCACGTGCAGCATTGCTGATTTTGTGTCGCCATTTTCGTTCCTCTCCTTCCAGGTGCCACCTCACCTGGAGCGTGCCGAGACAGCTGACGAAAAGGAGCACCAGAAGCAGCACTGTCGGAGAAAAGTAGGTTAAGCAAGGGCTCAGCCGCTAGCGCACACACACCGATGGGGACAGACAGACGGCGGAAAGAAACAACAACAGAGGCGGATTCTGGACCCGCCGGCCGGGGCCCTTGCATACAGCCGCCGCTGGCCGCCCCCGTGCGCCTGGCCGCGCTTCGTCTTTACTATGGCAGAGCGCGGCCGCTCACAAAGGCACGGGAGGCGTCTGGTTTAAATCCAGCGGGGCCTATGTTTAGACCCGCCGGGAGGCCGTGGAGGAGAGGGACCTCCGCGAGGAGGGGGACACTACTCGGTGTGAACGGGCCAAGGCGGCTGGGCGCAGTGCAAAAGCGCCAAGGTGCTGGAAGAAGCGGAGGAAGCTCGCGAACGCCGACTTGCAGAGAGCAAGCGCACCGTCTGAGTTTCGTGACCCCCAGCGGCACTGCAGGGAGCGCAGAAATCACGCCTGAAGACGGAAGGCGTGCGCGGGCTACAATGATCGCATACCTGTGGCTCTGATACTAGTAGTGAAGCGTCAGTGTCGCACACAGCAAATGCGAACGTGGCTGCTGGTGGCGGTGTCACTGTTAGGAAAAAGGAGGAAAGAATAGCAGTAAATCATATTATTGTGTCTTAGTGGGAAGACACTCCCAGTCTTCGAGTTTTACAATGCGGCTGAGACAGCTTTCAAAAGCAGAACCACGCTGTTGGGACCGATAGCCTTAAAGAACTCCGTGGACCAGCTTTGCCGCAACGCACCCAGGGACCGCTTACGATGACTAACGGAGCAAATTTTGTAAATTAAAGGGCTGACCCCACGATTCGACTAAAAAAATGGGAACGCCGCTCCGACATCACCCAATGCGAACGTAATGTTTTAGTCAGTTTCAAAGCATGACGAATAAATAACGAAGTTTTAATTGCTTGCGATTCGCAGCTGACATAGTCCAGTTATTACATTATCTAGGATGTCTAAAAAAACTTACAAAAATCTCGTTCAGGGAAGGTATGGCCTGAAGGGCGGACGTTCAAGTATCTAAAATGAATCCATGCAGCCATGGAATGAAGTAGGGCATACATAAAAGTAAGCAAGTAATTTAAGACGCAGAAAAAGAAAACGTATCTGCGCAAATTGCCAGCACAGATTGTAAACACGGAAAAGCAAGCATATGCTGAATCAGCATAGACTTGTAAGCCCTTAAGTAGCACTCTGGCACAACGAACAGCAACATGGGTTTTGCCTCACCGATGAAGGAGGACCTAAAAATAGAATCAGGCACCTCGATAGAGGAACTTGATCAAATAAAAAAACGAGAAGAATTATGATAGGTATCATGTGTACATAAATATTAAAAACATGCTCGTGGACGAGAGAGAAAAGTCCAGTGGAGGACATTCCAGCTCAAACTAAAAGTATAAGCACAGTTTCGCAGGAATTTTGGTACAAACCGAAGATGCTATTAAGGGCTACAGAATGAAGCGAGTAATTCCACTACATTCGAGAGAACATTTCTGCCATTGTACCTCCTCATTCATCTGAAAACAAAATTCAAAAAGCAAGCGAGACTCGTGTGAAAGTCAGAGTGCGCGACTCGAGTGGCCATTGGCAGGGCGCGCCTCAAAGATATAGTGTGCTAAAACATTTTCGGCACTGTAACAAAAATCTACTTCTTTTCTTTCTTCTTTAATAACCCAGGGTAAAGATGAGAGGAGTACAAAAAGACTATGTAGACCAATTATGACACGCTTGGCTTTGTAGCTACAAGAGTGGCATCTTCCGCTAGGGCACCAGGCCAAGGTTTGTGTACCTTACGCGACCTCCTTTCAGGATTTTTCGGATTAAACATAAAGCTGCCCTCGATACACGAAAGCACGTAACCTGGAGCCGCCTCACACTGCGAAGTCTCATGACAGCAAACTGGTCATGCGCAAACAAATACACAGACCAATCGCCAGGAATGCGAGTCGGATGGGGCGCTCCGAGCAAGCTGTAAACGAACAGTGCCGAGAGTCCCTGATCTGGCATCACTTACGCAGGCGCCCATGAGACCGTACCTTCGGTGTATCAGCATGGAAGGTGAAAAAAAAAAAAAAAAAAAAAAACCAAAGGGGCTGTTCGCTAAGAAACGCAGTATTTTCGCTTGCGAAGCGAATCCTCCTGACACGTACGTCTGGCTAACGCTTTTTAACATCTCTCCAGAAGCATACGGTGAAAGGCCCCTACATGCGGATCGACGCGCATAAATCTTGCTCTGCTGAACGTGGGCGCCGCACGCCTCCTTCGATCACTCGAGCGGCGTATGCCGTGCAGTAGAAGAAACGCGCCACCCAAAGCGCCCCTTGTGAAAATTGAAGCAGCGTGAGTGGCTCTGGCAGGCCCTTCAGTCGTTCTAGGGGTCCAGCGCGACACGGGTAGCGAGGCGCAGCCCGCACTCGGCTCACGCTCACAGTGGCGCGTGACTGCCGAGAGTCGCCGCAGCGGTCGCGCAAAAGAGAAAAGAAAAAGGAACTGCCGCCACAGTTCGGTTTCCTGCTTAAACCGCGACGACGGCGGCGGCTGGAGCAGCAGGGCGAGCGCGGCGGCGCTGTCGGAAACACGAATATCCGGCTTTTGGAAGTCGCACGGAAATGCAACAAGGGCGCTGTCGCAAACCCTCCGGCGGGAAGGAAACCGCCGTTGATGAGGGGGCATGCATGCTCGCGTGCGTGGCATCTCTGTCGGGTGCGCATCCGTCAACAAACACAAACTGGAACGGCCAGCTGGGCACGCGCCACGTGGAGCGGCCTTGAGGGCGAGAACTCCCGCGTCGGGTCCCGATTGCGTTCCACAGTCTCGGCTGGATAGATCAGGAGGCGGCTGGAAGCAGAAACATCTCCTCAATGTCATATAATAAGCAGCAATAATGAAGCTATTCCATTAATGATCGATTGAGCAGTAAGTGAACCGAGTGTTTTTAACGTCGTGTGCTGGGACAGTTGACAGGCCTTTGGATTGACGCCAACCCCCGCCAAGAAAGCATTCTACAAAGACAATCTTTACGGCATCCGTGCGACGTTTTGCACAACATACCATGAAAAATGGACTAAACTGTTAGGATACAAGAATGGAGCGTAATCTCGTCGTAGCAGTGAATGAAAACGTACTCAAAGTAAATAAATAAATAAATAAATAGTTTATTCACTTGCCTAGGAACAGGTCGACGATTGGCTATTGTACTGGCGCACAAAGAAAACAAAACGTAACAAACACTGAAACTTTTGCCATAAGCTGTTACAGTACCCACACTAAACATGAACCAAACCAAAAATAATATTACTACTACTAGTACTACTACTACTACTCACTACTACTACTACTACTACTACTAGTAGTAGTAGTAATAGGAGGAGGAGTAGTGGTAGTAGTAGTAGGTACAGGGAGTTTCACGGAGCCCCAGTGCATACTGAGCCAGTATTCAGACTGTACAAAACCGCGTACTCGGCATGTGAGTTTCGTTGACAAGCTTGCAATTACGGTGAGCCGTGAAGTCGCGCGACAAATTGTACGACTTGGGGCCACGTGCGACTTTGTTAATCGTTCGTCACGATCCGTGGCAGGGTGGCTGAGCAATCCGTCTGCAGAAAGCAGGGCGGCCCATTCCTTGCACAAGAAGCCGGCGAGGAGAAGCTCGGGCGCGACCACGCAAATCCAGCGCCCCTCGTGAGCGGTCCGCGTTGCGTGCGGAAGAGATGCGCGGCTCGATAGTTTCGCTCGGCGCTTCTCTGCCCGCGCGCGACACGTTAATGCGTTTTTAAAAGACGCACCGCGGGCGGCGGCGCTTGGGTCACGCGACACAGCCGTCGCCAGACCGGGCGAACTCCTCCGCCACGTAGTCATCGTTGCACCGTGAGGACGTCGAGTGCACGGGCACGGCGCCAGCACTTCGGCACAAATGGCCGCGCACTCACCCGGCCGGGCTGTTGATCATGCCGGGTTCGCCTGTTCGTCAGCCAGCTCTTCTGCCCACGGCAACAGTCCCAAAGCGCCTGTTCACGTACTACTCGCTTCGAAGCTCCCGTAGTTTTGCTTCCCCACAACTCACCTGAATGACCAATTATTGCTATCAACGCAGCAGATACGGCCAATGAGCACTGGTCCGGAAAAAATTTACACCATCTTCCCGCGAGGGGTACCATGGGGTAGATGCGACGCATCGGGGGTTTCTGTTGCGTTTCCGTTATGTTAGCGTGTCCATTGTTGTTGTGTGTCCATATTTTACGCCGCATGTTCACCCCCGATGCGTCACATCTACCCCATGGTTCCCCTCGCGGGAAGATGGTGTAAATTTTTTTCGGGGTGGCCGGTGCTTGTTACGGTTGCGCCGAACATCGCGATAGCAGGCCTGTTAGTCCCCATTCAAATCATCGGTGGTCATCGGAGGATGTCATCGGCGGAGCGGCGGCGGAACGGCTGAGCGGAGCGGCGCAGTTACCGCGTTTATATGCAGCGGAATGAGAGAGAGCAGCGCATAGCAGTGCATGCGCATGTGTTAACCGAGCGCAAGCCGCGCGCAAGCTGCGCGCTAACCCGCACCCACGCACAGCTGGCACGGCGACGGAGCGAGCGCCGGCGAGCGCTAACACGCAGATGGCACTGCGGTGAGAGCGGCGCTAGCGCGCAGCTGGTGCGGCGAGGAGAATGGGGGAGGGATGCGAACACGCCGAACGACGCCGGAGGGACAAGGCGAGTGAAAGAGATGCGTCGCATCAAAAATTCCGATTGATTCGAAGCATCCGGTCTCCTCTCCGCGATACTAACGTTCAACTTTAAATGAAGGCCCATCAAAGCAAAATGAGGATGTCCTGAGCTGATTACACTTGAACATTGCTTACATGATGGGCTGCAGGCTGATTCACCAGTGTGCTTGGTGCGCTCTGTGAAGGAGGACATTGGGCACGTCTTGTGCTACCGCCCGCGTTTTACCACCGAACGAGGAACAGCGGCAAAAGTTCCCGTGCAACTACGACAATGGAACGGGTTAGAGCTGGGACACTTTCTTGCGCTATGGCGTAGTCATTCTGTCGCGGTGCTAAGGACGAAGGCTCTTTTGAGTTTTCTAAACGCTCCAGGGTTGGACGAGGTCGCGATCCATAAAGTCATTCAATGAGTTTCTCCTGTTACTGCAATCCTTCTAAATGTCCTTCCATGACCGTTTTGTCATTCATTCTATTTATTGTTTTTACGCGTTTAGTTTCCTTTTTTGTCTCGCCGTATTCACCCCTATAAGGTAGCAACCCATGGGTCTAATCTCTCCTGTGTTCATTAAAACGCTATAGCTTCGCTAGAGCTTAATATGGATTCTATAATTGGCTGAAGTCATACATCATTTGGTTTTTGTAGCTAATTACGCTGGAATCACGGCCCGGGGGTTAATAAGAAGGTCCCCTTCACTCCGAGTAGTCCGAGTGGCGCTGCCTACCACCCCCAAGCGCAGGAAACAAATACCTTAACATAAACACCCCAGAAAGTGGAGGGGAAAATAACCCCGCCGGTAGCGTAGTCGTCATCGCACCAGAAGCTGGAGGTCGCGGGTTCGGATCCCACCCGGCAGGCATTTTTTTCTCCACTTCCTTTCTCTCTTTCCAAATCCTTTATCTGTTTTAATGATCTACTACATTCGATCTTTGCTTTCCGAGGTTTTCTTGACTGCCAACCCTTATTTCTGTCTTATTTCAACTTAACTGCACTAGCCGCTCATGTTACACTTTCTGCTCCTGGCCTGGGCCGCCTTGCTAAATTCGTGTTGCACCACCATGGAGGCAGATCTCTAAGCCGGCGTTCTATGCAATCGCTGTTTTTGAGAAAATTGCGACGTCACCTCGGAAGGTTTAAACTGAAACAAGGGTGTGATGGCGGACGCGCGCTGAGAATCGTGTGGACGTCCTCATCAAGCGTTTTGTTTTAATAAACATGTTCGACTACGGTGAGCGGGAGAGCAACACGATGCGTGTCTGAAATTGCGCACTTGCGTGCGACGAAGAAAGCGTGTTTCGCATGCCGAGCAGTCTTAAATACAATTAGGCACCTGTGATGGCCATGCAGACGCCCTAAAAGATCCGAGTGTGCCTGCAATTACGTACGCCGCCAAGTGCTTCCGTGGTGCTTGCTGCCTGAAGGTAACCACCGCATCTCTGTTATTCGCCTTCCCGACGACGCCTGGAGCGGCCGTGCGCGCGCCCAGCATACCCGCACGCCCCGACGCAGCCTCGCCCGCCGAATGGTCCATGGCGCCTGTGCGGCGGGCCGCGGAATCTCACGAAGTTTTTGAGTCCACTGGAAGATTCTGGACTGCACCGATGTTCACCCGCACTTGACGATCGACACCGGAAGCGCCTCGGCGATCCTTTACCCTCTCCCATCGGGCCGCTTTCGTAACGGAAAGATGCGCTCGGTGTGAATCGCTATTCTTTCTTCTGCTGCTTTGACGCACGAGGAAGGCGCGCAGTGCAGCCGTGATTATAGCTGCGGAATGTTTAGGACTAAATCGCGTCACTCCGGGTGTATAAACGCTTTCTGCACTGTTTATTTCTAAAAGGTTCTACGAAATTATCGGTGCCAGCAATGAACTATCCGTGCGTCTCACAATAGCTTGAGTGATAGTCTTACCTGGCATTAAGACTGGATGTCCCTCACGTGTTTGAGGAGAACCTGCTGGACATGTGTGGGTTCGTTAATTACATGCTCGCCCATTTCCAATGTCCTGATTGCTATTGCCAAGCGCTTGCAACAAAGGCCAGCCTGCAAACTTTTGTTGATTTATAATCATTGTGTGAGGACAGCCCTGCTGTGAGAGATTGCGGAACCCCGCAACAGGCCTCTTTGTCCTTCCCGGATGTTGTGTTGTATATCTGCTGAGGCACATCGGAATATCTTTCAAGCTCCGTACTTCCAACTTTGGTGCTATTTACGACTGCGTGGGTAATTTTCTGATTGTGCCAGAGTTTCAAGATATGCTACTGGACCGCAGACTTAACGCAGCTATTATTTAAACGCATACGAGCTTTAAACATGCGCCTACAATTTAAGCCACTCCAGCTCGCGCTTGTATATACGTCACCGCAGCGCACTGGAATAGTGAAGCACAGCCACAGACGCACTAAATGCGGGGAATAGCGGGGTCTGACGCATAGAGTTGGACTAATAAATTCGATGGTCGTTGCCGGTTTGCACATCTGATAACGTCATTTTCTCGTTGCGTGAGCTAGCGCGCACAGCGCATTTCGGAGTCACATCGTACATCAGTGTCACGTCGTTGGCAGACTTTGATGACACCTTCACCCGGGTGCATTGTGACAGCAGCGTGCCCGCCGAAGTGTCCCGGAGTTCACGATCTATCGCAATATTAATTTGCAAGTTTTAACACGTGTATATTTTTCCTCACTTAAAAGCAACCGGAACCCAAAAGTTGAGCGCTGGTTTCACAAGGGCCGCTTGAGAATTCAGCAAAAGCTACGGACGCCAACCATTCAACCTACGAATGGAGCACGTATGCAGGACTCCTGTTCGTTATCCCCCCCCCCCCCCCCCCCCCCCCCCCGCCATCTGTAACAATCCTGGAGAGCTCTCGGTGCATACTAACACCGCTTACAATTATATTAAACTTCGATCTCAAATATACCTATTTTGACCTCATTGCATCTCCACGCATGCTGCAACAGTAGTAGTGAAATAATCTGCCATTTTTTTCCCACCAACAAATGATTTTTTTTTTTGCACCTGAATAAGACACTTCCCTAATCAAAATGATTTGTCAAACCATCACTTACTTACTGAACGAAAATACCAACTTGGCGCAAGTTAGGTCCGGCATCTTGTAAACTAGAATGCAGACAGTGAGCACTTGAGCAAATATTTGAGTTGCTAGTGCTTTACTGAAGAAGTTTTGGGAGCTGTAGAGACACTCAGCGCTCCCGACAACGCATCCACCACTAGAAAGCTTCGTCGTTCCCGTCACCATTACCTGGCCCAAAGTTGTGTCGCCAGCACCGCACAGACACTGGCTTCTTCATACGGCGGCGGAGGGGTGGAGGGGGAAGGGCTCGTCGTCATTATCTTCTTTCCGGCCGAAGCATACACAATGAGAGAAATACGATCAAACGGCAAGAAAAGCGAAAAGACGATGAGCACTGTTCTTTTCGCCAAACGCGAAACGGGCCGCTAGTCATTCTGAACGGGGAGTTCGTGTCGCCAATCCCGAAGGGTTCTTGTTCCGGACTCGATTCCTTCTGTTTTCGTGCGCTACACGACCGGGCCATTGTCCGCCAGGAAAAAGCACGCCGCCAACGACAATAGCTTCGCGAACTCCTCTCACCAACAAGGGCGGGAAGAGAAGCAACTGGAGGGAAAAGAAACGTTCAAGCGGGAGACAACTGCTGTGAGCAAGAGAAAGTACGAAGGCAGAGAAAAGTCGGCCGGAGCAATGGAAGCAGAAAGTAGGGAGAAGGCCGAACCGGCTTGCCGTCCGGTCAACAAATGACCACTTCGAGAACAATGGGGCGCTGCGGAGAACGGCGTGGCCTGCACGACGCCGCGCAGGGAAGCCTAACCTCGCGCGGAGCCCAATCCAAGGCCAGCGGCGCTCGAGCGAAGAGCGAGGCGGTGATATAGCGGCCGTAGAAACGCCGCGGAAAAGACGTAATTGCCGTGCAGCCGGAGACAGCCGAGCTCCTTGGGCCTCTCCACTCCGGCGGGGGAGAATCCGCGCTGAGGGCCTTTTGGACTAAGGCCCTTTGCTTTGAGCTCGGGCTTGAAGCCACCATCCCGACAGCAAAAGCCGCGTGGCATGGAGATGGCCGCAGAGAGGAGGAGCTGCAAAGGTGGTACGCATTTCCGTTAAAAATAGCCCCGCCCGCCGCCCTCTTTTCTTGCCTCCTCTTCATTTTTCGGAAGTCAGCGCTGAATGTCGCGCAGCGTGGTCGCGCACCGCTCTGGCCGTTTATGCTCAGAATGCTGTGCGTAGTATACAGTGTACAGCAAAGGTCGTTCTAATATGAACAGCGCACGTCTTCTTAGAGTAGTTGATGTTTGGGGGGCTGTCAGAATAAGGGAATGAGATTCTCGGACTATGTTTTTGCGCCATGTTGAATGAAAGAGCTCCATATAGCTGTTTTCATAAAGCCTTCGTTTCAAACCAAAGGGGGCAGAAGTATTGGCGCACTTTCCTCGGCGCCATACCTATAGAATTAAGTAAGCAAAAAGTGTGCTATTAAAACACTCAAAACACGATCGTGTGAGGAGTGCTTCATGTTTCCCCCTGACGAAAACAAGCAACAGTGTAACTATCTCGCCCAAGCACTTGCCAGCTTGACCGTCACAAGGTCAACTTCCATCAAAAAAATTGTTGGAAAGAAAACAGTGACACCTTCAAGTTTGAAATGTCACCTTTCAGTGAACTTTGATTTGGGGCACCAGAATTCGGGTGTGTTACCATGGCAAAACCCAGGCACACATATAGCGCGTTTAAGGTGGCGTCAAAGGTGCCATCGGGCGACCGGATCCCCGGAGGTACGCTCATGAAGGACGCTACTCCGCCCGACTCATTGTTATGCGGATGAGCGGACTACAAGACTTGATCATTTTCGTGCAGATTTGGCTCCGCTTGGAGCGAATGCCGCCTCTTCGTAAGGCTGCGCCCGGCGCAAAAAAAGGATTCAGTCTCAAGACGTCTTGGCTGTACTATAAGTAGGAATTCTGGTGGTCATATCTGCGTGCTGACCACGACGCTGCAACGACGTTCGAGAGTGCACCTCCCGTCGAATGACCGAGTTCTTCATTTCCCCGCGGGCAGGGAGAAAGTGCGCGACATAAATGACCAATCCGGCAGGAAATCAAAGTGCATCCGGCTACGACTTCCCAAAGCGGGACTGGAATCACGCAGTGCGCAGAAATTGCGCACCCGTTTTGGAAACCGCGGGGAGGGGATGCCCGGAGGGGGAAAAGACTGGACGCGTTCGCTTCTGCCGCCCTCCCATAGGCGTCTTAGCCTCCGCGCGTCTCGGGCCAGACAGACAGGTACTACACGCGTCGAGATGAGATGGCGGCTTCCATCACGCGCTGATGAGATGACCTGATTGCCGCCGGAGACGCCAGCCCCCTGGCGCTGCCAAGCGCGGCGGAAGGAGCGGAAGCGCACCGCGGCCGTTGAACTTGCCACTGACGCGGCCGTGGGTCCGCGTTTTGGCGGCGCTATCGGGCTACTAAAAGTGAGCGGAAGAAGCAGGGGGACCGGTGCGCCTCTTTATCTTATTAGTTTCGCGCGTGTCGCGATTACCGCTATACAAACGCCGGGACACACACGATGCCGCGAGGAGGAGGTGTCGAGGCAGCCACATGCTGGCAGGTAAACCCGGGTGCCCTTTCAATCAGCACACTGACAGCTGGCACGGAGCGCATTTGACATGATGGCTGCTTTCCCGCGAACGAAATTGCCCGTCCCTGATTTGTCCTTCTTCGCAACGTCTGATAGATCAATCGACCACCAAACGAAGGCGCCAGAGCTTTAAATAACCATTCGTAGAGGACGTTTGCTAAGGAGAGCTGCCAGGGCACCACTTCTCGGGCCGTTTTCCGGCCAGGTGCTATGCCTTTTTAGTATAACATACTCTGTGTCAGCCAAGTACGAAATATGAGGAATCGGGATGGTTCACTTAGTGATCGCCGCGGCAAGTGCGGTCATCTATTGTGTTGATTGTGTTATCCTAACTTTAGATTCATCTTTTGTTCATTGCGTACCTTTATATTATGTTCCACCGTTACGTCCTGCTTATAAACAGCACAAACGCGTAACTCTTCAAATAAAGGTGGCTAAGGACGTTTGGTAGACGCATGTTGTGTATTAACTTGAAAGAAAGTATACAGAACTGAAAAAAGTATTTCAGCTGAGCCGTTTATTTCCTATAAAGCCTTAGACAATCAGGAAAATGTTCAGATAATGTTCAAAAATTGGCCATGTCCACAATCTTACGCTGCGCACGCAAACGATCCCAAACATACCATAAGCACCAACCGGGAATACAACAGCGATAAACACGAGATAACTTACGACACACTAGCAATGCAGAAAGGAGCGAGGCTTTACAGTAGTGACCCGAAATGAGGTGCAGAGCACGATAACTTTTTTGGCGGCACGTATAAAATTGCCTCCCGGAGCACCCAACATGCCGTCCATGGAAAAGGCCACGAAACACAACTTTGCACACCGAACGTTACTTTCCATCATTGCAACATTGCGCTATGCAGCATGCACTAAGTCCTTCAAAACAAAACAGTACTCCATTCACAAAACACTCAGTAGAATTAACGAACTTAATTTCTTTTAAAACCCAATGGATGCCTAAACGGTTTGTTTTCGCTGCACCGCACAACGGATAACGAATTAATTTAGCTGCGAATGGGCGTCTGCGCTTAAGGCGCAAGCCCCGTCGTAATCATTTCTGTGTCTGATCACGTTCAGGAGAGCAAATTGAAAATCCGAGGACACCTGAGCACTCTTTATGAGTTGTGAGTGCGAGCATTAATGTTGAACTGAAAGACGGTGAGCGTCAAACTGAACGCCGCAGGGTGTTCGGTGTCGCGCTGGGGATGGCAAGGCCAGGGATGGCAACGCCAACCCAAGGGGGCGCATTGCACACCGTATAGGCCGCGTCTGTTTGTCAAAACTGCGCAGTGGTCACAGAAGGACTGCCAAATGGGCTACTTGGTACTTCTTCACAATGCAAACAGCGCAAAGAAAACGCGCCAAGAAAATGTGGGAGACAGGACAGCGCGTGTCCTGTCTCCCACCTTTTCTTATTCTGTCGTCTTGGTGCTGTTTGCATTTAGTACAGTGGTCGTGTTCTTATATGCCATTGTAACACTCGTTGTTGTTCTAGGGCTTTGTATGAGTTAATCATAAAGCGGGAGTTATATATGTTCGGTTTCGCACCTCAAAAATACCTGGCAGTCTGTTCAGCATAAGGGGACAAATGACCTCACCTGCTTCGACCTCACCTCAAATACTAATAAGTTTTCTCGACCTCACCTCACCTCAGCACCGAATAAGCACCACCGACCTCACATCAACCGCAACTCGCGCCTACCCTTACCTGTAATTCGATGTCACATCAACCTCAGAGGTAATGCTCAATTGTAGTTGTTACTCTAGATGCCATTTTTAGTTGTCTTCGATAGTAACATTGGAAAACAAAAAGTAAACCAAAGTGTGCCGGCATACGTGCAAAGTAAACTTTCCGTTTCTCCGCGCTGCATAACACATATATCTACCAAGTATTTCATACGCCATTGTCTCCCTCAGTGATTTCCTATTTCTTCATGGCGGTAGCAACTAGGCACTTTCTTTTAATTCTGCCGGTACTGGCAAACTTCTCGATGTCGCGCATAAGTTACAGGTTGTAGCGGGAGGGTACCTCCTGGCAGGATCTTAGAGGAACTTCAAATACAAAAGTGTCTTTGTGCCTCATCTGTACTCCTGGGACCTGAAATTAAACCATTGTGGAACAAAAATCCTCAAATTTAGGCATCTTGACGTAATTTCATCCGTGTCTGCTAAACTTTTAATACCACAGCCGAAACTCCAGACAAAATGTTACTAAGGCTTAACCCCTCTCGTCTTATGGATTTGAATGCGGACAGCACAAGACGTCTCCCCATCAAGTTAGCGAGGGTATAAAATCTTTCCAAGGAATGTTAGCCTTTTTGGGGTCGGTGAATTGCCCAGCGACAAAAGAATTCTAGCTTGCCTGCAAAGAAACGCAACGAGGACCTCATGCTACTTTCGTGGTAAGGGGGGAAATGGGGCGTTTTTATTGGAAAAATGGTAGGAACCGACTTGAAAACTTATCGGGAAGAGCTATCTTCTTTTTATTGTTTCAACATTAACCACGAAGGCCGAGTAAAGGGACCGTTTTTAGGGATTTAAGACGTTTGCTGGAAAAGGTATTCTATACGCTGTTGTTGACAGGCAAGTTTCTGACCCCAGGACACAGGCGTACTCGGTTGTTTTTGTCTTCATGATACCAGCCAGTGATATAACTTGTTCTACGTGCTTCCTCATTATTTGTTCAGTCGCTTCATCTCGGGCTCGAAAATGACTATCACGACACTCGTTTAACCGAAAATGCCATGGCCAAATGAAAAGCATAGCAATCCTTTGCGGGACTCTAGGCAGTCGAAATCAGCGTATACGGCGTCCATATACCCAACATTTATAGCTTGAGCTTAATAATAATAGTTAATCCAAATTCCTTAGCCCAATATTGTCAACCCTGGGTCCTTAACTTAGATGGCTTCGCATCAAAGATGTTTTATGTGGAGACGCCTATAAAAGTCGTAAGCGTATGGTGTCCACTCCAAAAACTAAGTGCACTGCCCTCGAAGCTAATTTGAACTTCCAATTTCAACCTCACTCGAACTCAAACTCGTCCGCTGAGGTTGAGGTCGACGCGATTCACTCATCAAGCTGCAGCGTCTGACCTTACTTCAACCTAACCTCACGTTGTAAGGATGAGGACCATTTGAGATTGAGGTACACCTCATGGGCACGAAACCTCATGAGGTCTCTGAGGACAGAAATTCTGCTCCTGAGTGCGCAAAACTTCTACATGAGGATCTTTCACTTCAACTACCAGCAGAGTCAGTTGAAACCGAAAGCTCTATTTAAGCTCTAAGGACACGAGATATCGAGTGAGGAATTCCGTGTTCATTGTGAATTTGTTAATCTGGGAAGAACTGGCAGTGAACACGCGAGGACTTGGGTTGGCTAATCTTCTTGCTTAGCCAATCCCCGAGAGCCTTGCCAAATCTCTTGCTAGATTGCTAGACCAATTAATGCCTTAACATTAGGTAAGCTTACTGTTGAGCCTAACGACGTTTCAAGCAACGTCATACCGATTATCACTGTCCGTCAAGCTTCGGGTACCAGTTTACGACGTTGTACGTCAAAGCGTGACGTTAGGGCTAACGTGGGGTCGTCGCATACCCGCGTTTCCCCTCCCTTTTCTGCGCCAGCAGTTCAGCTGGTTATACTTGGGCTTTTTCATCATCACCCTTTTTACTTGAGCTACATGACGCGCCGCAGCCAACAGAGACTTCAAGCTGACGCATGTCCGAATTCGCAGCCAATGGGGACGTCAGGTGCGCGCATATCCACGTTCGCGGTCGCGTGAATAGTCGCAGCCATCGCTTGCGTTACGCCCGCGCATACCCGCGTCCGCAGACAATTGGAATTTTTAAGGCAGGCTTCACAGTATGGTTACGAGGATAGGGGGACGGCCTCTTTTCCTCCAACTAATGCAAGTAACTCGTGAATGATGCGCACGCAATAGAAGGGCGCTAAAAATTGTAACAATTGGTGCTACAGGACAAGTAGCTCCGAGATAGGCCGTTTTCGCGAAAAGAAAAAAAAAAGGCTATGCCTCACTATTAAGAGGAGCAAGTAATAAAATACGGGGTAAATGATTATAAATATGAATATTTGAGACCATTAATAACCTAAACGCAGTCGAGGCGTTAAAATGTGCAGTAAAATGCATTTAACAACACACAATCACATGTTGGAATTGATTGCATACCTTACCCGAAATAAAATACACAAATAAAATATCATTATGCGGATACAGTACCTGCCACTCTACATGCGTTTTTGGCTGGGGCTACTGTGCAAGCTTCTAAACCAGTCTTGATACACCATATTCTTATTATTCTGTCAGCTTTACGGCAAGAGCTTTCCCTCGCACACTTTGCCAAAAGTATGATCATGATTGTAGGGTTTATCGCGCCGACGCAACGCAGGCGATGAGGCGCGCCGTAGTGGGGGGCTGCGGATTAATTTTGACCACCTGGGGATCTTTAACTTGCGCCGAAATCTTGTACACACGGGCATTTTTGCTTTTCGCCTCCGTCAGAAAAGCGGCCTCCGGGGCCGGGAATCGAACCCACGACCTCGTGCTCAGCAGCGCAACTCCTTAGCCACTGAGCCACCGCGCTTTGCCAAAAGTAAATATATGGGGCAATGGAACAAAGAAAGCGGCAATATTCACTCTTTGCCTTAAACATTTTAAGTCTTCATAGCATGCCACCTGCTGGACTCGGCGCTCCTATATATGCCATTGAAATCTAGGCCTTTCCCGTTATAGTGACGAATTCCCTTGCAATACAAAATGTGTTGCCCGTTGAACAGTGGCCATGTCATGTTTGAGGCCCTGCCATGTGGCTGTGGCGTCGAACAACTGAGGCCCGAACAATAGAAGCCCGAAGCAGTCTCATGCAGACGCGTGCTTGTCACCCTCACTTGGACCTGAGCATTCTCATCACTCTTGCAGCCTGCGCTGCTGGTGGTGAGAATCAGTCAAACAGCCGTCGAACAGCTTCAGGAGCAAGAGTGATAGAACACTTAAATGCGAGTGAGGGTGACAAGCACTTGTCAAGCAACACCACATCAACGAGAGCCCCGTAACTTCCCTAGACAGCGTGGACCATACAACAGAAAATCTGTGGCAGCGGATGTCGACGAACCTGCTAACAGGTCTTCGGGAAAAGCGTCTACTGGCAGCCTGGGACGTAAACTCAAAGTTGGCGCACGCTGTTGTCGGCTCTCGCGCCCCGTCCTCGCCTATAATCGCAGTACCATGTTATCGAAATTCAAGCCGTAACTTGCAGAACAACCCGCATAGCTAAGCTTCCATGCAGCGTTCCGTCTTGCCCTTCCAAACCTCTGTTTGCTGCGCAGCCGCGATGCTGGAACAACCAAAACGGGAAGGGCAACGACGTTTAGACGGCCGGCGAACGTACACAAATGATATACGCGTGCACGGATTAGCCTTACAGATGCCACTGCGTTTAAACTGGTGATGTTCGGCTGTATACCGATCACCCTGGAAAGTAATGCGGTTTGCTGCAAGCACAAGTGCACGCAGGGGAGGAGGGCACTAACTCTCCCTATCAAAATAACGACTACCGATAATTTTTATGTCTCAAGCTACGAGCCAAGCTTACGCGTCTTCGAGGTTTGCTGTAACCACAACGATACGCCTTTTTGCAAACCATCAAAGTAAAATTAGCAAAACAGCAGGGAGATTAGGTAAAGTAATTCCGCGGTATCCCGAAGTCACTTTCTAAAATTGGGATTTAGTCTCTGGTATGCTTTTTTTTGTTTGGCTTTTTTCTTGCTTTTTGTTGTGATTTTTACTTTCCCGCCTTTTATGTTCTCCCTCGCCTTTTCCTCGAAGTCCCCCCCTCTTGATATGAAATCCTGCGTACGCCACTTGCTGCAAGCATATTAATTCCACATCATATACCGGGCGTTTTTTGGCTGCGTGAGGACGCGTGCCTCTGCGTCGCTCAGTGGATGCAGCCTGACCACGCCGCTGGCACCGCAGTGTTCGGAGTAACCTGAACACAGCCGCGCTTCTCTCAGCCGCCTTCCTTGGTCGCTGTTTATATGTTAGCCCGGTAACTCTGGTATGAAGGGCACTGGCCGCCTCGCACTTCTGTACGCTCTCCCCTCTTCTTCTTTCCTCTTCCTTCGCTCACCACAATAGCTTTGGTTTTAAAGCGAAAATTTATTTGCCTCTCTCTTCCCTGGCCAAATGCGCCACTCGTGCCCGGCGGCTCCTCCTTGCCCCCCGTTCCGGTGGCGAGAAGGAGCATCCCGGGTTTTTCATTAAACCACGAGATGGCGCGCTGGTCTCCGCGAGTATCGCTCCCCCGCCCCAATACCTCTGAACAGCCCGGAAACACGCGCCAGTAAATTTGCTCAAAACCGTTCCCGCAGTGTCCAGGAGGTCCAGGGCCGAAAAAGTGTCACGCAGAGCAGGAACGTCTTCGGCAACAGCGAAACAGGGCGCAGACCGTCAATGCATGCTGGATATATACTGAGTTGAAGTCGTGAGTCAAGGCTGCGATGCGGGGTTGCAATAAAAGACGACGAGCGTCGTGAGAGCTACGCTCACAAGCGAAAAGCGGAACAGAGATGCCACCCGCACTTTCGCCCCAACCCAGTTTTGCCATGCCGCCCGTGCAATCATTCCAAGCGGTGCTACTTGAACCCCATGGTGCCGTTCAGAACACTGATATTAATGATGATCTAGACATATTAAAAGCTTCGCTTTCAGTCGATCTCCACTATGCGTGGGACCCGCCGATTTTTTTCCCCTTCTTTATGTGAAGTGAGCCTGGGCGACTCGTCATGTTATTTCCCTTGTTCATTTCGCAACGACACAACGTCGATTTTATTAGCGCACAAGCCGCTTTGATTGTTGCCGGGCAGGACGAAAATGTCCGCATTGAGTTACGAAACGAGAGCTCCTGGACGCAGATTTTCACGCAGTCCTAACAAAAACTGCTTGGTGAAATGTTCATCACAATGGGCTCTGCCCAGGCGCCTTGGGACGCACAGTGCCCAAGAAACCGGAAATATGCGGCCTATGTGCGGCCACAGTTCTGTCAATAAATAAATTCGGGTCGAATAAGCAGGATCGGCTTTGATGCAAGAGCAGCCTCCGCCGACGGCACCAGCACTTTTGTATATATTTTTCTCTGTAGCTGTGTATGTGGGCCGCTGCTTCCACCGAACTATTTATTGGGGGTACGGCGCAAATATATCGCTTGCCTAAGATAAACAACTAAGCCAGCGAGCGATAAGCGATGGTGTGGTACTCAATCCATGGTAGTCTCTTGGTTCAGCTTCTCCACAATGCACTCGAAAGACCAATTTATGCCGCCAACACAGCAAATGACAGCAATGTGCATTCAATTTCACTGCGCAGTGAAATTGCGCACCGCACAGCGCCATGCTGCATTGCGTGATGTCACTGCACAGACCAAGCTTATTGATTGATTGTAGGGTTTAACGCGCCGACACAACTCAGGCGATGAGGCGCGCCGTAGTGGAGGGTTCAGGATTAATTTTGACCACCTGGGCATCTTTAACGCGCGCCGACCGAGCTTATTGAGTCAAATCATATTCTCGACATCGCCATTCTCCTAAACGTTATTGTTGACTTCACGGATAGGTCAACCGAGTGCGTTGTACTGAAGCTGGATCACCCGACTACCTCAGAGTGTGGTACTACTCGTTTGGCCAGCATACAAGCAAATATATTTGAACCGGAGTGGCAATTATTGTTCTATTTTAAAACATTTTCTAAATCTCATTCGCGCCTTGCTCTTAAAAGGTAACCATTTGTTTTCAAACAAGGTATTCTAATCTGTGCATACATACGTTTCCTTTTTTTTTTATATACTCTAAGGCAACCTTGTCATTCAGCTTTACCACAAGGCACTCACCAATCCATGCCGCCAATAAAGCGCATTCGGATAATGATACCAATTTGTTCAGCATTTGACTCAAAAGTTGACCGCGTATCTGCTTGCTTCACTCGAAATGTTGACGAAAGACGATAGTCGTTTGCCGCCCCTGCCACGTACCTCCTCCTCCGCTTTCCGCTCCCACCCCTTACGCTCTTCCCCCCCTCACTCACCTAGTAACTAATTGAATGGAGGTTTGTTCACTTCAATTCAATTTTCCCGCCTTCGCACTGCTAGGGCGCCATCTGTTGGGACAGCGCACATCTTTTTTTTTTCTTTTGTTTCTTGTTCTTCCTGCAGGAACAGCACGAGCAGGCGCTCTGTTCTTTTTGTGCTTGCTATAACCGCGCACGTGCTGGAGCCTTTCCTCGCCATTTTTAACGCGTTGTTGCTTTTTTTGTTTAACTTGTTATCGTAAAAACCAAACCCAGCACGTAATCTAAACTAAAAAAACGCCGCGGCTACCCGTTAAGTACCTAGGTTTCCTTTGCTCTAAATAATGGGGACATGTAAGGCTTACGCCATCAGTTTTAGTTGTTTGTAACGGTTCTGTTTATATATATATACTACTTTTGCACGCATATCTTCAACGTTTGGCAGGAAGGCTGAATCGAGGGACAGACTGGCGGACAAACCAAAATTTTCTCGTTTAAGTAGCTCAATAAGTGCTATCGTTTTTAAAAACGTCATCTGTGCTGTGGTACTGCGCAATATCGAACATCATGCTTGTATTGCATGATTCCACAGAGAAACCGCACAGTCGAATCGTATCGTATGATCTACCTTGTAAAAACATTTGTTGTTGGCCGCATGGATCGAGCGCATGGTGGTGAAACTGAACCACTGAATTGTCTTGGAGTGTAATACGTACTGCTGCAAGAAACATGCACCTGTAAGCTAAATACCCTTGACGATATCAAAAAGGCGAAGCATTATGCGTATGATTGAGTCAATATGAAAATGAATGAGACTATATAACAGGCCACCCGCTCAATATATTAAACGGGCACACAACAAGCCAGGCACACGCAGGCAGAAGAAATACCCTTGTATTCCAGAGATTACGCTCCAAGTACTTTGACAACACATATATATATACGCACGAGTGGATAAGCACATCAGGAACTTCTTCGTAGTCAGAAATGTTTGCCACAATTCTTAATTAACTTTTTGTTCCATTTGCTTGCCTTCCTCGGCACACAGCTCCGGTGTTCAAAGCAGATCCACACACCACAAGAAAAAAAAAAACTCAGTCGTTATGACCCGACTCCAAACATTGATAAAAAATGAAGGAAGCAAACACAATGCGTAAGACTGGAAGGTAGCGAAGCTGTACGCAACCTTCACGACCATCACGACGGTTTAAGTCCACGATTGGCGCAGATTTGCTTCTTCGCTGCCGCAACGAACTTTACTCCATCATCGTCGCTATAAGTGTGAGCTTCCCTCGTTTTTTTTGGAAGTGATAATCATTGTACATCACCTTGGATGGGCGTAAGCTATGACATGTCTTTATCGTTCCAAGGAAGTTTTGCCACAATTGCAGCGAATGCTGGGGCTTTTTTTTTTCTGGAAAGGGGGGGGGGGAGGGTAATCTTCGCCAATCTCTCCTAAGTGGGTATGTTAGGCTTGCAAACGTGCGCCGATGACGCTGGGCGGTCGTCGCGAGGAACGCACACACGAGCGTTAGGCATTTGCTTGGTTTTTTAACTGCCGGGCTGGCGCCCTGAGACCCGCGCTCACGTGCGCGCTTTCGGCAGTTTCTTGGTATTTTTAGCTGCGGACACGAAAAATTACGATTTTCTAAAGAGCTTCGCTCTTAAAAACAAAGTCCGCAATTAGTGAGGGATAAGGACAGCGTAGACCCTACAACAGGACATAATTTGCCTTGAAGCTGTATTCATTCTTGTTACCCTTTCTTCTGTATGTGCGAGAGCAGCACTGTATTTGACCTGCACTCATGTAAGCACAATCATTTTGTATTGTATCGACGTCTGGTTATCTGGTTTTCATGTTCCGATGCAATATTGTACAACCCTCGTTTTACTGTTGCAGAAGGTAGGCTAGTTCCTCCGCAGCTGCTAGCGGATAATGCGGCTAGACACGGAGTAGAACACGCAGAAACTCCTTAGTTGGAGCGGTCAGATAACAGCGTAAGCCGCCCTGCTGTACACCGAGCGCCTAAGGTCGACTGCTGCGCGACCGCATTGCTGAGGCCTTTTTATGAAATGCCTATAAAAGAACCTTTACGAGCTCTTTTAAAGTCGGCTTCACTGTCAAGTGTACGTGCAATGCTGAAAAGACATTTGTTAGAGCCTGTATGAGAGGCTGGGTATCAAAGTATACCTTCAAAACACCCCTTGTTTCCTTATGAAACACTGTACAGCAAGTCCCTTTAATGTCAAATACACTACTTTACTCACTTTGTCGCTAAGACCCCTCTTTGGGGGGCCATGTAGGCGATTCTTTATTAACACATGAGTGCCGTACGCCTTTTATTTACATCATTTCCTATGCGGCGGACATCAAGTGTTACACAAGGGCAGACGGGCTTCCTCATCGAGCCCACAAAGAAATGCTACTGATTCCAAATGTCTGGCATAAAAATGAAGGCATCTGATATTGAAATACCAGAAACCGGAGCAGGATGCGAAGTATCCTCGGAGAGGTGGTTCTGTGGTTCGGCACGAAGAGCTGGCTTTCGCGCGCAAGCGATGTTCTAAATTAGACAAGACCTTTTTGACAGTGGGTATGGGTTGTGCGAGCGAAAATGTAGTTGTGGCCTCTTATTTAGCTTGGGATGAACTGTAGACGCCGGGCCGAGAGTTGGTCAGATGGCATATATATATATATATATATATATATATATATATATATATATATATATATATATATATATATATATATATATATATATATATATATATATGTATATATATATATATATATATGTATATATATATATATATATATATATATATATATATATATATATATATATATGTATATATATATATATATATATATATATATATATATATATATATATATATATATATATAACACAGAAATAAGGGTTGGCAGTCGAGAAAACCTCGGAAAGCAAAGGGGAGGATGTGGTAGATCATTGAAACAGACTAAGAATTTGGAAAGAAAGAAAGAAAGTGAAGAAAAAATGCCCGCCAGGTGGGATCCGAACCCACGACCTCCAGAATACCGGTCTGGTGCGATATATATATATATATATATATATATATATATATATATATATATATATATATATATAGCGAATCAGAAAATGGGAAATGAGGGGCTCCGTGAAATAAGACAGAAAATAAGGGTTGGCAGTCAAGAAAACCTCGGAAAGCAAAGGGGAGGTTGTGGTGGGTCATAGAAAGAGATTAATTTTTTGAGTCGAAAAGAAAGTGGTGAAAAAATGCCCGCCGGGTGGGATCCGAACCCACGACCTCCAGAATACCGGTCTGGTGCGATAACCACTACGCTACCGGCGGGGCTGTTTACCACCCCCTGGCTGTTTACCACCCCCTGGCTACCACCCCCAAGTGCAGGAAACAAAAATACCTTAACATAAATACCCGAGAAAGTGCTGGGGAAACAGCCCCGCCGGTAGCGTAGTGGTTATCGCACCAGACCGGTATTCTGGAGGTCGTGGGTCTTATTTCACGGTTTTCTGTCTTATTTCACGGAGCCCCTCATTTCCCATTTTCTGATTCGCTATATATATATATATATATATATATATATATATATATATATATATATATATATATATAACGAATACAGGTAAAACTTTCACGAAATCTTCAATGTTGTGGAAATGCCATCATGCGTCATCCGTTTTGCCATTTCCCGCAACTTTTTAATATTTTTCTTATTCTTTAGTTTAACAAAATTTCGCCCGATCAATTATATAAATTTACTTTATTCTAACGAGTACATTTGGAACTTTCACGAAATCTGCATTATTGTGGAAATGCAGCGCGTTACACGCTTCGCCATTTCCCGTAATTATTGTATGTTTTTCTTATTTTTAGTTTTTCAAAATTTCGTTCGACCAATTATGTACATTTACGTTATTCTAACGATTACATTTGGAGCTTTCGTGAAATCTGCATTTTTCTGGAAATTCGGGGCGTTGCACGCTCCTGGCTGTTGGGGTACTCGGCATAGGATGCTGCGCATTAAAACAAATCCAGCATTCGCCGTAATTGTGGCGACACTTGCTCGGAACGAAAAAGACTCCAGCGTTTACCGTAATGGTGGCAATACTTGCTCGGAGCGAGAAAAACACGTCATAGCGCACGAACCTCCAAGGTGTTGTCCAATGATTATCACTTAAAAAAAAAAATGACGGAAGCTCACGCTTATAGCAACAATGATGAATTAAATGTCGTCGCGGCAGCGAAGAGGATGCAAATCGGCTGCAATCCTGGACTTAAACCGTGGGGATGGTTGTGAAGGTTGTGTACAGCTTCGTTTCCTCCAAGTCTTACGCGTTAGCGTGAGCTTCCTTCGCTTTTTTTTAGTTAATTTGAAATAGGGAATAACACCACCGAACCCGCGATATGGTCTACTGGAGTGAGCCCAAGTGTTATAAAGTGGAGAGGCTGTCCAGTGGGGGCAATCATGATAGCGTCGTCTTTGCTTCAGAAAAATCTGGCTACGTGGTGCTAGACGCACTACCAACAGGGTTTGGGAACGAATCTGGATCGTCTTTTCATCGCGATTATTATGCGTAAATACTTGAGTTTGTAATCATTTGTTTAAACCAGTGTGTCGAACCGAAAAAATACCGGTTCGGTTACGGTTCGGGTACGGGTGAAATAATTTCGTTCCGGTTCAGTTCCGGTTCGACAAAATCACGTACCGAACCGGTTCGCGAACCGGTTCGGGAGCTTGAACCGGTTCGCGAACCGGTTCGATGAGTTGAATTATTACTGAAATTAGAAAAAAACATTTACTAGTATAAAACGACCGTCAAGTCAAAACACAAACAAAAATTCAAAACACACATTCTGCTGTTCCCCAGGGGCAGTGGCGCAATTGCAAAGCAAACTTTAAACAATCACGAGATATTAGAAAAAAAACAGATGAAGTGGCGACGATTTACCACCTTCTTTCTCGCTAAGACTTTATGTTGTCCCAGCGACTATTCATAAAGCCACCACCAAGAGATATGACGGTGGATTATATTTTCTGTCCTTTCCTTTTTTGTTGAAATCGCAATCGTCGCTATGAAATCACCCATCACGCCAACCTTGAAGCCTTAAATTTAGTCCTGCGTACTCGCGCGATCAAATACCAGCGCTTCATACCAATGGCGCACATTTTTTATATTTGTAACAAAACAGAAAAATCCTACAACAGGCACATAAATACTACCAATGAATTAGAATATTTGGTCACCCTGAATAATTTGTTAGCTGTCACCTTATCGAATGTGTTAGCCACACTTTTGTTAAAAGTAAGCTTTAGCTAACGCTCAGTCACTGCATTATTGCTCTGACCACTGCAATTCCTTTTGCGATACCGAAAGTGTGCATTACAATCAGTATGTCATCGTACCGCCTGAACCCCTACCATCGTTCCGTGTGCTACATTGCGGAATCTTATAACAGATAATGCGGTTACAAAATGAAAGGGAAATTTGACACGCGGAGCATGAGATGGGACTTTTTGGGTAGACGCTTTTTAATTCGTCTACAGCAGTACTCCCCTCCGGAACCAGTCGCAGTAGAAGCAATGTAGCGAGTTGGGCAAACGGCTTAGCAAACAGCTTAGCCACTGAGCAGCTCCTGCGGTCACACTTGTCAAGTATTAATAATTTGCAGGTGTCGGACCTTTTAAACAAATTATGAAATGCAAAAAGTTTGCACACATCGGGTGTGAGCTTTCGCTGTTGCGCAGTGGAGCACTCCTGCAGCCTGATTGCTCCAATGAAGTCGCAACTAGGGAAGGGCAAAGTCGTTTTATATCCCCTGCAAGCTGCCGAGAATGACATTTTGTTTGGTCAGCTTGCACTACTCTCGCACCTCCAGCAGCAACAGATCATTGCTACATTGGTGCTCATTCATTTCCCCTGTTGTTACATAGAGCGTGATAGTGTTCAGTTGTCTGGAGGGGAAAGTGCGCGAGCAAGTACGAAGTTGATGGTACGTGAAAGAAAAAAAGGTCTGAATTGCATTGACTGTGCAATATCAACAACAGAGGGTCGAACCGTTTCGGCATGAACCGGTAACCGTTATTTCTTTTTTCGGTTCAGTTCCGGTTCGGGTTCAGCGTGCTCAAAAAATAACGGTTCGGGTTCGGGTTCAGTTCCGGCAAAAATATCGGTTCGGTTCCGGTTTTCGGTTCGGTTCGGTTCCGGTTCGACACCCTGGTTTAAACGATAAAGTCCCAGAAAGCTTCGATGATACATTTGGCGCGGCTTTTTTTATAGCGCTGCAAAAATAGCCGTCGGGCTGGTTAAACCGCTATATGCGGTTTAACCAGTCCGGCGGACACATGGACACGTCCTGTGCCGGTTATGATCGAATACGCTTCATCATACATGGCATCCTTCCTTTTTTATACACCTCAGAGTGTCCTTAGCTTTTTTTTTTTTTGGTCTTGTCTATCTGCCAGCCGAATACGTATAAAGCTTTACAACCGGTTACCTTTGAACTGTACAGAAAGCATACCTGTACCTGGTCGTCACCAAATGCATCTGAACAGTGCCACCCGGGAAAGTTTCTAAGATGGCGTGACATTGTACTACAGTGCAACAGTCTTTGCGCGAACTCACAGAGAAAGCGAAGCGTTGTCGAGGGGACAACGAGGCCCAACGTCTTGTGGGCGTATTTCGCTCCTCGCGGACCGATCACGGCCCAGTGGTCCCCTGATGAACACCTCATTGTCTGGCGCCGGAGGCGATTTGAGACGGTCTCGCCTTCTGCTTCCTTGTGGAAGCTGGGAGGCACGACTACAGAGGAGCAATCAGAGTCGAAACAAGACGTTTCCGAGACGTCTTCCGGCTGTTGCTGCTTGCTCTACCGACTCCTACAGAGCCATGCTGCCTTACTTATACTGTACAGCCCGGTCCTAGGAGGACCATCGGGACATCTGTAAAAGAGGCGCGCACAACGGCAACCACGGTTCTTCTTGCATCGAGTGAAAGCAAGGCAGCAGCAACAAGGAAAGAACTCGATATCAGAAGCCGCGCACTGCCGGCAAGCGCGAAACAACCAAGTACAGCGCAGATGAGAAGTTGGGAAAAGAGAAAGGAGATATTCGGGGTCTTAGGGGCTCTAGCGCCACAGTTCCCCTACGAGAGGTCTCCAGTGTCAAGGAAGGAACACGCATGGGAAAAAAAGAAAGCTGATTTCCTTTCCGGCGAGTCGCAATCTACGCATCTCGAGGAGGAGTGACTTGGAATGAGCCTCGGAGAGCTTCCTTCCGTTTCTGCTTGGTGTGCGACTCCCAACAGTCTTCTTGAAGAGCCCCGAGCAGAAAGCTCGACTTATGTGTGACAAGCGGTCATTTCGCGGCAACGCAAGGTTGTCTGTATACACATGCTTTCTGTAATTCCATGTGGGCACCCCGCGGCGCACAACAATAAGTCAGATTCACATGCGCAGTCATGTTCAGCTATGTAGCGGTCGCGCCTGTCTCTTCGGAGGTGTGGTATGGCAATATAACGCTTAAATCGAGTGGATGGGGGGGCACCCTCGACGGCGCGAACGCCAATGCTTGATGGTCAGAAAGAATCTTGTCTTCAATTGGAACACCGCATAACGAAAATAAAGCTACAAATTATACTTTTTTTACGATTTGCAGTGAGGCATTTGGTCTCTTGAGACAGTTTTCCCGTTTCCTTCCCACCCTTTGTTTCCTGTACTGCTACGGATGATTCTCTGAATAGCGCAGTTAGGGGAGTATACAAGCTGCCGCCGTCCTCGAGTGAAGTTGCAAAAAAAAATATGCTCCATACGCGATTTTATTCGTGTAAAAAAACTGGCTGGTGATTACGATACTTCCTAACGCAATATTTTGGTGCAGCAGCAGTGCGCTGAGGCAGCACTCACTCGTGGGTTCTCTCGGCGGCAGCGATTATGAGCCTTTGCGTATACGCGGTGCGAAGCGTCCTCAGGAAGAGACCGCGACCGCGTCTGAGGCAGGGAGCGCCCACCATCGTCACGCGCACGCTCACCTCATGTTTTCGCCAGCGTCGCGCAGACGAGCCTCTCGTGCGGGCACAGCATATACTGCCCCCCCCTCCCCCACGGCACACTTTCGGAGAGCGCTCGCGCCGCAACGGCGAACCGCCCTTCCCTCACAACTTCGCGACACTCTCCTCCTTTGCTTTCTTTCACTATTCGGTCTTCGCGACACTATCCTCCTTTGCTTTCTTTCACTGTTCGGTCTTGCCATCGTTCACTAGATTAGGACAACGACGCGGCTCATCCCAGAGACGGCCGCAAAAGGGTTGCGCCCTAAAACGTCCCCGCTATGTCAAATACACCGGGGCAGAACAACCGAACATGCATGGCGCATGCGCCAGGACAGAGCCGCAGAAATGTGCGCAGACATGGACCACAAACTCTTGATAAGTAACTCGGTAATGCCTCCAGCAATGAATGCGACTAGGAGACACGTTTCCTAATTACTTGCATTAGGCTTTTTAGGATTGCAGAAAAAATAAAGAAGTAATTCTTCAGTGCACGCTGGGGGGATATGACATGAAAGTGTCAGTGTATATATGCGCTATAGGAACAAATAACGATGGCCAGAATCAGGAATGACCAGGAGGAATACGCAGCGCGCATTCCTGAAAACTAATTTGCCCAGTCATCATGAAGTAAGCTTTACGGTACAGGCATATCCTTCAACTCTTGGCGCTCAGGCTCTCTGCGATCGATGCAATGCATAGCTCCTAGAGTGCGAATGCGTCTTCGAAGACCAGCCTTGTCCGCCACTTACACGTATAATGGTTGTCAACTCGCTAAATGCCAGACGACGTATCACAGAAGGAAGCACGCCCAACTATTCCGCTCCCCGGGTAATAAACTTAATTAACGCATACGGGAAAAGCCAGCTGGCGCTCTCGATCGCGCCTTTGAAGCGGGCGCATTTATTTGTATGCGCGTAGTGCCACTACGCCCGTTGGTCGCATTCTTCGAAAACAAGCGAGGCTGCCTCGGTGAGCGTTTGCGCTGAGCGAAAACGCATGTTTCGCGCCAACTCATAATGACAAGCTGTTTCCGAGCCGAGAGGAGTAGGACGCCGGTTACGCTAAGCTCTCGCCTATGCCTCCTGGACTCGGCGAAGATTTTGGTCTTCTTATTCTCATTTTTTGTGCGTGTCTGTGCCCACGTTACTGCTCTTTGGTTTTCTTCTATGGTGTACCCGCGTTCGTCAGTGACGGCCATGCAGGCAGGGCTAATTGCGAGGTATACAAACAGCCCCGCACGCCGAGGCTGTTTCACTAATCGCATTGGCCCGGGACCCGCCATGTTTGGAAGAAGCGGGCATGCGCGTTCGGAAATACTTTGAAGTCGACTAATTAACGGGCCCGAAGAGGCTTTCGTGCGGCGTAAGCACGCTGGGCTCGGTGCGCTTGCAGGCCGCCGGTCTCCTGTCCGTTACGCCTCGGCCGCCGGGCCGGCCGCCGCGTGCGCGGAAAGAGCGGAGCTAATCCGCGGCTGCCCGCACACGTGCGCGCTATGCCACTGCAGTTGGGTGCAGACGCGCCGCGCGTTGATGGTGCTCGCAGCCGAAAACGCATCTGAGCTAACGGACGGGGGCAGACTTTTTATGGGCTCCCGAGGAAGGCACGTCAAATTTTACTGAATGTGCGGAGCTTCCAGGACAGTGGTCGCTAGAAGGGCCCTCTTTTGCGGGAAAGGGAAAAAGAGGAGGCAAGCGTCCCGCGTGTGGGCTTTACGGTGTGGCTGTTCGTATTTTTTTTCTCCCGTGTCCTTCGAGCTGACGCAATGCTGACGCAAGTTGGGGATCCAATCGTAGCCTTTTACTCGCCCACAGAAACGGGTAATAAAGCCCGCAAACCCCCAGTCATACTCCTCCCTTCCTCCAGATTTACCCCTCCACTGCTATGCCTGTAGCCTAAATCGATTTGTCCCGACCTTTGTGTCTCAGGGTTACTTGGTGGCTTGATACGCGGGATAGGGGAATGCGCGAAACGATGAGCTGTAGCAGCTTTGGTCACTTCTGGATTTTCACGGCACTATCAGTGCCAATGCATACAGAGACTTCTAAGAAGCAACGCGGCAATTTTTCAAGCTTAAGCTAACTCATCGTTATCAATAAGTGCGGATGGGAGCATTCTTTACCTCTCCAGACCAGCTCGGCTGAAGCGTCGCTTGTCGGATTATATATGGCACGGCTGACAGAATGCAGAAGAGATCGGTCTGAGATCCTGCCACACGGGGCGTCGTCCGTGCGCCTCACCACACCTTCGGGCATGCCTACCGTGCACGCAACTAGCGAGACGCAAGTGACTCGTCCATCCGTCTTGCGAAGCCCCTTCCTTCACCCGGAACGCATTGCGCACGACTGAAGAGCACGCGGACGGGCCGATATCCGTGTCTGCCTAGGAGACAAGAGCGTGAGAATGTAATATAGCGGTGGCACGGAGGGCGCACTCTTTGTCCCCGTTAGATCAACAGAGGGATCAGTTGAGTCGTGCGGATAGGTTACCAGGGCCTAAGGCGAGCATGAGCACACTCATCCCGCACCAACAGGACGCGCTTCGTCAACCAACGCCTCCTTGACAGAGGAGGTGGGGAAAGGGGCGTATCCTCACCTGGCCCGCATTTCTTGGCAAATCAATGACTCGTGATCACCAGCGCGCTGTTGCGGTGCGCAGTTGGCAGGTCCCTTTCAAAGCACGCTACATTGACCTTAGAACTAAAGAGTAACGAAGAGAGATGAAAAGTAGCCCTTGCAACTTGTGTAATCAGGGCGGGGACACGTACTTCACCAAGGACAAGAGGAGGAAATAAATTGGAGGGACCGGTAGAAAGAAAGGCAATACCGAGTTCCAAACACAAGTCAAGTCACCAGATAGATGGTAAGTCCAGGAGATGACTACTCAGCAGACGGATGTCTACATGTAAGAAGACAGGCCTCTGTCTTCGAGGAAGCTTATGGGCGGGCGAAAGACTTATGCTTGGGCAGAAAGTACGCATCTACAGGAATAGCAGCGCCGCTGAATCCGTTAGTCCGAGGGACACAAAACCTTTCGTCAGGATAGCTCGGGCCACTGAATGGGGTAGCACTGACAATGTGCGTGGTGGAGTGTCTCAACAGACAAATGGTGCGGGCAGAGGACCGATGCATAAATCCGGGGGTGGTGTAACCTTTCCCGCGTTTTGTGGCACCCTGTACTCAGACGCGGGGTAAACCGTTCTGGCGCCGGGTCAAAGAACTTGCGGACAGAAGGCGATGCGTATTGGCAGCTGCAAAGTGTGGGTTAGGATGCATAACCATTAAGCTCATGGCCACCAGATTTCGTGAGACATTCGTGGGAGGGATACCCAGAGAGAGGGAAGTGTCAGGGCTGCGGGGCGACTTTATCCAAGCAGCCAGCGGTCTAATAGTCCTTGATGCCACGACGTGGACGGAAACCACTCTAGGCTCATCCAAGTTTCTGGGAGGTTTCAAAGCATGAGCACTAACGCCCGCACAATACCGCTTGCACGGCCGCTCGATTAGAGAGGTTCGGTCTGTCAATTCACGCACCGGCAATGGGCGGGCGCGTGGCAGCGGAGTTTTCAGTTGCGGCCGCTGCTTTCAGCGGGGGCGCCACACATCGGTGAAGGCTGAAGCTTGAAGTTTGAGAAGATCAGAGAAAAATATGTTTTTAGGGGAGGTTTAGAGCAATGGATCCACTTAGGTGGTCAGCGAAAGTTTTTAGGTACCCATACTTGAAAATCGTAAACATGCAGTGGCTAAGGAAGACTAGAAGGCTTACAATGAAATACGGAAAGAACAGTGGAGAATCAAAGACAGCCAAGGTAACCAAAAAAGAAACAAAGTAGATGGAAACAAACAAATGGAGAGAAAAAAAATGGAGGCTAAAACGTCGTTGGAGATGTACAGGGCAGAGAAATTGGACATCAGAAAGGAAAATTTCCACGGAAATTCCAAAAACAGTGCTTTGCTATTTGAGGCTAGAGCATGTTGCTTGAGAACTAAGAGCTTTGTGGGGAAGCATACGCAAAATTATGGAGTAAGTGTGGTCTGCGGAAAAGAAACGAACTATGCGGCACATATATGTCATATTGCGAGTGTATCTATTCAAATCTACACGAGGGAAATATTCGGCTTCCAGAAGTCCTAGGATTTAAGGGTAGCACAGAGGGCTTTAATTTTAAAGCTGACGAGGTGACTAAAAGAAGGGTATAATGCTGGTGGACAAAAAGCAGAAAGGGGAAAATTGCTTAGGACAGCTACTACCTATAACAGAAAAAAAGGATTTTGAACCTGCCCTAAGAGCAGCGCTAGAATTTAACGAAGACTATAAAACATGGACATGTTAGTTTATTTGGTAAGATGACGCGTCATTTCCTAGTTAAAAAGCGTATACCACTAGCATTCAAGCAAAATCAAGGCTAGTGGCGGCTGCTTCGAGCCTTCGATTCCCGCTCGGAGCGCCCTCGGAGTAACGATGGTCATCGCTCATGAAAGCGGCTTTAACTAGCGTCCTATAACACACATATATATAAAAACTAATACTACTACAAGTGACCGGAAAGAAAGAATACTAAGGGCCATTAGCGGAATTTCCAAAAACGCGAATAAAGCAAGTACGGAAAAAAATCCAGCCACAGTTGCAAAACCTCCAGTAGGAAGTGGGCCATACGCCACAGCACCTAACATTTTTGTGAGTTTTGCCTCCTGGAAATAACAAAGAGGCCGTATTCCTCCCTGTTCGTTCTTTGATGGTCACACAGGGTGTAAAAAAAAACGGTTCGTCAGAGTTCGCATAAAAATAACACCATGACGCACCAAATATCACAGGCATAATCCTCATAAAAATTTTGAAGAAATGTACCACTCAGAGCTGCCAAGTCACGCTAAGAAGAAAAAAATTACAGCGCTGTGTCTATTTTGGAAAGCCGGTCATGCGGCGACACTTACGAATCACTGCATAATAGTAAAAATTACGATGTGATCAATTCCGGCCGTTCGTCTACGCGGCTACCTAAGAGCGCATCAAAGCAACTCCCGCGGCCGGCAGCCGCCGCGGTTCTTTCACCAACGATCAGCGCCAGGACCGGCGGAAAAAGAAACTAACGCCGTCACCGGTGGAGAGGCGCATTCGGTAGGCCAGATTGCGTCTGTCAATTTGTAAACAGGAGATACCCACGAGCGGAGTCCATATGTCAAGTGCTGGGACTATACACCTGCGCAGTGGCGGATCCAGAAGAGGGGTATAAAGAAGGCGCCCCCATAGGAGCCCTTTCTCAACCAGCACTGCTGAGCAAACACCGACTGGTTAAAGAAATATCTAATGCCCCTTTCTGGAAGAAAGATTTTTGAAACTCGAAGGTTTCTCCGATACAAATGCAGAGTGCACAATAAGTAAGCTACGACAACACCGATCTAACCGAATGTGATGTTATGATTTCAAGTTTTGTTGTTGTTGTTTGTTCGTTTATTTAATAGCCTCAAGGCTTAGTAGACACCAAGCGGGTCCGATCTATATCCAGGAAACTAGGTTGGCCTCCCGGATATAGTCCAGTAGGGAACGGTAGCCAGGACCATGGAGCCACCGATGGTAATGCGTGTCTTGCCGCAAATTTAGGCCTGCTGCCATCAAACATTTTCTTCTAATGTCCTTAGTTCCAGGGCATGTCCATAGTAGGTGGTGAAGGTCTGCCGGAACCGTTTCCTCACAGCAGGTTGGACATTTCACATGTCCTCGGTAGTCCCCTTTCCATCCACTCGTGCGGGCAGGAGTAAGAGCCACGCCCAGTCGGATCCTTCGTAGTACAACCTCCTCCATCCTGGTAAGATTGAGGGGGAGGAGAACCGAACACGGAGGTATGAGAGCACGCGTTCGGCGTCGAAGGTCCTCCTTTGCAGCGATTCTTGTGCAGTCATGGGCACGTTACCGAAAAAAAGTAACAGTGTTACAGTTACAGTTACCTAACCCAAAAAAGTAACTCTGTTACAGTTACAGTTACGAATTTTCCAAAAGTAACTAGTTACAGTTACAGTTACTGCAAAAAAGTAACGTCGTTACTTTTCCGTTACTGTATAAAACTAAGTAATAGCCAAAAAGATTTGGCTTAATTAATAGAAACGTACCAAGGCATGCAGGTAGCAAAAATTACACGTAGTAAAGCCTACACGAGGGGAACCTAAAATGATGCACTCTCATGTCCAAACCAACAATCGTTGTGTACGCCTCATTTTTTTTATTACGGAAGTTTTGCTATCCATCAAAAGGAACTTTAGTTTTTTGTTGCTGCACTCTCGCTGCAAGAAATATATTTGCAAACATCATTGTAGCATAGAATTAGTTGTTTTTCAAAGTTGGAATCCGAGAGGCCGAACTTATACTATACTATACCGAGCTGGAGGACAACACAGCCGAAACAATCCTTTAATGTCAACTTAATTTATTTTCGCCTACAATGCCGTTGCTTGACCGCCCCGCGTAGTGAGAGAGAATGGGAAAAAGGGGGTGGAGGTGGCGGAGGTGGCAGATCGACGGAAGACCCTTGGAGGAAAGGGGAAACGGACGTGGGAGTACATCTGTTGTCGAGGGGTTTTTGAAAGATACTAAAAAGAGCGCTTCGTTAACTTCTTATTTCGCACTTGTGGTCGGAGACGGAGACCAATTCGAGCCATTGCCGAAGCAACGTTTGTCCGGGGGCCCTCGGAGTCGTTCTCCCGCCCCAACCCCCAGCCACCCCCATCCCCGGACTAAGACAAGATATTTCCAAAGGGAATAGAAACTGAAATTAACGCTTTAGTTTTCCCCCTCCCCCTCCTCCCCCCTGTCCTCACAAAGGCGGATTTTGCCGTCTCGACCGGAAAAAAACTGCTCTCACAATTCCAGCCTTCCACAGCTATCGCGTCGCCGATCCAAGGAACCCCTCCCTTCGTTTGCTTTGAGGCGTAGGCCGAACGAAGCTCGCCCAAGTATTCCTTGCACCCAAGATTCAAAAGCAGATGTAGCTACTGTTTTCGTTTCGGCCACAGCCCTCGAAACGAAGTCGCGAGGCTTTCCAATAACATTTCTTCGTGCAGTAGCAGTGTGGTCAGACGTCTGCCGGCCAAGATGCTGGCTGGTGTGAGGGCACTCGGGGGCCACCATCGTTGGGGTCGTCGTATGTGTGGAGGGGCATGAAATTTATTACGTCATCGACCTCGTTCGAGCACTTGGTACAGCTCGATGAAGCCTCTAGACTAGGGGTCGCAAACGCGTGGTCCCAAATACGGCCAGGGGTCTCTAAAGCGCACAATGGGCGTTTGTGGGTGTTTGTTTTCCTTTTCACCTTTGTGTCAAACACTTTTACTGCACTCCAGATGTAACGAAAATGGTGCAGCCGCGCGTCGGACTATAGGTTGTGGCGCGTCAACATGCATCCACCTGCGGTTAGGCGCGTGTCGCAGCGTTATTTATGGCCTGAGTGAGAGCGATGTCGCGCTGCTGAGGAGAATTCTGCAGCTTAGACTTAGAAACTTCGAGCCCCTAGTAGACCGCGTGGGACCCGTACCACGCACACGTACACGCCTAACATTTCTAGTCCAGATGTTTTTCTCCCATGAGAAGGGAGTAAGCTGGCATAGATGGAGTAGACGAAGGTGCTGCGGAAGAAAGGCCGAAAAAGTGAAACGCGCAAACTGTACATCGGTTGTTAATGAGTGTTGCTGTTAGATAATTTTTTATATAAGTAAAGTAACTGTAACGATATTTCTCGTTACAGTTACTCCATAAAAAAGTAACAGTGTTACAGTTAGAAGTTCTTCTAACTTGAAAGTAACTAGTTACAGTTACAAGTTACTGAAAAAAGTAACTAGTTACCTGTAACGCGTTACTAGTAACTAGTTACTGCCCAAGACTGTTCTTGTGGCCCATGGGTCACTTGGGAGCTGGGCGGGGGATGATGGGGCCGGGCAGTTGTGTGACAGGAAGTCAGCCCGTTCATTTCCTGCAATACTGGCGTGACCGGGAACCCATGACACAACCACTTTGGATGGCATTTTGCTGTGGAGCTGGTGGATGCGTTGGCAGATGATGGGGGTCTGCGCAACCTGTTTCAAATAGTGGATCACTTGCGTAGAGTCGGTACGAAGATTGATGGTATTCAAGTCTTCATTGGAAGCGGCTGCACATAGTAGGGCGTCGTGGATAGCCTGCAATTCCAGCAGGATTGGGGTGCATGTGGCAGAGGCGTAGGGAATGCTGCCTTCGATGCTGGGATGAGTGTGCGATTTCAAGTTTTATTTTCCAACATTGGAGTGTTGGGGGGTCCGCCAGGTGATTTTCCATCTATTATTTTTGTGGTTGGGTCATGTGCGGATTCGGTTAGGTCAGCGTTATCACTGATTTGGACTTAGGCTGATTGGATGGTGCACTTTGCATTGGTATCGGAGAAAGCTTCACGTTTCATCATCATCACCATCGTCGTCGTCATCATCGTGCGCCATTGGTGTAAACCCATTGTGTAAAGTTGGCTCTCCCTCAGTGGCTGATCGGATTGTGGACTTTGCGTGGGTACGGGGCCACAAGTGAGACGTAGAAAGCTTCGCTCTGAATGCCGTCGCATGTATTGATCAGAGTCACGCGAGTAGTCGGGTCGCGCGTTTCCATTGGTCGCTGCTCAAGGTAGCTACCACCGGGAACGGTGACAAACGGGAACCGCGTTGTCTACTATATAGCGTGACGTTTGTCGTGCGGAGAGACGGATCCATTCAGGCCTTGGACTTTCCCAAGCTGTGTTGGGTAAGCATACCGTGCACGTCATCTCGCGGTATACTGTGGGGGGCTAGGCACTTTGGAGAATGTCTATCCTGGAAATATAGCGGAAAGTTGCAAGACACAGAAAAAAGAAGATAATGACCAGCTCTCGTTGTTGTCTTCCCTCTTTTGTGTTCTGTCATTTTGCGCTATATTTGAAACGTGCCATCTGACCTGTTCGTCACGCCACGGGAAACCATCTTTTGTCTCTTCCCAGGGGTCAATTTAACCGGTCGGTGTATGTGCAGCAACATTGATCAAGCGTAGCAAGCTATAATAAATAAATAAACAATAAATAAATAAATAAATAAATAAATAAAAGAAATCTCTCTCTCCCTCCCCCCCCCCCCTCTCTCTCTCTCTCTCTCTCTCTCTCTCTCTCTCTCTCTCTCTCTCTCTCTCTCTCTCTCTCTCTCTCTCTCTCTCTCTCTCTCTCTCTCTCTCTTAAGCTGCGGCATTAATTTTTTGTAGCTTGTGGCGCATACTACTGCTGAAGCATCGACCTAAGGGACGTGAGAGTTAGCCATCCTCCTCAGGGACGGGGGAGTTCGTCATTGTATTGCATCTTATTGCATCGTATGGTTTCTGGGGAATCCCGTCGGGCGTGACGAGAATTACGTTGCTTCGGCACACACCCGATGGCCCTGTGCCGCGGCGCACTCCTTGCCGACGGTGCCCGCATGGAAGCCACGGCTATCGACCCACAGAGCAACTGCAAGGGCCTGGCTGCGAGCCACGCTGAAGAATAACGCACATGCTCAAACTCAAATACCAACCCTCCCGTGCTTTTTATATACGTGCTTTCAAGGCAGTCACTCAAGTTATCAGGTTTCTAAGTATTATTTTTCTTAGCTCGAGTGGAGCGGTATGTTTTAGGGTCATTCTGGCTACAGGGCGCATAAAGCAGTGCTCTACACTTCGGCACTTCTCTCCCCGCCCCCCTTCCCCCGCTTTTTTTTTTTTTTTGTAGCCGATCACTCACTTTATAATTTTACGCAAATTATTTTGAGAGGCTTGTAGGGAATGGCACCTTTTAAAGACCGCTGTTGGAGCCGCGAGCATAACAATGCTGTTTATATTCCGGAAACTAATGAGCTCGTACGTGTAGCCATTCAGGTATACAAATACACGACGTCGTACGTATGGCTTCCGCCTACACAAAAACGGCGTTCAAGCCGGGCTGACGAATAACGTAGAAACTACGCTGTAAGCTCTGCCGCTGCTGCGATGCTCCTGAGGGTTTGTTTAAACACTGTCATGGTATGCAGACACAAGCAGGGCTGTGAAGTCATCCCGTTGCTCTGGCAGAGTAAGGAAGTTCTCTCTCCCACCGCGTGCCACTTGCACTGTACGAAGGCCTTCCCTCCCTCCTCGCAAGGCTGGAATTCTTCGAAACCGTAAAAAACCACCCCGAAGGAGAGGGTCCTCGTGAAAAGGCAGCCTTTCAGCTGATAAGGGAAACGAGCCAGTTGAAGAGACTACAGGCGCCCGTAACGTAACACCGGAAGCTGAGGCGCCCTCAGCTTGAGTGCTGTACTTGAAACGCCGAAAGATAGCAAAACAGAAAAGTACAAATGGGATTCCCACGAGGAACTATACAAAAAAGGATAAACAAGCCGTTGCCGCACGGGAGGATCCGCCCGAATGCGCGGTGGCGTGCGCACGTGCGCTCTTTGGCGAGTGCCTTCCCGACCTCCGCGGCGGCCCAGCTCGGCCTAGTGATGATTGAGCCAGGAATTCCCGTAGGAGAGCTGATCTTCAGGAAGGAGGGAGTCCGTACTCTCGGAGAAGGGACCACGAGGAGGACAGCGTCGTTTGCGCCAAACGCGGGTCGGAGCGGATGTTTGTCTGCATGGTTGCGACATGGCTGCGACATGGCTGCTTACGGCGTAAATATAGAAAAACAGCAAAAATGCCGCAGTTGATCGCGCCAAGGTTAAGTAAGATATTTAGCCCAACTCGTGCCCTCGCACACATTTGTATAAAAGGGCCAGACAATGGGAATAACTGACGAGCAGCGCTGGCAGCGTCAATCCTGTCCCCTCGAACAATGGAGTCATTTAAATCCGTGTCATAATTACAGGGAAAGGCTGCACGCCGCAATACTTACTCGAGTCCTTTCTCATTCGTGAGACAGCTTGACACGCACCTTCGGATTCCGCAGAAAAAAAAATTCTGCTCATCAGTTGGCTCCAGTTGGCCTGTACTGTTTCCATAGCGTGAAGGAAGGCACGTTCGACGTGGTCGCGGTTACAATTAACTTACTGCTGCCCGGACATAATGGTGGGACCTTCGAGGCCTTCGGCTTCACACTTGGAGTGTCGGCTGCATGAATATTTTTCTTCGTATTGTTCAGCCCGCTCGCTTTTCATCTCCGCCAGAAAATGCAGACAGCTCAGTTTCCCACTGTAGACGGCTTTTCAAGTTGCCGACCAGGGCTTACAACGAACGCGACTCCATGCGCACGCTAAAAGAGGCCATCCGCAGCAACAGGCGGTGCTTCCAGCTCAAGTTTTGTTGGCATTTCTTGGGAACTGGAGGACGGGACCGCGGGCAGGGAAAGGGAGGGCGCAGGGCCGAAGGATGGGCTCCCCTCGGGCGGCGCCACGGGCCAGGCTGGTGTATTCAGTGGGCACCGCGCGTCTCCATTCAGTGGCGCGCATGCCGCTGTCTGGACGGGCGAGCCGCGTTCGGACCATCCGAGGAAAAAGCGTGGGAGCGGGACGCTCGCGTTCATTCAAACTCCACGCTGTCTCCGCTGAAAGGCGCTGGCCCCGAATTCCTACACTCCGCTCTATCGAACCCAACGCTTCCCCTGGCAAGGACACCGGTCGTCTGGACCTGAGGAACTGTCCCGCGCGGTCGAAGCAGGAAAACGGTGAGCGAACACGACGTCTAACCTACTCCGCTTCTCCGCAACGCTGCGCGTGTGCGGTCAGCACGTGCGAATGTCTGTAACCGAGGGCATCTAGAATTTATTTGTTTTTTTGATGCCATAAAGGAAGTTGAGTTTACAACCTCTCCGACAGCGGGGCAGAATGTTTTTTTAATATATTTCTTTATTTTAAACTTCTTTGTGTGGGAACCAGATTTATGGAATTATATAAGGGAGCCCTAGCTAAGTTATGTGGCATGCGCCGTGTCAGACTTATCAGGAAACGAGGAAGATAGAGCTCTACCAAACAGAAGCAAAACATGGGTGACTGCTCTATAGCTTTATCAAACGCCTCAGTCATCCTGCCAACAACAGTATGTGGTGCACTTGCAATGCTTTCGTCTCAGCGATCTATGCGGTCAACGTAAATTCGTGCAGTTCGAGACGCGGCAGGCCCCTTAGCAGAGCCACACGTGTCGAGAATCTTGCGGCAGCGAATTACTTCCCGTAAAAATTCCTCAGATGTTACTTATTATTGAGCGCTCTCCAAACTACTCTTACACAGACATCACTGAGGCTAAAAGTAAAAAGAAAAAAAAAAGCCTTCTTCGGGATCAATATCACGTTTTTGAGACGCTTCTACCGGGGGCCGGAAATGCGGAAGTCGTCAGGAGTAACCCCATGGGCCGCAACTTTGGCGACCAATTGCACAATACTTCAAGGAATTTCAACGAAGTTTTCCTGCTAAGTTGATATTAGAGTTAAAAGACTGCTCATGCAAAATTTGACTTTACGGGGGATTCTACTAAGGTTGCTGAAGGGAGCTTTTTAATGTCCAAAATGCTTAGTTTACAAGAATTGTTTTCATTAATGGCCTCGAATTGTCATAATTTCGTCCGCCACTTCCCTTCAAAACGGACACGTGTGACTGGTGGAACCCAGGCGTTACCGTTGCGCGAGATTCAAGTAACACACGAACCCAAGAATATAGGGATGAGGGAGCTCAGATGGCTCGTCTCCACGCAAAAAAAAAAAAAGAAAAAAAGAAAAAAGAAAATCAAGCAACGGGTTTTATTAAAGTGAGTTCGGGAGCCAGTGAGCAAAGCTGGGGGAAAACTATTAACTTCAAGAGTGTTTTGTTGAATTAGCCATACACCGAAGGCATTGCCCCGGGATATTTTCAAACGGCCGCTCGAGTAGGTGCTAAATAAGTCCCCTTTGTTCTTCTGTCCGCTAGGGTAATACGTCGCGATGGTCCTAAAAATGTTTGTAATCATTTATGATTGTTTACACATCGTGGAGTAAACTACCACTGCTGTATTGTCAGTATATGACTCCAAAGAGAGAGAGAGAGAGAGAGAGAGAGAGAGAGAGAGAGAGAGAGAGAGAGAGAGAGAGAGAGAGAGAGAGAGAGAGAGAGAGAGAGAGAGAGAACTTTATGTATTTGGGATTAGGAAGGGGAGTTGGCGGAGGCTGATAGGGAGTCAACATTAACGAAATATTGTGTTAGAAAGCAGATTAGTAGGTCGTATTGGTGGAACACCAAATAGATATATACCAAATTTGTTTTTTCCCTCCCGAAGTCATAGAGTGCGTGCAATGCTAACCTTCCGAGCCAACAAGACAAGCAAACAAGTTGGCGGGCAGCACGCGGCCCGCAGTTTCTATCCCTTCTTGGTCAATTCGGGGAGAGGACAAAGGCAATATAAAACTACAGCAGAAACAATAGATAAAGAAAGAGGCTGTACATCGCAGTGTCGCCGATGGCACCAAACACAACAAAACCAAAACATGCAAAAGACGCTGTCTGCGCTGTCGGCTCGAGCGGCGCTCAATCATGCCCGCGGACACTATAGGGCGGCGCTGCTGACGTGGCCTTAGGCCCGTCACCCAACGGCGCTCTGGTGAGTGACTTCGCACGTGCATGCATACAAAATATTCATTGCATTTTTTTTATGGTGAAAGCCTTAAATCTTTGTTCAGAGAATAGGAGGCTTTAAAAAGTTATAATTGTGTGAGTCGTGTAGGGCGAGACAAGGATTTCGCGCCAGGAAAGGGCGCCAGCCGGGGAGCGTGAGCCCGGTATCGCGTGCCAGGTAAGGGAAACAACAGTATGGCAGTAAGGTTGGAGGAGAGCTCTGAGAAAGGGCGGCGCAGCGCGCGCCGGGAAAGGGAAACAGCGGCACGAAATGAGGGTAGGCCGCTGCCGTCCGCGCAATACCTTGGGCGGTGAAGGAGGTGAAGGTACTGACGGGAGTGAACAGGAGGCTCCTGGCGATGGCAAGCGAGTGGAGCGACCTTCCGAATGTACTGTCCAGGGGCTAGCGAAGAGGTGATACGCGCGGCCGCAAAGTTGACCAGAAAGTTCAACGGAAGGTCCAACTAGTCTTTCGCCTTCACATTCTTAGACAGTTCTAAATATTCCCCTAAATTTTTGTCGTGCGTTCAGATGAAGCGCTGCAGCATATACGATTAAACTATGAATGCTACGTATCCGCCGCGATGGCTCAGTGACTAAGGCGTTGCGCTACTGAGTACGAGGTCGCGGGTTCGATTCCCGGCCGCGACGGCCGCTTTCATGATGGAGGCGAAAAGCAAAGACGCCTGTGTGTACGAGATTTCGGCGCACGTTAAAGATCCCCAGGTGGTCGAAATTAATCCGGAGCCCTCCATTACAGCGCGCCTCATCGTCTGCATTGCGTCGGCGCGTTGAACCCTACAATCAATCAATGAATGATACGTACTACTCATTTCCCTTTAGGAAGTTACGGCTAAAATTCTTTAAGCGGAGCCGGCGGTACACCTTAGTTATGTGGGAACGACGCACGCAAGAGTCCTTCACGGTTCGCTTTGATTGATCCGCCGCCGAGAGAAAACGTAAGGCTTTCATGAAGCATGCACGCTTCTCACGTCGGCAGTTCAACAATAAAGCTCAAGCAGTAAAGCTGTTGCCATCATATATAATGCACGAGGTACTTCCGCGGTACGTGTAACACGCCAGCGCAAAGGTGGGTAATGCGGGCAGCGTAGTCCTTTGTGTCACTTCAAAGCGGAAAGGGGATAAGGAAAGACAAGCAGGATTCAATGTCTGTCCTGTAGTGCCGGCTCTCTCCTGCGTCGTTTCTCTTTTATGCATTTTTTTCGCCTTGTTAATATTCACCGAGAATCCGCCCAGCAGAGAGCGCATCTTCATTGCATGTCTTCGCTGTGCTTGCCTCTTAAAAATCTGAGCCGACGCTCCCTATCGGGGAATTGTTATGCAGTGTGTCGCACTCGTAGCTTAATTGGCTGAGTTGTCTCAGCCGCGCCCTCTTTTCAGGCTGTTCTTTCCCACTGCGCGGCCGTGCTTCACCAGCCGCCACTTTCCCGTCTGAGCATTGGCTAAGTCTGATGGGGGTTCCTTCCATCAGATATGGAGACCTCCAGTCGACAGCAACAACAAAGCGCTGTCTTTGTTTTGTTTAATATCGCTATCATTATAACCGTTACATATCCTGTGGTAATAACTTCCGGACATGGTGAGAATGTGGATTCGTCGATGTAGAAGGTGGCAGTGAGACATTCATGAGAAGCAAATATCAATTCCGCATGGCCGTTGGTGTCGCTGACACGGATACGCGCAGAACCAGCTAGATCTGGCCTGATTTATTCGATAGCGCTTCCCCTCGTGCCTTGGGGCAAGCGCTACAAGGCGAATGTCTATTGAGAAGTGCCTCGATGATTTATAACCCTCTGGCTCATTTCAGTCTCTCATCGGCCGAAGCCAAACACTGTTTTACCGTATTTGAGCCAATGAAGCCGAAGGACTAGAAAAAAAAAAGCGGAGGAGAGGAGGGGGTTTAACACAGGCGTTTATCAATATAGCGCGTACACTGCAACAGGCTGAGTCGCAGCTATTCGAGTCTCTACAATCAAAAGATCGTTTCTGGTATATTCCTTTCTTTTTCGAACATTCAGGAGAACGAATAAGGAAACGCAGCTGAGTAGTTTTTTTATGATAAGACGTGTCCTGTGACAGGGAGTTCGTTATATGGGTGACACTCCGAATGAAGTTATGTGAAAAGAAAAAGAATAAAATTCCCACAAAAAATAAAAGCCAGCAATTTGCAAGCTTGTAGGGGAGGTATATAAATGTATTAAAGCAGCGGCTTGCTTGTCACCGCTATATGTGTGACCTTGTGTCCCGTTGTGTGCGTTTGGGTCAGCTTTTACCAATTAAATAACCGCCTTTAGGCCTGTAATAGCTGCCAAAAATCAATCACGGGTAAAGTTCGGTTACACACATACCTTTGTTGCAATTACTCTGGGAGATGCCTGCAGCTTATAAAGCTCAGTTAGACATTTGTAGATGTAATTGAGCGCATTCGTGTTTACATAACATCGCCAAGTACTTGGCCACACGGACCATCGTTTGCGTGCCTCGCACACTGACGATGGCTTCGGATTCTGATTGCCCCGCAGGAACATACACGAGTCAAATTGCGAAAAAGAAAAGCACCACACAAGTTAGAAAGAAAGTGCGAAAAGCGGCCAGTGCTATTCGACCGACAGGGCGGGACCAGTAAACGTGGCTTCGCCGGATTCGCTACGCATCGTCCTTTTCGCCCACGACGGTATCCGCTTTTCTTCCTCTCGGCTCCAAGGCATTCGGCATGGGAGAAGGCACAATGCGTTTCGGCGTCCTGTCTATGCAGTTCCTAGTTGTTATGTCGCCTTTGTTCCGCATCCCGAGCAAAGGCGCAGAGAACAAGTCGGCCGGTTCCGCCTGAAGAGGATGCGCGGTCGAGTCGGCGGCGTCGCGACCGACCGACCGCCAAGGTCCCCCGCGGTCGCGCCCACGGGAGAGATGGCGCGAAATGACGAAGAACAAGAACACGCCATTCAAGTGTTTGACTTTGGTTTGCCGCCAGAAGCGATCGGCTGCCGTCCAGACAAGGCCTTTTTCTACCAGTGAAGCCAAGGTCTCTGACGAGGAGATCAATTAGACGTCCGCAACGCTCGGCGGTGCGCCTAAGCGAGCCAATGTGGTCCTAAAGAATGTGAGCGTGCGTGCGTCTCTTGTGACAGGGAAAGAGAGAAAGAGAGGAGGTTGGTGTGATGTGTCCGGGGGCGTCGTTGACTTCAATTTTGTTGCTTCCAGAGGCGAACATACCCCTCACCTCATACAGGGCTTTGAACGGTTTATTTTTTCTCACTGCGTATAGCTCAAGTAGCTGCTCGCTTTAAATATAATTCTTACCGATTAAATACCGACTTATTTTACCGACATGTTCAAGTGTCGAATAACACACGCTTACACATTCGCAGCTAACAGTTTGTGTGGAATAACTGGGGCAGTTGTCCACTCACAGGCCCTTCGGTGAGTTTACTTCGCCAGGGCTCACCTGCTTGTCAGTTGCTACGACGAGTACAGCGACTAGTGACAAGGTCCAGCACACGACCCGAATAAAAAAATGTGCTGCATTGCGCTATGCAAAGCCCCATGCTGACAAACCGGGATGTCACGGCGCCTGCCACATCCTCGTGCCTGCGCTGGGCCTCGTTTTCACTGAATTCGCACATTTCGTTGTATAGATTGGTTATTCGGTATGTTGTAGGCCAGCAAACCTACAGGAATGCCTGGTTGTATGCTATAGCGGCAGCGCAGAAAGTTGGAAAGTTCTTTGAGGGGGAATTTAAGAGAGAGAGAGAGAGAGAGAGAGAGAGAGAGAGAGAGAGAGAGAGAGAGAAATCTACATTGGGACTGGCGAAGTCAGTCAAGTAAAGATGCCAGATTTCTACACCAGATGTACATGAGGGGAAAATTAGCGTTTAAAAAGTATGCATTTGCAGATATGCAAGTACTATAGTTGTAATTAAAGCATAGCGACAGCTTTCGCGCCGAAATCTCACGGCAGCAAAAGCGACCGCCGTCGTTCTGTGGACCAAGCGCGAGGGAGCGCGGGAAAGGTGAAGGAAAGCGGAATGAGAGGGATGCAAAGGCGAGCGACGTAGTACAGCGACAACCAATCAGCAGTGCCGGGAGAGGGGTGACGTCAGCCGGGGCGGCGGCGTGACAGTGCCTCGCACCGCAGCGGCCCTCCGATAGGCTCGGCCACGTCTGTATGTGTTTCGTAGCCACTTGTACGCGTTAACACGCTGAGTAAAATGGAGTGTGAAGCCAGTTCAGGTCCCAGGAGGCGGAAAAAAGGGCATAAAACTAAGAAAGACGGCCACGGAAGGCGGAGACTGCTGAACAACGACAGGAGCGACAGGCAGCCAAAGCCGCCGCTAAGCCAGCAAAGGCGGCCACTATGGTCCCTAGAATATTTCTAGGGACTATACGGCCACTGAGACGAGGGAAGAACGCAAAGCACGGTTAACATGGAGCCCCAATGCAACCAGTAAACCGCGGGGGAGAAACGCCGAGTTGTGGGCTTCTGAAGCCGGAGCACAGCGTGTGTGTCAGAGTGATCTTCAAAACTTACGGAACGCCCATGCAGGAACCGTTCGGAATGTGAAGCTAACGCATTCCTGAAGATCCATCAATACATATTCTATTATTTTCCCCCTCAAACGCGTTACGCCAGTCGCATTAACTGACCTTATATTCGGCTTTGCAGCTTTCAGAAAATGGAAAGAATACGCTGCAGCTTCCATGTATGCTTTGGAGGCTTAAAAGCCCCGTCCACTCAACTCACAAGCCGGCGAAATATTGACAATAAAAGCCGATACTTGCAAGGAGTAATTGTCCCGTGACGCAAGCTCTCTTCATAAACTCACAAGTTAGTATTTCCGGCTGGGCCGCTTGACTTGGTTGTGTGCGCTCTTGTGCTATTCGCCCCGCGCGTCATCCAGCCCCGAAAGACACGCACCTGTCACGACGGAGCAGTGGCTGCCAAAAATCGCTCCGCGTCCCTGCCTTCAAGCGTGTCTGAGCGCGCTTTCGGCTGCTGCCGCTGCAGACAGCCCGGTGCTGCAGAGGCTTGCGCAAGGGCGGCACCGTCGACACGAGAGCAGGCCTTAGCAAACTCTGTGGCCTGTCATGTTTCGTTTCCGAGGTGAAAGCTAGCCAGGACACTTTAGTTCGACGTTTGTTGAACTGATTCCCTCATTACATTGGGATCAGGGAACTTATCTTCTAACACTGATTGCGACCCACCACCCGCACTTGTCTTGAGGTGGCGGGAGACACATGACGTCGTCCTCACTCCCCTGACTCGTCCTTTACAGACGTGACGGCGTCTTGCCGCGCCAGGAACTGTTCCGGGTGCTATGGCCAGCATTTGTCAGTGCGCCAAGGATGCAGGCCGGCCGATAGCGACGACCTTTAATCATGAAGCCTTTATGGGACCCTGCAACACTTTCGATAAGCGCTTTCACTCTTTCCTTTGCGTCTGGAACCACTGCGAAAGCTATAGTTCTGTCCACCCTCTTTTCTGTCTATCCTCCTCCTAGACTCAGTCTTGATTGAGGTGCCCTCAACCCGAGAGGCAGTTATCGGCTGAGTCGACTTTCGTTTCTCTTTCAATAAAGCAACTCTCTCTCTATAGTTATCGCCAGCGCGGAGCGGCACTGCGTGATTTGGTCATCGCACCACATACGCCTTCCATTTCTGCTTTGCTTTTGGGGCTTTCTTTTGTAAAGTTGCTATCGAAAAGCGTTCATTGCTGCAACTGAAGGAAAACCGGCAAACAGCCGCTACATGGCCTTGGTGCCGTAATTCGAGCCGTTGAAGAACGTCAAGACAGGGAAAGAGAGAAAAATCTTTTGAGGGAGTTTACAAGTTCTCTGATGGTCATAGAGCCGTAATTTTTGGCTGAGGTACTTGGCAACCCCTGGTATAAGTACTGGGTGTGTTGGGTGACTACGTTCTGCAAGGATTTAAGATTCCAAAACAAGATTAAAGAAGTGTTGCAGGGTCCCTTTATTAGCAACAGCTTGCCCCGATGTTTTCAAACCGATTGCTTGAGCTCTAATCGCAGGGTGCCTCACTCACCCATTCCATTATTCCGGCGAATACAAGTAGGGAGCGCTACAGATTTCACGTTCGTCTGAAATCACTGAAACATAAAGGTGGCTTCGTGCGATTCCTAAAGGGTTGACAAAACCGTGAAGACCAGCTCCCGCCGCAGTCAAGTTCTCGTAGCTCCAGTCAAGACCCCCTCCCCCGCCTCTTGTTGTGAATGGGGCAATGCTGGAAATTTCGGAAGCCATGGGCGCCGCTGCTTAACAGATGCATAGTTGCGCGTTGTAAAATGTGTCCTAACACTATCACTTTGTGTTCTGTTTCTACTACTTTTTGTGCTTATTTTATTGTTCCCTTGAAAAGCTGGCGCTCGGCCAAACACCTCCGACTTTCTCGCGTTAACAACCTCATGTTGGCAACACATGTTCACAATGTGTCTGTTCACGTGCCAATGGCCGCGGCCTTTTAGCACCGCCGTTCCCCTCCCTGCACGTAAAAAAGCGCCTAATGATGTTAAAAACCCCAAGCCTCTAGAAACGGCCTGTAGAGGTTGGTAGCTAGCGGAGTGGCGTATGGGCCTTCTGCACTCCTTAAATGATGCTTATGATTATGAATAATGAGACCTCCAAATTTTTGTTTCATGTTGGCAGCGAGACATTTATTCTTGGGCATGCATCTAAATGGGGAAACATAACTCGTACGAGAAAACATATATACATTTTGTATTATGCATCTTGTAGAAAAAAAAAAAAACTTCTCTTCTTCGGTGGGTGCAATTTTTACGCACTTTATCTTGATTACGGTTCAGCCACCTTCGAAACACATTCTGACAACTCCCCTGGTCACGAATATTTTTAAGACAAAAGTTAACAGCAAGCGTTCATCAATTGGTGGTGCGCATAAGCGTCACCAAGTCATTAAGAGCAGAATTAGCAGATTACAACGGGCAATTGGGGAGTAAGTACGAAGAGAAAGAGTAACTAAACTTATTTAGATCGTAAAACTCGCTGCAGACCTTAAACTACTCATTTGCATGCCTTTTACATAGCTTTTAGATAGTTTTGTGGCCGTATTCATTTAGGAGTGAGGAAGTACTGAGCACCACGCCAATGATGCTCAGCAGTGCTTCGACAGAGGCGGGTTGGCAATTCGTTCAAATAAAACTTACGGTACAGGAACAAAAACGGAAAGGGACTACCGCTCAAATAGTGAGCGCAAGTCACCTGTGCGGTCGTATTTTTCGTTAACGTCTCCAACTTCGTAGCTTCAACCTTGCTGTAAGATTTTCAGGCTAGAGCAACCATGCCGAATTGCTAGTGTGAAGTTCTCAGACGTGGCCTTCAATTTCGCACTGCATCTGAGACATGCTGACGCAATAGCTTCACAGTTGTACTGAGTCCAGCTTTGCAAGATCTGGAATGCAGGTATAAGGTTTAAAAAACAGCTAACCGCAATTTGGAGTTCTTTCATCGCCAGAATTGCGCATTACAAATTTACGACCTCGACTAACGTCGCACTGTCCGCGAGGATTCGACTGTACACCTCCTGTCTTGAATGCACGGTTCACGAAGCTCGTCGCGAAGACTTTTGAGGTCGCGCCTCACTGATGCGGGTATTAAACAGCAGCTTGATTCGACAAAGTCTACAGCCGCTTGATTACAGCTTGGTTAGAATATACAGCTGCTTGATTGATACTTCAAAATAATGCCTGCGGTTCAAGTGGGCAAGGCGCTGCGGGGTCACTTCGCCAAAGCTCACACACTTTTCAAACAACACAAACGAAAACAAGGCAGTGTGCCCCACAACTTCAGCAAAAAACAATGTTTACTTTTAGGTTAATGGCTTAATGACTGCAGGAGCTGCAAACAAGCTAGCTAGATAATAAGATTTCTGAATAGGCCCTCCCCCGCTTTCTCTTTCTCTCGCTCTCTTTTTTTTTATTTATGCATGACTCACTATAGCTTGCCTCGGGCTCCATATTTGTCTTATTACTGCAAATGATACCAAGAGCGCTGCAATTTAGCTAATGGTAGAAGGCGGCTCTGTGTTCGCGCAGCCTTATCTTCGGTCCGCTCCTCTTGATTTCCCGCTTGCGATGCCGCTGTACACCCTGAGACCACGCTGCCAAACCACAAGGCCTGTATTCGGTGGCATTTGAGGCAGTACACCACGGAGATTCTGGCGCTTCACGTTTATTCTTATCGCTGCCTTTCTTTCTTTCTTTCTTTCTTTCTTTCTTTCTTTCTTTCTTTCTTTCTTTCTTTCTTTCTCCGCCAGCCTCGCGGAAGAAAATTGAAGTGGTCAAACAGCTGTGGGCAGGCACGTGCACCACGCGCACTTATGCAAGTCAAGTGGTCTCGTTCTGGTCAGTCACATCAAGGGCGCGCGCGTCCCGCCTGCTTTACCTGCATTCATCCATCCATAAGGGCGTCAAGAGTTAACCACCGTAAGCGTAAATATTCACGCATAGATTATCGGTTACCGCTGTGTGTCTCTCTCGTGCCGGGTATGCTAATCACGCGTTATTTACGGTTGTAGCAACGACGACCGGTATAGCTTTGTGATTGCGGTAGTAATGTGTATGCGTGGCTTGACCAGAACAGCCTCCTTCGAGAAGTGATTCGAAGTGAATGGTGTCGAGCAGGTTTCCCTTCCTTTTTCTTCTTGGAGCTAATTAAGTAAGCGCCAGGGAAAATGGTCGCGGATAGAGGGTACGTCATTCTTGGTGGTTTTCCTTGGCAGCTCGAAGAGACGTCAAGAAAATGACTTTTACATTTATGAATTGCTCGTGCGCGTCATTCGTCTTGTAAACACGTTTACGTTGCCCCGAATGACTCAAACCAGGCGCTATCAACGAAAAAGTGGTATTAGCGCAGTACGCAGGAATACTATATTCGCCATTAAACTTGTGAACATCTAGCTGTATTTTTTTAGGTTTTAATAATGACATAATTCGTTAGAATGAGATAATTGTCATTTTGCGAACACGTATATATAGGAATGAAAAAGGTATTCAATGACGAAATTTACCGGCCTTCCTGAAAACACTAGTGGTTAGAAAAATTGTCTGTATAGGTAAGATTTTCCCACCCTTTAAGGAAAACATGCACAACTCACTGATCGGCCTATAGTTTGAATTCACCGTTCGGTGTAAATATCGCGCTCTTGTGAAGGCTCTTGCCGCCGTCTGTAAACGTGTGCACACAACCTAACGTGCTATTGGTGAGCGTTTAAGAGCCTTGTACGCCGTCATGCGCAGTTTTTTTTTTGTTAGCTTTAAAACTTTTGTGGGCAGAATTTTGGCACAAGCCGCCAGCATTTTGAATTTCTTCAAATCGTCTAGAGGTTCTAGAGGAATCGTTTCGAGAATCGTCTAAAAAGAAATGCGCCATCTCTACTCGTTGGCAAGCTGCAGCAATTGCACTCAACAAACCTCTCCTGCAAAAATACTGCGCAAATTCAAAAGATCACCGTGAGTGCGTACTCCTCGCTTAAGAACGCGAAAAGTGGTTCGCAGTCTAGGGGAGTTGCCGCCGCTATGTCGTGCATATCATTGGACCTGGTGAGTATGGTGATTATGATGTTGAAACTACTGGCGGATATGCGTCGACCATGTTTGGAGCCAAGATGGTTAAAGGAACTATGAAATTATGGTGACAACATACAATTCTGTTTCATGCGAAAACAAACAAAAAAACACCTAAAAGGAATTGTAACAACTGAGAAATATCATAAATACTCATAAAATTTCCCTCCTCGCAACGTCACAGCGACGTCATTGGTGAAGCCCCCAAAATGAAGTAAGCAGCATGTTCCCTTCGTGCTAGCATTGCAGCGTTTTGATCAAACAGAACCACAGGCACCACTACAATCGCAAAGTCATGTTTATTGAAGGATTTGAGAGCCAAACTTCACTACGCCATACCTCGCAAGGTCAGTAATCGCGTCGCAATGAGCTTCAGCCACCGGAGCGCATGTGCAGCTGTGACGTCACGCCACGTGATGTGCTGCGGAGTGGCGTCGCAGCTTCCTTACTCGGAGCCTCGTCGCTGCGGTGTCAATCAACAAGGCTAGAATTTAACGGCTGCTTCGCCAGCGCTTGGCCGCTCAGTCTCGCCATGGATGGCGCTCGGGCTGGGCCGTTTGTGCGTGCGCTTCAAGGCAAGCGGCTGGCTGAATCCAATGATCCGGCATATGTAACTAGATGGCAGGCGGCGAAATCTGAAGCAAAGGAAAAGTTGACGCCTAAAACACCGAAAAAAAAAAAGAGGCCAGATTAGCACGGCATAGAAAACCTTACCAAACGCGAAAGCATGCCAAGATGGAAGCAGTTCACGCCATCGTTCAGGTGTTAACATGAACAACAGGGCGATGAAGACACAGTCGTGAATACAAGCAATGTCTCGCTCCGGGCAACTAGGTTTTCAAGTGTACAACCTGACACGTTTTTTTCCCGCCGCCGCCGATAGCCCACACTAGTCCTTGTGACGCTACGGGGGCAGTGGCTGGTAGGTCATCACTCTTTCAATTGGGTCCCTTATTACCATGCTTAACTATTTTAAATTCGCGTTTAAAGTGGCATGAGTATTATTCTGACATGGCTATCTCTCGAATGAACCAAACTTGTATTTTGTCTTTATTGTCGCTTTAAAAGCAATAGCTTTTCTTGGGAAACACCAAAGAAATTTAGATCTCTCACTATCCCTCTCTTTGTGTATGTATGTTTGCTTCTTGTTACTACTTGTATCGAAATTAAAATGCACACTTTGGTGTGTGCACATCTACACGAGCACATGATCCCTCTCGCACCACTTTCGGTGGGGTGAGGGCACACAGCGTCTGGGGAAGTCAAGTACCGTGATGGAACGGGTCTCCTCCTCATGCACTGTCGCCACGCTTGCTCAGAGCCTCAGCGATCCGGGTGACGCTGGCCTCTCACCTGCATCCGGGTTCTCAATAGTCCGTGCCGCATTTACAGCGATAACGTGCTTGCTGAGAGGGGAGCGAACAGGGGCCGAGAGAACAACGGCGGGCGCGTAAAAGCTCCCGTGGGGCTGCGTTCGTTTAGTTGCTGCCGCTCGCCGGGTCATCCCGGAAAAAAAAAAGTGCATGTCCGTCCGTCATCGTAAGCTACGCACCCAGACCAGACGTAGCTCGAAAGAAAGCAAGCAAAAACGCAGGACTTTTTTTGTTGTTGTTGCTATGGCTTTATGTTTTCCGGCACCTGCTGCAATCCACGCAGAGTGTAGAATTATGGAGTTTCTGGCGAGGGCCTCCTTCCCACCGAATCAATTTAGGATTTAGGTGCAAGTTGTCAGGCATAGATATCGTCTGAGGGAAGTCCCATTAGGAGTAGAAAAAATGCAGTATTTGGCTGCGGGTCCGAACAAAAGGAGATGACCAGCGAGATTTCTCCTGTTGACAGCTGTCAAATCCAAAGCCTTCCTACATAATTTTATACCAATGAGCTATTTTGAAGGGATGGTGTTTGATCAAATTATATAAACAGCTTTGGACACTAGCCATCCATAACTGTTATAACTGCCCAAATATATAGTTGCCATTTAATCTAGCCAATTAGAAAACTTGCCAAGCGTAACTATAAACGCAATGAAATGCGCGGTATGTTTTACGAGAGTGCTAGCTCATACCCGCGGAAGCTGTGAATGAGAGGCATAATTACGGTTCATTTCCGTGTACGGGAGGTGTGTATCACAACTGGGTGCCTGAATTCGGCGAAAACGTGTTTTGTTCTTTTAATTTACTCCATTAAGACCACATACAAACTTATCTGCATCCTCAGGACACCGCCCACACATATTTTAATAGAGGACCTAGATCTAAATGGAGCGCGTTTAGAAATAAATCGCGCCATGATTGTTGTTTAGTTGAATTTTTGCGTTGAGTGGAAGAGCAGAGCGAATCAAGGAGAAGTACCGATAACCCAACACAAATACGGGTTGTTGAAACAGAAACGCGGGGGCGACGCCGTAGTCTGTAAAGGCGCAAGCGGCCGGGAAGCGGCCGGTGTACAGTCAAACCTCGATATATCGAACACGGGTATATCGAATTATTGCCTGTATCGAACACTTTCTATATCACGCGGAAAATCACATGCATTTTTAATTTTTTATTTCGAACTGGGATGGACATGAAATGGGTATATCGAACTCCGCCACCCCAGACTGCCCAGACCACTCGCGCTCTGTTGACAGACGGCGGGCTATGCCGCAGTACCCTCGAGGATAGTGGTGGCGCGATGGGCGTTCCCGACTGCTGCGCATTGGTTGCACCGAAGCAGAATTGGACGGTAAAAAAGAAGAATGCGAGCTTAAAGAAACCTGGGGCCAGCTGAAGTGCTTTGTTGGGGCTGAGCCACGAAGCATGTGCATTGATGACTGTGCATTGACTGTGCATTGTGCATTGATGACAGCACCGGAGCGACGGCGGAGTTGACGGATGTGGAGATCCTAGCGGAGGTTACTACTTAGCGCACAAACGAAGACGTAGCCGAGGTTGTACCCGCAAGCGCTGCTAGTGCCCCGCTCCCGACTTCGACCGAGGCTTCAGCGGTTTTGGCCCTACCGCACCGCTACTGCAGCGCTATAGAAGGCACCGGCCTGTCGCTAGTGGAACGTTTGGACTACGTTGAGGAAGTCGTGTACAACACGCCAGGCTACCCTGCTGTAGTACTTTAAGCCAAAAGAATAAATACTTTGAAGCACCAAGTGAGTATTTACGGCAAAATTCGTTCATTTATTGATTTGTACCAGTTTATGACTCGTTTTTTACGTGATTTTATATATCGAATTATGGTTATATCGAACTATTTCGCGGGCACCGCGCTGTTCGATATATCGAGGTTTCACTGTATCAGGTTCAGCCAGAGGACGATCGTGTTTCCCGCTGCTTGAGCACAGGTCGCACCGCTTTTCTCCAGCAAAAAGGTCACCATTGAAGAATTCGAGCCGCGTTGCCGCTCGGCGCACGTGCGCGCGCGATACCGAAACCGGTATAAACGAGCAGCCCGCACGCTGATAGCGCTGCCGGAAGTTGAAGCCCGCGGTATGTCACCGCGCGCGACGGTCGAAATAGGCCTTCGCTCTTAGTTCTAAAAGAATGCCTGGCGGCGGCTTCGGTAACGATGACGACATGGTGGCGTAACTGACGTGGAGCCGTGACAGCAAGCGACATCGTGAGCCCTATGTGTGTGGTGGCATCAACGTCGCCGAGTTTGTGGCCACAGCGGAGACACAGAGTAGCCAAGAAGCACATTTAGATACCCCGAGATGGTCCTATTTCACCATCTACGGGGAGAAACGTGTTCCGCTTGCAGTAAGAACGGCGATATTTACTTTCGTTACACGACGCCAACGTGGTACACTGATTGGCACGCCCTTATAAGGCTTAGAAGAAGCGCAGGCTTGGGCTATTTGGGAGATGGGAACGCCCTGAGGCACCCATATACGTATGCTTGAAAGTAGCCAATGTAGTCTGCGTGCGGCGAGGTTGGCCCACAATGGTGGCGAGGCTAATGCGTTACTTTTGCGCACACGAGGTTGCTCGGTCGGTTCCTAGCTTCGAGGACGATATTTCTCAAGCAGACTTAACACAAAAACGCCCTTTTGTACAAGAATTTGGTGCTCGTTAAAACTACATTAGGTGATTTATATTAACTTCTTGTAGCCTTCCACATTTTTTTCTTTTGTATTTGGTGTCTAAGACTGACTTGTCTTGGCCGTGTTATATGTATTGATACCATAGTTTTGCTTTGTGAATTGCATTTTTTTTCGCATAATTTGCGCCCTTTCAATGATTTGGGAGTCCCCTCTAGCTAAACTTAGATATAGGCACAATACCTTCTCTTATGAACTTTATTGTAGTTTCAGATTATCACGTTTTCGTAGCACAGGATTGCGTACACCATAACTGAGGACATAGGCAATCTTTGAATGTATTCATGTTACGTACTATAGAAAAAGGACAGACACATTTACTCCTGGATGACGCCAAAGACCGAATGACGATTCAAGCCTTTGCACATTTACTTAACGCATTTACAGCCGGCTGTATTCCTTAACATGCGCATTTGGGCGAAACTAGGGCTTTTGCCGACCGCGAACAGTTGATAAGCGCAGTAAACAGCCATGTCCGCCATATTCGATGAACATGGAGCAGCGTTGTCCATACAGGTACAGGTTGGACCCGCTGATTTCTGGCCTAGCAGCAACTGGTAGATGCCACTGCAAACTTCAGAGCTGAACACCTGCATAGCCCAAACAGTTGCGAAATCAGCAGCGGACACAAAGCGGGGAGGGGATCGGCTCCACCATGGGCCCTCGAAGCTGCAGTACCAGGCCTACGGCCATGCTACCCTACATACGCCTCGGTGAAATTTGCAATGTTTTTACGCATTGGCACTGTCACTGAGATACCCTGGCATCACTCACCTCTGCACAGACATTCAACCAAGCGACCCTCATACTATAAAAAAAGTTTTTTTACGCGTCGCATACAAAAATTTATTCATTTCGTTCATTTTACACTCATTTTACTCTTCACGCAACCCCAAGAACAAAATTTAAAAAAAAACGTAAGGGGATCATGTGCACTGCATCATGGACATGGCCACAGCAATAGAACAAATATGGCTGTCTAAAAACAGGGTGGCCTCACCTTGTTCACCCCCGCCCCCCTTTCCCAAAAGTGGGGGGCTGGATGAATTACTATCTTCGTCGTAATAGGATTTTTATTTCTAAATACACTATCGCTTGGTTTATTTTCACCAGTTGTACGAACTATCGGTTTTCATTATCCATCATGAAAAAAACATTGTTGGTCCTCAAGTTACCACCTGAGAAATATGTTATAGCGAAAGCCGATAATCCCCCTACCACACGGCGTTTCTGTCGAATATCGTACGTGCAGTGACCTCGATATATAAATGCACTGGCAGGGGGTAATGTTTTGTGAAGGCTGTGACGATTTTTTTTAGAGAAACCGTTAGGAGTAACGCAAATCGAAGCGACGATTGCATGTTAAAACGCCGTACCACGTGCAGAACCAACGGTACGAAAAGCATCGCCTTCTTCGTCATCTGTGCTGTTTTGCAAACGACGACGCACCGCTTCGAGAACATCTTGCAAGCGCGCGGCACGTGTTGAGCGGGTTATTCAACAGCACGAAGCCTCAGTGTTACTTCTTCCTGACGACGTACATCGTCCTCTGGTGCCGTGGTAGCCATTTACCGTGCATGTTCTAAGGGTGGGGCGCGCTGCAGCCATTTTAGCCTACCTGCTGCCGAAAGGTTTGAAATCCTTCACCACCCGCACGCGTTCAAAAATGTTGACCTTCACAATAGCGAACCGACCCTAACCATGGCTGTCATTGTTTTAAAAACTGCATCTGTACCCGCCGTCACGGCGCGAACTGGCACTAATATATGAATGCTGTGTGGGGGTATACTTGCGTCACCGCGTGATGAAGAAAATTGCACTGGCGCACGTAAACCTAGCCTGTCAAACCAGCATAAATTACAGAAAGGAATAGAAAGCCACAATGTCATGGCCACCGATTGTGTATCTTTTGCCCCTTTGTAGTCCCTTGGGGTCGTTGCTGCCGCCGACCCCGTCTGGCTGGACATCTGTCGCCTTTGTCTTCCTGCGTGCTCCGTCCTGTGCCGCGTCGAATCTTTAATTAACTGAGCGCTGGGGGAAGATGTTATGCCAGCGGTGGAAGCGTCATCCGGGTCCCTGGCAAAATTTGCAAGCAACGCACGCGAAAGAGAATGCATTTTCATCCCGCAGAGAAAACAACCATATGCCCTGCGGCGAAGCCCGCTTTTTGTTCACTCCCCACACTCCTGACGAAAGCCGCGTCCCTTAAAACAGTACTCCGGCCTTAAAGTGTCTTTGGGCTGCCACATGAGAGGAAAGAGATCACGATCCCTCTTGGGACAGTATCAGAGAGACCCTGGTATTCTAAATTCTTCCTCCACTCGAGCATGCGATCGAGGAGATCTTTCAAAGCGATTTTCGCATGTAGAAGCATTGCTGTATCCTTCACTCAGCCGAGTCAAGAAAGCACATGGAGTGGAGGGCTGACTCAGAATACAGCCAAGAGTCACGCCCCTTTTTTCTCCTCTGTCTCATCAAGAGGGATCTACTCAGTGGCAACCCCGACCCCGATCGTCACGTCTCCAGCCAGAACCGTGATCCTACCTTTCATTCCGTTCCTCAAGCTACTCAGGAAGTTGAAATCATCCGGTTGCTTAGCTCATGATGACAATTTGCGATGGCGCACGTACGTCCGTACACATATCACGTGTATGCATCATGGCCCATCGCCATCGTCAGCAGTGTTTGCCAATGTCAAAAATGAGAAAACCTAGTCCTCCTACCGTATACGCGTGCTCAATATCCGCCGTAGAAGTCGACTGAAGCGAAACGGTATCATTCAAAATGTCGAATATTTGTGCGGATCTGACTCTTATCTTTCCCTCTAATATAGGTCATAAATAACAAACGTTGCGCGTCACTCTAGAAAATTTCGCCTTACGTAAGCGAGCACTTGGTGGGAGCCCAACGTGCTTTTAGGGGGTGACATGTTTGCCAACTGTCGCCGGGCGACGACACGTACGTTTCCCAAGAGTTGCTGATGATGCGGAGTGACAGAGCCTCTGACAGCATGTTTCGGTCGCGTTGTCGAACAAAGTTGCGGAATTATTTCCACGGTGTGGACGTGCCTTTGCAAATACCAGTGCTCGTCTTTGGCACTCTTACTATAGTTTCTGGACTGCTGGGCGTGAAGCGATTCCTCACTCAAAGTCCCGGGAAGCTTACGCTCTCGATGAAACAGCGAGCGAATGAACTTCGCGGTGAGTGCAACCACAGTAACGAGGTGACGACGCCGCAGTGAACAGACGTAAAACAGACGCGAATAGGGACGACGCTGCCGCCAAAAAGAGGGAATGGAGGAAAAAAGCTGGGGGAAGGGGGGGGGGGCAACAACTGCACGCCTACCTGTCTAACAATGACGTCATCCGACGTCACAGAGACAAGAAATAGCCCCACAGTTTTCAAGTAATATCTCTGTTTGCGAGAGCGAAGGTTGACTTTTTAGATGCAGAGCATCTGATTCACTCGCCTTGTCCCTCCGGCGTCGTCGTCGTCGTCGTCGGCATTGTCCACCCCTCCCCCATTCTCCTCGCCGTGCCAGCTGCACTCTCCGCCACTCACCCCCTCTCCTCTCCGATAGCGAACACTCTCTCGCGAGGGGCATTGGATTGGATTCGATTCGATTGGCTTGGATTCGATTAAAGTGGATTGTGTTGCGTCATAGCCGCGGCAGACGCGCTGGGGCCGGCGCATGTGCAGTACTCTCTCTTCCGCGGTTTCCTCTCCTTCGGGCGCGCTGCGCATATAACCGGTGTGCCGTTCTCCGGCGAAGCAACATCCACGCTTGGCTCAAACACCTACAGTCCATGCCGCTTTACAAGTACGCCAACGTCGTCATCGACTGGCACCGGCTTACGCAGTCCCCTCAACGTTATGCGCGCTATAAAACGCGGTCCCTTCGCCGCTCCGCATATATGCGTCGCATCTACACAGGGGTTACCGCGAGGGAGGTGGGAGTTTTTTCTGGATTGTCCTCTACACGAAACGAAGAGATTTCTCACGCACACAGAACACTTAACACGTAGCATGGCCCTTCTAAGGGAGCTGAGTGCTCCGGAAGTTTAGATCGCCACATGTGTTTTCGTACTCGAAATATGTTGAGCGGTTTATATTTTTTGCTAAAAATGCGCTGTCCCTAGCTTCCTTGGTGGTTACCTACTGGAGAAGATAATCGTGGTTGAATGAAGACTGTGGCTAAGCGCAAGCGTTCGAGTGGCGGGTCGCGTTGAATGTCGTTAATATCGTGAAGATCGTGAATGTCGCTCTGCACGTCATATTTTGCATTGAGGAGCTTACAAATCAATTGGCAATTTTTTCCGAATAATTTCAAATTAAGGCGGATATTGTTTCATCGAATTGATTATTTGTCAATCGCTTGTAGAAAACTGGGGAAACTGGCGGCTATTCGTGTAATACTGTAATAATCGGTGCTGAACAAAGAATTGGCCGAGAGAAAACACTTTTTTACGTCCTACTAACTCAATACTAAAAAAATATAAGGAAATACACTTGTTGCTGAAAACGTGGACGACAGGTCCTGGCGTAGGAGCGAATGCTCCCTCCCTCCTGGTGATGACAGTTGCGCGCTTCGGGAACACCGGGCTATAGTGGAAACCACGGTGGAAATCTTCGCTGATGTGTATTAACGCCCGTTTCAATTTGAAGTCCCTATGCAAACAACAAAGACTTTGCGACTTTTGGGAAATAATTATAACAATCGTGGCGTGTGCCACGCAACCAGTTGACTTGCGTGTCGCCTTCTCTGTGTCATTTCCGTATATTTAATTAATTAGGGCACATCCTTATACTCTTTTTTTCTCGCATCCTTATACTCTTTTTTTCTCGAATCAACATGTGACTTGAACAGTGTTTGAAGTCGTCAATTGGTCGTGTACTCGATCCGAATCAAATAAGGCACTGTGCACTTCGTTGCTTCGAAATGTTCCAACACTGGAGCAGCGTTTCCCTTTCTGTAGGTGGGCGCTGCCGCAACCCAGAATGGCCCCCCAGCGCGTCGTGCCGTGGCCGCTGCTGCTGCTGTGGCTCCTGCTGCGAGGCGAGGCGGCCGTAGCGGTGGACCTGCGACGGCCCTCGCCGGCGCCTAGGCCCGAGCTGCAGAAGCCCTTCCACTTCACGAAGCACAGGCCCGAGCTCTTCTACGACACAAACGTGGTACCCGAGAACGGAGAAGTGAGCGTGTTCGTCTTCAAGGACCAAATTAGGAGGTACTGTGTGCAAACGCTGCCGTTGCTATACGCTGCAGCTGGGCGCGCCAGCCCCGCTAGTCTCCGTCACAGTATTATTTATGAGTTTAAATCGGACTACTATCGATGGAGCCACTCACGGTACGTGACTGCACATATGAGCTCTTGCGGCATCACCCGAGGCGGTGCTGATCGGAGCACTCCGTGCCGTCAGATGCGCAGAGATGCGGGTGACACGGTCGCGCTTTAAAAAGATGCATGTTTCGCACCGAATTGCGGATTTTTTTTATGCTATTTCCGCGACACAGGAAGGCAGCCGTTACTGTGCTATCGCACGTGTCTAGATAGGGCAACAAGTTAAAACTAAATCTGAACATTTGCATATAATGCAAAATTCTACATCTATAAACCTTTTCATCCGTTAATCTTTACAAAGATCAAAACATGTTCTGTACTGTGTTCCGCATGCGCAGTTTCATCTTCCTGTCGACTGCGCCAATTGTAGGGCCGCTAGCACAGCCCACTGATAAGATGGAAGCTCCTAGGACGAAGAAAATAAAAAGGTTTATACAAAAGAACTAAGGAATTCGGGCGTAAACTGGTAGCGGTAGAAATGCTATCGTATTCTGACGTCATTTGCGGTGAAGCAAGAATATTCGCCTATATAATTTAACTTGTTTTAAAAACGGCAGTCTCCCTTCGGCTACTTAAACGCGAAAATTTTGGTCGGTCGGTCTGTCTGCTCCTCGATTGAGCCTTTCGGTTAAAAATTTGAAAAAATTCATCGAACAAGTGTATATATATATATATATATATATATATATATATATATATATATATATATATATATATATATATATATATATCGGTGTGTGTGCGTGCGTGCGTGTGTGTTAAGGAGGAAACATGTTACGGCGGCGCACATGCAGAAATGATGTAAACTTACTTGCATTGTTTCTTCTGCGTAGTGACTTTTTACACTCCGTAGTACTGACTTTTTATAAGGACATAAAAGCAGTAATAAAAAATGGGTGTCATTCCTAAGTCTCCATGATTTGGTTTGCACCTAATAGGTTGAAGCCATGGTTGCTTTGTGGTTGAAGCGGTTATGGTGCCGTGCCCTGCTCAGGCGCAGAGCCTCCGGAGCTTGAACCGACAACGTTATTGATATCGTGCTCAAGTGCTAACGTTTTGCTCAATAAACCTCCGTACTGGTTGAAGCCTGGTATGAAACCAGAAGGTGCATATACACACAGCAGGTTATTTGGAACTCAACCTACATCTTTTGCGCCCCATAGTGCATGTCTCATGCCAAGACAACGTAAATTGATGTGATACAATACTTTTGAGCATTCAGCAAGGTTACAAAAGCTGTTTTACCGTCTCCTTACATACGGTTACCGGGAATCGTAATGCCATGTGCCAATGCCGACAACCGCAAAGGCCTGGAATTATTTTTCGTCTTGCGTTTCCGTTGTTGTTATTAGCAGCTGGCTGTTCCCTTTGTTCGAAAGATTGCTCAATACAGAAGCTGACGCCCAGCTCCGACTCTTCGCGCATCGCACAAGACCGGCTTCGCAAGGAATTGGGCGACGTCGGCAATGTTTATTCCGAGGCGGTATAAAAAACTGTACTTTAAATCACGCCGTGGAGTAGTGTATGCGCTTTGAAGTGTTTAATTATGATAACAAGTTACGCACACGCAAAATCTGGCGCGGGCATGCATCAAAAGTCAACCTAGCACAAAGAGACAGCAGGGAGAGCGAGCCCGAGTGAAGCAGACGACAAATGCGAGAATCTCTAAGCCTACGCCACGCATGATGATGGTGATGATGATGCTTATCGGCTGCCCCTTTGTAACGGGGTGGCGTTGAACTGCGACCTTAGTCGCAATGCCACTGTACAAACACCTCGCAATTGAAAAAAAAGGAAAACCTCAATGCTAATTTTTTTTCCTAGTCTGACTTTTTAGTTCGGATGTCTTGCTAGCTTCTTCTCTGCTCTTTTCCCGCCAAAATTCTAACCTTTTGTTACTAACCTCTACTGGTTTCCAATTCACTTTTCCATTAACATTAAAGCCAAGGGCTTCCGGAAGCTGGATATCTCCCTCACCGAGGACTGGACGGATACCTTTGCACTCCGTTACAATATGTCGCATGGTTTCTGGCTCCCTGCCGCAACCTGCGCACAGCTCTCCCTGTACCTGCTCCTGGATAAGCGTTTTTGTTCGCAAGCTACCCACCCGGGCTTCAAAAAGCAATGTACTCCTTTTGGTAGTCTCAAAGAACTTTTCCCTCGTGATCTCCCGCTTCCCGATTATGTAGATATTTAAGGACTTGTTCGGGTTCATCTTTTTTTTTTTCTTTCAGTTCATTGTCTCGGATTCTTTCACTTCATTTTTTATTGCCTTGGTCGTTTCTCCTGCGCTTCCAGGTTTCATATACTTTGTCCTAAGCCTTCTTGTTCTTTTTCTCCACCGTGTGTCCACGTTTTTCATGTGAAGATACCGTAGCGCTCTGGCCACCCATCTCTGGTCATTAATATTTCTAAGTTGTCTTTCAAAACATATTTTGCTCTGCGCTTTTCTCATTTCGAAGGAGGCCCATCCCATGTTTCCTTGCACTGCCTCATTTGTTGTTTTACTCTGGGCTCCTAATTCCAATCGACTTACGGCCCTCTGGTTCGCTTCTAGCACTGAAATGCGCTTCGCAGCGCCGCCAGTGGTCGCACTCACCGCCAATAACACTCGAGCGGCGTGGAGCGGGCTACATGGACGGCGCCTATCGGTAATCATAGCGTTTCTTACATTATACACTAGTGAGGAATCTGGTGGTAGCGTTTATGCGGCTCATATCAAGGCCGTCTGTGTCGTCATGGGCCGCCATTCTACCATGCGATCACCTTAGTGTCGTCGTTGGCTTGGATTGAAACGTTTTAGTGGCCATATATTCGAATATTCGAACACACTGCAGTGCCACAAAACCGCAAAGAATGGTGTGTTACTACAGAAGTGGAAAATAAAACGGGCTGTTTTAAAGCTAAGAAAAAAAAAAGAAATACAGCGTATTTTTGCAGGAACGCTCGTGCTTACTAACTCTGCAGGCCAAGCTGGTATAGTTAACAACAATGTGTATATTTTTAGCGAAACTAATTAGAGACTGTTGTTTCATTAATTGAATTACGTAGTGAAATTGCGCACCGCACAGCGCCATGATGCATTGCGTGATGTCACTGCGCAGACCAAGCTTATTGATTAATTGTAGGGTTTATTAACGCGCCGACGCAACGCAGGCGATTAGGCGCGCCGTAGTGGAGGGCTCCGGATTGATTTTGACACCTGGGAATCTTTAACGTGCGCCGAAGTCTCTGACACATGGGCGTTTTTGCTTTTTCGCCTACATCAGAAAAGCGGCCGCCGCGGCCGGGAATCGAACCCGCGACCTTGTGCTCAGCAGCAAAACGCCTTAGGCACTGAGCCACTGCGGCGGGTTATATTTCTATATTTGAACCGGAGTGGCAAGTATTGCTCGCCTGCGTTGCGTCGGTGCGTTAAACCCTACAATCAAGCAATTAATTCTTCAGATATTTGGTCACCACGGCTACAGAAGAAGGCGCCAGGAGCGCTGGCGCACGGACAGCGGGCGTTGCCGGGCGCGCGCCGCTGCTGCGTCATCGTTCGTCCTGCTGCATGGTCGGCTGTGTCTTTGTTCGACAAAAACTCTGGCGCGACATCCTTCTGTCAACCATCTACGTGTCATTGCGTGTAGCGCGCTGTAAATTTATGCGCCGACGTTGGTAATTCGTCAACGGCGGCGGCGATAACTACATTTACTGGAGCTCTTGCTGCTTCTATTGTTCAAGGGGACATGTTTTGAGGGCAACGAACACATTGAACGGAGCGTGAGTGAATGGTTGTGAGCAATAATGGTGTGTATGTTTTCTCGCATACAGGGAAAACAGCTCCAGGAGCACAACATTGTAACCATAACTTTCTAATACCATAACCTTAATTAATACGATAATGATTCCTATGAGATAACGCGGAAGACTTACATGTCTTGTCATTCATTCGAGCTTAAAAGTTCTTGAGTGAAAACCGGCATCAGCATGTTAAAAAGCCCCTGAACGCTTCCAGCCAACCACGACATGACTGGCATATGCGGATGAAACTACACATTAGAAAGGATGACAAAGCGAATTCATAAGAGTGATCGAAGTGAAATAAGAGGCATGCAGGTTAAATAGCAGGAACAAAAGTCAATTAGGCAAACGCATCAAATTCACAGGAATCAGTGTGAGTTAGAAAAATTCACAGTAATTTAAAGGGAATTGTTGGTTTAATTAATTTAGATCAGAGTTCATAAAGAGGTATAAAAGTTATGAACAGAAATCACAGTGTATTGAGATGAAGCGGGTTATGAAAAAAGACAAAGCAAATTAAAAGCAATCATTGTTAATTGTAAGGAATCAAAGTAACTAATTACCGTGAATAAATAAGGAAGATGAGTTGGATAAAAGTGAATCAACGGGGACTAAAGTGAATAAAGATGAATCAAAATGTAGTAATAAAAAGACAAAACAAATGGGGAGTATTTGAGCGGAATGAAGATGAAATAATCTGAATCAATATAAATACAGCTTGTCACTCAATGAGTTAAGGTGAAGACAGAGCAAATCGAGAGGGACCAATATGGATTGAGAACAATCAGAGTAAATTAAATTGGTTGACTGCGTGAACAATAGTTTTGGTAGAAGTGAATTAACAGGAATCAAAAGTGAATCAAAATAAAGCAAAGTAAATTGGGAAGGAAGATAAAGCAAATTAACTAAGAAGAACCAATCCGAATTAAAACGCTCAGAGCAATCTAACGTGAATTAATAAAAATTACGATGGATAAAATTGAATTAACAGGAACTAGAGTGGATTAAGGGGAATCAAAGTGAAGTACAAAAAGACAGAGAAAATGGAGAGGAATCAATGTGAAATAACAGTAATAAACGTGGAGTAATTTGAGTCAAGGTAAAATATAGCGGGTCTTTCAATGAAGTATGCTATCTCGGAGGGAATTAAGATTCTTCAAACTGAATTAAAAGAACCCCAGAGTGGGATAGGATGGATCCAAGTCATTAAGGGTGGAAAACAAAACAATTTATGGGCAATCAATGTCTTCATGTGAATAACGATAAAGGAGAGTAAAGTAAGCCACATTGTTTAAATTAAATTATATCATGAAATTAAAATATTCAATTGAATTATGAAAGTAAATTAAATCATATGAGTGTGTTTGTTGACCTCAAAGCGTGGCCACTTGAACGATAGAAGCAGCTGAAGGAAATGCAGCCGTCGTCGTCGCCGCTCAGCTACCAACACTGTCGCATATATTTACAGCGCGCTACGCGTGATGACACGTAGCAGGTTGCCCGAACTATGACACGGTAGAGTTTTTTTTTTTTTTTTTGTCATACAAAGTCGCAGCAGATGCAGCAGCGGCGCGCGCTCAGCAACGCCCGCTGTCCGTGCGTTTCGCGGCCGGTGCGCCAAGAGCGATCCTGGCGGCGCAAACATACTCTAGCAGCGGCGGCCGAAAATGCGAAGGCAAGCTGGTCGTGTCACGGTGGCCACACAGCAGCAGAAACAAGCTTTCTAGAACCGTGTGACACCTATAGGCATCGTCCGTGTAGCCCGCGGCTCGCCGCTCGACGGTTATAAACAAGTTGATTGCCGCCTGTACATCTAAGGCAAAATTAAGTCCCGGCATAAGCGGCAGTACCCGCGCTATTTTGGTCGGGAATTCACGCTGCGTTGCTTTTTACGATAGCAAGGGGGAAAAAATAGCGCGTCAAAAATGACTTGAAGTGTTCCAGCTCGTGCGAGATAAAAGCAACCATAAAAGGAACAAGGCCCCCGTTCGTGCTGCTCCAGGCCGATGAAACAAAATATAAATAAAAGGATGTGGGCTGTACCAACAGATGGCGCGCGTGCAGTGTGAAGTCGGGGAAATTGAATTGCACTGAACAGACCTTCATTCAATTCATCACGAGAGGAGTGAGGGGGGAGGGGAAGAACCTGAAGGGTAGTAGTGGAGAGCGGAGAAGGAGTTGCGTGTTGCGGACGGCTGTCGTCTTTCGACCACTTTTGCAGTGAAGCAAAGAGATCCGCGGCCAATTTCGTCGTCTGAATCCCGGTACTTTATGAAGCAAATATTCGTCCCGCTGTCACGGTTCAACTTGTTATATAACTGCCTCTATCTTTTCTCTAAATCTTCGTGGCCTTTGAACACCACGGCTGGAAGTTTATTCTCACTCTCTCGGGCTAAAACCGTATCGCTTGTGGTGGGTCTATGAAAGAACTGTGGACACTCTCGGTACTTGCACCCCTTCCATTGTATTGTTTGCTTGCCCGCCGCGTATATCGCATGCCTGTATTAAAGAATAAAGAAAGCACGAACAAAGCCGCGTTTCACTTTCTCACTCGTCAATAATCCATTGAGAACGCGGCTGAAAAACACGCAACCTTCCAGCCCCTGGAAAGGCTTTCAGGTTTTCGGTTCCAAACTTACCGTTCGATTCGGAGGAACACCAAAACGAGACAGTGTTTGAAAAAAATAACGAAGGAAACTGGAGCCGCGCAAAGTGGTTTTCCCGCGTTTCATTCACTCGCAGTCGTGAAGCTATACAAGCGCAGGCGTTTTTGGTTTATTTTGTCTTATTTTACTACTCGGCTCTCGCTGCCGTTGACACAGTCAGACACACCTGACAGAAGTCTTTCATGTTTTCCAACAGAGAAAGCAAGATAGATATTAGTGCTGTGAGCTCCAACAGCTGCACAGCCCCTAAGGCTATCGCAGGAAATAAAAAAAAGACTATAAAAGTAAGAGAAAATCTGCGTTGCACCTCTTAGTCAACCCCCCCCCCTTCCCCCTTTCTTTGGTTATATTTAAACCGAAAGACCGAACAGCATTTATACAGGCCTTTCACTTTTCCTGGTGCTTTTTTATTTTCTCGCAAATGACGGCGCGCTTAATCTATAAGCAAATAGGCAATGCGCTCAACGTTTCGCCCAAATTACTTGTCAATGTGCGTATGGAATTTCTTCTTCTTTTTCTTCAAGCATACACACTGTGTTCCCATTTTTTAATCTGCCCAGAACGCGCAGGAATGGCTGATAAAGCAAAGGCGTGTCGTTTCAGACCGCCCTGAGCGAGCGGGAGTGTGTGGTTGTTCCTCGGGAAAGGTTAAGACGAGCAGCGACCGTCCCCGTTTTGAGCGCCGTTAGAGCCGCTCTGCAAACAGTCGGGCAGGGAGTGTGTGCTGCATGAGCGTGGCGACCGTCGTTGCGAAACTGATTGGTACATAAGCGGGAACGGTATAGATTAAAGATAGCGACGTGAACGTACGTTGCAAAAACACTGTTCACGGACAGCTGCGTTTAGATTTCTGCCTTGCAAGAGAGGCCACTCGCGAGCCTTCCCACAATGAGAAGATCGGCAGTTTTAATTTAAACGCGGCAAGTAGAGTGGAAAGATGCAAACACGATTCCAGGGCATATACCGTTCGAGTAATTACGGTATGACTAGACTGGCAAGGACGAAATGGAGGGACACCTTCTTTAGCTATGAGCATGAGGTTTGTGCGGTAGCAATCGCTCATTTTCTATTTCAAACATTAATATTTTTGGTGTTTTACGTGCCTAATCCATATTTAGGCTATGTATGATACGCGCCGCGGTGGAGGGCTTCGTAATAATTTCGTGCACCTGGTGATCTTTAACGTGCACTGAAACCTCGACATACGGGCGTTTTCGTTTCCGCCCTAGTTCAGAAAACCGGCTGCCGCGGCCGGAATCGAACCCGCGTCCTTCATATCAGCATCACAATGCCTCAGTCAAATGAGCCACCACGGAGGGCGACATTTTATGTCAACACCCCCGGTTTTCATTCCTGTGTAGCCGATTTACACGGCGCCGCTGCGGCGCTCCTTTCGCTATGTATTTTACGCCTAAGCACGCGCCCATCAACTTTGCCGGGTTATGCGTGCACTGCTTGGGGTGGAAGAAGGAGGGCGTGCATGCACAGCAGGTCTTCATGTCGTTACCGATGACAAGCGCATTGTGCTGGCGGGAAATTTAAACGTGGAAGTCTCGCGGCTCAATGAGACCTGTCAGCTGTACTCAATGGTCGAGAGGTTTGGGTTTGGGTTGATGTGTTACACATACAGTGAGATGCTTACTACGCGGGACGGAAACGGATAGCCAAATGTTTGTCCACTAGAATAAAGCTCAAGTCCTTCCAGGTTTTCACTCCCTAAAGACAGGCGCGTGTCGTTCAGTCGGAGGAAGAACAGCGGGAATCGGAGGAGCGTCTGCCGGAACAGAAGCGTGAACGGGTGCGAAAACAGCAGAAAGCCGCTGCCACCGCCGTTTCCGCCTCACATTCCAGCTCGCCGAGTAGCTGGGAATCTCTCCCGGATGAACAACACCGTCGACGTGAGCCAATATGTCTTGTTCAGCTTGAAGGGTTTTCAGAGCAACAATTTTGGCGGTGACGTTCACTTCTAAGCACACGCACATAACTGGTTGCCGGTTTATCAGAAGTTAGGAGTGGAGCGAGGGGCGGGGGGCGTGTACGCGCAGATATAGGTTACATGCCCTCACCGATGACATGTCTGTTGCGCTGGCGGGAGGTTCAAACATGTACGTCCACCGCGCCGATGCGAAATTTCTGTGGTCCTCAGTGGTCCAGCGATTGGGTTGGTGTATTACGCAGACACTGAGATACCTACTACGCGGGAGGGAAACAGACAGCTCCATGTTTGTCCACTAGGATAAATTTCGACTCCTTCAAAGTTGCATTACATCGCATCGCATCGCAAATTACAAACAAACGTGTTTTGTTTCGTGCATTTCATGTACTGCGTCCAGCTTCGCAGCTCATCTTTCTTCACAGAGTGGAAGGGCACTAATTTTTTTTTAATTTGTACCGCAACGATGGCTCGGCTCTGTGCTGAGCACGAGGACGCGGGGGCGGTCCCTACCGGGGTGGCCGTTTTTCTGAACGAGGGGGAAAACGAAAACGCCAGTATGTCGAAATTTCAGTGCACGTTAAAGATCGCCAGCGATCCCGCCCGTGGTGGCTGCTCTTCGGATGGAGGCGAAAGGCGAAAACGACTGTGTATGGAGATTTTGGCGCACGTGAATGATCTCCAGGTGATCGAAATTAATCTGGAGCCCTCCACTACGGCGTGCCTCATAGCCCAAGTGTAGCTTCGGTTTGTGAAACCCCGCAATCAATCAATTGCTGGTGCTTGCATTTCGGACATACACACGAGCGTTTTTGTGTTTCGGTTCCGCAAAAGCAAAATGTATTGCTGTTCTACCACAGTGGTTATGGACACATCTCTGAAGCTATAGGTAATAAACGTAATAAAACTTGCACTCGCTGCTGAGTTACTTCTGTACTTGAGTTTGCGAATGCCGATAAAATGATTTTTGGAATTCTTTTTAGCAGCAGCCTTTAATGAACGGGTGTTCATATATGCTAGTAAATACAAGTTTATTCGAGAGCCTATTTTCGTGCGTCCACGGTGAAGGGAACGCAAAAAGTTAATTAGCTTCTCTGTGCCATCACTTTCCTGTTTATCCTGTCACAGTGAAACAGTTGACACGCAGCACCTAACACCAAGAAAACAAAAAAAAAAAATCCGTACAAAGAACACGACCACTGTATATTGTCGTTCCTTACAGGTCTCAAGACATATGAAAGGGCTCTCATACAACGTACCCCGAGCTCATGCGATTTAGTGAACCTCGGGGGTGCCCCGCGTGCCCTGTGGGTCATTCAGGTTTAGTATCATTTCAAAAATGGTAATTTTGGTAGGTGGCCGCACGTGCGGCAGTGAATACCGCAGTTGAAACTTGCTGCTTTATGCTCATCATGCCATGCTCATCATGCCGATTAAGACAGCCGTTGATTAAGCCTCGCTAAAGGCACAAATCCTACCTATTTCTGGTTAGGACTGTCTCCGCGAAAGAACTGAAGAAGAGGAATAAGAACGGATTCCTGACCACGAAGACAAGCTATCCTTGGGGCTGTGGACACCTGTTCAGCGCGGTAGCCATATTCTGTCCACTTTGCGCAACGACTTTGCAACGCGTTGAGGTATGCGAAGTCTGCTGGAGGGCTGGTATCCTCATTAGCATTTCACCGGTTCGGTTAGGAAAAGAAAATAAAAAAAGATCGCCACAAACTTATGAACCCGTCAAGGGCGTTTGCGTTCTTTCTAAACCTGGTCGTGGTTTTCCCGAAAGCTAAGCTAAAAGCCTCTCGTAGCACAGGGCTCTTGGCGGGGACAACCGCAAATTGGAGCACCATTACATACGGACTGCAAAGGCACCGCATCGTTCATATCTGCTTGATCGGCCGCGATTGAGCTATGCGGTTCGCTCTATATATCCTTGCCGTGAAACAAAGCACTGCCGGGATTACGTTCCCAGGCGAAGAATGCGCCGTGCAGGATACCTTGAGGGCTCATAAAAAATGACTCGTATATCAGTTACCGGTTCGCTCGCACCATCCGCGGCTTCGTAGCCCGTTGGGCGACTGGACACGACGCTGTTGAATCGGTCCATGATATACGATTCAGCAATGACGATACGGGGCTCTATAGCAGGAACGCGCGATAAAAGTGGGCCCTGAAGCCCCACGCTTCCAACGGGGCGACGGGTTTGCACGAAGCCGGCCACATACCGTTCTTGCTGCGCCGTCGGGGCCAGGCGCCTTACACCACCGCTTATGTGCGGCCGTCTACGATAGCCGCCGGTTTAGCGATATAGAGCGTACGCGCGAGTCCTTCTCGTAGACTTATCACGGCCTCTCGATGGAAGGCGTGGTTATGTATATAGACGGGCGGCGTGGTTAAACCGTGAAATTATTGATGACTACTCCTGCAGTGAGTTTCCGTTTGGTAACCGCAATTAAATCCTGGAGACACAAAGTCATTAAGAATGTTTCGTATCTTTAGGTCACTAAGAACGCAGAAAAGAAGAATCTACCTGGACTCACATACGAAGCTTGGCAGTGCGGACTGTTCGGCGAGTTAGCACTGCAACTTCGGAATCATGGCACCGCTATTAGACGCATACGTTGGAGGAGAGACAACACATTGCCTTAAGGGGAAACAAAATGGTAGGCTGAACCTCTCATACGGTGGCGGACTACCCAGTGATGCTGTTTTGGTTCCACTGGGTTGAAAACATTCACACACACACAAAAAATCCCAATCCACCGGAGCCATAGAGTAAGAAACTCTATGACCGAAGCGCAGTGGGCGCGAAACTACTGCGTCTTGCCGGCGGGCGGTGACCACGTGATTAGCGGAAGGAGCGGCTGTACCGCTTTTGGCGTCACGCTCTCTCCCACGCATTTCCGCAGCTACTACGCCGCGCTCGGCCCCTCCTAATCTCCGCGGTACTTTATAACCCGGCGCAGCGCGCGCGCCGGCAAGCGCGGTGAAAATCGGGGACGTCAGGTTCGTCATGTGACGTTGTAACAAAAGCCGACCCTTCAATACGTTAACGCTTCCGACGTAGCGCACTGTACCGCAGTGCTTTGATGCATGCGGATATTCCGTTTCCTGCATGACACGAAACAGCGAGCTAGCCGTAGCCGCAGGTACAGTGTTGGGGCGCGGACGCAGTGAGTTCTGGGTGATGAGAATGGCGTCACCAGCGCCAAAGGCAGTATGCCGAATCTGTGCCGCCGGGACGCGCCGCCGCATGTCGGCAACGTCTAGGTGCCGCACTATAGAGTGCTGCACTGTCGCCGACGTAAGTTCACCGTGAAGCGCGCGTGCACGTCGGCTTTACGTCGGATGATAAAGGCCCTTTCAAGGCAGCGCCGAGCTCCGACGCCACACTCTCTGCACCATGTCCCCCGCCTCAGCTGCTGGGCGCCACCACCTCACCCCCTCTCCGCGGCTCCCTAAGGCGTTGTGCTGCTGAGCACAGGGGCACGTGTTCGATTCCCGGCCGCGGCGGCTGCTTTTATGATGAAGAGATAAGCAAAAAAACGCCTGTGTGTTCAATATTTCGGAGCACGTCAAAGATCCCCAGGTGGTCGAAATTAATCCGGAGCCCTCCACTACGGCGCGTCACATCACCTGCGTTGCGTCGGCGCGTTAAATCTCATAATTAATCAATCAATCTCCGCGGCTCTAGCGGACTTCCGACTCCACACTCTCTCAACAGTCCCCCGTTTTTCGGTTGCTGCCGCATCGGTGCACTCTCTCCCTCCCAGGACTGCTGTTCGCAGACATTGCCTGGCTCGGGTGCCACCCCTGCGAGCGCATGCAGAGAATGTGTAGAGGAGCTAGAGGTGAACAGCTTCCCTGTTTCAAAATTTTAGCAAGTTTGCAAACAAAAAGGGCGATTCACTGTCTCCTTCCACATCCTGGCGCTGCTGATTTTTGGATGTTCTGAAATACGGGACTGCGGGTAGTGAAATCACAGGTTGTACGTTCATCCCGTCCGCATATTGCAGCAGTTTTTTAATTGCTTGCGCATGTGCGAAACGTCGTTTTGAGGGCATTCTCGCGTAAATCGTTTGCCTTTACCTGGTGCTGCTCGACACTCTTGCATCAGCCTCTTCCATCCTACGGGATCCGAGACTGAGGCGTTCGCTTTCGGGTCTCACGGCTAAAGCTCCCGTCATCCGACCAGAGTCCCTACGCCTATCATGACCGCGTGTTCGGTTATCCTAAGTTTCAGTAAGATTGGTAAACGTAAACGAGCTCGTGAAGGGGGTGATAAACTGCTGTGACACGCTCATGCACGCACTCCTAAACGCAGGCACACAGGCACGCGCGCACACACGCACACGCACACGCACACGCACAAGCACACACACACACGCACACACACGCACACACACACACGCACACGCACACACACACACACGCACACACACACACACACGCACACGCACACGCACACACACACGCGCACACGCACACACACACACACAGGCATACACACACACGCACACACACACACACACGCACACACACACACGCACACGCACACGCACACGCACACGCACACACGCACACGCACACGCACACACACACACACACACGCACACACACACACACACACACACACACACACACACACACACACACACACACACACACACACACACACACACACACACACACACACACACACACACACACACACACACACACACACACACAGGCACACACGCGTGCACGCGCACACACACATTTATGGCCGGGCAGCTGAATCGAGAGACAAGCAGGCAGACAGACAATGTTCGTGTTTGAGCAGCCTACGAACGACTTTCGGTTTTAAAATGTGTAGCTAGGGAGAGTACATCCAAATACAAAGTGTTCAAAGAACAATTAAATGACGACATACTAAAAATAATATGATTTGACGCTTTCTTAACGAATTGAGGAACGCATTTACGTACGCATCGAGCTTAAATATAAGCACCAGCCTTCTTGCTCCCTACGTTAGTCGCAGGGAGCCACGACATTACGCACCTTCTTACCGACGCCATTTCCCATAGTAAATGTATTCAAGAGCTGAAACAACAATTTTCGTTGCGCAAAGAGCGATCCAGATGACATCAGTTGCATTCGAATCGGTTTATTGCGTAACCTCCACAGGTATAGGTACAAGGGAGATAACCGGAGGAGGTCTTCTTATTTTTCTCTGCTGATTGACACAGCGGGCTTCGATTATCAGTCATGAACTCCTCAATGTTCATTAAGATTCCAGTACAGCTACTTTCTTAATTTGTATGCAAGTGCTTCGCAGGGAACCCCCTATACCAGCCTAGTAAATATAAGAGGCCAATTGCGTTTAGAAAACGACCGAAGCGTATTAAACGGAGTTCGCCATAATGCAACACACGCGCGCGCAGATGGCAACCGAAATCAATGTTGGAAAATAGTTAAATGGTTCACATATTCAAAAAGGTACCTGTATTTTGTCGTTTCACTTACATTCTCTCTCCCTTGACGTTAGGCGACCAGGCCCCCTGGTTTAGACGCATGTAAGTACGTCTGCAATAGCACTTCGGCGGTTTCCCTCTCTACGCGCTTTTTTTGTTCACTGGCAAAAGGACGGCACTCAAGTGTCACCCTGAAGTATAGGGCCGTTCGCGAGAGATAAAACTTTGCATGTGCCATGCACCGCTCGCGCCATACAACTTAAGGTTCCGCTCGCCTGCTAGAACTTGCCTCCCGCGTATGCACAGGAAAATGGTTGGCTCGGCATTCAAGCATCGCTTGGCTTTATCTCTAATCTTGCGGCAGTCGTTCGCTATTTTGCGCGAACTGCTGGGGCTAGCGGTTATTCTGCCAAGACATCCTTCATGTAGGGATGCTTCAGCTCTTGCATCCAGTGTGGCATGGAGCATGCAGCCATCGACTTGGATAGACCAACCAATCTATGTCGCCACTGTGCCCGCCGTTCGAAGGGCGTAAAGACCTGAAGTTGTGATTGTGCGCGATTTAGTACAGAAAAAGCGTCTCTCGCAGCACCTCTGGGCCGGCCGCTATACGTAGGATTAAAATTGAAGGACACATTAGGCCCTCTCGCGCTACAAAAGCCTTATTGGTGTACCTAAAGGCCCGAGTCTTGGTGATCAAGACTCGGGCCTTCACCTTGTACATATAGCTAAAAGCGTATGTGTTCCTCTTCATCAGTATAATCATCATTGGCACCGAATTCCTCTGGAGTAGCAAGCCAGGCAGCTAAGCTCGGCTAAAATCGTCAGCTTCTTTAAAGATAGTTCTCTCTCCCTCACTTACATTTAGAAATTTAGCATCATCATAGCTCTCAAATGCATAACTAGTACCGAGAATATTCTTCTCGAGGTATATACAAGGGTATAAAGTGTCTCTAAAGGATACTACCACGGAAGGACACGGCACAAAAATAGAATTATATATATATATATATACATACAGTAAAAGAGAAGACTAAAGGGTAACGAACGAACATGTATTAACGTTCCGGCTTGGGGCAAGCCTTCGGCAGAATGGGCAAGCCTTCTGACGAAGGCTTGCCCCAAGCCAAAACGTTAATACATGTTCGTTCGTTACCCTTTAGTCTTCTCTTTTACTGTACATTTTTACCGGCCCCATTGTACTTTTTCATACGCTATATATATATAAATATATATATATATATATATATATATATATATATATATATATATATATATATATATATATATATATATATATATATATATATATATATATATATATATAGTAAGGAAATGAGGGGCTGGTTGAGGAAATACAGAAAGATAGGGCAGCAGTCTACAACGCCAAAGGAGGCATAGGGGTGTGGTTAGGCTCTTTTCTTTTTCACTACGGTTAATGAAGTAAACATTTTTTTAATATACAGAAGAAAGAAAGAAAGAAAAATACGCGCCCAGAGTGGGGACCGAACCCACGCCTTTCGATTACATGTCGAATGCCTTACCGATTCGGCTATTTGGGCGCGTGTTTTTCTGTCTTTCTTTCTTCTGTATATTAAAAAAAGTTTACTTCATTAACCGTAGTGAAAAAGAAAAGAGCCTAACCACACCCCTATGCCTCCTTTGGCGTTGTAGACTGCTGCCCTATCTTGCTGTATTTCCTCAACGAGCCCCTCATTTCCTTACTATATTATTCTGCGAAAGCCTAGCGAGGGTCTCGGTTCTGGCAGCCTTGATGCCTAGGTAGCATAAGAGGGCTTCCCGCCAGTTACCCGCTCATGACAGGCTGTAGACGCTCGAGTCACGCCTCGGGGGTTGAAAAGAAGGTCCCCTTCTCCCCGTGTAGTCAGAGTGGCGCTGGCTACCACCCTCAAGCGTCAGATACACTTCTAGTAAATATAAATAGCCTAGAAAGTGAAGGAGAACACAGTCGCCCAGATAGCCGAATTGGTAAGGCATTCGACATGTAATCGAAAGGCGTGGGTTCGGTCCCCACTCTGGACGCGTGTTTTTCTGTCTTTTTTTCTTCTGTATATTAAAAAAAAGTTTACTTCATTAACCGTAGTGAAAAAGAAAAGAGCCTAACCACACCCCTATGCCTCCTTTGGCGTTGTAGACTGCTGCCCTATCTTTCTGTATATATATATATATATATATATATATATATATATATATATTCTGTGTTACGTTTTCTTAATTTTAATAATTTTAAACTCTTAAATTTAAAGTGCAACTTTAAGGAAGGGATTTCACTCGCCGAAGCTACACGAGGACTATGGGGCTACGAGCAACGCCTTAGTGGGGGTCTCCTGATTAATTTTGATCACCTGGGGTTCGCTGACGTGCGCTGACACATTGACGCACGCGCGTTATCGTTTTTCGCCTTAAATAGAAAAACAGCCGCCGCTGCCGGGATCGAACCCTGGTCCTTGTGCTCAGCGCTAGCATCACGGTGACTTAGCCACTCAGTCACTACGGCGGGGTTAGTATGGAACCTCACGAACTGGCACAGCATTCCTTCCGTCTGAATAAGCGCTTCTTCAGGCAATCTATCTTGGTCTCAGCACGTTAATTTTATCTGCACAAAATCTGAAAAAAAAAAAACAGGTTCTCTATGACGAACGCTGTCATGGTCCCTAAAAAGCACTAATTACTAATGCATAAAACGCTGATTTGGCCTGTGCTTGGCTACGCATGTCCCGTATGGAACCCTCACAAGCAGGGCGAAATCGATAAAATAGAGGCCATAAAGAAAAAGGCTATAAGATTTATTTGCAATCGATGTGACCGCTACTTTTCGCTTTGTTCTCTCTTGAACTGAGGACACTCCGCACGCGCCGGCTCGATGACTCAATGAAATGGCTACAAGGTCTTATTCATTCAGCGTATCGAATGTCTGATGATACATACATCACATCTGCTTCACCGTCCATTGCCAGAAGCGATCACCATCTTAACATCAAGCCTTGCCATTGACGAACCAACACATTCAAATTTAGTTTTTTTTTTCTTCAACTGCTGAAAATTGGGACGGATTGCCCGGTGATATACGTTCCCTTCCACTAAAAAAATTCGTTCCTGCCCTTTGTGATTTGTTCTGATTGTGCTTTTTTGTATTGTTATGTTGCTCTGTTTTGTTGCTATTACATTTGTTCTGTTCAATTCTCACCCCTGCCATAGCTCCAATGGGGCGGCAGTTTGTACAAATAAAATAAAAATAAAATCCAATTGAAAGTACCTCCTAGAATCGACAATAAGTAGCAAATAAATTGTAAATAACTCGTTACAGTTCCATGTTATACCTTATGATACCTAGTTCAAGCCAATGAGCAATACCTCCATGGTATAAACAACATGCCTGATTGGTGGCATAAGCACCAAGAATAATTCAATTCAACATAATATGAATACGAAATGAGAGTAATCATAATTATTGTGCAGGTATTCTGCAGGTGTTATTCATTGTACAGACTGTCTATGCCAAGTTACGAAACAAGTGCCTACTGCGTGTGACTACCGTTCAATAATATATGAGGGCAAATCATTGTGTTTGCTATCACCCAGTGACAGACCAATGGTGCGCCTATTTGCACGAGGAAGTTTAATTTATGCGATGTCTTATCTCTTGAACTCAACTGGACCTACACGCCTGATGAGTGCTTCCGTCATGTGCGCGTACTCCCGTTCGACTCCTATCTTCCTCTCCTAAAGTCATGAATCTTACGTCCGAAAACCTGACAGTTGCCGGGCGTTTTATTCTGCTATCTATTTAAATGGGGGAAATGCAAGAAGAGATTTCCATGATTGCGGCCCAGTTCAGGGTATAAATTCTGACATTTTGCGAGGGATGCGCGGGCATGACAAATTCCAGACCGATTCGCCATGTCCCTTTCGCTGCTTTCTACGCGCTGTCCCCTTTAGTTTCTCTATTGTGTAATCTCATCCGACTGTCAACGCGACCTGTACGATCAATTATAGGGCCAACTTGCCCTATGTGAGGTCCGAGCGGGAGCAATGCGAATCCGCGAACGCCTATAAAATTATCTGTCCACGTTCATCGGCCGGCAGCAAAGCTTCTCTAAAACGATACCTTGTCTCAACTGCCCACCCGCTCCATCACTTTGCCCAGCCTTCACTCTCATTCAAAAAAAACCCCTCGGAGCCTGGTGAAACTGCGCCACCGAACGAGGCCCTCTACTGCGTTCTTTTCTTTGCATCCCACGCCATTTCCTGAGCCGAAACTGCTGCGAGAGGGGTCGTGCTTGACTGTCACGCTATCCCGAGCATACGAACTGGCAGCGCAGCAGTCGCGAGACAAATGCAGGAATTCCGGCGCATGACAGGTCGATACTGGAGGCTTGTTTCGAACCAGCTTCGCGCGCGCACGCGGTAGCAGCAAAGCCTGCGAAGCAAATTATTTCTTCTCTCCACGATACCCGGAGATACCGAAGCGAGACAAACGGACAAAAGCCTTGACGAGCAAGAACACCCACACAAACAATGCAAAAAAAAGAGAGAGGAGGCAAAAGGAATAGGCACTCTTGCTAACAGCGTGCGTTCACTGGAATGCTGTACTCCGCGTGCATGCGCGGAGACTTTGCAGCCGGTGCACGTCTCCGTGCGAACTCCCATAAAAAACGATCGTGTGCTGTGCGTATCGCAGGAGCACACAGGCTCTTACACGCCCGACTGTTGCGGATGCGCTCAAGCGTACTTAGCACAGCTTAAAAGCGCAAGCACGTCGCAGTGCATTATCCCAGGGTTCTTCGGGAGAGTACTCCGTCTCGCCGGTCGGTTCTCGTGTTGACTAAATGCTGGCGCAGACTGGGCAATGCGGGGGCTCACTACGTCTCGAGAACTGTTTCAAGATACGCGTTGTGATGAACTATTCTGAAGGGGCTATTTTGGAACGAGACGCTTTAAAAATGGCACACTTGGGCGCCTATATCGCATTCAATAAGATTTAGGCTACAAGCTATCGATTATAAAGGAAACGCAGTAATTTGAGTCCCACGGAACCCTGCTCGAATGTGTTCATTTCAAAGCCTACCGATGGCGTTCTCATTCTCCCCATAATCATTTAAACCAGCATGCATAGTCGTGCCGACGCAAGTGTGCATACAGAGGCCGCCGTATCTAGGCCACAAATAAAACAAGGAAAAATCGTGAATTAGCGTACTAATTACCCCAAATTAATGAAAACTCAGTCCAGTGTCTCTTTATAGGCTTTTTTTCAGGGGCTGCGGCACCCTCTAGTGGCTACTTGCGGTATAAACGCCAGGCTGGTACTGAAACTAGCCAAGAGATGGGCGCCACAGCCCCTCTAGCGAATCACTGCTCCGCACTTGACAGTTTTCACACTGAGCGGAACTGCTTTAATTTTTTGGTGATGCCCGTCTGCTCTCACTCCCCCTTCCGGAATGCGCAGGGTGTTCTTCCTGGTGGAGAAGGAGCGCAATTCGCTGCTGCTTACTGCGAGTCCCTGCTCGGCGCCCATCGAGTGGCACATCTTCCGGAAGCCCCTGGCGCCGTCCGACTACTCCCAGGAGTCCAACGGTGGGTGGCTGCAGAATGCACTGCTCGGCGTTGCCCCAGTCCCTTCCCGCCAAACGTGCTCGTTATTATTTGCGCTAACAATAGAATGGTGGAGTGTTTTCGTAAATTTTGAATGATTATTGGAAACATTACACGAAAAATGACCGAGAGGAACTTTTTGGCCGGAGAAGCTTTCGCTGCTTTCCATCTCCGTAAGGCACGAATTTAAAGTCGAGAGAACGTGCCGAATCTAGCTGCGTAAAAATGCATTGGTGAATCCATGGTACCGGAACGTTGTCATCATCAGCTGGATCTCATTATCGGCTGTTGTTCAGGCACTGCGGGATAAAGGCCTCACTCCTGCAGCGGCTTCCGAATGACACCCCGTATGCCTAAACCGTTATCTGACCCCGGAGGTTCTTATCAAGTTCCACCGCATTGTTTTATGCGTCTCATACCGTCGCTCGCCATAGATTCTACTACTCGTGTAGTGCATTCGTTGTCCACGTTACGCACCATGTGGGCGGCCTATAAGTGCAGATGTGTAAAAACTCATACTTTAGCCACAAACTGCTCAGCGATAGCGAAAAAGAACTTCGGAGGTACATGATCCAGCTGCATATTACCTATATACAGACGCAATTCGTTGTCATCAAAATTCTTTATCATATGCATCTACACATATCCATGCAATTGGCCCTAATATCGTACTGGGATGAACGGGGTCAAAGGATTTTGGACTTCCTTTCAGGCTCTGTATCAGGCTAGCCTTGTGGTATTTTGTATCCCCATTGGTCCCTACGGGTCACTTTTCCTTTCCCAGTTTTTACTCCCCCCGAACAGGTGGACCGAAGAATGCTTCAAAATGAGCAATTTGGTTATCATATACGATTAGGCGTGCGTGCGGTGAGTTCCGCCAGTGCGATGTGTTCTTTCTGTAATAAGGCAATTTTTCCTTTTCGTGGACAATGTTGAATGTTACTTATTCGACCTGCTGCGTTCCGCATGTCTATACGCGTCATGTACAATCCAAGCCCACGACCGTTACGACCATTACGCAGGTTTACAGGGGTTCCCAATCCTCTATATTCCGTTGGCCCCGGAAACGTTAAAATGAGCTCATCGTGAGGCTGCGGTATATCCACTGGCACGTTGAACGCGAAACGCTCCCCTTAAGAGCCGCAAGGGTCGAGTCAATAAACCTAAAGGAGGCGCCGAAGGGGCTCTAATAAACACGTGCATTTGCATAGTTTAACTTCCATTCTCTCTCTCCCCGGCGGGCGGGCGCGCACGGAGGATGCCAGGGTAGGGCGCGTGCTAAGCGTCTGAGCGGTGTGCGTGCGCCAGAGTGAGTGACCGGGTTGACTGGTTTATTAATGAAACGTCCGGCATTCGCCGACACTCTGTGTATACACAAGGCCCAGGGCGCTTCCTCTAAATAGCTTTTGTACGGGTTTCCTCAAGACGTAAGACATAACCCATGAGCGCAATAGCCACGAACACAACCCCGGCTCGGTACCGCCGCTCACCTCAGCACCCAGAAGCTGCCGTTAATTTTTATGCATAAAAAAAAAAACCTTCCGCGCGTCAGGGTGTGGTTCAAACTGTTGTTTAAAATCTGCGGTCACATTAACATGCAGATCACAAATGAAGGTGATGGATTTACTGGAAATGAAATACTGCAACTTCAAGGGTCACCTAATTGGGAAAACATAGGGCCCTGTACCAGTCGATCAGTAGCCACAATGGAAATACACCATTCGCGGGAGGAGCAGAGTTTTAATGACAGGAAGAAATGCGAAAACGGGAAGAACAGGTATCTCCGCTCTAAACATTCTTCCGCGCAACGGTTTACGGTTTCAAAAATTGTGAACAGAGAAACAGTATTGCTGGAGTTTGTGTAGGTGATCGTCTGATAAGTGCATCAAGGTGGACGCAAGGTGGACGCAAAATAAGCGCATACGTATTTGTCTAATTTGTCTAAACACATGTTAAAAAGACGCACCACTTCAGAATCGAGGGATTGACTATTTCGGTAAAGCGATAAACGCCCAGTGAATTTTGTCGCTGTCTGATTGTACTAAAACGAGCCATTGCAATTTATGGACGTAGCTTGCATGTGACGTCACCACACCCCTTGCAGGAGAGCTAATCTCAGTTTCGCAGCGCTTCTCGAGATAACAGCGGCAGATAAGTCGACAGCCTTCCACCGTGCAACCAGTGCTCCAAGATGGCCGCTACAGTGATGTCAGTGCAAGCCATGTATAGGGCGCGTGGATCGTATGAGCTCTTTCCAAGCAGAGGCATTAAATGAGTTTTCGTTAAATGTATTTGCTATACCTTTTCCTGGGACTGTGATGCCATCATTGGTTAGTTCAGCGCATGCTGCGGGTTCCGGCCGTCGACCGAGCACTACCTGTGTTCCAGTTTTGCAGAAAGTGTCACTGCTTTTCAAAATTTGAGCGTTAAATAGGTTATAACGGTAATTCTTTTTTGCTTGTCCGAGGAGACTGGTTACTTTGTTACAAAACACCTTGAAATCATGCCCTATGGTGACATCTCTGGTTCACAAGAAATGTCTGTAGAGGGCGTCTTTCTGTTATATTTGTTTTAGTGTCTGTGCTGTAATTCATTGTCAGTGCGGCTCTCCTTTAGTGCAGCTGTTTTAGAGAGAAGTATTTTTTGTGGGAATCGTTGAAAACAAAGAAAAAAATGAAGGAATCTCACACTAACGCGTAAGACTTGAAGGTAGTGAAGCTGCACGCAACCTTCACGACCATCACATTGGTTTAAGTCCACGATTACAGCCGCTTTACTTCTTCTTCGGTGCCGCAACGACCTTTACGCCATCATTGTTGCTATAAGTGTGAGCTTCCTTCATTTTTTTGGAAGTGATAACCATTGGGCATCACATTGGAGGGGGTACGCTATGACGCGTCATTCTCTTTCCGAGCAAATGTTGCCACGTTTACGGTGTACGCTGCTGTTTTTTTTTTTTTAAATCTTGGCCAATATCCCTAAGGGGGTGTACCTGGCTTCACAAACGTGGGTCGGGGACGCCGGGAGTGCGTCCCGAGGAACGCACTCACGAGCGCTCGGCATTTTCTTGGTTCTTTTAGCTGCCTGGCGGTCACCGCGAGGCACGCGCTCACGTGCGTGAGCTGGGCATTTTCTTTGTACTTTTAACTACGAATAGCAAAAATTATAATTTGCTATGCAGCTTCGCTGTTAAAAATATGGGGACGTTGGCGTCACATTGTTTATATACCAGATAACAAAATTAAGGAAATACTTTTATAGAACAGCTCTGTATTGGGGTTTATGCCCTGAAATTTTGTAGAAGGGATTGATAATGGTGGTTGTAGTGCTACGCTCTTGTGTCACACACGTCTCACATACGAAAGATGCGTAGGTGAACACCGATATTTATGGCGATGACACCAGATGCTAGTTCTGAGGGTTAGTGTTCGTGGTAAATACAACTATTAGCGCTACAGGGGGACTGCATTTCGTTTTTACTGCAACACGATATCCGGGCAAACCTCGTCTCTCCTAGTTGAACGAGGACACTCATCGACGTTGTTCAGTGGTTGGTTTCGAGATGATGACGTCGAGCTCTTTCAAGGGTTTGGGCGCAAAATTTTATGTAAGTAAAAGGCAAACCTTTTCTAACATTTTTTGTACGCTCGAATACTGGCGAAGGTGTGTTACCCTCTCTCGGCGACAGTAGCAAATTTACTAGCGATTTGCATTCGGTAGAAAGAGCGCCATCTGCTTTCTTCAGTGCGGTGTCATCTTTTTCTGTATTTTGGCTTGGTGCTGAGCCATTGCATGGAACTGTTGGCTAAAGAAGCCGACTGACGGCTTGAGGTCCTCGCATTCTCTCTGGAGTTCCTTTTCGAGTGCCGATCGCATATCGCCCATGTCTTGCCTGAGTGCTTTCAGCAGCTGAACCACTTCAGTCGGCATTTTCAGAGACGACATGCACATTTCCAAAATGGCAGCAGAAACCATAGAAAAGTTCAGGGAAAGCGTTAGCAAAAACCGAGTGCTTCAACCTGCGTGAGAAGGGCCTACAATTTCAAACCATGTGCTAGTGGCGGCTGCTGCCACCAAGTTAAATCTGGGCGATTTATGGCAAGGTTGTTGCAGTCTACGCACACGTTGGGCGGTCAGTGAGCGCAGTAGAAGTGAAGAGGTCACAGCGTTGGCAACGCCAGCAGTCGATACGGTGCTCCGCACATGGCGAAGCGATTAACGAGCTCCCGACGTCACCCGGCACGGCACGCCAGCAACCAGGGCGGAGGGTAACTTTGTAGCAGCAATGACGCCCCAGCGAGGAGATTGCGGCAGGATACCAGACAGCACGTGCACCGACCTGTGTGAGAAATACAATTTCATATCATGGACCAGCTGCGGCTACTCCTGCAAAGTCACGGTCGTTTTTAAGAACGATAGTTTTTCTAGGGATATCTAAACGGTAAAATTTTGGTCGTCTGTCCGTACGTCACTCGATTGAGTCGCCGGGCCAAATGTATATATAAGCAAATCCGTTCCTACCCAAACTGGGGGCGCGCAGGATACATATCAATATCTAAACGGTAAAATTTTGGTCGTCTGTCCGTATGTCACTCGATTGAGTCGCCGGGCCAAATGTATATATAAGCAAATCCGTTCCTACCCAAACTGGGGGCGCGCAGGATACATATCAATGTGTGCTAGCAAAAAGAAAACATTTGTCATATTTGACGTAGAACATCAGTACATTACTAATGGTAGGAGTGGTCTTTTAAGTAAATTTATAGTGGAAGTCGTGTCAATGAAAACGCGATAAATCACGCTGTCGAAGACAGGCAGATAAGACACAGACGTCTTCTGGAGCTGTTCCGAGAACGATGAAAAGAAAAAGTCCCAAAGATGGCACGCGATCACTACGAACGCGGGACAATTCAATCGAATTGAGGTAACTTCAATTGCATCAGTTAAGGTGGGGAGGTAGAGGGGAGGGGAGCCGCGAGAGATGGGTAAAGGAGAGGGCGTGTTACGAGGGGGGGGCGGGGGAAGCAGAAGACTATAATCTTTTGACGACGTTTGCAGCTAAGTGAGCAGCTACGCAACCAATTTTTAAAATTCGGTCAGAATTAATTCTTGGACTACTGCACCCACTTTGCGGTGTGTGCGTCCCTGCCTCGCGTGTTACGCTAAACCGCCTGTGTGTAAAGCCTACGCGAACCCATACCCCCCTTTCGTCCAAGCTTAAGTTACGCCCTCCTCTTCACAAAAAAGGTGGAAAAAAGAGGGGTGGTGGAATAGAGTGGGGAGAGGAGAGAGCGGCGAGCAAATGAATGGAAAAGGAAGGGAGTGGAGGGGTGGGGTTGCGATGTGAATTCAGTTCGACAACACAAATCTCTCGCACAACCGGAATCCACTGCTATCGCAGAGCCCACCGCATCAGTAGAAATGCATTGCGTCCATGCCACCCTGTGATAAGTGCGCACAGGAACTCTCATGTGGTCCCCGCACGGGGCACCTTGAGTAATCTTGGTGACGGTGAGTGGCGACACCGCGTACCCCGAGCCCCCCATACTTAAGCTGTTACCTACCGTGGCGAGAAGTTGAAAGGTGAAGGGTTAGAAGCCGTGAACGGTGGCCGTCGGAGCCCTGGTCAAGCTCCGGCCGATGGGCTCCCTGTCTGTCTATCAGGCTGGGAGCTCCGGGACCTCTTTGACCATCAGGGTAACGTCAAAGAAGAAAGTACCCCAGTTCCCTGCTTTATACTATGCCGCATGGTACTTTCGAAATCCTCTCTTCCAAATGATCGGGCCCCAAATAGGGCCCGCACCGATGTAATTTTCAAACCTCTGCCCAACATGAAATTTAACACCCCGGACAACTTTCCTCGCTTCTTAGTGATACAATCTAAGAACAAGGAATCTCCAGTTACCTGCAAGTCGGTCTTCTTAATTGCCAAGTTCATTGAGAGTGTAGTTGGCGCGAACTACAAGGCAAAGAAGCTGACATCGGGGGACGTGCTTGTAGAACTATCTACTAAAAAACAATCTGATAGTCTCTTGAACCAGACCGACCTACTTGGCCTTGAAGTAGCTGTAACGCCACACCGGAGCCTTAACAGCTCACAGGGCGTCATATCTGAGATGGACCTGCTCAATGAAAGTGAGTCTGACCTCCTCGAGGGCATGCGTGACCAGGGCGTTACTGCGGTAAGAAGAATAATGATCAGACGCGATGGCAAAGAAGTAAAAACGAAACATGTGATCCTAACTTTTGACCGAAGTGTCCTACCGGAGTCTGTCACTGCAGGCTTCCTTCATTGCAACGTACGACCTTACATACCCAACCCACGCCGCTGCTTCAAGTGCCAGCGGTATGGGCACAGTACTACCACCTGCCGCGGAAAACTGACATGTGCCAAGTGCGCAGGACATCATGACCCTTCAGAGAACTGTGCTTCTAACGTATTGAAATGTGCCAACTGTGAACAACCCCACGCTGCATACTCTCGGTCATGTGCTAAATTCAAAGCCGAGAAAGAAATCATAAACATGAAGGTCACCCAGAACATTACCTATCAAGAAGCACGACAGAAACACTCAATGTTTTCGCAAAGGTATGCCGATGCAGCTCGCCGGGGGGCGGAGCGGCGTCTAGTCACGGCGGCCACCCAGTACTGCGAAGCAGACTTGGTGCCGTCCCAGCCCCCCCAGGTGCTGCCCAAGGCAGCCCAACCATCCGACACGACACCTGTGGCGCCCACAAGTGTTGTGTTAGCTGCGAGTGTGAGGAGTGACGGCTCTGCCGTCAATCCTCCTCTTCCGGCTGCCAGACTGCAGGCGGCCATGGACGTAGATGTGGTCGGTCCCACGACCACTTCTGTGTCCAACAAACAGTCGGGGACGGCAGGGGCTCCTGCCTCCACTTCGAACATATCCCGAGGCGGAGCCCGCAAGGACTCCATCTCGTCACTGTCACACCACTCAGATGATGACATGGAGGTAACACCGTCTCTGCCAGTGCCAAAGGCGGAAAGAGAACAGCGCACCATGGCGGGGCGAGGCAAAAAGCCACCAGCCACCCGTGTCACAGGCCCAAGTCAGAACTGATAGATAGTATACATCCAGCCCGAGTCCTCATCTACACCAGGTAAAATCTCCTCCCTAAACATTTATGGTAGCACAAATAATTACACAGTGGAACTGCCGGGGCCTTATTGAAAACCTAGATGATATATATGAAATCCTACACAAAACGCAATCAGCCATCCTATGTTTACAGGAGACACATTTGAAACCTAAGCACACCAATTTCCTGAACCAATACTCAGTATTTAGGAGAGACAGAGATAGCTGCACGCACCGCTCTGGTGGCGTAGCTATAGTTACGCAAAAATCTATCCCTTGCCAATCTCTTCAATTGCGTACCGCCCTAGAAGCGGTTGCAATCCGGGCAATTATTTTCAACAGATTAACAACAATTTGCTCACTATACATTCCCCCTTGAATATTGTTTATCTCGCTCTGAATTTGAGTCTCTCATAGATGAGCTGCCGGAACCGTTCCTACTCGTAGGTGACCTGAATGCACACAGCCCACTATGGGGATCTGAACGCACAGATTCCCGGGGCCGCTTGATAGAAAAATTCCTCTTCTCATCCGGAGCTTGTCTCTTTAACAAAAAAGAGCCGACATACTACAACACTACACACAATACATACTCACACATAGACTTGGCGATCGGCTCTTCTGTCCTCTTTCCGGCTGTTAAATGGGAAGTGGACGACAACCCCTATGGGAGCGACCACTTCCCTGTCATATTGAAAGGCATTGATAAAGCCCGTAACAGTTCCATCTGCCATAAAAAGTTTAAGGAATCTGGTGCTGATTGGTTAAAATTTAAACAATTATCTCAGCTTTCATACACGTCCTTAAGCTATTTGGGCATTGACGAAGCCTGTGAACTGGTGACTGCACACATTCTTCATGCTGCCGAGGGCTCAATTCCGCAAACATCTGGTGCCACACCTAACACTACGAGGCCGTGGTGGAATGAAGAGTGTAGGCTTGCACGGCAGGCTCAAAATAAGGCGTGGGGTGTCCTTCGCAGGTACCCCACTACGCAAAACTTGATTTGCTTCAAACGTGCAAAAGCACAAGGAAGACGCATTCGCCAGCAAGCAAAAAGAGATAGCTGGCGCTCTTTCGTGACTTCTATCAACTCGTACACAGATGCAGGCAAAGTATGGAACAGAATTAAAAAGTTTAATGGACGGAAAACACACACCCTACCTTTGGTCAACAGTACAGGCGATACCCTAGAGGACCAGGCAAACACACTTGCGAAATACTTTTCATATGTATCGAGTTCTGCTCATTACACGAATGCTTTCTTACGACACAAAACATCTATGGAGAAGAAACCGATTCGTGATAACAAAAGATCTGACGAACCATACAACACGGAATTTTCCATAACAGAGCTTTTGGTCGCCTTGGGAACATGTAAGGCTTCAGCGCCTGGGGCAGATAGTATATCATACACAATGATACAACATCTGCACCCAGAAACTCTCCGAACACTCTTGCACTTGTTCAACAAAATATGGGCGGCGGGATACTTTCCGAGAGCTTGGAGAGAAGCAGTTGTAGTTGCCGTATTAAAACAGGGGAAAGATGCCTCACTACCTGCCAGTTACCGACCAATAGCTCTGACAAGTTGCTTAGGAAAGGTTTTTGAAAAAATGGTAAATAAGAGGCTAATCCATTTTCTTGAATATAACGGCATCCTGGACAGTTGTCAGGCTGGTTTCCGATCAGGTCGAAGCACAACTGACCAGCTAGTTGCCTTTGAGTCGTATGTCAAAGATGCTTTTATCCACAAACAGCACTGTCTTTCTGTTTTCTTTGACTTAGAAAAAGCATACGATACAACTTGGCGTTACGGCATACTGCTTGATTTCAAGGCATTCGGTGTGTCTGGACATATGCTAAACACTATTGAAAGTTATTTGTCGGAGCGGACATTTAGGGTAAGGGTAGGGACAGTGGTATCAAGAACATACATACAAGAAAATGGGGTTCCCCAGGGTGGAGTATTAAGCTGTACTCTGTTTATAATTAAAATGAATTCACTTGGGAAATCGTTGCCACCCTCAATCTCCTACTCAATGTATGTTGACGACGTCCAAATAAGCTTTAGGTCATGCAATCAGTCCATATGTGAAAGGCAGATACAGTTAGGTGTGAACAGGCTTGCAAAATGGACGGAAGAAAATGGTTTTAAATTGAATCCTCACAAAAGTACATGTGTGTTATTCACAAGACAGCGTGGAATTCGTCGAGAACCCGATGTCACACTGAACGGAGAACGGATTGCTGTCAAGAAAGAACACAAGTTTTTAGGTGTTGTACTTGACGGAAAACTAACGTACGTACAGCACTTAAAGAAACTCAAACAAAAATGCCTAAAAACCATTAACATTTTAAAAGTGTTGTCACATCAGTCTTATGGTGCTGATAAAGACTGCCTTCTACGTCTCTTTGTGAGTTTAGTTAGGTCACGTATAGACTATGGAAGTGTAACATACGGGTCCGCGTCTAAAACTGCCTTAAAAATGTTAGACCCAGTACTACATTTGGGCCTTCGCCTTGCCTCTGGAGCCTTCAGGACAAGTCCAATCCAGAGTCTTTATGTAGAATGCGACCACTGGTGCCTAGAGCACCAGCGTGCTTATACAGCACTCCTCTATGCTATTAGCACAATGTCTATGACGAATCACCCATGCAATTCTATTGTGAATGACATCTCATCCGCCCAATTGTATTTAGCGCGCCCGTCGATCCCTGCCCCTGTAGCCTTGCGTGTCAAAGGCCTTGCAGAGGAGATAGGGGTGTCTTTAGATGATGGCATAAAAACCTGTATCGCCGATACAGTCCCACCTTGGGACATGTCAACTATTCATTGTGACACATCCTTTAAACAAATTGACAAGCGTCGTGCACCCCGCGAATTGATTTTACAGCATTTCTTAAGTTTACAACACAGATATCCATGCGCCTCTTTTTACACAGATGCTTCCAAGTCTTCTTCTTCTGTGTCCTGTGCTGCACATGGCCCGGACTTTGCCAGCACAAGGACATTGAACAGAAATTGTAGCATCTTTACAGCAGAAGCCTATGGTATTCTAATCACAGTGGAACACATTACACAGAACAAAATACAACAATCAGTCATCTACACAGACTCCCTAAGCGTAGTAACTGCATTGGATTCCTTTAAGCCCACAAAAAACGTTATTCTAAACCGCCTTTTTAAAGCTCTTATAACTGCCTATAAGTCAAAGCTAAAAATACTTGTTTGCTGGATCCCTGGACACAGTGGCATTCTGGGCAATGAAATTGCTGACCAGAACGCCACTTTGGCGGCCCTACATAGCGGTGTTGATGTAGCGCAGGTCCCTCACCTCGATCTGAAACCAGTAATCCGGAGGGGAATCCGTAAATGCTGGCAGCACATGTTGGACACACACACAGACAACAAGCTCCACTCAGTAAAACCAAACCTAGGAAGATACACAACAGAAAAAGAAAACAGATTCATTGAAGTATCCATTTGCAGACTGCGAATAGGCCACACTTACGCTACACACGCATATCTTTTGAATGGAACACTCCCACCTGTTTGTAACAAGTGTGGGGAACGACTCACCGTCTTCCATGTATTAATTGAGTGCACATTCTGCAATGAAGCCAGAAAACGGCATTTCCCGAAAATATATACCTACAACATTCCACTACATCCTTCACTGTTTTTAGGAGATGAACCTATGTTTACAAACAAAAGTCTTTTAAGTTATCTTGCAGACATCAAGTTTTTAAAACTCATCTCGTACAGTGCGTGACCTCAGAGCCTACGAGCAGTGAGTGAGGCCCTCATGCTCCCTTTGTCTGCACGGGAGGCCCACTCTCGTCGCATGCTCTTTGGCTCGAGGTGCGTCACGTTGCACCCATAATCCATTTCAGCCACCATTATGAACATCTTCATGCTTTAGTGGACGGGCCCTCTACACCCATATATACAGTATTTTAAGATGTATCATACTCATTTCATACATATTTTAAGCACAAACATGACTATTGAAAGACCACATAACATAGTTCTGGCGCTCTTTGGTCTTAGAAACCCTTGCGCCAATAAACCACAAACATACATACATACAACTCTCATGTGGTCGTAGTTCTTCGTTACCCCTACTTGCCCACTGGAAGCAGAGTGGCTACCGGCAAGGGTGAAGCTGGATGAACGTTATTGATTGCTTTTTTTTTACGTCTTGTCAAATGTGTATTGTCGACGCCCGTTAATGCAAAGTCATCGGGGACCACAAAAAAACAAAAAAAGAAGAAATTAGCCGAACTTCCAATTAAAGAAAGAGCACAATAACAGCATCCTTACTAGTCCGCAACATGTCTCCCTTTTTGATTCTGTCAGAATCTCAACTTCCGTCCCCTAGTCGAGCGTACGAAACGGGTTGCCCTGAATCAGTAGTTTAGGCTCATCCCTAAAATCAACTGAGCGTCTCCTACACGAACTGCTCGCACGGCGTTGTGCGCAACAAATTAGGTTAAGGACCTGAAAAAAAAGGCACGCGTACGCTGGCCCGAGTCTCAACTGGCCTGCCGCTTTGTCAACTGTACGCTGCGCTAGTTGCGATGGCGCCGACATCAGTACAGAACACGGTGCTCTTTCTGCACTTAAAAATTTTGAATTTTATCGATAAAGAACGGTTACCTTGATCCTCTTTAGTCGAAATAACTTCCAAACAACCGATATAATGGGTTTTCATTTGGACTTATCAAAGTATTTATTTGTTTGATTTCATTGAATATGAGGTTTAATGCGCCGACGCTATACAGGTAATGAGGCGCGCCGTAGTGGAAGGCTCTGGATCAATTTCGGCCACCTGGGGATCTTTAACGTGCGCCGAAATCTCCAACACACGGGCGTTTTCGCTTTTCGCCTTCATCGAGCTATTTCTTCTATTGGCTTGCATGTAAAATTTCCGGGACCAGCACATCGCTTCCACTTAAACGTAAATTCCAATTAGGCGGCTGAATTATTGATAGTCTGTGTAAAGTTTTTCCTGAGTCGTAATGCAATATTACGTTATATTTGGATTAGTCGGGTTATGCAGATTATATTACCTAAGTTCATGACTGCTACTTATTCCTTATTTCTGTAAAAGGAATAATAAAGGGTCTCATTACAGTGTCTTTTAATTCTGGGATTTTGAATAACGTTCTTTTACACACTGCACTTTCCTTCGGGCACCATTGAACAGAACTAAACTGAACTAAACTTCACTCATAACCTGAAATACAACGATAATCGCATTTACATATATAACCATCCGCAAAGTATGGATTATGCCAAGGAATTGGAGCGCCAGGACAACGGGACAAGCGAGTCAACAAACACAAGGCGAGAGATATTGGAAGCACATATGATAGCGAAAGCGGATTACGAGTGTGTTAGTACTGCGTCTGTCGCCTTATCAAAGAAAGAGCGTGATTGTTTTAGTACAGTGTGACGTGATTAAATTGTACTATGACGCTGGCCAGTTGTGATGTATATATATGTGTATTCGTCTGCTAATAAAAATGTTGGAGGTAGCGCCTTGTGTGTGGGGACTCGCCTCCCCCGCAGTGTTGTACACGTTCCTCTAAAACAGGAACGAAAGCTCGTTCCTCGTTCCTTCCCAATTTTGAAGCGAGTTCCCGTTACAAGTTCCTTTATTGCGAAAGGAACGCGTTCCAGTTCCACTTCAAACATTGGAACGCGTCGTTACATTAACGTTACATTTCAGTTTTTAAATTAAAATATGGTGTCGGATAATCCAGAGGCGAAGTAAAGTTTGAAATTTAAAACTCACACCAAACTACGTATTTTATACGAATAGGAACACCACCAGCACAGATTGTCTGGAGATAAAAAGAATCCAAAGAAATGCTCCTGGAGAAATTGTTTCAGGGAGCACGGGACAAACTCCAGACATGTTTAACTGCGATTTTGGTGCTCGTCTGTTACGGAGCAACACATATGGCACTTTCCACTTCGGTCTTACAAATGCGCAGTAAGGTTACTGCGCTTCAGATGTGCAAATAGAAAGTTACTCACATGCAGGAACATAACTAAATTTCTTACATAGTAAACTGTGTCGAAAGGAACGATACATACGCGTTTAATGCATGGTTATTACAATATTGCCGGTTATTTAAAATTCCTTAAAGGCCCTGTGCAGGGAATTGAGTAAGGGGGTTACAAAAGTCAAGCTTTGTGCATCATACAGCACAAATTTGCGAGTAACAAAACACAGCAGAACAAGTAATGGCTACAAGGTTCACAATACAAGTTTAAGTCAAGAAAAAGAAAAAAAATAAAAGTCAGCAGCGTAGTCACACATGAAAGTTACGCGCAAGAATTACAAAGTATACCGAACACAATCAGGGTAGTAGATGAAGTAAACAACCAGAAATAGCAACTCCCCCGTCGGCACCCCACGCCAGACAGTTTCGGGCCCTTTTCACCCATCTATCCCCCCCCCCCCCCAAAATTTCATAGCATAGCATAGCAACGCACCCTCGCCTCGCGCGCACTAATGCGGTAATTACCCTTGACAATATACAGATACGGTGGTTTCACAAGGAAGGGGCAGCGCCGCTCGGACTTAGACAACCTTTCCCCGGCAGGGAACAATTCTGTCGGCCAGACGCGCATCCTGGTCTTTCCAGAGAAACGATGAAAAGTGAAAAGCATTCTCGCGGCGGCGCTATTCACCCGTAGAACGCCGCGTAAGCTCAACCGGCGTGGAAGCAAGCACAAGCTGCGGCCCGCTGCGTGGTTATTCTTCTGCCTTTGACCTTCGAGGAAGCACGTTCCGCAGAGAGAAACACAGTAGCGGCTTGTGGATTTTTAGATGAAAAGGAAAAAGAAGAAAAAAGAAAAAAAAAATCAGCGAAGTGTCAATAACATTTGAAAATAATATCGCGAAGTGTGAATATGGGGGACAATGCAACTGGAAGCGATGAAACTGTGTTCATTGTGCGAGTTGTGACCTTCCCCTTTTCCCCTCATCCTTGCTCCCCCCAGGGCCCCATGGCCTCTCGTTTAATATAGTTTTTCACTCACTCATTCTGATCTGTTATTGTCTCGCCGTCCAATCCCTTTTGAGGACAAAACTGGCGTGTCGGCGTTCATATTAGCGACGACACCTGCACTAGAACATAACCAACACAGCCAGTGACGATCTTATGCAAATATTTGGGCCGTGCACCGTGTATGCTACTGTGTTATGTTACACATCTAAGCAGGCAACGGACTTGCGATTCGGTGCTTGATTCGCGTCCTTTAATTGCGCTCAATTTGTTTATTTGACGGTATTGTCTCACCTACTCGCTAGTATACGTGTACCCCGCCGTTCGTAAACCGTGTGGCGTAAAATGTTAAGCAAGAATCATTTAGTTTGCGAAAATACAAAAGAAATTTTCCACTCGCTTTCGAGGCGTTGCCAGGCCAGCAGCGTCCGCTGAATCGGCTGCGCTCCTCGCGTCCGCTGGCATGCTCCTGCTGAAGCGACCATTTACAGTTACCTCAGGCTCAGCAACATTCTGTTTATGCTACTTGTGAACTTTTCTTTGTCGCCCTCACGCAAGAAGAACGAACGATAATTATTGTCAAGAAGTTAGACCACCTGACCTGGCGATACTGCTCCACGCCGCGACGATCACGAGAGCTCGCTCAAAAAAAAAAAAAAAAACGCCGATAAATCGGCTCGTTGTAGGGGATATTATTTTGTTTAGCCTCTGCAACTACTTTAAGGAAATTTTATTCGGTATGCAGTCAAGTAAACGCACCACAATGTGATTTAATTAAGTACAACCAACTTTTGCTCTGGCTTGTAATTGAAAACACATGGAGGGCGGTGAGGGTCGTCTGCTTTTGTACTACCCAGAGGCGTCGGCCCCTAGGGGCGCTGCATGCCGCCAAAACTTCAGCGCAGGAGGCCTATAGAAGTACGGATGCATACTGCTGTTGGTACTGCGCACACTATGCTTGGTTTAGCTGCACAGCACTGCGGAGCTTTTGGGTTGTCTCAGACTACACCGGCCGATTGACGCAAGCAGGGTGTCATACGTGGCCATATTTGTCAAGCGAGCACTATGTTCTCGAAACGATTTTTTTCTCCCAGAACAAGAACAAGCCAGGTTTAAATACGGTCAAAAACATAACCGAAGGCAGAAAACGGCTTGCAATGGTATGGTGGCGCCATCTAGGTTCACTAATGGTAAACAAGGCTTCGGAATCGGCTGCACAGCGGCTGGTTCCTGTGATGTCGTTGCGGACCACGAAAACACACGATTTAGCGGGAAAATCAAAATTTTAGCTTAAATTGATTAATTTCTCAGTGAATAAAGCATCGTTTGTAACCGGACAAGCGCTGGGGGCACTATAAAACACGAAATCTTTTGAATAAAACAAACTTGTATTTTGTCTTCATGGCTCCTTTAACGTCTTCCAAGATTTCTAATTTCACTGTGGTTATAGGGCGTGGCCATTCGAATATTTTCGTCCAATTTCTAAATAACGCCCGCTTCATGCTGTGTTACGAGCCACGGTGCCCAAACGTTTGGCCTCCGAAACGCGAATAATTAAAAGCGCCTTGCTCTGCGGATGAACTTGTGCAGACTGCCACTGCAGAGGCGACCACTATATAACGGGACGATGGCTCCTGTCTTTAATTTCCCTTGCATGTTGAGTGACGGCGTCAAAGATCGACCATTTCAGCTTGTCGACGCCACTTGTACTGGCTTAATGTTTCGATGACTCAGCGCATGTCACGCTTACTTATCTATTACCAAACTATCGAGTACTAAATCGAGGTCGGTAACAATACGTCGGTCGATAATGAAAGATATCAGAAGGCGTACCAATATGTACGTGGTTTTTAATTCTATTCGCTATCAAATAAATTACACAATTGCTTTTTCATCCGTTTTGCTACTGAGAAAATAAGCTCTATCCTACGAATGCCGCTCCAAAAGGATCGTAATTGATGTAGGCCATTCATGCACTTTGGCATGGATAAGCAGGTCTGCATTATACATAGATGTCCGCCTTTCACTTACATTGATGTACGGCTGCTTCATTTGGTAACGAAACTTGTACATGACATCGGGATTGGTAACATTACATCTCGCAAAAACTGTTTCTTAGTAGCAGTTCAATTATTTAGCCTTGGTTACGCTACTCATAATTGCAGCTCTTAATATTTCACACTGAAGATTACCCCCTTGGGCTATTAAATCGCGGACGCCTCGAAATAAAAAAAAATTGGGAGATATCAGTGAAAGAGGCGACAACTTTCTTGCGATTACGCGGAGGGAGCGAGATCGTTGCATTTCACAAGAAAAAGGAAGATTGGAACCTGTGAGTCAACTTCCTGGCCGTGCAGGAGTCTCAATAAACCTTTGCGTGAGGAGCCACTTTCCTGACTTATACACGAGTTCAGCGAGGCGGCGAATGCGATCGGGAGTAATATACGCCCAAAGCAGTCGGCGTCGCCTCAACGTGACTGATGAGCGGACGAACGGCGTGCGCTCGCTCTATAAATATGTTCAGAGCCGCCAGTAACGTCGCCGTGATGGAATTGATGTTCTCCCCGGCGGTGCCGAGTAGGCACATTTCTACGGCAATTAGAAGTCGCTGAAGAGCGCACGCCCGCAGGGAAGGGAGGGGGGCGGAAGGACGTCGTCTATTTCGGGCGGTCACCCCGACGGCCCGACCTGCAGTCTTCTTCCGCGCGGCGTTTCTCCTTCAATGCTGCTGCTGCTGCCTGTGTGGCAGCGGCGGCCGTGAACCTTGTGGCGGAGCGGGGACGTGGCGCCCAAAGCGTCCGCGTCTCTCCTCCTCCCAGGTCTGCGAGCAACCGCGTATAGAACGTGCAAGCCTCTTGCGCCGCCAGGTCCCCGACTCTGCCCCGCACCACCGTAGTGGTCGGATGCTGCACTAAAGGCCGATAGTCGAGCAAAAGAGTGCCCAATAAAGCACACGAAACAGCCAGGGCCCGAATGTCAAAATGCGGAAACAGATCTCGCAAGCAAACTCGTTATAAGCGGTGCCAATAGTCCCTTCAGGCAGGTACCGTGGAGGAGAGAAGAATCAGATAGTACGCAAAAGTGAGCGCCATATTTGCTAGCACATCCGGTTGCTTCGGGCGCTGTATACGCGCAACCAAGTTGGCGTTAACTCTATCTCTGCAAAGTATTCAGCGTCTGCAAGTGCACTTCTTTCTGTAAATAGGAAACCTCCTTTAGCCTAAAATCATGCAGCAGGAGGTAAAATCTGCATAAATGCTATGCTAGTTGTGGCCATACCCTTGAGGAATTTCGTTCAGGATTTTGATAAATCGAAAATCACCCCCATTACACGCTGTCTTCCTCTCTTGGACGTTTTTTAAGTGCAGAACACTTTAGGAGCTCGCCTTGTGGTTGTAGCTCGCTGTAACGGTCGATGTCAAATGACTCCCGGAATTAGGGGGTGCCGCGAGATAACAGACCCAAGCAGAGCCCGGCGTTCCGTCGTAGGGCGTCCCGCGGGGGCTTTCAAGCGGTTTAAATAGTCAGAAACGCTGGCGCTTGTGATACATCTCCCCATTGTTTAGCGCGAAAAAAAAAAAAAAACTCCAGGTACATTTGACGTAATATATATATATATATAGCGGGAAACAATTTCTTGGCCACCGGTAAGTATAATGAAGAAAATGAAACACGTCGAAAGAGGATAGGTTTTAACGTGTCGACCGGGGACGAAGGCCAGTCGAAACGTTAAAACCTATCCTCTTTCGACGTGTTTCATTTTCTTCATTATATATATATATATATATATATATATATATATATATGTAGCGAATCAGAATAGGAAATGAGGGGCTGGTTGAAAATAACGCAGAAATAAGAGTTGGCAGTCAAGAAAACCTCGGAAAGCAGAGGGGAGGATGTGGTAGGTCATTGAAACAGATAAAGAATTTGGAAAGAAAGAAAGAAATTGGAGAAAAAATGCCCGCCAGGTATATATATATATATATATATATATATATATATATATATATATATATATATATATATATATATATATATATATATATATATATATATATATATATATATATATATATATATATATACAGTCGAATCCCGCTACAGCGAAATTGACGGGACGTGCGAAAAATTTCGTTGAAGCGAAAATTCGTTGAGGCGAAATCTGCCCCAACACACCACGGAAAGGCCAGAAAAATAGCCCTGTGCGTCTCCGCAACATTGGCAGCATAATACAATGTTTAGAAAAAGGAGTGACGCGCAATAACTCATGTTTATTCGGATAACAAACATACCAATGGTTATCAGTTTTTTCACCACCCAAAGAACGCGTTACGGAGGGGGGTGAAGATATGCAGGCGCAAAACGTATCGCTGTACAACAAGGCGTGTCCACCGAGCTGATTACTTGCAGATAGCTGCTAGGCCGTGGGAAGCCCCCCTCTCGCTTGTGGCAGGAGCAGTGCCGTTATCTTATCCTCTGACAGGGCACGGCAGCTACGGACCTTGGCAGGCAAGACGCGCGCGCTTGCATTTAACATGACCGCGCGCTCGCGACTAAGATAGGATGACTAGGCTTCAAGACCAAACGCGCAAACATGATTTTCGCTCTTGGCTATGAAGAATGGTAGAAGGAAAACGGCACAGCTGCTCACAACGCATACATGACGGCACCGCGCCAGCAGCGGAGCACATTCATGCAATTTCAACTGGATACGTATTGGCTGTAGCTCTGGGGCTCCGCCTTGGCGAAGCGGGCCTGCGCCTCGCGTAAAGACGGCCAGCCACATCGTTATCACCATCAAGCAATGGCGTGCGCCTATGAGTTATTTTTTGTTTTGTTTTGGGTGGCGGTGTGGTCGCAACGCGCATTTTCGGTGAAACTAAGCGTCCTGAATGTGTAAAAAGTTACAGATAGCTGGCGCTATGCTTATTTTATTGTAAAATAATTGTTCAAACCCAGCCCAAATCATCGAAAATTTCGTTGAAGCGAAAGCAAGCCTGACAAATGGTTCGTTGTGGCGAGGACTTTGTTGCATTGACTTCTATGGCTAGCTGACGGGGAATTGGAAATATTTCGTTGAAGCGGCGTTCGTTGTAGCGGGGTTCGACTGTATATATATATATATATATATATATATATATATATATATATATATATATATATATATATATATATATATCGGTGAATTAAGACAAAATAAGGGTTGGCAGTCAAGAAAACCCCGAAAAGCAAAGGGGGGAATGCGGTAGGTCATAGAAACAGATGAAGAATTTGTTGAGTATATATATGTATATGTGTATTCATTTAGTTCGGAACGCTCGTTGGGTTGGTTTTTGCAATACTAAGCGAAAAAAGCGGCAGTGAAGCACCGGCACGTTCGGGAGGAAATGCAAACACAAAAAGAACAGAACTCTCGCTGGCGCTCTTTCAGGCAGGGGCGCGCGAGCACTACGGAGGCGGGAAATTTGAATTGCTTTGGGTGGTAGCAGGGAGCGCACAACGACGCTACAGCCCATTAAGGCGAATCACTTTCTCTGCACTTCCGTCAGCTTTCACGTTACGTGGAACGGCTTTAATTTTTTTTAAAGCCAAGACGCGACCCTTTCTGCAGCTAAGCCTTGATCGTGTTTTCTTCTCCCTGCCTTTTCTTCTGGCAGTTGGTAGAACGTAATGTAGGTCCTACAAATTTCGTTTAAGCGATTTATTGTTGAGAAAACTGAAGGACATAGGGAACCCCCAGACTTTGCTATTTGGTGCCATTGACTTTCACGCAAACCATGAGTGTTCACAACGCTTTGGCCCAGGTGATGTCATGACGATGGTGGTGCGGTCCGTAGCACTGGGTTATTATCATCAAGCGTAAATCTGCTGCCAGATCATATTCTCCTCGCAGCTCCAGGGAACTTGTTGAGCCACACTGTGTCGGATGTCTCGCCGCAGCAGAGGTGTAGTTATAACGCACACTCTGCGCATTTTTCGGCCAGGCGCACCAACCAGGCACACCACCGGGAGTGCAAGCTACTCTGTAGCGCTTTGCGATAGGAACACCGGAGTCGTACTTATAGAGGACAGTATGCGCAAATACCGGACACGATTCGCGTTATGGCTTTTACGTGAAACGTTCTTGGACGTCCTGAGAGAAGGGCCAGGATGCGCTTCTCGAATGGGGAAGTGCCAACGGCAACCCAGCGGAGCCTTCATATCAGTCCGGCTTAAGGACACCTACAGCTAAAGAAAAGCATGAGGTTCAAGCATCCGTCCCTCCGCATTTCAAGAGGGAGCGCAAGTTGCGATAGCTGGTTAAAGGATTCTTTCATATGGCTGTTCTCGCTTCCGTTTCCAGGTTCCTTACATACTTTAACGGGCAAAAGAAAGCAGCACGTGCAGGACACGCGATTCTAAGATGAAAAAAAAAACGACGGGGCAGTGAAGAAAACTGCTTGTTGACATCAAAACATGTGTGCCGATAAAGAGAGAAGGAGAGAGAGAGAGAGAGAGAGAGAGAGAGAGAGAGAGAGAGAGAGAGAGAGAGAGAGAGAGAGAGAGAGAGAGAGAGAGAGAGAGAGAAAAGCGAAAGGAAAGGCCGAGAGGAGAGAGAGAGAGAGGTTTCATGGAGCTTCATAGGCAGAGTGGAACCCTAGTCCTGGTCACTTTATTTGTGTTGTCATTGTACCTATTCGTCCCGTGCATTGACTCATAATAACAATAGAAATCAATGGACTTTGGCCTCAGTACAGAAGATTGGACGAAGGCCTCTCCCACTGACCTCCAACCGCTCGTGTAGTGCGTTACTCGAGTCCACAGTTTACCCCCGAATTTCTTTATTTGATCCCTCCATAGTATTAATGGCCTTCCTGGTATCCACTCTGCTACCCCAATTGTCCATCGGTTGTCGGCTCATCTCGCTACATGCCAGACCAAGTCCGTTTGATTTAAGGGCGTAGTAGCGCCTTAACGGCTGGGGTTGTTCGCGCCTCCTGTAGTCGTCGTCGTAATCGTTCATGTTAGTGGAAATGGCCCAGGATTTTTTTTTACTTACTGTTTGCTGCGACAGCAAATTTTTTGTCCTGACAACAACAAAACAAACAACAACGACGACGACGACGAGGGTTTTTTGCTGAATGGGGCACTTAAGGCTTCCGCCTTACTAGCTCCGCTGGCCATCCACCTTAACAGCGTGAGGTGGCTCATGACTTTCATTTGCAAATAATATAAAGGGGGGGGGGGGGGGTTGAGAGGGGAGTGCCAGGAGTGGCGTTGCGGTTCTTGGGAAGGCATCGCAGACGTGGGGGCTAAGCTGACCCCACGCCTGCTGCCTTCCCCTGCGCAAATCGGAGCGGTGGGCCCCGAACGCCAGCTCCCAGATAACTGAACGCCCGGGCCGCCTTATACTTGAAGGACCCCTGGAGGGGCACTTTCGCCGGTGTCTTTCAGCTCAGGCACGTGCACATCACCGCGCGGAAGGCGGTGCACAGCGCGCGCCCCCACAAGGAGCGTTCACTCACTCGGTGGTTTTTCTTTATTTGAACTATTATATTGTCTACTCTAGTTTGTTCTCTGATCCAGGTAGCTTGTTTTCTGTCTCTGAGTGTTACTCCTAACATTATCTGTTCCATGGCCCGTTGAGCAGACTTAAGTTTGCTTTCCAGTTGGTTAGTAAGGCGCCAAGCTTCAGCTCCGTATGGCATAACCGGCAGTATGCACTGGTTGTAGATTTTTCTGGTGAGTGACAGGGGTAGCTTTTCATTATTAGGGAGTGCTTGCCGAGTGCTCCCCAACCCATACCTATTCTTCGCCAGATTTCTCTCTCGTGGTTGGGGTCAGCACTAACCATCTTCCCGAGGTAGTTATATTCTCTTACTTCTTCTAGCGTTTCGTTTCCTCAGCTGAAGAGGTCGTTTTTTGGCATGCTTATTAGTGAATACTTTAGATTTATTCATATTTACTTCTAGCCCCACGGCCGTGCTTTCTGATTGTAGTTCCTCAAGCATTGTTTGCAGGTGTTCTCCAGTCTCACTCAGCAAGACTATGTCGTCCGCAAACCTCAAATGGCTGAAGCGTTCCGGGTTTATCCTTAATCCTATGTTTTCCCAGTCAAGCTTTTTAAATAGCCCCTCCAGACATGTTGTGAATAGTTTCGGAGGGATGCTATCTGCCTGTCTTACTCCCTTTAGGATCGGAAATTTATCCCTTTGCTTTTAGAAGGCTATCCTGCCCGTACATCCCTTCTTCTAGAAGTATTATGGAGGTTTCCTCTATTCTTTGGTCTTTTAGTGCTTCTAAAACGGCTGCGGTGAGTACGGACGAGCTTTAACGAGCAGAACGCGATCAGTGTAGACAGGCTAAATGACAACCTAACATCGGCACTCAGTGAATCAGCAGCAGCTGTGGGAGAAGCAACATGTAGAGAACAAACTGGAAAACTAACTAAGAAAACGAAGGGACTAATTACCAAACGTAAGAGCATGAAAGTGTCAAGCACGGCGGATCGGATCGCACTAGCCGAGCTTTCGAAGCTGGTTAACAGAAGTAAACAGAAGTAAAACAAACGACATTTGTGCATACAGCATGGCAGTGATCGAAAAAACGCTGCAAATAGGGGAAGTTTGAAAGCAACTAAGTGAAAGCTAACCATCGGCAAAGACAGGATGTACGCACACAGAGATGGGCAGGGAAACATAACGCACAACTTGGAAGGCATAATTAAGGTAGCAGAACGATTCTACATCAGGGTGTATGTCAGCAACATTAGACCAGGGGAAACTACTGAGAATACAAGTTCAACTTGCGATGTCCCACTAGTAACTAAAGAGGAAGTTGGAAAGGCTCTCAAAGGCATGAAAATAGGAAAAGCTGCAGGCGGCGAGGGCATAACCGTAGATATTTTGAAGGAGGGAGGAGATATTGCACTGGAAAATCTTACTGTACTGTTTTCGGAATGCTTGAAGACTCACAAAGTGCCCATAGCCTGCGAAAACGCCAACCTTATTATGATTAATAAGAAGGGAGATCCCAGGGACCTTAATAATTACAGACCCATCAGCCTACTTTCAGTTGTTTACAAGCTGTTTACCAAAGTTATAGTTAGCCGCATAGGTGGCAGCCTGGATTCCCATCAACCCAAAGAGCAGGCTGGGTTTAGGAAATGGTAGTGAACCATGGATCACGTCCATCTCGTCAACCAAGTGATAGTGATAGAAAAATCCGCAGAGTACACTGAACCCCTTTACACGGCATTTATAGATTACGCACGCCAAGCTGCCAGCGAAATACAGGTCGACGAGCACACGCTTCCCGCCCCGAGCCGGGAGTACCCCCGTAGGGCCATTTTATAGCCCGACGTAGCGTTGACGCGCCCATATGCGTGGCTTGGTGACACCACGTCAGCGGAAGTTCAGACCCCGTATTCTTGTTTCGTTGTTTCATTCCGATCACCAAACAAATTAAAAGGAACCTGAGTAACAGTCGGGGAAAATCCCGCAGCTACAATCTATCGCGAGCGTTTTAATCCAAAATGAATGAATCGGGGCTCTGGCACCCGAAAGAAATTTAACCCGTCTCAGAGGGTTAAAACAGCCCGTCTTTTGGGCTGTTGAGCAAAAGGACGCAGATTCGATCCCTCAGATGGTTCAATGGGACCGATATTAGCATCCCAGTGCTTTTCTTCGGACTCAGTTTTTCGGAATGCGTTGTTTTTCGGCCACTTCTACCGTCCCCTTCAGGTACGAAAAATCGGCGCTCGACTGTGTTGACCATGACAGCACTGCGCCGACACCAAAAGCTTGTTGAAGCTGCAGAAACTGCGCAATACTGAGGCAAGTAGGGTAATTCTATAACGTGCCGCGCTGTTTTACAGTTGAGGCACGTCTCACGGAGAAGGGGCAAAGTAAATTTGGTGTGAATAAAAACTACTATAAAGGGGAGCAAAATTTCCCTTCCGTAGATAAAATCTGATACTGGTGCTTTACCTTTGCGTAACAAATGCGCGGGAACACTGAATATCCCTGATACGGTGACGATGGCGCACTTTGTTATACGAGTCGTAGGGCGGCTCCCATCGCTCATTTTTAATCGGCTACATTTATAAGCCGTGTGCTCAACTTTCGCGCCTTGAATCCTGCGCCTTCTGAAGGATAATTATTCGCACTTCTCTCCGCTTCACTCAATCTCCCACCCGCCAAAGTTCCCTGCCGTACTCAGAGAAACCTCCGACGAAGTTTGATCGGCGATGAACGCTCCCCTTTCTTATGCCGTGCCGACAGGCCGGTGTTCGGGCAGCAAGTTTACACAAACCAATCCCGGAAGAACGCGAACAAGGAACTCGCAGAGAGGGCAGGCAGCGAAGATCTCGTGGGAAGCAACGTGCGGAAAAAAAGTAAAAGTATAAAATTCTAGTTGTAGTATCAGATAACAAACTATAAATCATAAAAAAAGTATAGAATTCAAAAAGGGCGTATGCATTCTTATCCTTATACCGTATGTTCGGTGGTCAGGAAGCCATTTATTTTCTACGCGCTTCTATGCATCACGCCCCGACCACCACTACAGTGCGGCCTGGGGAGATGCGGCTACATGACGCATTTTCTGGCCCGTATGCAGACACGTTCTATGTCAGCGCAAGGGAGTGGCCTAGAAACTAAATGTAAACCATCATAACTGTCGCCGCCATCTTCGTCTGCGGCGTTTGGCACGGCGTCGCAACAAGACATGGTGTGGTGCCCTGGTTAGTGACACTTGGCAGCGAATCACAACGTCAGTCAAACTAACCGACAGCTGCGCTAAAATAGCCACACGTAGTCTGTGATCGTTTGCCAGCTTTTTGATACGCGTGACAACCACTAAACGCGTGGAATCTCAACACTCCATTTACTGCGGCAGTTTTCAACAGCAAAGCTGTATAGCTCTACCTCACAACGACTTCACCACCGTGGGCGAAAACGATCCCCGTGAACAAAAACGGCAAGGCGTCAAGGCCTAAGAAGACGAGCGCATGCGTAAGGCTAATCAGACATACAGCATAGAGCTCAGAGTTCGTGTAAGGAAACGGCAAAACAAGCATCGAAACCGCATTATGTATGATAAGGCGGCTCAGAACAATGGAACCCCCACCATGTTCCTTGTAAGGATTGTGTTTAAAGATTATCTTTGAAGGCTAAACAAGAGTTTCGTTGCTAAATAGAGCAGTTCTCGGCCAGGACGCCTAGCGCATGAGTGAGGATAGGCAGGACACAGCCATTGAGTTTCTTAGTAAGTATACTAGAGAGGAAACTGCACCTGGGAGTCCTTGTCGTGGTGGGGGCTTTTGGGAAGACCCCTGCTTCTGGCTTGGGCTTGGCATGACAATTGGATTCTTAATCTGTTTTTTGGATTTGCTTTCTTCACTATGCTTTACCACGTCTACAAGCTACGAGGTAGCCGAAATTTTTTCTGTTCTGTGGTAGCCGTGAACCGTAACAACTTCGTGTTCGGTGAAATAGCTGGCAGGGCGTGGTCGTACCTCACGTTAATCATTCTGAAGTCGAAGGAACGTATGACAGAGCGGGTGATATGCCGCTGCGAAAGTTGTCTCCGACGAAAAAAAAAAAAAAGAAATCAAACGTACTTCGATGAAGACAAGGTACGACAGATACGGGCGCCTGTACCCGTTCTATCTCGTCGTCGTCCACGAATGTTTAACGCCACGTTTTCTTTTTTCTTCAAGTATGAAGCACCTCGCTTAGCAACAAGTTTTGTTAAAGTGTAGCTGAAGGTCGGTGCACCGATTCACTACGAAGGCGGCGTTTTCGTAGGCACACTCAAACCATGCTCTTCAAACAACTTATTTTAAGTAATGGTAAAATAAAAAATAAGAGTCTCTAACGAGTTTCCACCAAAATATTAACATTGTTGTCAACTACCAGCTTGGTCTGCAGAATAGTAGGCACAGCCGTTCGCGAAAATACGATTTACGTCCTTTTTTCTTAGCTTTAAAACAGCCTGTTTTATTTTCCACTTATATGATAAGACAACATTCTTTGCATTCTTGTGGCACCATGTTCGAATATACGGCCACTAAAGCGTTCCTATCCAAGCCAATGACGAAACTAAGGCGAATGCATGGCGTAATGAAGGCCCATGACGACACAAACGGCCTTGATATGAGCCGCATAGACGCTACCACCAGATTCCTCACTAGTGCATATTGTAAGAAACTCTATAGACACAGCATTTGCCGCATCTTTGGACACACTTCTGCTGCTGCAATGCTGTTACACGCGTTATCTTTGATTCGCATTCGGAACGACGTTAGTCGCGCGCAGCCGCAAATCAGGGAGGACAAGCTCAGCCTACGAGAGTTGACTGACTAAAACTCATAAACAACAAAATGGTGGCGCCCATGAACCATCGCAGTGTAAACAAAAATATTTACTCTCTCTCCATCTCTCTCTCTCTCTAACTCTCTCGTAATGTGAACTGACCGATGATCGTGGTAGCGCACGGAACAATAGGAGAAAAGAGTGCAGACACTCTGTACCCTTATCTAGTGACACTAGCCGAGCGCAACCGACAAGCCCGCCGAGACGACGAGAAACATTTCACACCCTTCTCCATCATTTGCAGTGGTTTACAACAGCTTTGCTGAACATCCACTTTCGCAGGGCGGGATTATCGACCAATTTTTTGAGGTAGCAATGGTAAAAAAAAATAACGACTTAAGATTGATTATGAGGTTTAACGCGCCGACGGTATACTCAGGCGATGAGTCACGCTGTAGTGGAGGGCTCCGGATTAATTTCGACCAGTTGCGGGTGTTTGGCGTGCGCCGAAATCTAAAAAACACGGGCGTTTTCGGTTTTCACCTCCATCAGAAAAGCGACCGCTGCGGCCGGTAATCGAACCCGTGTCCTTGGGCTCATCAGCACAACGTCTTAGCCGCTGAGGCACCGCGGCGAGTTGAAGACACTTAAGATCTCCTAATGATGTAGGGAATGCGAAAGTATTAGTGTCATTTGCCGAACGTGTGCTATTATCATTCGTATTTCTCTGCAAACGAAACGTTTTCTAGTTTGGGCATTCATAGCGAAATATGCCATTCATCGTCCGTGACAAGAAACGAAAAAAATGTAAGAAAAATGAAATGGAGGTAACGTAAGCACGAATGTCTGCCTAATCCAGCGCCCTCACGCGATTAAGTGAAAAAATCAAAATGAACGCGCGTGTTCACGAAGGCCTACGTAATCAAACGGTCCCTTGCGATTAAACAAAAAAACAAGAAATAAAGGTTGCGTCTAGATTGACGTATTGATTCAATGCCACCACACAAACGTAAGGATGGTGAAACGGAGAAGCGGCGCAAGAATGCTTACGTATTAGTAAACAATTCTCAGGTTTTCTGCAGCTTGTTGAAGATCGATGTTGAATGGGATTACGCTTTCGTATTGAATAATTGCACTTTTACTATTTGTTTATTTCTTTATATATTTCGAGTTTAAATTTTGTTTCCATTTGTCTCGAAAGTAATAACCCGCGGATTCCCACTTGGGTGACAAACCCCACCACCAACGAAAATAAGGTTTTTGTTTCGTTATCACCCAAAGGAAACCTGCGCCACTGTTCCCGATTGCGCAACCATTACGAACTCTTGTTTTGCCAGTACATTGCTTCAGCGCAGCACACCTGAATGATTAATCAGTGTTACTAACGGAACAAATTAGTTGATGTAAAATGTCTACAATGCAGTCTGAGTCAAAAATTTCCTTTTATGGGGGGAATTATACGTTGGAGCTTTTCATCCGTGAATATGCTGCGTTGGTCGCACAAACTAGTCAGTCAGGTGCATTGTGGGGAAGGCGGCGCACGGGATTGTCTTGATGTGAAGCACAGAAGTAGTAATTTCGCGGGGGCCTAAAGAATACATTTACAGCAGGGATAAATAGTTTCCAAGATACGGAAGCCCTGTGGGTTCGCCTTTGGGTCGCGATTATATGGATTTGTTGCCCTTCTTGCCCGCCAGTTGCGACCTACAGGGCGTGCTACGCGGTATCCGTGAGCCCCGTGTCCGCGGCCATCACTCAAGCGGCACGCACGGGCCAACGACATGCCCGGGCCAGGGGCAGAGCGGGCCCCTCTGCTCCGGAGTGCTCTTTCATCCGTCAGTGGAGTGGCACGCCGGTGTCTCGGTCGTCTTTCGGGGTTCCTCCTAATTTAACGCTCCGTCTGGGCCTGACGCTGACGAATACGCGCCAAGGAGCGCTCCCCCGCCACCCGAGCGGACACGCCGCCGCTGTCATCCCATCTGCTGCGCCACGCGCTCGTATCTCTTAGCAGTCACCGGCGGCCACTCTATAGGAGAAGAACTCTGTCCCAGAGCTTCCGTGCAGCGCGTCCCGAGGTGCAGGGGATCAGGATCACCGAAACCTCGAGACGCTTTGAACTGCGTTTATTGTCTACAAGTTGCCTATGCCCCACGCTTCCTGTACAAGGCTCATCGATAGTTTGAAGCCACAAGCGTCATGTGCCTCATTTGGCTCCTACTTAAATGGAACGCTGAGTGCAACAGGGCATAAGTTAATGACAGGGTGCGCTTCATCAGCCTACTGCGCGTGTGGCAACCGGGCTAACAGCATTCCGACAGCGCTGCTTCGAAATAGCGAGAAAGTGAAAGCGTGCTCGTGAAAGGTGAAGAAAAATCCGCCCTCCCCAGCGTGCTTCCCGCCTTGTCGATCAGCTTAGCGCTTGTCAGCGTCCGGCCACGGGCATCATTACGGTCGCACGACAAGAACTGCGGGCATTTCCCATAAGGAGCTGCTCAAAACGCGCCCTTCTGCTGACGGCGCGGCCGCCAGGACGCATGTACCTTCTGCCGAGTCGTGACCCTGTCCTGGCCTCTGCCATGATGACCTGAACAGCTCGTTAGTGGGTTTATAGCTGACGGGGCTAGTGAAACCGTTGCGTGACGGCGGTGCGGCTGGCTCAGCACGGTTAGCTTAGCGAAGACCCACGAATATGGGTGTCAGAGAGGCTTTGATTGATTGTAGGGTTTTACGCGCCGACGAAACGCAGGCGATGAGTCAGAGAGGCTTTGAAAAACTTACCATTGCAAAAGTGCTCTGCAGAAATCAGGTGAACTATGCTACTCACGTCGAAAGTCTCTAGACGCTTGCTAATTGACGGTGAGCGCGATCACGGGAGGCGCTGCGAAGCGCGTCTCCGTGACGTCGGCTTAAGGATTCTAGCACTGCTTCATCCGGGCTCACTCTCCCTGCTGTTTCTTTGCGATCGGTTGACTTTTTATGCTTGTTCGCTCTAGATTGTGCGTACCCGCCACTTTTTATCATAATGAAAGACTTAAAATTGCACGCACTAGCTCAAGGCGTGATTTAAAGGAGCCAAAAAACAAAATATAAGTTTGTTTTATTCGAAAGATTTCGTGTATTATAGTGATTGATTGATTGAGTTTGACGCGCCGACGCAACGCAGGCGATGAGGCGCGCCGTAGTGGAGGGCTCCGGATTAATTTTGACCACCTGGGGATCTTTAACGTGCGCCGAAATCTCGTACACACGGGCGTTTTTGCTTTTCGCCTCCATCAGAAAAGCGGCCGCCGCGGCCGGGAATCGAACCCGTGACCTCGTGCTCAGCAGCGCAACGCTTTAGCCACTGAGCCACCACGGCGGGTCGTGTATTATAGTGTCCCGAGCGCTTGCCCGAATGCAAACGATGTTTTAATCACTGAGAAATTAATAAATTTACGTTAAAATTTTGATGTACCTGTTAAATCGTGTGTTTTCGACGAGATCGAGGCTTCGACGGACGCCCGTCTGGTCGGGAATGACATTGAGGTACATAGTAAAGACGACGCCGACCACAAGAGAAAAAAAAATGGCGTTTCGGCACCCCGAACGGGAGCCTTGTTCACACTAAAAGCAGAGACAGAAAGCTATGAGTTTAAGTAGGATGAAGCAGGTGACCCACCTCGCGTAGGCGGGGGGAAGATTGCCGCCAGTGCGGTTCAGAGTGTTTTTGTTCGTCTGTATCATTATAGATTCAAGATACAGCCTAGAGGCAAAGTCCTTCTCGGTGGCGACAACACGTGCCTTGCCCCAGTCTATCTCATGGTTAGACGATTGTGCATGTTCCGCGAGGGCATTAGTGGACACTTTTCCTTTTTTCACGTCATTACAATGCTCTTTTAACCGTCTTTCGAAATTTCCAGATTCCCCTATGTACAATCTATCACAGTTCGCGCATGGCACTTCGTATACAACACCGGGAAATCGTTCTTTTGGTAATCTATTTTTCACTTTCACAAGAGCGTCCTTTAGCTTCTGGGTAGGAACGTGGGCAACGTGCACGTCATACGTGCGCAGGACTCGGGCCAAAGTCTCACTCACTCCCGGGACGCACGGAATGCTGCATCTTTTTGAGCATCTTTGTGAGGCTGCAGAGGCGCGATCCAACTTCTTTTGCACCGAAGTCACGAAGGAATCCGGGTAGCCGCTTGCAGACAGGTCGCGACATACACGTTGGGCATCAGCCAAGTGGTCGGCAGCCGTGGAGCAGATAGTGCGGAAACGTTGTATTAAAGAAGACACCACTGACCTCTTGTGCGCTGCAGGGTGCACCGACTTGAAGTTCAAGTATCGTCCCGTGTGCGTGCTTTTTCTAAAAACAGCGAAAGATAGTTTAGTACCATCGCGTTTGATCAGAACGTCCAGGAAGGGCAATTCCCCGTTGTTTTCTTTTTCCACTATGAACTGAATCCAATCTTCAATGCAGTTTAAGTGATGCGCAAATGAGTCCAAATCTTCTTTCTCAATTAGGCAAAAGCAGTCGTCAACGTAGCGAAGGAAAATCTTCGGGGCTGGAGAGAAGAGCGAAAGCGCTCGTCGTTCTACAGACTCCATTCTCAAATTGGCGGCTATTACCGAAATTGAAGCCCCCATGGCTGTACCGTGAACTTGTTTGTAGAAAACACCCTTAAACACGAAGTACGTGTTCTATAAACAGACGAATAAAAGCCTCACAAGGTCCGGCACGTCAATGGGTGTTCTTTCCGGGAGGGTGGGGTCAGAATCCAGTGCGTCTTGGCTTACTTGTACTGCCAAGTCAATTGGCGCACTGGTAAAGAGGGACACCACATCGAACGACACCATGATTTCACCATCGTCCAGCGAGAGGTCCTTGGCTTTTTCTATGAAATGGCTTGAATTCTGGACGTGAGTGGGACTCTGACCGACCAGAGGGGACATAAAAACGATGCAAGTAGCCAGAAAGCCTATAGAGGGGGGGGGGGGGGGTGAAATCCACGATGGGTCGTAACGGAGTACCGGGCTTGTGAATTTTGGGAACGCCGTAATGAGCCGGGGAAGATCCGTTGTGGCATAAGAGCTTGTAGTAAAGTGGCTTTAGCTTCTGCAGATCCCTTTGTAGTTTCGACGTCGGGTCTTGGCGAGTATACGTGTCTCCGTCAGACAGCAACGCGTGCACTTTATCGTCGTAGTCGCTCGTGTTCATTATGACAGTCGCGTTGCCTTTATCTGCAGGTAGCACAGCGATGTCCGTATTATCACGGCGGATCTTGATGGCTCTGCGTTGGTCAGACGTAAGGGGAGATTCACTCTCCCTGTCATGACATTGCAGGAAAAGCGGGGATTTTACCTGCCCTGGGGAGCTGACTGCTACCTTTGCAAGAAACCAGAGACCATAGAACATGTTTTTCTAGACTGCTGGGATGCAGTTTTCTTTTGGGACGTCCGGCAGAGAACAATTAAGAAAGATCTACCTTTGACTGCTCAAGGTATGCGCTATCTCGAGTTACAACCAGATGTAATCCCGTACGACCTCGTTTTTCTTCTGGGGTTGCACGCAATATGGCAGAGCAGGCTAGCGGTACGGCATAATGATGTAAATGCCGGATCCGTTCATGGTTATTTTATTGAAAACGTGTGCAAGGTCCGTGAAGTGTTAAAAATGTGTTATGACGATGATGTTCTGGATTTATGTAGTAAATTGATTGAAATGAAAGTGCATTGGCATGTAAATATCATTTAATGTGGTCGGGAAGTGATTGTTTGTTACACTGAGAAAAATGCTGTTTTGAAGTGCTTTTGTTGAGTTTTGAAATAAAGAAAAAAAAAGTGGTGTCGTGGTAGCGCGCCGGGTTCCTTGCGTACAATTGCGGGCGTCGGTAGTTCAATCCCTGCTGGTGGACAAAATTTTTTTTTTCTGCGACTCTCGGCAGTTCGTTCTTGGGGAGTATCGGAACGGACCAACCGAGTGGCGGACTAACCGTTCGTCCCCTATGATTGTGGCAAAGGTCGTTAGTCCCCCAAAGGACGAACTTTTAGTCCTTTTTGCCTAAGAGTGTAGGACCACTCCAGTAGCATGGTCCAGTGCGCGACAGCCTCTCTCTCTCTCTCTCTCTCTCTCTCTCTCTCTCTCTCTCTCTCTCTCTCTCTCTCTCTCTCTCTCTCTCTCTCTCTCTCTCTCTCTCTCTCTCTCTCTCTCTCTCTCTCTCTCTCTCTCTCTCTCTCTCTCTCTCGCACAGTCTTCGGGGTAAACGGGAGTAAAACGAGTTTTGATACGACTGCCCTAAAACATATTGAATTATGTTTCTGCACCAGGAAAAACTTTGCCTGGCTAATTTTCATTGCGTTGATTAACCTAACCGTATACTCAAGTTAATTACAATCTGAAAACGATCGCGATTTCCGATGTTTCAATGGCTTGATCACGCTGTCCACTAGGACGGCGCTCAGGTCATCTTTAGCGGCAGCCCGCATTGCTTTGTACATACGTCGTCTGTCATGAGGCTACCACGCCACCTCTCCCTCGGGCTGTTTCCAGGTCAACGCTTTTTTTGATTCCATGGTAAAAGGAGTGCTGACACAAAGTTTTGTGTTACGTTTATCATAAAATAGCACATTAGATTTTCGGGCGCAGCATAAATAATTACTTACATCTCCGTTTATTCGTGTCAGTTTCGGTTTTGGTGAAGCGAACGCTGAGGCAGCCGCCATGATGGGGAGGCGCACTTGACGTCACTGTTCTCGTCGTACCACAGCTTACCACAGCCAATGCCGGTCTGGGCGCGCGCAGGCGCGCCCGCGCCCGACCGGCCCGACGATCCGCAGTCGTGGCGTCGGTCCCAAAAACTGCGACGTGATGCACAAGGCGGAAAAGCGCGCGCAAACAGCACCGCGGCCGCATCGATACGTCACGGGAACCCTGACGTCGGCCCTTTCGGTCCATGCGCAGATTACGTTATGAGCTTGCCCGATGGCGTGGATGGGTGTTCTCGTGCGCGCAAGGATTAAAATTGATTTAAAATATGTTCTACTGAACGGTTGCGGTTTCAAGCCTCAGGGGGTATCTCTACATACAAATGAAGCTTTTTACATAGTTAACTGAGCTTTGAAATTTCGGGTCAGCACTCCTTTAATAAAAATGCGTTCCATTCGCTCTACGACAATCCCTGGTCAAAGCCAGCCGAATTTTTTTTTACATCGGAGCTGTCTAGGTTCTGGGAGGGGGAGGAGGCGGAGGGATAACTTTATGTCAAACTAGTTACGGACGCGTGTCTTTTTCTTGAGGAGGAGAGGTGCTTCTTATTCCAGGGCCACTAGCCGCACTTGTGGCCCGTCGTAGCAGCAGCCGCTGATCTTCCGGGTCCGAGCTGAGCAGCGTAGCCTTCCACTGCTCAACAGCTGGGTTGGGTATCCGGGGAATGTTTGGAATGTCGGGGCAGGCCGACGTAACGTGATAATGGGAAGCGTACTAAGTTGTGCAAGAAGGGCACCTGTTTCAAGAATGAATTGTAGCGCACATGGCGTGAAGCCTTCCTATTGGTGCGGAAAGGTGTTGGATTGGAGAGTCCGTGGATGTTACCAATAATATCCACGTGCATCCTTCCCTTCTCATTTCCTTTTGAGACAGTAAACAACAACAACAACAACACTGATTACAACATGCCCGTCGTTATGATGAGAGATTTCAACCTGGACGTCTCGCGGCCCGATGCGCCCTGACTGCTAGCCTCCGTAGTCGAGAGGTTTGGATTGGTGTGTTACATAGACAGTAAGGGGCCTACTACGCGGGAGGGAAACTTATATCCGTGTGTTCGTCCGCCACAATGAAACTCTAGTACTTCCAAGTTTTGTTTAGCTAGTTAACTAAGAGGGATGCTCCCCTGCAAATTAGAAACAAACGTTTTTAAATGCAGAGCATTTCAGTAACTCACGATGTCACCCGCGTTGACGTCCGTAGTCGTAGTCCGCACCCCTCCCCCTACACTATATAAAAAAAATACTATCCGGCGCCTGGTTTCGATCCCTCGACCCTGCGGGCGGAACGCAATGTACATGGTGCTCTACCCACTGCGCCACAAAGCCGACACAGAATGGGAGGCTACGAACGCGCCTTATATCCTTGACTCATTCAAACTACGTCAAGAAGCTGCTGATACAACGCATTCACTACCACCAACTCCCCAAACACTAAACGTTAACGCAATGCACCCACCCCCTATGCGACGCATTTACTCGAGTCCCCCTCGCGGGGAGATGGGCCCAATTTTTTTGTTTCATCCAGTCCTTGGGTTGCGCCCAGCTTCACTGGTCACCATTCTTCACAGAATGAAAGGGAACCGAATTTTCATTTGCAAAAAATATTGGGGGAGGGGGGGGGGGGGATGAGCGGGAGCGACAGGAGTCAGGAGTGGCGTCGCAGTATACGCAGGAGGCAATGGCAGATGCGAGGACCAAGCTGACCCACTGCCTGCTGCCTCCCCCTGCGTAAAACGGAGCGGTGGGCCCCGAGTCGGAACGCCAGCTCCCGGCTAACTGAAGACCCGGTGGTGTCTTCCACTTGAAGGACCCGCGGAGCTACACTTTTGCCGCTGTCTTTCTGTTCAGGCACGCGCACATCACCGCGCAGAAGGTGGTCGCACTTTTATGAGTGCATGGCGCGTGTCCTCACAAGTAGACCTTTACAGGAGATAGTCTTCAGGAACATTCCCTCTGGCGATTCGCCCCGTCGCGCGACGAAAAGCGACGAGCCGGCCGTCGCTTTTCGTCGCTTTTCCGGCCGTCGCTTTTCGTCGCTTTGCGACGGCGGAGCAGATCCTCGTCGCGCGACGGCCCCGCAAAACCGTGATGGCCGCGGAGTAGGCTGACGTGGCCGGAAACGAAACGTTTCTTTACATCCGGTATGCAAACGCTGCGGGCGGGCGGGCGGGCGAGGACGAGCCGCCGCCGCCGCCGCCACCGCCACTGGCTCGCTCGGCCAGGCGTTTGGCCCGCTATCGCTGTACCCGCCGGGTCGGGCCGGCAAGCAACTTCCCGTGTGCATCGGTTCTTTGGTCAGTGGCTTCAGCGTACGCGTGCACTAATCAACGAATAGCGTGGAACTCATCAGTGTGGAGAAGCGTGTATGGATTGTAAAAGCAAGTAATCATCGTATAGAGCTTGGTGGATAGCGAGATGGTAGGTTCTCTTGCAGCCTCTTCGTTCTATCGGCGACTGGTAAACACGCGTAGAGTTCGGAGGCGTCAGAACTTTGCGCCTGTGAAAAGAAGCGACATTTGTGGGCCGTGATGCGGGTGTTGTGGCGTGAAGGCAAGCGTGTGCATTTCTTCGTGCAATAATATTTTGAAAAGAGCCTTCTTAAGTTTGTTATTTTCTGCTCCTCCCGCAACCCGCAAATGCTTTCGGCATTGCTCCAGGTTAGTAGCATGTGTTTTAGTTTGATTTCTACCTGCTTTTGTCGCGTAACATAATTTTCTTTGACTGCGAATGGTTGACGCACCAACGAGGTCGTACAAGTCGGGCAGCAGCTGCGCTGAACGCAGTCGCATAATCGCTCATCGCAAGTGCGAACACCACCGCAAGGCCTCATCGCGCGACGCGCGCCGTCGCGCGACGAGGCAAATCGCCAGTGGGAATGTGCCTTTCCTTGGGCTTTGTCTGTCTGTCTGTCTGTCTGTCTGTGTCTGTCTGTCTGTCTGTCTGTCTGTCTGTCTGTCTGTCTGTCTGTCCGTCCGTTCGTCCGCCCGTCTGTCTGTCTGTCTGTCTGTTTGTCTTAGAGAACCGGTTATACTCAGGTGCCAGTTTACTCAATTTACCTATGCCACTTTACTCTGTGTCTTAGACAGGTGGTACCGGTAGGCAACTTGCCACTTTACTCCATGTCTGTCTGTCTGCAAGTTAGATTTATTGCCAAACAATCCTGGTGTATAGAATGCCAAGTGACGATCATAAACAACGAAACAGGCGCTGCGCAAGTAGCTACAAAACTAACAGAGCCCGATGACTAGCAGTTAGACTTGCAGATACAAACAACTAAAAAAATTAGGCCTCCTCGCGTTGAGTGAGTGGTGGCTCCGTTTACAAGGAAATACAGGATCGTCCCGGAGAGACACTTCTCGGTGAAAATTAACGCATCTGCTTCGCTCAAAGCCCTCCTGCGAACGGAAGCACTGACTCGCCCACTCCGCGCAGTGCAGAGCGTGAACGGAGTGTGGTCTCTGTCGCAGAGTCTCGAGACCCGTCGGCGCTGTTGTACCGGGACGACGGCACTTCGACGGAGCCTGTGGTGGGCGGCTCGTTCTACGGAAGGGGCCGGCTCAGCTTCTCCAAGCGGGACGCTCCCAGGGGCGTCTACATGCTTGAGTTCGACTCGGACTCTTCGGATACCAGCGTCCGCGTGTACGGCACGTCGGACGCGGACGCCCACTACCCGTTCCCGCTGCTTCCCGTCAAGCCCAAGGTGGACGTGCTCCAGGTGAGCTCAGCAGTGGCCCACTTTGGCATAATATGCACACTCCCAACGCCTCGTGCACAGACGAGGTTTAAGAGTCTCAGACCATCCATGACAGCCATGGACCGCGGCTAACCATGACGGGACCATGGAGCGTATAAACTATGACTTCCCTCTTCTAGCGCGGGCCTTTCCTGGAAACATTCCAAGTCTCTCCGGTAGAAGGGCTTCGCCACAACACATTTCCAGAGCCAGTTACTGCGATAAAAGGAACTAAGTCGGCGAATGACGAATCTCAAGGTCTGATTTGGCTTTAAAAGTGTGGCCTGTAATTGCGCAATGCAAGAACAACGTTTTGCATCGCGCGATGCCATGATTCACTTTTCGCGTCAGGTGGTATATATGGCTAATCTCGCTAGTCATCAAATTTGCTTTTTTCGGTGTAGTCGCGGGTCATTCATCGGTGTTTTGTCCACTGGAGGTCCACCGGAGTGTCGTGTAGGACGGATAGGGTTCGCGAAGTTCTCTGTGGTTGCACGCAGAAGGTCGCGCATTGTAAGCCGAAGCCTGTGCCCAAATATAAACTAAAATATTTTGTGAGGCTGCCGTTCTCAAATTACCGCGGCCACTCCACTGAAATGGGAATTGCTGTACTCACATTGTCTGCGTGAACCCTACATGAATCATACCGAAAGTCTGCCTGCGCTGCGACATTACGCAAAGAGAGCCTGTCGTGAAGCATGGGGTGGTGTAAGGGCGCTGCCATATTTTTGAATTCAATCAGTGCATGTCGGACCTTGTTATTCGTTCATCTAGTCTGCATTCTTGGACGTAACGAGCGGATATGCAGACAAACACCTCATAACTAACTCGGGGGGGGGAGAGGCATTCTGCTGATGCGAGTGGGCAAGTTTCAAAAATGTCAGAAAACGTCACCGTTAATCGACTAGTCCAGGGGGAAATCTCGAGAGGGAAAATTTGCGATGGACCACCAGGCAAATTATTCTTCAACGGCGAAGTTTCTATGAAAAATGTATAGCTTGCCTTTGTAGCAGTACGGCTGCATTTCGGGGGGGGGGGGGGGGGGGGGGGGGGGTTAAATCTTCTTTCGCAGAAACTTTCACCCTGTAGGTGCCTAAAACGCTTGTCTGGCTGATCGCACGGCTAGTATGAGATCAGGGCCTCGCCGGCCAAGATAGGATTATGGCCGTAAGTAGTCATTCTTATTTGAGAGGCTTTGGTTACGGGCACAACGGCGAATTATATCCGCGAATGTTCTTTTTATTTTTTTGCGTGGGCATTAGCGTACATTGATGTACACAACATTTCACCTCCTCTCGGATGTTTAGAGGGAAAAAAAGGGGGGGGGGAGGAGAGAGTTCACTCACGGCTTAGGCTTATAAAACTGTTTCGTGAGTTATTGCAACCATTGCGTTGTTTACGCCAATTATTTAATGAATTAAACGCAAGCCGTAATATATGCATACACAAGGCCCAGTGGGGCCCTGAAACTTGCCTATCTGAGGCTGTCTTTTATTTTCTGCGGCCCTGGATGGATTGCGGCAGGCAGGACATTTTTTTAACGCCAGCTATATGGGCCTGCGGCGCCGTACCAAGCATATTCCAACCATCGCGGCCATTTTCCCTCACTGTCCGCTTTTGAGCCCCAACCTTTACTCTGAAACGCATAGTGTGTGGTAAAAACGGAGTAATTACGGGTGCTTTGGACTTGTGTTAAATACAATCAAGTCGCGCTGTCTATCAGAAGAAAAAAAAATTGGCCGCATATCTGCCCTCTTCGCTGCAAATGTCGTTGAAAAACGATAGTCCTCTGCTGCATCCAACACGTAAATGCCTCTCTTCTCTCCCCCGCTTACCTCTCGCCCTCCTCCCTTCCTCGTCGCTCCGCTTAGGACAAGCACGGAGGAGGTTTGCTAAAGTCAATGCAACTTTCCCGCGTTCCACTACTCGGACCATCTACTGGAACATTTCGTTACCGTGGGACTTTCTGTAACGCCGCCTCGAGGCACGAGCCATGGGCGAAAGCGCGTTTTGTATTTTAGGTCGAAACATTGTTTTCAAAGCGTATTTTTTCAATTTCCTAACGCAAAAATCAAGAAGCCTTGTATATCTAATTAAAAGAACACTGCAAATACCACTTATGCATGTTTTGCCTCATATATTCCTAGTGTTTTTTTTTTCCTGAGCAATGTTGATAAGTATGTAGCGTGTTTCCATATTTAGTGTCTTGAGAAAGTTTTGCCTATATAACCCTCCCGTTCAAGTATACGTCAAACTTTTAGCCGGATGGCTAAATCGAGGGAGACACAGACAGACAGACAGACAGACAGACAGACAGACAGACAGACGGACGGACGGACGGACGGACGGACGGACGGACGGACGGACGGACGGACGGACGGACGGACGGACGGACGGACCAAAATTTTCGGGCTTAAGTAGCCCAAGAAAGACTACCGTATTTAAATGACCACCATCCCGCCCTACGAAAGTGGATGACCAGCAAAGCTTTTGTAAACCACTACAGATGCTGATGCAGAATGGTATGACATGTTCCTCGTCGTCTCGGCGGGCTTGTTACTTGCGCTCGGCCTCTCTGGCAGCGTGGCCTGACGCATGCGCTCGCCCTTGAATGACGTCAACCCCCCTTTTCGCGAGCAGCTGCAAACCTAGTCTCTACCAGGAACGCATAGGGGGTCACATTGTACACAGGCGCCTTATCATCTATCGGGTGGTTTCCATGCTTGTTTTGTGGTTTTTTAACGCATCCTGAACCCGATTCCAAAGAGAGGTTGCTCTGGGCTTGTCTGCCGGCAAACTCTGGGTCCTGCTTTGCCTGACGCATGCGCTGAGCGTCTTGGGCTGGAACTGCTGTATCCTGCCTGGGTTTTTTGTTTACGGAACGAAATTTTCCGAACAACGAGAGACGAACAGATTCGCTGTAAAAGAACGTAAACACTGCGCAATCTGGCTCACCAGAGCTCCCCAGCAGACAGAACGCGGTCTACGGGGGTGGTGTGAAAGCAAGTGACATGACTCTGTTAAGCTGGTTGCTCCGAATGAACCGAGCAGCAGGCGCCCCATTACGACGCAAGCAACCTTGCAGACAGTGACAAATTGAGGAGCACTGGCAGCACAAAGCTATCCATGATTGGCTCGCGAAACCGATACCCCACCCATTTTTTTCATTCCCTGATTTGCTTTCGTTGCGCTGCTCCTGAAAGCGGTTATTAGAAATATTTGTAGCTGTAACTGAAGTGCATCCGGCCTATAGCAGAAATACTGATGGTACGCCAACTTAGATGCCTGTAATTGGAACAATAGAGAGACATCAATCTTTTTGAGAGTTTATAATGTCTCGGCTGGGCAGTAGTATTTTAGTAGTATTTTACTAAGATTTTTCTCGGTCACGTGATGTAAACACTGGGCACATTTGCATTTATTACATTGGAAATATATTTGAGAAGTTCTAAGAAGTGTTGCAACGTCCCTTAAATTAGTGTGCCCCTTTGTGGACATGTATATTTGCAGCAGCATGAAAGGCGTTATCCTAAAGCAGTGACGGGACTTACGCCGCTCTAAGCAAGCATGCCTTGAACTTGTCAGGAAATTTACCCTTGTCATTTCTTCCGCAGGTGCGCAGCGGGCGTGTGCTCTTCACGTGGAAGCCGAGCCCGTCAGAGAGCTCTGCGCATCAAGACGTGCAGTACTGCGTGGCAGCAAACCGCAGGGAAAACTTCCACACGCGGTGTGCCGTGGACAGCGCGCTGCAAGGCGACGTACCCAGCACTCCACACCCGGACTCGGGCTTCGGCTTTTGGTGGGAAAAAGCGGCGCGTCGCAAGATGGCGCTCCGATCACGCGAGATGCAGCGCGCCGTCCGGCCTCAGCGGGATGTTGTGTTCGAGTGTGTCGGTCGCAGGACATGGCACAGCTTCGCCGACATGGAGGTCGACCAGAGGTACTACATCGACGTGTTCGCGCTCAATGCCAAGACTAACGCCAGCACGGCCTACCCTGGCACCAGCGTGGTCGCCAGGACTGTGGGAAACCAACGAATCCAGGATAACCAGCTTGTCCGCATCGTGCTCGATCAGAGGGACAACTTTGGGCACGTGGTCAAGTATTCGGTCAACGCCAACGTGCCGACGGTCTGGATGTTCGTGCAGTCGTGTTCAGGGCCCGGTCCCATACAACTGTCAGTGACGCTACGCAAAAGCAAAGTGCTCGCCGCAGAAGTCATGGACACCAGGACACTGACCCTAAACCACCCGTCCAACGGCACCTACGTCATAAAGGTGTCGTCAACCGTCCCGCAGCTACGAAGGGTCCACCTACTCATCAGCAAAAGGTACCACAAGTTTCCGTTCCCGACATTGCCCGATGACAGCGGTGTGAATTTGATGGGCTCTCTGACCACGTGCAACTCTGTCACATTGGCCTGGAAGGCCGCCCTCGATGAGAAGGTCCGCTACTGCATCTTCAAGCAAGAGGTCCGTGGAAGCTATTCGGGTGTTTTCGCCAGGGCACAAGATTTCTGCGACGAGACAAAGTTGGCTGAGAAAAGCGGTAAGGTCAGCTGCCGCCGCTACCATCGGTTCAGCAAGCACCGCTTCCAGAACGTGATCATGCAAAAGATAAGAAAGCTGCAGCCGGACACGACATACGTCTTCGAAGTACTCGTGACCAAAGCTAGAGGGCGCACCCTGGCTTACGAAAAAGTCTGGGCAACAACTCATCGAAGTTGCAGTCCGTCATACAGGAAGGGAAAGCGATGAAGAAGGCTGGCGTTCCTGGTAACGCTGGGAGAATTCGCTTGCACTGACCAGCAGAAAGGTTGTGTTGAACGTTGTCCCCGCGAGTCAGAGCTCGGAGAGAGCAAACCTGCTAGTGGACTAAACCAGTGACTGTTATCGCGCTTCTGACATCAAGCGGGGTACAGGACACGTCAGAGACCAATTTTCAAGTGGGGAACCGATAGCCTGTATTTTGAACGCACCACATTAGCGCGCGCAAATGGTGCCCGGATTTAGCACGCGCGAAACATATACCGTAGCCGTGAACTAAAAAAAAAACCGAAGAAAAACATAAAAAGGCCACTTTATTGTGGCTAGAGGTTTTCGCTTGTGCAACGCCGAGCGATGCCGTCTTGGGAAAGAAAAGTAGCACCTGTCCCTTGGTTGTAGCTGATTTGGGTCGATACGTCCGATGTCAGCCGTTGTACGGAACACGATCCCGATATTTACTGTTGTTACCTAAATGGGACGCTTATGAGAGCACGAGTCCACTTTCACTCCTTTGGCTGGGCATAGCGTCCGACTCACAGAAATAATGTGCATAAAATGTAAGACGCGTGCCGATCATGTGATTGCTAAACCGCTCCATTTTGTTACTTGTTGCAATGGCTAAAGTTTACGCAGATCACATTATTCATTAGAAATGTTCACATATATGCTCCATCAATATTGACTCCTTCATTTCCTGGTTATACTCTGTTTTACTTGAGGTGCATAAGCGCAGAGGTGGCTTTGGAGTCGGTGTAATTCACTGCTGTGTTCGTCGTGGCGATCAGTTTCGTTTAGCCAAGCGTCAGTTTTATCCTTTCAAGGTTACGCGGGGTAACTTACGCCGACACTCGCACACTCGGAACGCTTGTGCGCTCTGTGCGGTTACTATTCTCTCGAATCGCCACGCATAGCCCCTCTCAAGGCGGGTGTACAGTCTTCGCGAGCGCACGAGAGCTGTATGGGCGGGGCGATGCTAACGCGTCGTTCTCTTTTTTTTTTCACAGAACTGCACAAGCAGGCCGTGGTGTACAGGTATTATTTTGAGGCATTTAGTTTGAATAGCCAAGCAACATGCATTTATATTTAGTAAAGTATCATTGTTTCTTGTATGCGTCTTTGCTACGAAAGAATCGTCTCGGTACCTGCCCTCACGTGCAAGCGACAAGAGTGCGCGCCTGTTTGATCGACTCTGCTGCTGTCGTACGACGTTGTCAATTGTGCGAGGCATCTATGCTCCCTTCTGAGTTAAACTCAGCGTTGAAGAACGCCGATCACCTGCGGAATCGTATCTGTTCTGGGGTTTTCAGCGTCTTACTCTTTTTACTCAATTGCGTTCTTCTTTACCTCGTCTCGACCAAGTCTCCGCCGTCCGAAGTTGCGACGGCGGTCACATTTCGAGTCACTCAAATCATCTGCGTTGTCTTCGTCATCGAGGTCACCGGTCACCGCTACATGAATCACAAACTTTCTCTGTTTTCTTTCTTTGTTTTCTTCATAAGTGGGTGTTCTATGTTGAAGATTGTCCTGTGAAATCGACGTCATCATCCGCTGCGAAACGTTTACTTGCCACGCAGGAAGCAAGGACCACTGTTCGTCGTCTTCGCCGCTCTATAATAAGCTTGATGCTCGGGACGTAGAGATTTTGCGCTAGTCAAATACATGCCAATGGTTGACTCCCAGAATATGCGTTCTTGTTGTTTCTTTCACAACCTGTGTTCACCGTTTTTTGACAGCTCTTCCAAAGAGCGAGCTGAGGATGCTCTGAACTAATTAGGTCGCCCTAATAGCCGGTCTTTCATAACCCAAAACAGATGTAGAGGTTTTAATACGATTATGTAAAGAAAATACATTTAAGAATCATGCGCATTTTCTCTCACCAATTTATGAGTATTTAGTTATTAACATATTCATGCGCTGACGCTCCGGGCTCAAAAGCGAGGCAAAAAAAATAATTTTATGGCTTAAAATTGCTGTAAAGAGAGAAGAACGGAAACCAATAGCAGTGGGCGGAAGGGGGGGGGGGGGGGACCTAAACCGAGAATGAGTGGCTCAGCTCTTCCTACAGGTAGCAAAGAGGCGCGCAGGCACAGTATTCTACTGTAAGGAAGTTCTTCTGAAATTCCGCCGTACAAAAGAAATCCGCTGCAACTGAAAAAAAAATTATCAAGGAATACTGAGGAGCAGACAAAATGCCGGCAGCCTTTCTCAGCGTAATGGGAAGGATAAATGTCCGCAACTCGATATATATAGATATATATATATATATATATATATATATATATATATATATATATATATATATATATATATATATATATATATATATATATATATATATATATATATATATATATATATATATATATATATATATATACACCTTATTAGAAATCTACGAAGTATGTGATTAGTTTGTAGATACAACTCACCAGCCGCATGGAGACCAGGTAAGACCCTTTTTTCTTCTCTTGTCCATATACATTATCAGACAGAACTAAGCCTGCAGGTAGACGATTTTTGGTACCCGCCGCGGTGGCTCAGTGGCTAAGGCGTTGCGCTGCTGAGCACGAGGTCGCGGGTTCGATTCCCGGCCGCGGCGGCCGCTTTTCTAATGGAGGCGAAAAGCAAAAACGATTGTGTGTACGAGATTTCGGCGCACGTTAAAGATCCCCAGGTGGTCAAAATTAATCCGGAGCCCTCCACTACGGCGCGCCTCATCGCCTGCGTTGCGTCGGCGCGTTAAACCCCCACAATCAATCAAACGATTTTTGGTGTTTACGTTATTGTCAAATATGTTTGCACGAGAGTTCGCTACCGGTGAAAGTGCCACAAGCGGTAATCATACCCAGCTTTCTCGCTCAAAATTACAACCTCTCGGGAACCTAAAAAAAAACACTTTAGGAAAATGATATTTGGCATAAAGCTAGAAGTCAACGTGAAGATTAAAACGCTAGAAGAATATTTCAGGTTTCTGAATATTTTTTTGTGTAATTCGCTGTCAAATCTAACTCCCCATGCATTTCTATGGGATAGTTCCCATGGCTCAGGAACCCAGTCGCACAACGTGTGTGACTTGAAACTGTACACAAAGCAAGTATTCACCCCAAATATTGGTTGTGCAAAAGAACTTTTCATTTCGCTAAAAAATTGCAGAGTAATCACTGTTGAAAGGACTGCCATGAGCGGGAAAGCTGCACATGGATCGGTGAAAAAATACGTAAACGACAGGTATAGATCAAATGGAGGATATTTGCTCCTGTTGCCAGCATGGTGCAGACACACGTTTATTGCATGCAGATAACTGAAAAACAACAGAAGTTCACTTGGGTTTCAGTAGCCGTGCGTGTGGGTTTGAGTTCGTCCAAACCTTGACGCTGTAGTTCAGACGGAAACTTCTGGAGTGTCCACAGGGGTCTGGAGTGTACCGACCAGTCCAGGACGCTTACCCTAAAAAGTATAATGGGGCATTACGCGAAGCGTATCGTATATGGGGATGACATGTATCGTGTACCTCGCGTAGAGGATACCGCCTAATATAATATCGTGTAAAGAATATCGTGCAAGCTTGGGTATCATGTGTAGAGATATAGTGTACCCCTATTGCGTATCGTGGCAGCGATGCAACAAATGTCGTACTCACATCCATCCCGCATCATAATGCGCAAGCGGCTCATTGGAGGGCGGTCCCATCTTCACAAAAACTGCTGATGTGAAGCAATTTTGTTGGAGTCGGTGGACAACAACAACAAAAAAATCCACTGCCTTCGAGTCGCCACAGAGAACGTCGCAGCTCTACCGAAAACTACTGCCTTTCCACTGGGGAATTTCAGTGGATTGTTTTAGTGTCCTGTTTTAACCCGTCGTACACGTGCGTCCATGTTTGAGACTCTAATTTGCAGAAGGTTCCGTTTATGAGGTTTCGTGGACTGACCTTCGAAAGCCTGTTAAGAGCACGCAGCTAGTCTGGTCAAAAGCACGTCCTTTTTCGTCGTAACTTTTTTCGACAAGTTGAAGTATTGGAGCTACGTGCCTGAAAGAATCACGGTAAGGCTACGTATATTATTTTACTTTTGGTGATGTGTTGTCCAAGGAGGCTTCGCAATGTCGTCACGAAAGTTGTGTATTGTCAGCTACACTTAATCTCCTCAGAAAATTGTTACTTATTACACTTGGACATGCACTCAGTTTCCCATGCAATCACCGGTACACATCGATTTGTTTCCGCCATTTACATCGTACAACGAAAAAGGGTCATTCTGAGGGGGGAAATAAACGGCCAGAAGACACCCCTGCTCGAAAAGAAAAAGAAACACCGAAAACATGGAACTCTAGCTATAACCAGGCGTCCGACGTGCTGGTGTTGCAATCTGAGAAAATTCACGAACGTCTACCGGCGTGTATTTTATTTTCAAAAGCCAGCGCGTGCCTGTGTGTTTGGGCTGGACATATAAAATGTCGGTGTTTATCAGTAAAAATGGAAAGAAAAACATTCATAGTAGCAAATAAACCGATTTTGTTGTGAAATTTCGCACCCGTTTAAGGACATCTTTTTACCCGCTCACATTCACATTTCAGCTTTACAGACTCGTCCATTTTGTTTTGTTGCAGAGTTGGTAGCAGTGCTAGTTAATAGAGACAAGCGTCCCGGAGAGGTTGTCATCAGATGTGCTACCGTTTCTGTGTAGTCAGAAAACGGTAAAGGTGGCTCAGTGGCTAAAACGTTGTGCTGCTGAGCCCAACGACGCGGGTTGGATCCCGGCCATGGTGGTTGCTTTTAAGATGGAGGCGAATAGCGAAAACGCACATGTGCCAAGATTTCGGAGCACGTTAAAGATCCCCAGGCGGTCAAAACTAATCTGGAGCCCTTCACTACGGTGCGCCTCACAGCCGAGGCTTCGGCGCGTTAAACCGAACAATCTGACTCCTAGCCTGCTTGTGCCGGCACACGCCGTGCCGTCATAAGGGAGCGACCGCCTTCTGCGCCCTGATGTGCGCGTGCGTGAAAAGACACCGGCAAAAGTGTAGCTCCATGGGTACTTCAAGCCGAAGACAGCACCGGGCGTTTAGTTAGCCGAGCTGGCGTTTGGGGCCCACCGCTCCGTTTTACGCTGGGTAGGCAGCAGACAGGGGGTCAGCTTCGCCCTAGTATACGCCATTGCGTCCTGCGTATATTGCGACGCCACTCCTGGTGTTTCTCGCTCCTCCCCCTCCCCCCCCCCCCCAAAAAAAAAAAAACTTATCTGCAAATGAAAATTTGGTGCGTGAAAACTCGGTGAATAAGGATGCCCAACGAAGCTGGGCGCATTTCAAGGAGTGGACGCAAAAAAACACGTTTGTAATTTGCGGTTTGAGCATCCTCCTTAGTGATCAAAACTTGACTTGTATATATATATATATATATATATATATATATATATATATATATATATATATATATATATATATATATATATATATATATATATATATATATATATATATATATATATATATATATAGAAATAAGGGTTGGCAGTCGAGAAAACCTCGGAAAGCAAAGGGGAGGATGTGGTAGATCATTGAAACAGATCAAGAATTTGGAAAGAAAGAAAGAAAGTTTTTCTTTCCAAATTCTTAATCTGTTTCAATGATCTACCACATCCTCCCCTTTGCTTTCCGAGGTTTTCTCGACTGCCAACCCTTATTTCTGTGTTATTTTCAAAGAGCCCCTCATTTTCTATTCTGATTCGCTACATATATATATATATATATATATATATATATATATATATATATATATATATATATATATATATATATACGGAAAGAAATGCCGGCAGTCTACAACGCCAAAGAAGGCATAGGGGAATGGTTAGACTTTTTTTTACCGTTAGCGACGTTACATTTTTTCTTTCTCACGTAATTAATAAAAAAAATGCAACGTCACTAACGCTACACAAAATAGTCTAACCATTCCCCTTTGCCTTCTTTGGCGTTGTAGACTGCCGGCATGTATATATATATATATATATATATATATATATATATATATATATATATATATATATATATATATATATATATATATATATATATATATATATATATATAGCGAATGAGAATAGGAAATAAGAAAAAATAGGAAGACAGCAATAAGGGTTGGCAGTCAAGAAAACCTCGGAAAGCACAGGGGAGGATGTGGTAGGTAATTCAAACAGATAAAGAATTTGGAAAGGAAGCAAGAAAGTGGAGCAAAATTGCCCGCCAGGTGGGATCCGAACCCACGACCTCCAGAATACCGGTCTGGTGCGATAACCACTACGCTACCGGCGGGGCTATATTTCCCCTCCACTTTCTGGGTATTTATGTTAGGTATTTTTGTTTCCTGCGCTTGGGGGTGGTAGCCAGCGCCACTCTGACTACTCGGGGTGAAGGGGACCTTCTTTTTAACCCCCGGGCCGTGACTCGAGTGTCGACGACATGTCGAGAGTGGTCGACCAGCGTTGAACCCTCTTAAGCTCCCTATGGCACCAAGACTGCCAGAACAGAGGCCCTCGCTATGCATGTAGCGAATGAGAATAGGAAATGAGGGGCTCGTTGAAAGTAAGACAGAAATAAGGGTTGGCAGTCAAGAAAACCTCGGAAAGCAAAGGGGAGGATGTGGTAGGTAATTGAAACAGATAAAGAATTTTGAAAGAAAGAAAGAAAGTGGAGAATATATATATATATGTATATAGGGAGAGAGAGAGTGAGAGAGAGAGATGAATTTTATTTTAAAAATAGATGGTCCTTGGGGTGCCATGGTGGCCGGTAGCGTCCGCTGGCCTTGGCTGCTCTCGCCGTGACGCTCGGTTGGATCTTCATGCCTAAGCTGCCCAGCGTCTTAAAGAGGCCATGCAGACAAAACGCAAGTTTGGTTGATTCGAAAAATTTCCTCGTTAGAATCACACTCCCACCACTTCACATAAATTTCGGTCAAATAAGCTACATAATTAGGAAAAAGGCAATGGCTCTGCGCCTCTCTAGCTCATTTCGTGTAATATGCCTAAGAGGTAATATCGGCTGTGCGATTGTCTGAGGCTGGAAAAAGGAAACGCAAGTTAGGCAGGGCTTCTAAACTTCCAAAACGAGCTATATATTTTCGCTTATATCTAATGCATATTCATTTTATAGCAGTGAGAATGGTGGGGGACCGGTTAGCAATGGAAGTTACGAAAGCACACGTAAACATGGAAGTACCAGTGCGTACTGCTGTTGGTACTGCGTGCACTATGATTTGTATAGCTGCACAGCGGTCCGGTACTTTGGGGTTGCCGAACACGACACTGGCAGATTGGCGGAAGAGACATTGTCTTACGTGAGCCTGTTTATCGGGCATAACCCCAACATACCTCTAAGCTCGTAGACTAGAATGCACCCCCGAAAAATCCGCTCTTCTCACGCTTTGTGCCCGCACTTACAAAAACAAACATACCCAATCTCCGATCCGGAGTTAACATTCAACAACCAAGCAGTACCCATAGTCTCCCACCTCCGCATACTCGATCTCAGCCTCCCCAAAAACGGCGTCGACGTCGGGAGTCGGGCCCAACGACGTCGTATGAAGAAAACCGCTCAGCAGCGAGACCTAACCACGACCAAGCCGGCAATGAAGCCTACCGCTCAACCCACCGGGAAGCCGAAGCCACCTCCCCTCCCTTTAAACGACTACAAGCTCGTCATAAGACCCCAGGGAGGCCTGAATCTCGCCAGAGTTAGTCCAACGGAGCTCTCAGAAGTCCTACTCCGGGAAACGAAGCTCACGTGGCGCAAGGCAGAGTTCCGTCTTCGCATCGACCGTGTTCAAAATACGGCAACGATGGGCACATCCCACCGCGAGGCAGCGGAAGCGCTGCACCACCTGAAACAAGCTATGCTTGGAGGGACCATCTATCCAGTACAAATTTACGGTCTCGCCCCGGACGATTCAGTCAAGGGGGTCATCCACGACATCCCCCTGCACTACTCAAGTCAAGAAATTCTCGAGAAATCTTCTTGCCAGGATTTGAGTTCATTGCCTGTAGAAGGCTCGGAAATTCAACTACAGTAATAGTAAAAATCCTGGGCAAAAGGGTGCCGTTCTACGTCTACCACCTGGGAGCTGAACACCGTTGCTACTTGTTTAGGAACACGGTTCCTCCCTGCACCATCTGCTACGAACTGGGCTATCGATCCACGGCCTGTCCATGCCCCAACGTGCTGGCGTGCTCCACCTGTGGAACCAGGGACCCGGCTGATTGCCATGTGTGCAAGCCGCTGGCACCCATGGCCATCAGCCGGGTCCCTGGGCAACCACCAGCAAATTGCTGGTGGTTGCCGAGCCCGCATACTAGGAGACTTAAACGCTGCTCATCAGCTGTGGGGCTATTGCTACTAGTTCCAGCCTCCTAATTCCAGCCTCCCGCCACTCCTTAAAGGGACCCTGCAACACTCTTTGAGCAGTGCAAGTAAACCTGCGCGACGTTTAGATTACACTGCCAGGAATACCTGAGCCAAATATTACACGTGCACGTGAAGCGGTGAGCGCGCAAATCGATGTGAAAGACGCGGAAAAACCAACCGCTCTCTCTTCAGTTGCCCTCATTATGCAACCCCTGGCATGGCCTAAGGGACGTCACATAGGTCATGGCTGCCCGATCGGCTGTCACTGGTCAACTTCGCGGCTAGATTCTCCCATTTCCGTCGTCGTCATCGCTGTGTACGAACCTCTTCTATGCCTGAACCTGTAGGCACAGTTTTGCCGTTTCTTTTGTGTTTTGAGTGCGCGAGGAGCTTGAGTGATGAGCTCAATACTTCCCTTTCAACGGGACCACTCGACTACAATCGTTTATTGCTTCAAAAACGCCCTACCAGCCCGAGCGCGCACTTGCGAGCAAGCACCTATGCCTGCTTTTTTGTGGCACCAGACCGGAAATAGGCCCCTCCGCGTTGCGGAGAAAAGGAGAAAACTACCCGGCATGTGATATATCGAAGGCCGCCGAAGAAAACGCCGCGAGCCGCCCCCGTCTCCGGGAGAGAGCGCGCAGCTTTCGTCGCGTTGTCCACAGTCGAGTTGAGAGGAAACGATTATGCGCGATTTCTCATCGCGCGTAGTTTCGTTAATTGTGAACGGATTTTCATAATTCTTGCGGGAGGAGATTTCTGGGACAATAGACTTTATCCCAAAATACATTACTAGCAGTCGATGGCAAGTGTTGCAGGGTCCCTTTAAGAGCCATCCTCGCCCTGGACCGCAAGGGGGCATTCGACAACGTGGCACCTACTGCAGTCCTACAGCGCCTAGCCGGAACGGGATGTTAACAACAAAATACAATTACATCGCGAACTTTCTCTCGAACTGCGTGGCAGTGCTCAGAGTTGGAGACGCCTCCTCAGCCCCCATCCACCTCGGAGACAAGGGGACCCCTCAGGGGTCAGTGTTATCCCCCCTCCATTTCAACCTAGCTATACTTGATCTTCCAAGACGACTCAACGAGGTTCCCAATGTAAAACACGCCTTGTACGCCGTTGACATCACAATTTGGACTGGCTCTGATTCACTGGGTGGCCTTCAACACAGCCTTCAACAGGCAGCCGAAATTGTTAACCAATATGCCCAGGAATGCGGCCTTTCCTGCGCCCAGAAAAGATCAGAGCTACTACTAGTCATGAAAAAAGGCACCGCCAAGGACTTCAATGACATTCAGATCAAACTGGACGGCCACACCATAAACCCTTGCAAACACCTCAATATTCTCGGGTTCGATAATCCAAGCGGATACCAAGAACACTATCCTGGTGAACTGCCTTAAGCACTCAGCAGAACAAGTAACGCACATGATTCGCAGAATCTCGAACAGACAGTGCGGCATGAAGGAGCAGGGCACAATACGACTCGTGAAAACATTAGTCATCTCCCGGATAACGAACGCAACCCCTCACACAGTCCTATCCAAGACAGAACTCCAAAACGTAAATGTCATCCGAAAAGCCTACAAGCACACTTTGGGATTACCCATGAGTACCTCCACGGCCCACCTGCTCAGTCTCTGCCTTCACAACACGGCCGAAGAACTAATAGAGGCCCACCTCGCAAGCCACAAACTGTGGTTAGGCTTGTCCACTGCGGGGCGACTACTGTTGGCAACATATATTTATATGTTGCCAACAGGGATCAGGGGAAACGCAAACCGCTGACGCTTCCACCAGAAATTAGAAAGAATGTATACGTAACAAACCTCTCAAGAAATGTGCACCCAGACCATCATGAGAGGAGGAGAAAAGCCAGAGCAGCGGCACTCGACAAGCGGTTTAAGACCCCCCAGCGTGTATACTGATGCCACCCAATTACCAGCGTTACCTAGGGGCAGCGGTTGCACTGGTAACCTCAAGGGATTAACCTCTCACCAGTCTCACAATTGAGACCGGTTCCTTCCAGGAAGCGGAAGAAGTGGCGATCGCCTTGGCAATAACAGAAACCACCGCGATTACGATAATCACCTATTGTCAAGTGGTATGCAGAAGCTACGCGGGTGGTGCGGTTTCTTCAACACCACTGTGCCTCCTGTGCAAAACCCCTCCCTCTCGCACGGTCAGAATCGTGTGGACCCCTGCCAACTCAGATCTCCCGGGCAACGACACAGCCCATGCATGCATTAGCCCGCGCATGCATCGGACCCCAGAGGAGGAGCACAGTCCAATGCCGATTGAGACGTTCCAGGAAAAAAATTGGCCGCGTATCTGCTCCTTTCGTTGCAAATGCCGTCAAAAGACGATAGTGTTTATCGGCTTTTGAGAAGTAAATGCCTCCCTTCGCTTTCCCGCTCACCTCTCATGTTGTTCCTCTTGCTTCGCGCTCCTCCCAAGGTAAAGACGCCAAAGGTTTGCTTAAATCGTTTTAAATTTCCCGCGTTCCACTGGGCCAAACCGGGTGTCTCGATGCGAACGCTGCCGTACGGCGAAGACGCGCGTTAATGGAGGCGCCCTACTTCAACGTTTATAGAACCGCATTTCCCTACTCCACGTGCGTTGCAAGCAGAACGTGGAACCTATCTAGTGGAACCTTGCGTAACTGTTGCCGGCTGATTTATTAAAATGGCTCCAGAAGCTATAGTGGCGCGGGCGACAACAGGCGACGGCGGAGTGAATTCTTTTTCTGCAGTTGATGAAGTATTTAATTTCCGAATAGTCAAGCATGTTTGATTTCTTTATAAAGGAACACTGCAAATATCATTTCTGTATTGATTTGTTGTCTCATATTTGCGTAATGTTTTGTTCTTCTTGAACAATGTTGACAAGTATGAACATTACACCGGACATAGACGGGTAGATTTAGCTGTGACTATATAAGACTATTGCGCAGGCATTGTTTTGCTTTGGCCGTGTGGCTGAATCAAGTCACAGACAGACAGACGGACAGACAGGCATACAGACATACAGACAGACCAAAATTTCTGGGTTTAAGTAGCCCAAGAAAGACTATCGTCTTTAATAACCGAATGTTATAGATTAGGTAGGAGGACCTTCTCCACTCCCAATGCAGTTTGTCTAAAATGCAGGAAGACACATAAAGACGAATTCAAACAAACACCTTCCAAAATCCAGCACGACTAAATCATCTATTCCCCACAAAATACTACACGGAGTGTGCGTTTTGCGGCAATCCAGGCACACTATCACATCGTCTGGGAGCGCGACCGAAACCCCGACCTTTGCCCCATTACCAACCCTTCCCATGAGCAGTGGGAGAGCATGTTATCTAGCTCGAGCATCGACGTCCAGATGATCTTGGTTGACCGAGCGGACAGAGCCAGGATTGCCCATGGACTTCCGGACTAGGAAGCCACCCCACAATTTATTCTTGCTCAGTAAAGTTTCTTCTTCCTCCTTTGCCTCTTCCTCCCCAAAAACGGAAACGGCTCTCAAGCTTTACCTTTCTTACAACGCACCATCACACAACTCACGCACCTCGTGCGACGCATCGCCCACTGCCGCTACGGTTTTCAGGAGAAGGAAACTCCCAGAATAACGCAAGCAGTTCTGATAAGTCGTCTAAACTACGGCAAACCATACCCGGCTCTCAAATCCGCAAAAAAAAAAAAAAAAAAACTCAACACATTCATCCGCCAAGCCTACAAAACTCGCCCTAGGCCTACCCCCTCAATATCCAACCGCAAGTTGCTCCAACTAGGAGTACACAACACCGTGGAAGAATTGCACGAAGCTCATAGTCAGGAGTCCCAAAACATCCGTCCCAAGCTCACACCTACCGGACGATATACATTTACACGCCTCGGATATACAGTAGCACCCGAAGAAGACCAGCCACAACGTGTGCTCCTCCACATCCTCCAACACATTCGGGTAGCTCCCGTGCCGCGGAATATGCACCCCCATTACAACAAAGCACTCCGAAAAGCACGGGTTGATGGGTTACGAAGAAGCATGCAGGGAACCTTACGACGCGCTACACCGACGCCGAAAGCTACGCCGGCAAACCCGCCCCCGCTGTCACGGTGACGGACCACCAGGGAACCGAACTCACAGCCGCCACGATATGCGCCACTTCTACAAACACCGCTGAGGAATTTGCCATCGTCCTAGCAGCCACAATAAAGAGTGAATACATCACAGTCCTCACGGACTCGCAAGTAGCATGCCGCAACTACCAGCTCGGCCACATATCACCCTTTGCCCGCAAGATCCTTAATACCACTGGTTCTCGAATAGGGGTCCGCGAGGGAATTTCAGGGATCCGCAAAGCCCTCCCCGATGCTCTTCCGGAACCCTCCCACCTCATTCTTCTTTTTGCTAAACCTTGCTGGAAATGCGAAATAGTGACTTCGCTGCATGACGTACGTTGAATTTCTCCGCGTAGCCCATGTTTCTCCGAGCCAGGGCGCAGCTGGCCACCACGGCAGTGTACAAGATGGTGGACTGGGACAGTGGCTGCTCAAAGCGGAAGTACAGCGTCCTCCGGCTGTACAGCGCCTCGGCTGTGGGTCTCCTTATGTACGCGCTTTTGCTGGTGAGCCTGCGGAAACCAACCTGGCGGCGACAACTGGAAAGAGACCACCGCAAGGGGGTCTGCACTTGCCTCGGCCTGCCCCATAGTTCGCCGTGCGAGAAGACGCTGGCTAGGGAGGGGGCGTGGACCCTCGCGATGACGGCTGACCAGCGGGCGCTTGGCCAGATTGACCGGCTGCGGAGCGCCCAGGGAGGCAGCCCGCTGCTGCAGCGGGTGCGGAGCCACCACCACTCGCGCATGGGACGCATGCTGGCGCTCTACGAGGAGGTGGTGGACCGTGTATGCGGGCCCTGGAGGCCCGGCTCCTGCTCTGGCAGCTAGCGTGAGGCGGGACATCCCGGGTCCGCGCAGCAAGCGGCGGACGCCCCACTGCGGACAATTGAAGCTGGCTCGGGGCGTCGTCTGGGGTGACCTAGACAGCCACGCCCTACTTTACACGGACGGCTCGGTGCGGCCGTAGCAGGGGTCGGCCGCAGCGGTCGCAATGCTGGGAGAGGCCATCCAGTAGACATGGCTGCCCTATGCCTCATCTTCGGCCACAGCTGAGCTGGTGGGTGTCGTACTGGGCCTGGACCTGCTGCTGGAGATGGAGCCTTTTCCCGAGCGCTGCGCCCTGCTGGCTCCCGGGTGGCCCTGGTGCATCTACGGGACGGAGACTCGCCCTCCCTGTTGGTGCGAGGTATCCGGGAGAAGGCGGCGCAGCTGGCGGACCGGGGCACTCGGCTGTGCTTGCAGTGAGTCCTTGCCTACATCGGGCTGGATGGCAACGAGCTGGCCGCCGGGGCACACGCGCTGCCTCCGTCGGACACGGTGGCCCAAGCGGCAGCGGACGATGCCCGCCTGCTCATCCAGCGACACCTCCGCACCAGGCATCCAGACCTATGGTTGCGTGTCGGGGGGGGGAGGGGGGGGGGCGCTGCCTGTGCGGTCGTCACGCCTACCTCGTCGACTCCGTTCGGCCATCCTGCGACTCTGCGTGGGGGATGCGTAGACGGCAGAGCGTAAACACCGACTGCGGCGGGTGGCCAGCCCCGCCTGCACTCACTGACGAGCGCCCGCGCAGTTTCTGCCGCACGTACTGAACGAGAGCCCCAAGTTTGCGGCAGGGCGGGCGGAGCTGCTGGCTGTGCTTCATGGAGTGCGGCCACTTGAGGAACTGCTTTGGCCCCCGGGCAGGGCTAGGGAGCGGGACCAAGTGCTCGAGGCCCTGGGTGCATGCCTGGGTGCCTCGGGGCTACACAGTACACTCCACTACAACGCCATCTAACCGGCCAGATTGTAGTGGAGTGATGCTGCGGATATAGCTGTTCTGTGTGTGTGCGTGCATATGCGTGTGTGGGTGCGTGTGCGTGTGTTTGTGTCCCTTGTGCATGTATGTCGTACACTCACGTTTAGTTTATATGTATAATCTGTGTTGCTACTTTGCACAATTGTTTAACTCCTTTTTCCCCTTTGTCTTTTATATATGGTCCCTGTTAACATCCCATTTGGGTTGTATATATGCACTAGTGTTAACCTTCTCGCCTATCCCCCTATTCCTGTGTAATCTTTCCTCCCTATCCCACCTCCCCTACAACAGCATGCTTCCGGTGTCCGCCCCTAGGCGAGACAATTTACACCTGCTAGTGAAATTTTCCTCTCTTCCTAATGATCAATAAATACCTACATGCATAGCCCATGTCCTGAAGTTGGCTTTCTGCACGACACGCAAGCCATGCGAAAAAGCCAGACACGCAAAACTCTAGGTGACTCGTGGCTGCAAGAGCAAATTGTTCGGCAGTATTACACGCATTGGTATTACAGTCAGGCATAACAGGCGGGCATTGAATAAGTATGTTGACGACATAAGCTGCAAGTGAGAATTGTTTGATATTATGACACAATCAAAATTAGTTCATCGTGGGGCAGGTGAGTAGCAGGGGAGGGAAGGGAAGGGGGGTGTATCGGTGTCGGAACAGCCCCAGAAATTTTCTAATCGCCCCCCCCCCCTGCTTTCAGTCTTTTTTCATATTTACACACGGACTTGATATATTAATATGTTAGAACGAAAAAAATGACAAGGATGAAAAATGACTGCGACCATGTTTGGTACAGGCATTCTTTCTTTTTAGTTTTCGTTTACTGGTGGCACATAATACCCCCCCCCCCCCCCCCTTCCACGAAACGTATTTCTGGCTACGGCACTCTCGTAAGGTCACCCATCACCTTTTCAAGTCTGAAAGGGGTCGTCGGCATGTTCATGGTTGAGAACCATTCCGCAGCTTCCCGACATTTATATCGTTTGGATCCCTGGACACGAGTACCTCGACGGAAACGAGGCGGCACACGCCGCTGCCAGAGTACACACCCTCGGGCCATTTACGAAGAAAGTTGAGACACGGAGAAGACCCCCCCCCCCCCCACACACACACACACTCAATGGTTACGCGGACATCCTCTCGCACTTGAGACACGAGCGTCAACAGTACCCAACTCCCACCTTTTCCGATCCGAAGCGACCACTCTTCGCCGGCTCCAGACCACCCTCTTCCACCATATCTACCCCACCCAAAATTACAGTGCCAGCCACTTTTGCCCCCAGCCAGGCACCCTTTACCATCTGGTATGAGAATGCCCACAATCCCCCTACCTCACACCCAATCCCCGTTCCACGTACGAGCAGTGGGTGGACAGGCTGTTTAGCTCGGACTTCTCGAATTAGCACATGCTGATAGAGAGGGCACGATCAACCAGCAAGGACCAACCAGGGCATCCTGGACTAGCGGACGCCCTCCGCCTGGCCGTTTCCCTCACCGTCCTGCACCATTGAGCTCGAAATTAAAGATGTTTATTCTCCTCTCGCCATGCTTCACGAAACGATTACTACCTACCATAACAAAAACAAGCCAGCTGAAAATGCGGTCAAAAACAAAACAAAGGCACCTAGTGGTCCGGCGCTATATGGTGGCGCATTCTAGGAGGACTGACGGTAAAGAAGGCGTTGTGCAGTCCGCTGCAGACTAAACAGCGCACCAACGTTCGCTTGAAGATCTGTCCTTGTTACGTCATCGCAGACGTCACGAAACACACGATTTGGCTGGAGAATAGAAATTCAAACTTAGATTGGTTACTGTAAAGTTCCAAGAGAACGCCCTCCCCCGCAACATCGCCCACCCCCCTTTAGGGGTGCGATATTAAATTTACCTAAAGACCCCAAAGATAGCCCGCCCACTGAAATCGCGTTAGCCTCGATGCTTTCGAAAGACCGGGGAGCTCCCTCCGCGAAAACGTCCCGCGGCCGCGACCACCGCCGATGGCTCGATTTCGAACAAAGAGACACAACCGATCCGAATTTACTGGCAAGAGGATGAAGAAGGGGTAGTAGATGGGAAGAATACAAGAGCGGGGAGATATCTTCTCTGCATCATTTGACCGGTGCGGCATCTCGACAAGCCTTGACACCTGCAGGGGCGCCTTGTCTATTCAAGGTGACGGTAGTGGCGACACCGTGGACCCCTAGCCCATGTGGGTTAGACCCACCCACGCCCCAGGCTGTGCGTGGATTTGCCGTGTCCGGGGAAAAGGGCATCCTGGTGGCTGAGCCACAGTCAGGGTTGTTTTGGACCTTCACGGCCGCCTGGCAGCGGCAACACGCTACTTTGGCCCCCGCTTCTCGTAGACGGTGCCCCAGTCTGACCCGTCCTGGGGGGAATCAGCCAGTCGCCTTTTCCTGTCCTCTGCACTCTTTCTCTTTCCTATTTTCCTTCCTAACGCTGTCCTGTCGTCTTTTCTCTTCCACATTTCTCCATTCTTCTCCAGGCGGCAAGGGTTAACCCTGTGCGAGGACATCACCCTACATTCCGACCATAGGGTTATAGAGGCGAGGTAAAGTTAACGTGAGCTTCAAAGCCACGTTCCCTTGTTGGGCTCGGTAGTGGGCGACTGGCCTTGCCACCGAATTGCTTCCATGTTCTATGCCTATCATCTCAATTCTCGCAAAACACCCTGATCGACCTCCTAAAAGGGGTCTCACCGAAGCACTCCGCACCCAACCACCTCAGGCAGCTTTCAGCAAATACCTGGTTGTACACTCAACCGACGAAAAGCCTATCACCGACCTGTCAGTCTTCTTCATTGCCAAGTGTATTGAAAACATTGTTGGGAAAGACTACAATGCCAAAAAGATGCCCTCTGGAGACCTCCTTGTTGAAGTTATGCGAAAAAACCAAAGCGAGAACCACCTGAACAAGAAAAAATTGCCAACTTGACCGTCACCGTTACGCCACACCGCACGCTACACACTGTCGAAGGTGTTATCTCTGACAAAGAACTCCTCCATGAGACAGATGACGATCTCCTTGAGGGACTGCATGACCAAGGTGTTGTTGGCGTCCGTAGAATTATTATGAGAAGAGATGGAGCAGATAACAAGACCCGACACAGCATCCTAACATTTGCTAGCTCTACCCTGCCCGAGACAGTGAAGGCAGCTTTTATTAGGTGTAGTGTAGGCGCCTACATTCCAAACCCGAGACGATGCTTTAAATGTCAACACTACGGTCATGGAACTCTAGCATGCCGTGGCAAGCTCACCTGTGCGAAATGTGACGAAAATGACCACTCTTCTGATAAGTGCAAAAACACAATCATGAAATACCCGAACTGAAGTGGCTCACACGCTGCATACTCACTATCTTGCCCATCTTTCAAGAAACTGGCGACGTTTGGTTAGTACTGCGACACAGTGCAGCTTACCTGATGTGTCGCTGTCATTAGCCCCCTCCGAGCAGCCACCAACTCCTGCCTCTACAGCAGAGGTTGTGGTGGTTTCTCCTCTTGCTGGGCTGCCATCCACAGCCGAGCACCCCACCGCAACTTCTGCGGCGGAGCCCGTGGAGGACGTGGTGACGGGCGCTGTTGGGACTGGTCCGGCCTCTTCCAGTCCAGCTCTGTTGGGCCGCACGACACCCGAGGTCTTTGGGAGCATGAACACAGGGGGCCCCACACGTACTCCTTCCCTTCCCGCACCACAGGTTCCGACCAAGAAGCCTGCGGCCACCTCAGGAACCAATCCACGAGGTGGATGTCGCAAGGACACCATTTCGGTGCCGCCTGAATTGTCAGACGAGGACATGGACACTTCGGCATCTCAACCTGCGCAGCACGAGCAAAATGAGCCCCGCAGCACTTTTGGCCGTGGTAAAAAACCACCTCCTCGTATCACAGGCCCTAAACAAGACTCACTGTCATGAACCAAAATAGGCAATTTCACAACTACATTTTTATTTTCTTTAAGCCATAATTGCTGTTAAAAACATAGTTCAATGGAACTGTAGGGGTCTCATAAAAAAACTTAGATGATGTATATGACCTCCTTAATAAACATCAATCCAGTATTGCTTGCCTACAAGAGACACACCTGAATCCCAAGCAAAGTAACTTTCTGAAACAATACACTGTCTTCAGGAAAGATAGAGATGCCTTTGCTCATTCATCTGGCGGGGTTGCCATTGTGACGCAAAAATCCATTCCATCCTAGTCCATTAGACTACTCACCAGCCTTGAGTCAGTTGCTGCCCGCGTGATCATTTTTGGTCAGCTGATCACGGTATGTTCATTATACATTCCCTTGGTGGATGAGCTTCCTGAAGCATTTATCTTAGTTGGAGACCTAAATGCACACAACAAACTCTGGGGTTGTGGGAGAACTGACGCTCGTGGCCGCTTGATGGAAGATTTCCTAGTATCATCTGGCGCGTTTTTGCTTAACATAAACAGCCTACGTATTATAACATCACACACAACACGTACTCACACATAGACTTGGCAATACGTTCTGCTGTTCTTTTTCCACTGGTTGAGTGGCAGGTGGATAAAAAAACCCTTGGAAGTGATCATTTCCCAGTATTTCTGCGATGCCTAGACAGAGACCCCTACACTCCCATCTAAACGAAAAGGTTGAAAGAAACCACTGCAGACTGGGAGAAATTTAAGCAGAAACCTCCACTCACACACACTTCCATAGAACACTTGGGTATTGATGAAGCTTTAACTTTGTCACAGCACATATCCTTGACGCTGCAGAGAACTTCATTCCTCAGACTTCTGGTAACACAAGTAATATAAGGCGGTGCTGGTGGAATGAAGAGTGTCGACAAACACGCCAGGCACAGAACAAGGCGTGGGGCATTCTTTGCTGGTACCAAGGAGGTTGTATAGTTCTATACAACCTCCTTGGCTGGTACCCAACTGCGTACAGCCTTGTAGCGTTCAAGCGCACCAAAGCAATGGGAAGGCGCATTCGCCGTCAGGCTAAAAACAATAGCTGGAAGTCCTTCTTAACTTCAATCAATTCTTTCACCGATAGACGAAAGGTTTGGAACAGGATAAGAAAACTTAATGGACAAAGTACACATGGCTTACCCCTTGTTAACATCCTTGGTGGCACCCTAGAGGACCAGGCAAACGCGTTGGCACAACACTTCGAACACGTCTCAAGCTCTTCACATTACACAAGGACATTTATACACTACAAAAGGTCAGCTGAGCGTAAGTCCATAAGTGACCACAAGCAATCGAATGAATCCAATAACTCTCCATTCTCCCTTCACGAGCTCATGACTGCGTTGGCTGGTTGCAAGTCTTCGGCGCCAGGTGCAGATAACATTACGTACAGCATGATCGAACACCTTCATACAGACACAATCAATACTCTCCTGTTTTTATTTAGCAGAATATGGCATGCTGGGCACTTTCCTAAGGCATGGAAACGGGCTATCGTTGTGCCACTGCTGAAACAGGGAAAGGATGCCTCCTGTGTTTCAAGTTTTCGTCCAATTGCCCTGACCAGCTGCTTGTGCAAGCTGTTCGAAAAAAATTTACACCATCTTCCCGCGAGGGGGGGTAGATGCGACGCATCGGTGGTTGCCGTTGCGTTTCCGTTATGTTAGCGTTGTCAGCGTGTGGATCGCTGTTGTTGTGTATCCTATTTACTCAGCATGTTCACCCCCGATGCGTCGCATCTACCCCATGGTTCCCCTCGCGGGAAGATGGTGTAAATTTTTAACCGAGCGCAAGCTGCGCGCTAACGCACAGCTGGCACGGCGACGGGAGCGAGCGCAGCCGAGCGCAAGCTGCGCGCTGATCGCGCTGACGCACAGATGGCGCTGCGGTGAGAGCGGCAGAGCGCGCAGCTGCCGCGGCGACGAGAATGGGGGAGGGATGCGGACTACGCCGCGACAACGACGCGGGACAAGGCGAGTTAAAGAGATGCGTTGCATCTAAAATGGTTAACAAAGGTTACTATACTTCCTGGAATACAATGGTATTCTTGACAGCTGCCAGGCAAGTTTTCCGTCGGGCAGATCAACAACAGACCAACTTGTCACCTTTGAATCCTATGTGAAAAATGCCTTGGTTAACGAGCAGTTCTGTATTTCCATATTTTTTTGATCTAGAAAAAGCATATGACACTGCCTGGCGCTACGGCATCCTGGGGGACCTCAAATCTTTTGGTATTTGTGGGAATATGCTTAACACCCTTGAAAGTTATCTGTCTGAAGGAACATTCAGAGTGAGGGTCGGGGCTGCAGTATCCGCACTGTATATGCAAGAAAACGGTGTTCTTCGGTGGAGTACTTAGTTGCACACTTTTTATAGCTAAGATGAACACATTTGGAAAAGCTCTGCCCCGTAAAATTTTTTACTCCATTTATGTGGATGATGTTCATATCAGTTTCCGGTCCTGTAACCTGTCTATCTGTGAACGCCAGTTAGAACTTGCCACAAACAGGCTTGTAAAATGGGCCGACAAAAATGGCTTTATGCTAAATCCTCAAAAGAGCCCATGTGTCTTATTTTCCAAGAGGTGTGGTATTCACCCTGAGCCCACCGCCCAGCTCAGTGGAGTAGCTGTGCCTGTGAAGAAGGAACACACGTTTTTAGGCATTGTGCTAGATGAAAAGCTGTCATTTATCGCACATATAAAGCTATTTAAAATAAAAGGTATAAAGGCAATGAATATCCTAAAAGTCGTATCCCACCCCTCCTACGGCGCAGATAAGATGTGCCTACTGCGTCTCTACAACACTTTGGTGAAGTTGCGGTTGGACTATGGGAGCGTAGTATACCGCTTTAAAGATGCTTGACCCAGTGGTGCCTGGAAGACCAGCGCTTATACACATACCTATTGTATGCCGTGAAGACAACATCCGTAAAAAAAAAATCACCCTTCTTTGTTCATTGCCAATGACACCTCCGGCATGCACTCGTTTCTCAGTCGGCCCTCTATATCTATGCCTTTTTCACTGAGAGTGAAAATGCAAGCTGAGGAGCTTGGGATTTCTTTGAGCGAGACTTACAAAACTTCGATCACAGACCTTGTTGCTCCTTGGGAAATGTCCCCGGTTTCTTGTGATTTATCTTTTAGAGCCATTAACAAAAGCTGTGCACCAAGAGAACTCATCTTGCAGCACTTCCTACACCTACGACACAAATATCCTTACACGACGTTTTACACAGACGCCTCCAAGTCCGCCCATTCTGTGTCATGCGCTGCACATGGCCCAAACTTTGCTATCACAAAGACAATGAACAAAAATACCAGTATTTTAAATGCAGAGCATTTCAGTAACTCACGATGTCACCCGCGTTGGCGTCCGTAGTCCGCACGCTCACTGCGCATGCGCGTCGAGTCGAGGCGAAAGCGAACACTCTCTCGCGAGGGGCATTGGATTGGATTCGAACACTCTCTCGCGAGGGGCATTGGATTGGATTCGATTGGATTGGCTTGGATTGGATTGTCTTGGCTTGGCTTGGCTTTGCTTGGATTGGATTTGGATTGGATTGGATTGGATTAAAGTGGATTGTGTTGGATTGTGTTGCGTCATAGCCGCGGCACGTTGCGTCATAGCCGCGGCAGACGCGCTTGGGCCGGCGCATGTGCAGTACTCTCTCTTCCGCGGTTTCCTCTCCTTCGGGCACGCTGCGCATATAACCGGTGTGCCTTTCTCCGGCCAAGCAACATCCACGGTTGGCTCAAACACCTAGAGTCCACGCCGCTTTACAAGTACGCCAACGTCGTCGACTGGGACCGGCTTACGCAGTCCCCTCAACGTATATAAGCGGCGGAGCGCGCGTTCGGAATTCAGTCAAGGGCGTCTTTGCTTGGCTTTCGCTTCACGTGACGCTTTGCTTGACTCGAGTAGATGCGACGCATTTACTCGAGTTCCCCCCGTGAGAAGATGCGGGCGGCTTTTTTTTACATCTGAGGCACACGGCATTCTAACCACTGTGGAACACATACAGAAACCAGAATACACAGTTCCATTATTTTTACACACTGCCTGAGTGTATTACTAGCTCATGCTCGGTCCGGATCCCACGAGACAATCCTTGCAATGTTCAGTTCTCTCTCCCACTAGCTCTTCATTCCGGAAAATCAACAAGAAACTTCATTTTAAACCATCTTATAAAATCCATAGTGTCTGCCTAAGCTCTAAAATTCTCTTTAGTAGTGTGCTGGGTACCTGGGTACAGCGGAATTTCGGGCAAGGAAACTGCTGACCAGAAAGCCGCTGTGGCGGCTCTCCCCAGTGTTGTAGATATCCCACATGTTCCCTACCTAGACATGAAGCCACTAGTTCGGAGTATGATTCGGAGGCGCTGGCAGGTTCAGTGAGGCACACAAATTGAAAACAAACTGCACAGTATAAAACCCCACATAGGGAAATACAACTCAGAGAAACGGAACAGGTTCACAGGAATATCAATATGCAGATTAAGAATAGGTCACACACACGCTACACACTCATATCTTTTAAACAGAACCCCACCACCAGCTTGTGAGAAATGCGGACGAAGACTTACAGTCCTCCACGTATCGATTGAATGTTTGGCATACCATGACGCAAGGAAAGGACACTTCCCCGAACTATACACCTATACGATACCCTTACACCCATCATTGCTTTTATCTGATCAGTCCCCCATCAGAAGTGAACGCCTTTTAGCTACCTCGCTGACATTGGATTTTTGGCACTCATTTCATACCATGTGTGACATCAGGGCCACCCGATGCAAGTAGTGAGGGTGGTTTTGAGCTTTTCCATAACCTGCCAGGGACGTCACTGCCATCCGTGTTATGTTATTACGCCCCCAGCACACACCTAAACATCGTCATTGTCATCTCCCATCTAATTCATCTCCGCTTTTTAGAGTAAGGGCCCTTTACACCCATATATACACTATTTTTATCAAGTACAGGACAATATAAATATATTGTATATAAATCCCTGGGCGTGGTGCCCATGGTTGTGAAATCTTTTTTTTTTTTGCGGGGGGGGGGGGGGGGTGTCCTAATCCTACTGGGAGGTGTTACGGGTTATAGGGGTGTGTGTATAAATCCTTGGGACGGAGTTGAGTTCTTACGTTGTTGAGTTCTTAAAGGGGTCCTGAAATACCTTCCGCCGATGCATGGATGTACATGTACCCAAATAAAGCAATGTATTTGCAATCTCCTCCCGCAAGAATTTTGTTAAAGCGATGAGTATTAGCTGAGAAATCGTAAATCAAAAACCGCGCATTATCGTCGCTCCGCGTTTCCTCCTCCTTTCGGCTTACTCTCCGCTGTTGACGGCGCGCGAGCCTTGCCTCCCATGATGCTGCGCTCCGCAGCGGTGACGTACTTCCGCTATTGCGCTGCTCAGACTGTCGTCTGCTACGGGCAAGCTTTGTTGACACCATGAATCCCGCAGTCCGCTCAAGGCTGGAAAAGCGAACGAAAAATCTGGCCGCATGTATGCGGCGGCCTGGCCTTGCCCTTTCGCGGTGTACATTGCTGGCGGCACATGACTTTTTATCGGCGGCGAACTCGCAGCCGCACGGGGAGGGCCGTGCGCTCGTTCCCTTGATGCACCGCGCACTGTTTATCCAAAAAGCGCCGTATCAGATGTGGCCCCGCTGGTGCCGGGTCTTATTTTGCGGCGGTGGTAATTCCTGCCGGCGGCATGTGAAAAAGTCATATTAAACCGATATAGAACAAGTGCACAAAACGCTTCAATCATGTGACCAGTTCAGCTTGGGGCGACGCGTGGTGGAGAGCGGCAACGTTGGCAAAACATGCTCCGTCGCGGCTCTGAGCTTTCTAGCGCTGGAGCGAGCGCCATTTCTTTGATAATCTCAAACATCGGTTGCCTTGGCAACAAGGCACAAACCACTCCAGAAGTCAGTTACGGTTGCGTGATCCCGGTTCAGCTTGGGGCCCCACTTCGCGACATGTGGGCACTGCAGGCGTACCACTCACTCCCATTGGGAAGTGCGAGATGCGTTTGGCATTACAGGAGGCGATGGTGTGTGTGTTGTGGACGCCTTTGTTTCGCGGTGAAATGTGACGTTATGCTTTTGCGGGCGGATAGTGCTTCCCATGGTCTGGATTATCTTTCTCGAGCGACGTACGACTCAACCTCGCATGGGGTACGTGCAGTGTGCGTGGCTAAAAGCCATCGGCTTGTGCGCCAGAGTTAAGTGACTTGCTGTTCGTCCCCGCAAACCGCGCGCGAGGTGAGTAGCGAATTTACGACGGGCAGGAGGCAACCCATCCTCTGTCAATCGTGGTTCAGACTTTCAACGCATGTTGTGACGTTGTGTTCGTTAGAAACGCATCTCTGGATTGTTTTGAAGTTGAATAAAATGTATGCGTCAAACCCGGGCATTCGGCTCAGCGTTCTCTGCGATTGCACGAAAGAAGTGCCACGGGGCTTCAACGCTTTCTTTATGGAACGTACTCAGGTAAGAGAATATCCATGTCGTGTTATGGCCGTGTTGCATTCAATACAAACGGTTAAGCGTTTGTTTAACACTTGTTTCGTTTGTCGTAAAATGCCCAAGCACTCCGGCACTCCGCTGGCAGATCAGCCGGCGAGCCGACACTGAGCAGACGACTCATCTCTTTGCCGGAAGTGCGTGAAAAAGCCGCCCAATAGCAGGATGTCTAGCTCATGACGAACATCTGGGAATCGATGATGTAGACATGTGAAGATGGCGGCGTCCAAAAACACGAAGGGAAGGGTGAGAAAAAAACGACAAACTTTGCAACAAAAGTGTGAGCTTTCCGCTGGGCGTAAAAGAGTAATACTTGGCACAGAGGACGTTGACGACCCAATCTAACGGTTGCGCTAGTTCATTTAGTGTGCTCAAAATGCCTTTCAGGGCCCCTTTAAGTGTGGAAGGGCACGGCAAAAAGATAAAATAGGCTCAACCAGAGTTCTAACCAGAGAGCCGCTAAAAGTTGGGACGTTCATGCCTACTTTTAGAATGGGTTGTGTTATATAATTTGCCCCCAAATTACCAACACCGTACAGTGAAAAGAAAGTACTTTTATTGCATACGCAGATGTTCAATTCTAATAGAATCGGCGCCCGACAGATCTAGAAAAAAGCCACTCCTATGCAGAATTTGTTACCTCCCCTTGTATGCTGGAAAGAAAGGTGTTGTTTTTAGACGACGTGTTCGAAAAAAAAGCTACATCGAACTATGCACGCTGCATAGCAGGAATGTTTAGTGGCCTACATACGCCCAGCTTTCATATTTTTAAATCAAGAAATGTATTCACCTGCTCGCATTTTCCTTTCAGTTAAAAATGTCCGTGCCTCAGTTTTTTTTAGATCAAAACTATTATGCTACATCGCTCACTTCTGCTGAGGACCCTGTTCAGTAGGAATGGCAGAGACATAACCTTGGAAATAATTTCTAACGGTGAATTCGCGAACGGACTTCCCCATGCTCATCGCTGACAAATGCGTTCACAGCAAGCTCTCCTAAAATAAAATCACAGGCATGCGCAAACCTCGTCATAAAAGAGCACAAAAATGAGAATAGATGCGAAAATGAATTCTCAGAACACAAAAACGACACGGACGCCAAAAGTTTGCTTACAGATAAGGATCAAGCGAAAAAAAAATTTAAAGAAAAACATCAAACACGTGTTTGCTCTTATAATGAACCGTATTTTTTTTTCACTGCAAATATTCGCAAATGAAAAGAAAATCATGAACACCAAGTATTTGGCGGTAATTACCATGGGCGTTTTTGAATGCCTGACCTGACACGAGCGAGCTAGAAACGATCGTGGTGTCATCTTGCAAGACAACGCCAACAGAAACGTCCCGCTGCTTTTTTTTTTCGTTTAACCTGAACGTCAGTAACAAGTCTGACCTCCCCTTAAAGAACTTCCAGGGGCAGTGTACACGAACGAGTTTAGTAGTGATTGCTTATTTCACAAATCCTTGTCTGCGAAGATTAGTTTTTTCTCCCGGTTCAATGCAGCCGTATCGCTAGCCCTTTTGGTATAATTTTTCTCTCCTGGCACAACAACAGCTGATCGGCTTTTTCCATACTGCCGGAGCAGCGAATGGCGCAGAGAGTTCGTACCGCGCTGCAGCCGAGGCCGCCTCAGAAAGGTGTATCTACCCCTGTTTTAATGTGCAGGCACACGTGCGCCAAAAGTACTACGCTGCCTAATGAGGTCGTTCTCCGGCGAAAGCAAAACTCACGGGGGGACATCGGAGGTCACCGGCCACGTGTTGAGTCTGGTCAAATAGGTGAGCAGAAAAGGGCGACGGGGTGAGTAGAGATGTGTAGGGCGAAGAGGAGATTCTCCTCTCGTTTTTGTATAATGGTTCGCGCTACGCGCTACCTTTGAAAAATACAGGGGCCTTAGTTTCAAGGGACTCGTGTTGGCCCCTGTCGTGGGCCTCCGGTAATGCGCTATCTCTGTCACCCCGTTCCTCTCACAGGTGGCGACACTATCCGTACTCGTACCTTCGCAGCGAGCTCTGTTGATTGCTTCCTCAGCAGTGTTTCGAAAATATTACCTGATATTACCGTTCTTGATCGGACCTGTCCGAGAATAGGTATCTGCATTCAAAAAGAAGTTATGGGAATGCCGTCGCCTGGGTGACCAGCTCACCAAACGGGCCTGCGATGCGGAGTTTAGCTATCGGCAGGCGCACGTTCCGCGCTCGCTGCTACAGCCTTTTAACCAAAACACTCTGTCCCGTCAGCTAATCCGATTCAACCTTCGAATGGTGGATTATGTCTACAGTCGCCGCGGAGTGGCGAACAACTCGGCACGGTGTACCGTTGATTACGGGCTCACGCAGGTAGGGCTCCAGAAACTGCTTGCTATCCTCACTGTGATCTACGTGAAAGACGAGCTTGCCTTTCTTGCAACTTGCAGCGAAATTCCCTGTCTCGCTACACTTGCAACACGCAGCCTGTTTGCGCGTTTCAAAAGCTTTTTCCCGCGCTGCTCCTTAGCGTCTGCGCCCTTCTCATTTTCCCGGTCTGTTTCACTACCCGAAAATACGTTCTCGTAGCTCCACCGTCTTCCTGGGAAGCTCTGCCTTTCACCCCTGACTTGTGAGGCCTCTGCCTGGAGTCTTTTTATTTATTTATTTATTTATTTATTTATTTATTTATTTATTTATTTATTTATTTATTTAAAGAACTACTTCTAGCCTTGGGGCAAGGCTTTAAGCAGGAGTGGGCGATACAACGAAAGGAAACAGCACAACAAAGAAAAAAAAGTATATCATTCAAGCACAAATCAAGTACATTTCGGTGCGTTTGAGAGCTCACGCATAAATGATAAGACATCTGGGCATTGTACAACATGTGCAGGCAACAGGTTCCATTCGTGTGCTGTTCGGGGAAAAAAGAATTTTGGTAAGATTGAGTTCAGCATCTTTAGTCTTTCGGCTCCCGTGCGCCCCGGCATGCGACGAACGCGTCTCCGAGATGAGCTGCACGATCCGCAGTATTTGCCCCTGGCTGATCCTCCACCCAGAGCTTCACGTTTTCCAGCAGTCGGCGGTAAAACTATTCTAGACCGAAGCACTCAACCACCTTGTCGTGCTCTCCGAAAGAATTCGCTTCATTGAGCCAATCTTCCATGTTAGCCCTTAGCTTACCGGCAAACACCCAGTATGACCGGCCTTTAGCTCTCTCGGCTTCGCGGAACTTCCGACGAAACGCTTCCGCAGACAGCCTGTACTTACGCACGAGGCTCGACTTTCCTTTCCCGTAGTCTTCCGCCTCCTCTTTTTGGCAAGTGGGTCATCCCCCAGCAAAAGCGTAAGCAACCATTGCAGCCATGTGCCTCGGCTAAACTGGGCCTTCTCGCACGTACGCTCCAAGTTTGCCAAAAAAAAAAGACCGATGTCTTCTCCTACCTTGTAAGGTCTCATTAGGTCACTCATTCGTAACGTAGGCTGCTCAGCCGCCGCACACTGTACCCTACCGTCACTCTCACGCCTAGTTCGAGACGCCTTAACCTACAGACGCTTCGCCTCCAGCTCATGCTGTCGCTTTTCTTTCGCCTCCTCGAGTAGGCGTTTCTCTCGCTGGCGCTCAGCTTCTGCAGCCTGACGCCGTCTCCCGGTCATTGATCAGCTCAATCTACTCTGACAGCTCATCATCGTCAGCCACAACAGCTAGTGTAGCCTGTATCACCTCTGGCTTTTTCAGCGCGTCCGAAATATCCAAGCGCAACTTTTCTGCAAGTTCCAACAAATGCGGCTTTTTCAACGCTTTAAAATTCATGGGTGGTCTAGAGCACAACTTTCCCACTGCACGAAATTTGTTTTGCGGGAATAACCACGCGACAAAAACACGCCCTACCAACTATCCTCAGAATCATGGTAAAACTCAGTGAAGAAAGGTCCTGCCCTCACCGTTTACCGCCGTAAATTCTACGAAGTCGAAATCCGCCTTGCCGTCCGTGTTGTTGGATCTCGCACTGCTGACACCAGTTGCTACGACGTTCCCATCCCACCGCTGCCACCAGTTGTTACCGACGGGAAGGCGTGCCGAAACCATGCTCCGTTGCCTCCGTCATGCGTGGTAGCGCGGTGAAGAGCATTTTTGCTGCCTTGGTGACAGCGACGAGAAGCTGAAGGTAAACTTAACTGCTGTACTTCATGGCGAAAGATGAGCCGTAGCGATACAGGAACAATACCCTTCCGGGCGAGGTTACAGTACAGGATTCGAGCAGAGCGACAGCATCGATTCGCTGCTCCAAAACGAATTAATTTTGGGCTCGGAGGCCCCCAGTGTTAATGTCCGATGCGCTAATGGTCAAACAGTTCTCCTAGTGATTTTGCACACGGCCTGAGCACAGTACAGACAGACATAACACTCTTTCCGAGTTCGTAAGGGTCAAGCAGCAACGGCGCTTGTTAAGTCTGAGTGAGGGGGAGAGGAAATCTCGGCTGCAGCATCTGCCCCGCCGGGGCAAGTTTCCACTTGAACCGTTGGCTGTCGCTGCAATGACTTGAGTCACCGCCAACGAAGCGTCCACGCGGAAGACGCACGTAGTGGTAGGTTGTGCCACCAAGCACAGGAGCACTGCACGAAGCTTGCAGCACGCGCGAGAAGAATAGCGGCGTGCTGAATCGCAACACGGGCCAAGGCTACCAAACAAAAGAAGCAGAACGCTTTACGCTCCTATGAAGGCAATGACCAGAATGGGGTCTTGGGCACTACGCGTACGTTCGCCAAACCGAGTTACTTTCTGGGTCAGTTGGTCATGTGAATGATCAATTATTACAAGCGTGCCATGTTGTTCACCTCACCTGAACTTGTCTATATGTAGTTTTTTTATGTCGATGGAATGTCTATATGTGCCCTTTCACTGTATACTGGGTATTTATTATGCGAATAAACCACTTTTATTTTTAAAAACAGCCCACCGAAATAGCTCAGTTCATTCCAGTTCCGGCTGCCAAGCTGTGAAGGTGCGGAAAGGATGAGCTCCGATAGCTCGTTATCGGCGGCCGCCGGCCGCGGTTTATCTGTTTCTTCGAACGAATACCGTATTTTACTGCCTCCGCTGCCTCCGCTGCCAACTGGAAATGATCCGCTTAACACTGTGTTTTTGCACTGTGATGTGTCCGGGCGGCCATACCGCATCAACGATTTCGAAGACGAAATGGAACGACTGGGAGTGATCCAGGATGTGGCGTCGATTGGCGAATATCAAATGAACCATGTGTGGGCTGTGTAAACGCACTCCGCGGCAGCCCAGCACCGCCTAGTTGCTGCGAAAGAACTTCGTATCAAGGGCAAGAAATGTCTCGTGCTCGACCCCAAAAATGACGAAATTCGCACCAAGATCCACTGGCTGCCGTACCAGCTTGACGACGACATCGTGCGGAAGGCCCTCGAGCCTTTTGGAAAAGTTGACAGCATCACAAGAGAGACTTGGCCAACAAGCAAGTTCAAGGGAGCCCAAACGTCGATAAGGTCAGCAACCATCACCTTGAAAATGGGCACACGACTGAAACACTGCCGCATCAGCTGCGTATCCCGGGGGGCAATGCCCTTGTGATAATGCCCGCACGGTCGCCTTTGTGCCTGAGATGCAAGAGGAATGGGCATATCAGAAAGAACTGCCGCATACCACGGTGCTCCAAATGCCGGAGGTTCGGGCATGAAGCTCCGGATTGCCGGAAGACCTACGCGATGGTCACGGGAGGCGAGAGTGAAGAGGAAGACACGGAATCCCTTATATATGAGGAAGAAGCTGATGAGGCAGCGGTTATCCCCCCACTGCACGAAGACCAGCCGACGTCGGAGACAACGCAAAACCCGCCTCTAGCTTCACCACCTCCTGAGGTGTCAATGGAGGCGCCTCGGAAACCCGGAGAACACGGTGAGCCCGAAAAACCCCCGAAAAACAAACCTTCTGTCAGCATGCCGAGTACGTCGACCACAAAAGACACCGTGATAGGCGTAGAGCCTCAATATGGAGTCTTGCGAGAACAGGCGAAGGAAACTGCGCTGCCAGAAGGGAAAGCGGAGGGAGTGACTGACTTTCCAGCTTTGTCTCCGATTTAACCAGAAGCAGACTATGAAGTAAATGAGGCGTCGGGAAGGAAAACCACTCATGTAAAGAATAAGGGGAACGCGCCCACTAAAAGAAGGGCTCGCTTCAACCCCGCGCCACGCGTACCCATAGAAATACGACGTCGCAAGCGTTCCGTTTAACCCGCCAACGTAACTAGGCGCCACATTCGGAAATAGAAGGAAAAGAAAAAGAATCGTTATTTTCTGCAAATTTCCTTCCTCAAACTCGCAACCTTCAACTGCATAAGCCTTGTAGGCCGTATGCGCAAGCATGTGGCTCTTAAACCAGCTTTTACAGGAAAGAGTCCACATAGCATTCCTACAAGAAACAAAATTAGCCTCCAACGAGCAGCTAGATAGCGCGGCTCGATTCTTTCACAGTCGCTTTCACTGTCACTTCTCGCCCGCATGCGGGCGCAGAGCAGGCAGTGCAATCATGGTAAGGAAACGGGCGGCTCTAACCGTGTATCCGGAATATGAAAGGGATCACAGCGGACGTGTTTGCAGTGTCGATTTAATACTTCACGGCGAGTGAGCTTATCTCAATTCATGCACCAAATCACCCGCCGCAACGGAGAGAATATTTCACGAAGCTCAGGCAGTATCTTGATACCCCGGGATTCCGCACCGTTCTCGCGGGTGACTTCAACTGCGTACTTCAGGCGCGTGACTGCTCAAAAAGGAGGCCAGCTGACCCCAGTTTGAAGGAGTTGCAAAAGCTCTTACGCGATTTTGACTTGCGAGACGTAGCAGATGGCACACCAGCCCTCGCCCCTGCATTCACGCACCGGAAAGGGGACTGCCATGCGCGACTGGATCGTGTGTACGCATCGAGTGAGTTAATGTGCATGAACGTCTCCTCACGCCAGTGGCGTTCTCTGACCCCGGCTTTGTCACTGCTACGTTTGAGAATGGCGGCAACCGAAGGACCAAGGAAACTGCCAAACCTTCTTGGCAATTATGGAAACTCAACGAAAGCCTTTTAGATGAGGAGGATGTGGTTGCAGGGATCAAAGCTATAATCACGCAGGTACGAGAGCGGGGCGATGTAAACGCCATAGCGTGGGAAGAATTGAAAGAAGAGTGCAAAATGTTTCTTGTGGCGAAAGGACAGGAAAAAGGGGCTTTAAAAAGGGGAAGGAAAAAACGCTTTAATGCGCACGCTTCGAAGTCTCATTGAAGCGGAAAACTCCGAATCTGGAAAGTTTATGACAGATATTAGAGAGTGCAAAGGACAGCTCCTATCAATTTTGGAAGCCGACTATAAAGGCTTCCAAATAAAGGCCATGTTTATTTGGGAGTCTCGCTTTGAGCGAATGAGGAGGAGTAACCTGTTTCTAAGTTTAGCCAAAGGGGGTCTGGGATTGGTCAATGTTGAGGTGAAGCTCAAAGTTCAGAGGTACCTTTTTTTTTTTTTCGCAGGCAGAATAGGCATTTAATGTTGAACTCATTCGCCAAGCTCGTCTGTGGATTTTTGAGAGACTGGCTGGAAGATGCGGGTGTAGGACCAAGGTCACGAGTGCTAAAGTTTTACAGGGAGCTGGAACAGGCGGTGCGGTTTTTCGAAGAGAGGTTCTCACGGGATTACTTAATGGAAGTGAAAAGAAAATCACTGTACTGGGACACGATTGACATGCTTTTTCCAGCGCCGCTCTACCGGTCACGAATGGATAGTACATTAGTGTCAGACGTCTTGAAACGATTACCACGGTTTCCTGTTAAGGTCGCCGTCAAGGATTTTTTTATCAGGTTTCACGTGGAAGTTCTGCCGGTGAAGCCATGGCTGGCAAACAAAGGTTTCTTTTGGCCCACCCACTGTGATCTCTGCCCTTACTCAGGGTCCCTTCAGCACGTGTTCCTCTTTTTCACACACGCACCGCATTTCTGGCATGAGGTCAGATGAGCATTTCAAATTCCTCTGTATCCAACTTGGAAGGATGTGAAGTTTGTCACAAGTGAGGAATACCGAGATGACAAATGTGTGGAAATTGTTCTGCTGTTGGGATTGTATGCAATTTGGCGGTCTCGCACGGACCAAGTCCTTTGTTTAGAGGGAGCAAAGTCCGCGTGGACGCATTTTTGTGACGCGTTTGCCTACACCAGCTCTCAGTTAAAAATGCAGACAACCAGCTATTGAATAGCAAGTGGAAAGTAATGGAGGCGCAATTGCACAGACGCGTCCATCCGTGATTTCAAGATGAATCAGTGTATCTGTGTGTTGAACTTCACTGAGTGTACTATGTCAACGGTCTCTGCAACGGTCTCTGATGTATAAAGGCAAAGACTGCCTTTTTAATATGTACTGTCGGTCACAAAATAAAACGGACCAAGGGAGCGGTGGGGCCGAGCGCTTGCTGTCGAGAAAGCTGAGGGCGCATGCGTGTTCCAGTCCAGTCAATGCATGTCAGTTTTCTCTATCTCAGCCACAGCGCTTCATTTCTCTTGAATGTGGCACCCAGATGGCGCCGTCCGCGGTGCTCGGAACGAGCGGAACGATTTTGGGTGGTAGCCGATAGCGTGTGACATGCGCTTACGTGCGCAACGGCGCCGTTCATCTTTGCGATATGTTGCCGGCGCTCCTTTAATTGTCATCTCACTGACTGCAGAAAACTGGTGCTCAAGCAAGTCTGTGATAAAGAAGCAGTGCTGGTTGTTATGTGACGAGGATGCAGTTGATTTCAAGTACCGAAAACAACTGGGATGGTTTATTCGCTTCTTAAATAGGCGTTACAGCGAGTGGTTTACTTCAAGCCGATTAGGTGTGTGCAATCTTACCGTCATTGTCTACTATCTCGCGAATGCGTGGGAGAAGCGATTCGTAAAGAGACTTTACAATTTGATTGATTGTAGGGTTTAACGCGCCGACACAACGAAGGCGATGAGGCGCGCCGTAGTGCAGGGCTCCAGATTAATTTTGACCACCTGGGGATCTTTATCGTGCGCCGAAATCTCGTACACACGGGCGTTTTTGCTTTTCGCCTCCATCAGAAAAGCGGCCGCCGCGGCCGGGAATCGAACCCGCGACCTCGTGCTCAGCAGCGCAACGCCTTAGCCACTGAGCCACCGCGGCGGGTGGAGACTTTACAATTTCTGGACGGGAGCGAAGGCGTTCCCATTCCTCTGCAATTGCACTCCACAGCTCGTCAGCCATGCTGCCACAGTCATTTCTTTTGGCGAGGTGCATTTTCATTATTCACCAGACATTCTCGATGGGGTTTAGGTCTGCCCCGCACGGAGGCCACCGTAACTAAAGCCACGCGTGGTCCTCAAGGAGAGCGCTCACTGCTCGTACTGTGTGGACAGGGCTTCGGCCTTGTTGAAAAAAATCACGCCATATCCACAGAATGAATGATGATAAGTGGGGCGAAGCTCGAGAGGGGGAGATCATCGGTAACCGTAACTCTCCCGTGAAAGTTCGCCCATTACATCATTAAGAAAGACGTAAGACTGTGTGCGTACATTGTACAAATCAACTTTTATTTTGTTCTTTTATTTTGTTCTTGTTCGTTTGTTGTTTCCTTTCTTCGTTTGTTCTTTTCATTTCGTCGTTGTCATGACTGGATTGCGAGGTCCCTTCATTACGACGGCTTTATGATCTGTGAAATGAAGCGATAGAGGTTCTTGTACTGGCTGCAATGGGAAGTTTGCAAACACTAGGTCTATACACGTTCCTCGGATCGTGGTAGGGTTCATATGGATACATCTGAGTGCGTATTTGAAGAAAGAACTTTTATTTAGGGCGAACTTGTGCCCGAACAAGACGAGAGGAAACGAGCAAAGGTCCTTGCGTCTCGTTCGATCTCCGAGAACGACTGCCTGCGTTCGTGGCGTGATCTCTTGCGTGATCTCCCCCTCGCAGTGCACGTGCGCTCGCGCCTCCGTTGGCGAACACAGACAAGCTCGCGCTCCCGGTGCCGAGTTTGCGCTGCCGGTTGCAGCCGGTTCTTGCGCGTGCAACGCGGCCCACTTTGCGACATCTCCGAAAGCATGCGGCGGTCACGTACCACGAGACACAAGGGATGGACAGACCGATGGCTTTAGGAGCTTCGCCCCTAAAATGAAACACCCGTCCACGAATGGGCCATCCAGGACGTAAGGCAGAAGTGTCGTAGTTATTACGTAGCAGTATTTGGAAGCGTTGAATCCTTTTGCGGACTTGCTTGAATGCCAGTTTTCTGTACAGCCAATAAGATGGCAATAAAAGGAGCGCCCGACAACATATCGCAAAGATGAGCGGCGCCGTTGCGCGCGTAAGCGCATGCTACACGCTATCGGCCGCTTACAAAAATCATGCCGCTCGCTCGGTGCACCACGCACCGCTCCGGGGGGTGCCACAACGAATCGCTGTGGCCGAGATCGAGGAAACTGAAATACATTGACAGGACTGGAACACGCATGCGCCCTCAGCTATCTCGACAGCAGGCGTCCCGCCGATTGGTTATCGCGCACCGCTACATTGGTCCGATTTCTTTTGTAACCGACAGCACATAGCACTAGATTTTAAATAAAGCTTTAAAAAAGCCGAAATGGCTCAGCTGGTAGAGCGTTAGACTGAAGATCTAAATGTCCCTGGTTCGATCTCGGGTTTCGGCACGTACTTCCTTTTTCTGCACAATACACTTAATTTTCTACCACTTATTCGCCGTCATTGCAGTCCACGTGAAAACAGCTGTCAGCTCTCGCCCAGCCGAAATAGCTCAGTTGGGAGAGCGTTAGACTGAAAATCTAAAGGTCTCTGGTTCGATCCCGGGTTTCGGCACGTACTTCCTTTTTCTGCACAATACACTTAATTTTCTACCACTTATTCGCCGTTATTGCAGTCCACGTGAAAACAGCTGTCAGCTCTCGCCCAGACGAAATAGCTCAGTTGATTTCCGGTCACCGACGAGAGCGGGCGCACGATGGAAAGCTCCAGCGGGAGCAAGTTTTGCGGCCCGTGAGGGCCGCGGTTCCAGGGTTTCTGCTTCGGACAGCGAAGATTATCGAGTCAAGCTGCCAAGTCTTCCTACAGGTCGTACAGTAGTTAATACAGTTTTTTTTTTTTTTGCACGGTGACGTTGATGCCAGGCCTTACAGAGTTGAGGATTTTCGTGACGCACTCGGTCATTTGGCACTGCTCCCGGACGTTATCGCTCTGGAGGCGTATCAAATGAATCACGTGTGGGCCGTCATATTCAAGAACGCTGGAGCGGTGAAGAAAATCCTCGCTATCACGGAAATGAAAGTGAAAGGCCGGCGCTGCTTGATTATCGACCCGACGAACCAGGACGTAAGGATCAAAATTCACTGGGTGTTGTACGGCGTGACCGACGAAGTGCGCGTCGCCCTGGCCCCGTACGGCAAAGTGACCAACGTGACGAGAGAGCGCTGGCGCGTGCACGGCGTCGTCGACAGGGGATCGACGACTCGATTGGTGACGTTGCAGCTGAAGGCTGGTGATACAGTGGAGGACCTTCCCCATCAGCTTCGCATAGCCGGAGAACAGCCCCTCGTCGTGGTGCCGGGAAGGGCGCCTAAGTGTCTTCGCTGTCACACCACCGGGAACGTACAGAGGTCAAAACTGTTAAGAACAACGCGCGAACGCGTGGCTTTCGATACGCGCAGCGCAGCCTGCTGATAGCCACCGGCGTGACCAGCGAGATTAGGTGACGGCGCTGCGGCGGCTTGTCATGTGAAAGCTATTGCCGATGCTTCCGTGTTTCGGGGGGGGAGAGATTCAACACCAAAAGACCCTCACCACGACGCCGCCAATGCCTCTATTAAACTATATCTGATGCTGATAACCCTCACAGTGTCGTTTTAGATGGAAAGCATCTTTTAGTCGACCCTCTGTCGTCCGGCGTCCGCACTTCTCCTCCTCTCCACAACAGCTGTGATAACGCCGCTCTCTCTCCCCTCCTCCTCTCCACACCACCTGTGCGCTAGCGCGCTGCTCCTCCTCTCCACTCCCTCTGCTCTGTAAAGAAACCCCGTCCGCGCTCCGCTCAGTTGCTTCTTCGGTTCTGCGCCGTCCGATGACTGGAAATGGACGCCACCGATTCCGTCAGCGAACTGGCTGGCACACCTTCAACTAGCGCCAGCCAGCACACTGTCAGAACCGCGAGCACCTCCGAAGACAAGGCTGCACAGAGGAGAGCTCGTGATGCCGAACGTAAACGGCAGCGTCGAGCAGCGTATTCCTCGCTTCAAGAACGAGAAGCCGCTATGAAACGCCAGCGGCGAGTAGCTGATCCATATGGCGTTCGGCAACGTGACAACGCTTCGAAACGCCAGCGTCGAACAGCGGATTCCTCGCTTTGAGAACGAGAAGCCGCAAAACGTTCCCCACTACTCGATAAATACAGAAGACATTTAATACGCTACTACACGTGTCTTTACTCTAACAACCAATTAACACGCTAGTGACGCTACTATTCCACGGCTTTGCATCCCCTCAGGGTTCCCACGTGGGAAGATGTAATTTTTTTGCCTTTGGTATGGTTCCCACATTCTCCCTTTTTTATATTCGAACCATACCAAAGGCTATGACAAGACTGCACTGGTTATCAGCGTCAGATAACGTTTAATATTGGCCGCGGGGCCCACCACTGGAGAGGCCGGCGCTGCTATCGTTTTGACGTCACTTGTAGGATCACCGTTCCTACCTTGCTGCGTAGTTGGCTTGCAGTTGGCTTGCACTTAGCTTAGGCAGCGCGTTCTAAAAGTACTTTCGTGTTAATTTCCATCGTTTGAAGTTAATTCTCAGTGCGTAAAGTGCAGTTCGACCTAATGGTGACTGTATTACCGTGTCTACTGTGGTAGATTATCCGCAAACACCGTGAGTGTGGTGGTGTATTGCATGCGACCGAAGCATAAGCAGCGGCTTGTTTCCCCGATCAACAATGTGGACTACGACGATCGCCGAGTGAAGTTTCTAGATTTCCCTTGTTTGCAAGAAATGTATAAAGCAGGAACTCGTGAAGCGTTAACTGCTCGCAGAAGCACACGCAGCCGCCGTGCCTGCCCGCACAGCCGACGGTGCGGCTCGAACCGACGCAGGTCGCGACAGCAACAACTTGTCGCCGCTTTTTAAAATCACACAAGTCGTGGAAAAGAAGTTCCAGATTGGTGAAAGTGGATGTTAGTGCGATGAAAAATTCTGAAAGGTAGTGTCATCAGCTGTCGTTTTCAAAGCGATGCTCAAATATCTGCCGCGATTTACGCCGACCGGCCGCGGAGGTCGTTCCCGGCAGCGCCGGCCCGTTCACGCATGGTGCGGCGAGCGACCGAAGGATGGCTATGCTTGCGCGCAAGAATCGACCGAGGCCGTGCAGGTATCGTGATCGTCGATCGCTTCAACGGAAATCACCGCGCTTACAGAGTTCTCAGCGCGGTGAAACGTTCTGTTAGGGACTGTCACTCGCAACTCTAACGGCGATGAAATATCTGCGGCGACGCCAAGCCTAAAGTTCCCAACATCCGATTACGTGCATCCGAAGCCGGCTGCGAGCGGCTGGCGAAGGCCCTCCCGTCGCGCACGCGTGTGTTGCGTTTGGGTTCCTCTAACTTCTGGGGGGCCCCCAACGCTCGGTTCTCCTATTCTAAATATCCCCATTACCCGAAATCGTTAACGACGTCTTTCTCCTCGTACGCAGCCTCGCCTTCTGTGAGCAGTCGTGAGTTTCGAAATTGATGCTTGAGAAATGCCGGCTTACTGTAAACATACAAAACACGCTGCAATTATAAATTACCCCGCCGAGCACCTAATGAAAACTAAATACGTATAGCCTTGTCCGAACCCGCTCGAAGGCGTTAAAAACTCGCGTTCATACCGTTCATACATTGCGGACAAGTCGCGAAAAGTAAACATCAGCCGTGAAGAGTACAGGCTACGGCAGTGATCGTTAATCAAATCCGGGCATGACTATAAAAAAAATCCCGCCAATCCACTCCGTGAATTTTGTTGTAAAGCAAAGCTGCAAACGGCAACTATAACGATTAACCATGCGACGTCACTTAAATTCACTCACATCGCTCTACAAATAGTAAAACCAGATAAAAGTGAAATGCACTTAACCACAACATTTATTACTTCAAAGAGATATTCTTGGTAAGGTTAAATTAATACATGATGCATGAACGTGTTTGGTTGAGTTGTATTGGTGTAGCAAAAAAGTGGGAACTTTTTTTATAAAATTAAAGCTCCACCCGGTGTTAAGACGATCTGACTTCTCCGTCCCTGCTCCGCGGACGGAGGTGACGAGATTTGCGGAAGAGAAGGAGGAAGAAATACTTCTGTTCAGATTTCTGAACGGTACAGAGTGCAGCCCTGGAGAGTGATTCCTTCTTCTGTGGGGCCCATATGCAGCCCGCGCGGCCTGTGTTCTGTCCACCCGCTGAAGCTGGGTAGGTAGAGAGGGCCTGGACAGCAGCATCTCCTATTGCTCTTGTTGGGTAGTTGACCGAAAGAGAGGCGGGTGCTCAGGGCTAAAGTCGCACAGCCCGATTACGGGGCGGAGTGTTCCTACTTCTGAGCAAAATTTACATTCAGCGTCGTAGCGATTCGGATGCATTAAGTGAAGACGCGTAGGCTGTGGGAAGAAGCCCGGATTGTATGAGCCGTAGGGTAGTTTGTTGTTCTATGGAAAGGTCAGGGTAAGGCGAAGGTACGGTCTGTCTCAGAAGGCGATAGTGCTGGGTTATCTCCCTCAACGTGACAAGCGGGTGACTGTTCTCGTGCAGCTCCATAGCACGGGAGGTAAAAGCGCAGGCTTGTTGGGTGGACGTATTTGTTGCCCTCCATTGAAGTATGAGGGGGTGTCCAGATGAGCTGAATGGAACCGTTTGGGGAGTGGTTTTTTAGCACGCGCAGTGCAGGTCAGGACACCCAACCGGACTGGTAATTCAAGAAGGCTTGCTGGGAATCGGTGACTACCCTCCGAACCCCTGGTTGAGTGAGAGCCAGGGTGATGGCTGCCTCTTCTGCTGCCGTCATTTCTTGGGTCCTAAGCGAGGTACACGCAAGGAGGTTGGTTCTGGAGGTAGCCACGATGATGGCGTATTGCTGCCCTCGATGTTTAGAGGCGTCTGTGTAGATAACTGCATGATCCCCAGCGAGGGTGGTGTTTAGCGCTTGAGCCCGTACTTTTCGGTTACCCTCGTCATGTGAGGGGTTCATATTTCTAAGCAAAGGGAGCATCTTTAGTTTTAGTCGCCAAGAGTCTGGGTGTACGTACGTCAAGCGGAGTGACATTCTTGGCTGCCCAGCCAATCTGGTGAAGCATGCGGTTACCCACCGCAGTTCTGAGTTGGACCTTCTAGTTAGAAAGATGACCTTCTATCAGCTCTTCCACCGTGTTGTGGAGCCCCGTGCTAAGCAGCCTCTGTGTGGACGCACTCATGGGAAGACCAATGGCCTGCTCGACCGCCTTTCTAATCATTATATAAAGCATCTCTATGTCTTCCTTGTCGAGAAGACAGGGGGTTGACGTAAGTGACTCTCGAGAGGACAAAAGCTTCAATTAATCGAAAGGTACCGGATTCCTTTAGGCCTCGCTTCTTGGTGGCAACTGGCCTGATCATGTGTATGATTTGATTAATGTTGTTTTTGAGGCGCTGCAAGGAGACGTCACTTTTGGTGTTAGCCTCGAGATGTAGGCCCAGGATCTTGATGCTGGGGCTTGTAGTGATGGCCTGGCCATCAAGGAGTATTTGAATGTATTCCTTGATTTGGTGTGAGGGCGGACGACAAGGAGCTGTGATTTTTTACGTGGACACTGGAGGCCACAGGCTTTAGTACATTGGCGTACTAGAAGTGAGATGCCATGCATTGGTGTGAGCTTCCTTTAATTTCTGTAACTCTTAGCACATGAGCAAGGTGCGCACAGGGCCGCTAGATGGGCGGAGTGGTCGCGTGACGCTTTCACGTGGCATTCAGCGAGAACGCAGGGGGTAAACCCACAGATGGGCTTGGTGAGTACACCACCTGGCATAAACTGAGTTGAAGTTCTAGCGTGTGTTTCGTCGCCTCTTTTACCTTTGTCTCTGTTTAGTGTTCGCTAGTACGATGATTTCCTTAGTCAGTAACCAACTCGCCCAACTTACCGCCCTAGTTCACCTGTCTTCCCCGTCTTCGCGTGGGCTCGTAGCTAAATCGGTAAGACAACGGGCTCTCGCTTTGTTAGTCTATTAGTTCCAGGTTCGATTCGCGGCGGTGCCGGTAAATTCTTTTATTTGTTCGCTGGAGTTTTCTGGTGACACCAACGGTCGCGAAAGAACCCTTGGGGGGTAGAGGTAAAAAGCTTTGCTTGAAAACATCGTAGGGGAAATAGGCACTGATCAAGCGAAACTGCAGACCATAACGATACTTTTAAGCATGTGCGGCGAAGCAATCTGGTCAGCGTTCTCGCGTCAATCATTTACCAGGCAATACGAGCCGTTCGCGCGGTGAGATCATAAGTGAGCGACGCGTTTCCGTCGCTGTTACAAGGTGTTTGCTTGCACACACATGTCCCGTTACAAGTATTTCATAATGCATTTACAGCGTACTTTTCTCGGCATCAGTTACATCGTCCTTGGCGTTAGCTGGCTGCGTATGTAAGAGCTGTGGGTCGCGATGATAGCAACTACCTAAACGCGGCGGTGTCGCCGGGAACAAGCGAGTCGCTGATTGCTTGCCCGAATTATTTGGTTTACAGACAACTTTTTTGGTAATTTGCATCAAATCCACAAGGAGCGGGCGAGACGGTGGCCACAAGAAAAAAACGCGCTTCCGCATACGCACGGTAAATCTGCTGTAGCAGACGACAACACGATTCGGCGTCCTACAAGTGACGTCACTCGTAGGTGGCGCCACGGTATATCCTCGAGGCTTCGGCGGCGGTCGTGGTGCGGGACTTTCGACGTCGAGCCTTGCCCCCCAAAACGAGGAAGCATCGGCACTAGCTTTCGCATGCCAAGCCGCCGCAGCGCCGTCACCAAATCTCGCTGGTCACGCCGGTGGCTGCCAGCAGGTTACGCTGCACGTATTGAAAGCCACGCGTTCGCGCGTTGTTGTTAACACTTTTGACCTCTGTACGCCGCGAGTGTGGCGTACCGCGTTGTGGACTTTGTCGTCGCTTCGGCCACGACGAGTCCAACTGCGTACGCAGTAACGCCAACGTAGCTGGACCCGGGGGGCACGAGGATGTGTCTGAGTTCGTAATGGATGAGGCGGAGGCGGAAGACGTCGCCACGGTGGATGGCGGCAAGGCGACGACAAATGAGGAGACGCCCACTGAGGCGGACAACATCGAGCGCGACGTCGAGGCAATGCAAGGACAAGACGAACCAGGGCAATCAAAAGCGGCAGCTACTGAAGCAGCGCGTGCCCCTGAAGATGAAGACGACATGCATATCCAGGCTGAAGAGCCGGGAAAAGAGGACTTCAAGGTCAAGAGGAGTGACGAGGAGAGCAACGACGAAGCAGCTTCAAAGCGGCCGCGTAAAGAAGGAAAAGACACTGCGGGCACGAGGACCATCAACGTCAGCGAACAGACGTCTGCGAAGGAGCCTTACGTGACGCGTTCGTCGCTTCACGTAAAGCCCAACGACAACGCCGACAGGAAACTCGCTGCAACACCGCATTCACATTGCAAAAATCGTGGGAAGTAGGCGGAACTCAGACTCCTGACAGTGGGCAGCTCCTGACGCTGGTTGCGTGGACGTGCAGCAATGTGCTACCCCACAAGAATGGCAGACCTACGTGGAAAAAAAAAGAAAGCCCCTTCACAACAGTGATAGTGAATCCTTGTGTCGCCGAGCCAGAGCACGGATGTACAGTGCTCACGGATTGAAATGCGACACTGCGAGCGCGTGGCCTGCGGTACATGCAGCGCCGCCCGTGGACGCCCGTGGAAGCTAGGTGTTGCGTTGTGGTATACCACGAGGGTGAGAGCGTTTTAAGCGTAGGTTTGCTGCTTCCGGTTGCCAATAAGCGGGGCTGTGGTTCGCCGCAGTGACAGCGGTGCGCTGCGAGCCTGAAGCTCGTTTCTGCGCCGGCGGTAGCCTCCCGGCGGTCCGCGCAGCCTATTTCGCGACATCGTCTGCTCGGGCGCTCTTCTTACGCGTGCCCTTCCGATGCAACACAGATAATGTGCATGTAAGGCACAGTCACGCTTATCTGATAAAATGAACGTCTGCACCATGGAGCAAGATAAACAGGAGCGCCGACTTCGCTCTCTCCTGCGGGCTCTTAATGTCCATCACTCGCGGAGCGCAATGTAGATGGCACAGCGAATGGTCCGGCGGCTAGCGGCCGGCGTTCCCCGTGCGCCGGCGGGCGCGTTGGCGGAACGCATTCCATCGGCTTTTGTCGTCTGCTTCGGCGACGGTAGTTTTGGGCACGGAGTGCTTTGGGCTTGCGTTGGCGGCGCTTCGCGTTCATTGCGCTCCTCCTTCGCACGGCTTGATTAACTTGTTCGACAGCACCTTCTGGGTAACCCGAACCCGAAGGAATTGAGTGGTCGTACGGCACGGCAAAGATGCGTTAAGAATTGGTTTGCATGGCGGGAAAACAAAATGTAGAGCGCACATATAGACATATGGCTGCTATACAAACACTACCTTTTGCGCAGTCCTTGACGAAAATGTGACTCCGTTTTGTAAATTTGTGAACACCAATTCGGCTGTGTTTTAACAGGTTTTGCAAAAGGCGAAAGGAGCAACTGGTTCTGATCACTAGCGATTATAAAAGTTGCCTCAGCTTTCTCGCCGTTCTCCAACTTACGTCCAAAACAGAGTGGGCCTAGAACCCGGACCGGCACTCACACGCTCATCAGAAAATAACAGAAACGCGATAACATCACCCGCGACTGCCCGCGACGTAGCAATCTGCTCAAGATAGAGGCCCTGACAGTGCGGTCTTTTCAGAAGCCTTCATTTCGCGATATTTGAATTCGTCCGGACCCTATATCTCTGTGGTGATGACTCGCCAAAAGAAAAGGTTTGACGAGCCGGTTGTTTTGCTGGTCAGCCGCTTAAAGAAAAAAAAAAAAAAAAAACGCCGGGAACCCTCGTAGGCCCAAAATTGCAGCCATACAAATCGCAGCATTTTATTTGGAGTCCACGGCGTTATCGACGAGATAACACGACCGTAGAGCGACAGTGAACATCGGGCGGTAAGTTGCGGTATGAGTTACAATGAAGGTTGCGTTTGATATTCTTGGGTGCCTTATCAAGATGACAGTGTTTTTGTACACTTATTACAACAGGGCAGCCGTCCAATTCAGTCATTGGCACAGAAATGTGTGTCTCATTGCCGTTTCCCGATGGAGACTCCGGGCGACCCTTGTAAGCATTGTTCGTGCGCAGAAGCGGCATAAATAATTAAGCAGGTGGCCGGAGAGCGGGCCAACAGAGGGTAATTTTTGCGCTGCATCGGTTTGTCGTAAGCAGAATCCCGCTAGACTGCATGTTGTGGCATTTCATATTACTCTTGCTCATTCTTTGGTGATTCTAAAGTCGTCGTCGTTCAGTTGCGTCTTACATCTGCTGGGTTAGTACAATATTTTTAGCGGGTCTTCATAATGTCAGAATAAACGCCCCCCGATAGGGAATAAGCGACCGCCATGTATGCGGTGGCGTGCGATTACCTGCGCCGTCTATTCCGGCTGCGCACGGGTGTTTAAATTCCGCGCGTGCAGGCATTCCTCCTGCATAGTAGGACAGGCATACGACAGACGTCGTTGCGAAAGAAACGACGCCTCTGGGGAGAGCGAAGAAGGGAAGAGCCATGTACAGAGGCACAGCGACGAGAGGGCAAACGAAGGAGGAAGAGAGCAAAGGGAGAGCTGGGCGGCCGGCGGCGCGTGGACATTATCGGCCCGAGCGAAAGAATTTTTCTGTACCACAGTCGGCGCTCCTCTTTATATCTTGCCCCGTGGTCTGCACGAAGGAACAGCCAACTTTACTCCATGATATAAACTAAAAAAAGAGGAGAGCCGACGAAGTACTAATGCACTGCACCACACGCGAACGTGCCTGCAATGGCGTCTTTCCCTTTTTTTAGTTTACATTCTGGTGTAAAGTGTGCTGTTCCTTCGCACAGTAGTTTCTTTTATTCAGATGAGCGTGACTGTGCATTGCATGAACATTACTGCGCAACATTGGAAGGGCGCGCGTAACAAGAGCGCGCGCACACGATGTCACGAAATCGGCTGCGCGCACAGCTGTGCTACTACCGTCGGCGCACAAGCGCGTTCCAACGCTCCAGGCTCGCAGCGCCCCGCTGTCGCTGCGGGGGAACCACAGTCCCGCTCATTGGTAGCCGGAAGCAGTAAGCTTACGGTCAATACGCTCTCATGCTCGCGGTATACCACAATGCAACGCCTAGCTTCCATGGTCCTCCACGGGCGGCGCTGCATGTACCGGCGGCCACGCGCTCTCAGTGTCGCGTTTCAATCCGTGAGCACTGTACCCACCGCTATCAACTGCAAGGTATGCGCCGTTCGAATTGGCTCGCTCGTAAGCCCTCATTCCCACAGCCGTTTTTCACCCCGTCACGTAACCGTCCCGTCACCGTCTTCCGTCATGGGCGCCGTTTTTCAACCGATTTCTCGCCGAAAACGGTGCGACGGTGACGGGAGGCCGAGCTCTACGTTTCCGTCACGTCAACGTGACGGGACCATGCCCCGCGCTAAACCAGCTAATCAGAAAACAAATTTTTACGGCTAAATTTAGCGAAAAGTGAGCACAAACCATTTTCTTTACTGTTCGGATTAAAAACGCTCAATTCTAGGCTAAACTGATCACTAGGCAGACGACCCTGTAATATGACGGAAAGCTCCCGTGTAGATCCAGTCTGAACACTTCTCCGTTCCGTCAACGTCGCTTTTTGTTGACGTGACGGTGTCGTGACGGAGAAGGTGACGGCTGTGTGAATGAGGGCTTCTCGTAATGCCAGTGACGATTACGGAAACCCTACGGGTCGCGACATTGAATGTGCGTGGTCTATCAGCGAGGCGTCGACAGTACCAGTTGAGCCGCCTGTCTCTTGAGGTAGGGCTAGACGTATTGGCTTTACAAGAGACTCAAGTAGCAACACAAGACCAGGCCGATCGAATGGTGCAGCCGTTTACGGGACGTTACAATGTTTGTGTGTGTCACGCGGCTGGTACAAGGGGGGGGGGGGGTGCGTCCTTTTAACAGCTTGGATATGCAAATCGAAGCCGTGTTGGCATGCGAAAGTGGTCGTTTGGTTGTTGCTGGTGTTTCGTTCAGTGGCTTAAGTTGGAGGTTCATCTGTGTCTACGCTCCAAACAATTCGAACGAGCATGCAAATTTTTTGAGCAGCTTGAAGTTTATCTCAAGTGTGATCGACTGATTGTGATACTGGGGAATTTCAACTGTGTATGTTCTGCACACGATCGCTCTACAAACGTGCCTGTGCGGGATAAGAGTGCCAACCTGCTTAGTCGACTCAATTACGAGTGTCAAATCGAAGACGTGGGTTCTGTGTTTACACCCGGAACTGTGTGTAAATTCATCACTTCCAACGCGAAAGAAATACTAGACTAGATAGAGCATACGTGTCCATTAAACTGGTGCCGTCATGCAATAGCTATGACGTAAAACACGTATCCTTTACGGACCACAGCCTTGTGTTGTTTACGTTAGGCAGGAAAAAAGAAAGTGCAAAGTTCAATTGGGAGCTATGGAAATTTAATGAACGGTTGCTCGAGGATGACGATTCCGTGAAAAGTGTACAAATTGAAATAGAAACTACTGCGTCAGAAAGCTACTGCGTCGTATGGGAAGAATTTAAAAGTCGCGTCAAAATGATTGCAATCGAAAGAGGAAGCAGTATCCAGCGCAGTGAACGGAAAGCCGAAAATGAACTACGTAAACAGCTTGACGAACTAATAAGCCTGGAGAACGAGCAGCCAGGGAAATGGTTAGACCAAATAAGGGGTGTGAAAAATAAACTGGAAATAATGGACGGCGATAAGTACCGGGCGGCAATGATAGGAGCACGAGCGTAAAAACTGCGGGCTGGGGAGAAACCCAGCAAGCGCGCTTTAGGCGATGGAACGAGATACGCAACAAAAAACGAAATAAAACAGATAAACTTCCGAAACGAAGCTACAGGTGACAAAGAAAGCATAGAAAGTGCATTCGTCGAGCAGTGAATTGTTTGGGCGAGAGAGACGAATAGAGCCTGGTTTTGCGAACTGTTTCCTGGCGCACATGCCGCGATTAGAAGACGACGTACGAACACGAATAGAGGAGCCAATCAGGTTGCAGGAAATCGAAGCGGCAATTGACGAATTAGCGGCGGGAACGTCATCATCACCTGACGGCCTGGGAGCAGGGTTTTATCGAGCCTTTAAGAAAGAATTGGCACCTATGGTGTACGCCGTGATCCGGGAAGCATACGAAAAGAAGCGACAACCGAAGTCTTTTCAAGTAGCACACATGGTCTTGATACCAAATACCGACGACCCAGATAAGTTGTTGTAGGAGGGGGGGGGGGGGCATAGCGCCCGATAAGCCTCACCAACGTGGATTACAAAATATCTACCAAAGTCTTAGCGAAAAGAATACAAACAGTTATCAAGGACTTAGTGGGTCCGCACCAGACATGCGGAATCAAGGGGCGTACCATTGCTACAAATATACACGTAGCGCGGAGTGTCCTTGAATGTGTTGACGCTTTCGAAAGCCGAGTAGCCATGCTCCAAATAGACTAAGCAAAGGCTTTCGACCTTCTTTCCCACGAAATCTTGTTTTCTGTGTTGGAATTTGTAAACTTAGGCACCACAATAGTAGAGGGTGTTAAGATGGCTTATTCCGATTGTGTTACACGGATTATAGTCAACAAAAACCTTACCGAAGGCATAAACGTCCGTTCTTCGGTAAGGCAAGGGTGTCTGTTGAGCCCCTTGCTTTTTGCCCTGTACTTATTGCCTTTCCTGTTGAGAATGATAAGAAATGACAATATAAGCGGGTTTCGACTAGAGCAGGCTCAAGTTAAGGTTCTCGCCTAAGCGGATGATATCGCAGTTTTCTGCGTTTACAAAGAGAGCGTTGTAGAAGTGGTCAATATTGCAGACTCCTTTTGCCGTCTAACTGGAAGTGAAATTAACTGGGAAAAATGTACTGGTTTTTGGCACGGCAACTGGGATTACACACCGCAACTTTTCGCTAATACGCAATGGACAGCCTTGCCTGGGCGGTATTTAGGGGTGCCCCTAGAACACTACGTAGACACTGCGCAATACTGGGGGGAAGAAACACAGTAGATAAACGAAAAAGCGGAAGGTTGGCAAGGTCGAGGCTTATCAGTATTCACGCGGGCTACAGTATGTAACCTTTTTCTGACCGCTAAAGTCTGGTACGTGCTTCAAGTGCTGCGTCTGACACGAGTGAATGTACAAAAATTGTACAGGGCGTTTGCAGTGTTTATATGGGCATCAAACTGGGAGAGGACCAGCCGAACCAATTTGTTTCGTTCGGTTAAGAGGGGGGGGCTGGGCTTGTCGCATTTGTTCATTCGCCAACTGGTGTAATGTTTTATGTTTCTTCGAGACCAGACGGACCTTTTTTTGCGCAAAATAGTGCAGGTGCGTCTTCGAAGATACCTCCCGGAATTTATAGTATCGACAGGTGGTGAGAGCGGTCGGGCCGTCAGAGGGTACCTCAGGGAGGTTGTCATGGCTTTCGGTTCCTAACAGTCCATTTCTCTCTAGAGTATCTTAGTGCAGCAAATCGGAAAAAGTTGTATAGAGACCTTGTAGATACGTTGATGCCTGTGCCGCTTTACAGGTCGTTATACCAAGGCAATACGGGCCAACATGTCCTTAAGAGAGTTAAAAAGATGCCTGTAAGGCCTTGTGTAAAGTCCTTTTTCTTTAAAGTGCACATAAACACTTTAACAGGAAGCACATGGATGAAAGAAAAGGGGTTCTTCGTTCCGTGGACCACAAATTGTAGAATGTGCCGGAAACCGGAAACCATAGAGCATGCATTTATTGAATGTTGGGATCAAATATTTCCCTGGGATGTCTTACAAAGGACACTTAAAAAGGAGTTGCCTATAACTCCACATGGTATACGTACCTTCCCAATGAAAATGGCGTACTTTATGACATGTGCTGGGACTGTGGAAGACCAGGATAGATGTGAACAACGCAGATGTGAACACTCGCCCTGTGCGCAAAAACTTCATTGAGAGCATTGCGTATATTCGCGATATCTTTGTGACCCAGGCAGAGCCGCCTGAGTGGACGGAAATTCTTGATGCTCTTGTTTGTCTGAAAAAGTTTTGATATCAATGATCAGCCAAAGATAGGCTGAAGGGTTTGTGTTGAATATGTGTACTTTGTGGAAGGCAATAAAGGAAAAAAAAGCCGAAATAGCTCAGTTATGAGAGCGTTAGACTGAAGATCTAAAGGTCCCTGGTTCGATCCCGGGTTTCGGCACGTACTTCCTTTTTGTGCTCGATACACTTGATTTTATTCCGCTCATTCGCCGTCATTGCACCCTTCGTGAAAACAGCTGTCAGCTCTCACCCAGCCGAAATAGCTCAGTTGGGAGAGCGTTAGACTGAAGATCTAAAGGTCCCTGGTTCGATCCCGGGTTTCGGCACGTACTTCCTTTTTGTGCTCGATACGCTTGGTTTTATTCTGCTCATTCGCCGTCATTGCACTCTTCGTGAAAACAGCTGTCAGCTCTCACCCAGCCGAAATAGCTCAGTTGGGAGAGCGTTAGACTGAAGATCTAAATGTCCCTGGCTCGATCCCGGGTTTCGGCACGTACTTCCTTTTTGTGCTCGATACACTTGTTTTATTCCGCTCATTCGCCGTCATTGCACTCTTCGTGAAAACAGCTGTCAGCTCTCTCCCAGCCGAAATAGCTCAGTTGGGAGAGCGTTAGACTCAAGATCTAAAGGTCCCTGGTTCGATCCCGGGTTTCGGCACGTACGTCCTTTTTGTGCTCGATACACTTGATTTTATTCTGCTCATTCGCCGTCATTGCAGTCCTCGTGCAAACAACTGTCAGCTCTCGCCCAGCCGAAATAGCTCAGTTGGGAGAGCGTTAGACTGAAGATCTTAAGGTCCCTGGTTCGATCCCGGGTTTCGGCACGTACGTCCTTTTTGTGCTCGATACACTTGATTTTATTCCGCTCATTCGCCGTCATTGCAGTCCTCGTGAAAACAGCTGTCAGCTCTCACCCAGCCGAAATAGCTCAGTTGGGAGAGCGTTAGACTGAAGATCTAAAGGTCCCTGGTTCGATCCCGGGTTTCGGCACGTACTTCCTTTTTGTGCTCGATACACTTGATTTTATTCCGCTCATTCGCCGTCATTGCAGTCCTCGTGCAAACAACTGTCAGCTCTCGCCCAGCCGAAATAGCTCAGTTGGGAGAGCGTTAGACTGAAGATCTAAAGGTCCCTGGTTCGATCCCGGGTTTCGGCACGTACTTCCTTTTTGTGCTCGATACACTTGATTTTATTCCGCTCATTCGCCGTCATTGCAGTCCTCGTGCAAACAACTGTCAGCTCTCGCCCAGCCGAAATAGCTCAGTTGGGAGAGCGTTAGACTGAAGATCTGAAGGTCCCTAGTTCGATCCCGGGTTTCGGCACGTACTTCCTTTTTGTGCTCGATACACTTGGTTTTATTCCGCTCATTCGCCGTCATTGCACTTTTTTTTTCTTTATTGCCTGCTTGTGACAGGATACAATCGACAGACACAACGCTTGGTGGATGGATGTGAAACAGCAGCCTCTCTTATGCTGCGTCAAGAACTAAATTTTTTTCAATGATGCGAGGCTATCTAATGTTGTGATCCACTCAGGTGGGTCTACTTGCACTCGGTAAACTTCCCTGATGTACGTTATACATTCAATAAAGTATTCCCTGACGGGTCTAGCATTGGCATCAGCATGCCTGACCGCCATACGAACTCTCCACAAACTATGTAGAGAAAGGAGCGTGATCATGTCATAGGGCACTCCCCCTTCATTTTCCGTTGGAAGGTACCTAATGCCGTAAGGAGAAAGTGGCAGATCCTTTTTCAAAGTCCTCTGCAGAATATCCCAATGAAATACTGCGTCGCAGCAATCCAGGAAGATGTGTTCAACTGTTTCTATTTTTTTGCACAAACGACAGTTTACGGACCGAAAAAAAAAAAAGAAAAAAAAAAACCCGTAGACAAATAACCCCTTTTCTTCCAACCAAGGATTCACAGGAAGAGTGCCACTATGCAACTGGAAAAAGAACGTTTTGCAGAGTGCTCTAACTGGCATTTTCTTAATTCTTTGAAGAACATCTTTGCCTTTTCCAGTTGGGTACAGCGACCGGTATATTGGCACGGGCAAGCATACATCAACAAGATCTTTGTACAGACGTTTCCGCGTGACAACACTCAGGTATTCTGTCGAAAATCGCACTTTAAGGAGTTTAACGGCACGCACAACTTCACTCAAAAACCCTCTCACAGACACTTGTCTTGCATCACTAGTTGACACAACAAACTCAGGGAGAGTGTGTGATAGCCTTGTCTGAATAACAGGGCGCAAAAAAGGATCGCTTTCATCACGAAAGAACATGAACCGTGCGACCACTTGTCGTAGAAACAGATGTACAAGGCCCAAACCCCCTGCCTTCGCTGAACGAAAAAGGTTCGTGCGACTCGTTCTTTCCCAAGTTGACCGCCACAAAAACACCGCGAACACTCGATGTAACTTCTGAACTATAGTTCTTGACATACACAGGGCTTGTAGAACGTACATTACCTTCGCAACAAGAAACACGTTACATACGGTCGAGCGTGCAAACATAGACAAGTCCCGTCCACCCCGCTTGAGCGTTTTCTCTCGTGTAGCCTCAATTTGCTCCTTCCAGTACTCGTCTGGGTCTCTGTAGCACTCAAGTGGCACACCTAAATACTTAACTGGACACACACTCCACTGGACGTTTGCAAATGTGGACGGCGTGGTTTCCCAATCCCCGTGCCAGAAACCTGAACATTTTTTCCAATTAATTTTGCTCCCAGTCACTTCACAAAACAAGGAGGCTTCTTTTACAGTCTCCTTCACGCTTTCTGTGTCCTCGCAAAACACGGCAATGTCATCCGCGTACGACAGTACTTTCACTTCACTTGACTGAAGCCTGATCCCGTGTACAGAACTATTTTCCAGTATTTTCAAACAAAAGGGTTCGAGATAAATCGCAAAAAGCAACGGACTCAAGGGGCACCCTTGCCGTACCGATGACAGAACGGGGAAGCTCTGACTCACGTGTTTGTTTATCACTAGGTTTGCTGTGCACTGCTTGTATGCCATCGTCACGCCTTCTAAAATGACCGACCCTAGGTTCACATGGCGCAAAATGCTGAACAACACTTCGTGCCCCACCCTATCGAAAGCCTTTTCGAGGTCAATTTGTAACATTGCCACTTTACCACCGAGTGCATCAATCATCTCTAATATACTTCGCGCCACATGAATGTTTGTGTAAATTGTCCTTCCTTTAATCCCACATGTTTGGTGAGGCCCCACTATTTCTTTAATGACTAATTGTAACCTGCTTGCCAAAATTTTCATTAAGATCTTGTAATCGACATTGGTAAGGCTAATCGGTCGGTAACACTCGACTTGCAGCAGCTTCTCTGGATCGTCGCTTTTGGGAATTAAGACGATGTGACTTCTTTGAAAGGACGACGGCATTTTTTTACACTCGTACGCTCTCGTAAACACCGCGTGCAATATCACCGCTAAATCTTTCTTGAACGTTTTGTAAAAAGCGGCGCTGATGCCGTCCGGCCCTGGTGACTTGCCCTTTCCCAGTTCATCGATTGCCTTTTCTATTTCGCTAACACTTATCGGTTGCTCCAGTCTCGCCTTGACCTCTTCACCTAACTTTGGCATAAGAGACAAAAATTTACTTTCATAGTCGTCTTTAAACCAACTTTGATGATTAAAAAGACCTCGATAGTGCTGAACAAATTCGCGTTCTATCAGGTCGCTGTCTTCAGTAACTTCATTTCCGCATCGTATCCTAGTGATTTCGTTGCGTTTCGCATACCTTTTTTCTTCCCCTAACGCTCGCTTCGTCGGTGTCTCATTTGACCATAACCGTTCCGCGCGTGCGCGTATCATTGCTCCCCTGTATCTTTCGATGTCGATAACCTCGAGGGCATTTTTCACTTCTTTGATTTCTTTACTAAATATTCCAGGCGCTGCGCATTCCTGGCTTAGCAAAAACTTCAATTGCGTCTGCAGCTCTTGCTCTTTTTTCTTTTCATTGTACCGTAGTACACTCGCACGCTCTATTGCTTTCATTTTCTCGAGATTCTTAAACTGCTCCCACCGAACAACAACATCATCACCTTTTCCGATAAACTCGTGCACCCGCTCATTTACTATGTCGACAAACTTTTCGTCTTCGAGTAGCTTTGCGTTAAGCTTCCAGAGATTCCAATTAAATCTCGCCTTTTTTTGCTTTTTACCCATCGAAAGCGTCACCAACGCGTGGTCACTAAAGGATACTTGATTGACAGTGTAACTCGTGCAACATGGTATAAGCTTCAGCGATGCGTACAGGCTGTCCAGCCTTGCATGACTCTGGTTTTGGAAGTGTGTGTATTCTGGCGGCTGGCCACTGGCCAGAGCGGAGCCAACATCCTCTAACTCATACTCGTGTACCAGTTCATTCAAGAAAATGGCGCTTTTGTCCCTGACAGGCCGCCCCTTTACTGTATCTTCAGCGTTACATACGCAGTTAAAATCTCCAAGGAGTACAACATTCCTGTCGGTGCGTAAAAAGCTCTCCACTCGCTCAAAAAACACTTTTCTATCATTCTCTTTGTTTGGTGCATATACACATACCACACGCCAGTACATTTCCGACAAAAAGAAATCGCACACAACCAGTCTGCCGTCATCGCCTGCCGTTACACTTTCTTCCACAATACCAAGGCTATTCCGCAGTAAAAGTAAACAGCCCCCTGACGTACCCACAGCATGGCAAACACACACGTTGTAGTTTCCTCGAAACTGCGAAATAATCTGCTCCGTCTGCTCCTCAGTTTCTACCTTAGTCTCTTGAATGGCGATTAGGTCAAGGTCATGTTCAATAAAGAGCCTACTCAGCTGGCACTGCCTCCTTCTGGCCGCCAAACCACGGACGTTTATCGTACCTACTCGCAATGCTGTTTTATCCATTGATGTCTCGATTAATGGCACAGACTAGGAGCAGAAATTTCGCTGCATCTCTCAATACACTGTTGGCAACCCACTACACCCACCCACCCACGCATACACACACACACGCAAGCACACACACACACACACACACCCAAACACAAAAAACCTCGTGATGGTGGCATACCTCGAGGGCACTTTGCAAGATCGTTGAGGGCTTTGAGTCTGCCATTACAAGTCTGCTTTCGACACGTGTCCACCCTCATTTCTTGGGGGGCTTCGATGCACTCTTATGTCTCTCCGTTGGAATGTTCGGTCTCACCTTCAGTTTCGGTCGACGCCGAACACCGGTTTCCGTAGACAGTTCACACGCACTAGTATTCCCGGAGCCTTCGTCGTCGTCATCGTCGTCATCGTCCCGTACCCGTTTGCCACTCGCGCCGTTGGCGTCGGCCATTTCAGCGTCTGCCTCGTCCTGTGGTGTTGTTCCTTGCAAGTCGTCGCTTACAGGAGGTTGGCTTCCGTCGCTGGTGGGGCCGGCTCGCTGGGTCGCAGTAGCGGACAGCACTTCCACAATTTGTGGTTCACCGCACTGCTTGGTTTCTTGCTGCTCTTTGACTCCTAGTCCGGGTAGTTGAAGCTCGGGGGTGGTGGTTCGGCCGCCGTCCCCCTTTGCCTCGTCCTCCCCCTTGTCGTTGCCCTTTTCACCCTTGGCGTCGTCCTTGACGTCTATTGCCGCTGCACCGGGTTCTTCCTCTCGTGCCCTGGCTGCTTCTTCCGCATCGGCTTCATCCATGAGGTGTTGCGACGCTTCGTCGACGACCGCTGGACCAGTGACACTTGCGTAAGTCTTGACGCAAGCGTCGGCGTCATGACCGAAGTGTCTACACGTTTCACTGCGGGGCACTCGACATTCCCTGCGGACGTGACCTGTGCCGCGACAGCGTAGGCACATAGGGGGCCTACCCGGGACAGCGACCAGCGCATTGTCCCCCGCGACACGTAGCTGATGAGGCAGGTCCTCCACTTTCAGCCCGGCCTTCAGTTTGAGCGACACGGAACGCGTCGTTGACGCTTGCTCGGAACAGCCGCGAACTCGCCACCGCTCCCTCGCTACTTCGGTCACTTTTCCGTAGGGCGCAAGAGCCACCCGCACATCGTCGTCGGTCACGTTATGCAAAACCCAGTGCAGCTTGAGTCGAATGTCTTGGTTGCTGGGGTCGACGATGATACACCGCCTTTCCTTCACCGTCACCTCCTTCGCAGCTAGCGTTTTCTTCAATGCTTCGGCATTCTTGAACGTGACAGCCCAAACATGGTTCATTTGAAACGCCCCCAACGCGGCAACGTCGGCGAGCGCTCCCAATCTTATCAGCATGTCACGAAAGTCTTCCACCCAGTATGGCCTTGCTTTCATATCAGCGTGAAAAAATAAAGTATTCAAAACAGTACGGCCTGTTGGCAGAGTCGGCAGAAGAACTTGGTATTCCTGAGAAATACTTTCCATGGTCCTGTTTCCGCGACCCGGGTGGGCCGCAAAATCCGCTCTCGAAGAGCTCATGAAAAACACGTCCGCACACCGCGGTGGCCGGAAGTGGAATGCCGTCATTGCACTCTTCGTGAAAACAGCTGTCAGTTCTCACCCAGCCGAAATAGCTCAGTTGGGAGAGCGTTAGACTGAAGATCTAAAGGTCCCTGGTTCGATCCCGGGTTTCGGCACGTACTTCCTTTTTGTGCTCGATACACTTGATTTTATTCCGCTCATTCGCCGTCATTGCACCCTTCGTGAAAACAGCTTTCAGCTCTCACCCAGCCGAAATAGCTCAGTTGGGAGAGCGTTGGACTGAAGATCTAAAGGTCCCTGGTTCAGTCCCGGGTTTCGGCACGTACATCCTTTTTGTGCTCGATACACTTGATTTTATTCCGCTCATTCGCGGTCATTGCACTCTTCGTGAAAACAGCTGTCAGCTCTCACCAAGCCGAAATAGCTCAGTTGGGAGAGCGTTAGACTGAAGATCTAAAGGTCCCTGGTTCAATCCCGGGCTTCGGCACGTACATCCTTTTTGTGCTCGATACACTTGATTTTATTCCGCTCATTCGCGGTCATTGCACTCTTCGTGAAAACAGCTGTCAGCTCTCACCCAGCCGAAATAGCTCAGTTGGGAGAGCGTTAGACTGAAGATCTAAAGGTCCCTGGTTCGATCCCGGGTTTCGGCACGTACTTCCTTTTTGTGCTCGATACACTTGGTTTTATTCCGCTCATTCGCCGTCATTGCACTCTTCGTGAAAACAGCTGTCAGCTCTCACCCAGCCGAAATAGCTCAGTTGGGAGAGCGTTAGACTGAAGATCTAAAGGTCCCTGGTTCGATCCCGGGTTTCGGCACGTACTTCCATTTTGTGCTCGATACACTTGGTTTTATTCCGCTCATTCGCGGTCATTGCACTCTTCGTGAAAACAGCTGTCAGCTCTCACCCAGCCGAAATAGCTCGACTGCTTCCGGCCGCTGCGCAGTGCGGACGCAGGATGGCGAGCTCCGTTCAAGGGGCGGCTTTGGCGGGCACATCGGCCCGCGGTACCAGGTCTTCTGTTTTTGACAACTCTGCAAACCAGGAATATCAAATTATTCTGCCTCATTTGCCATCCGGACCATCTGTTCTGAACACCATTTTTCTGCACGCGGACGTGAAAGCCAGGCCATACAAGGTGGAAGATTTCCGTGACCCGCTGGTGCGTCTGAATTTGCTGCCCGAGGTTGTGGCCTTGGGCGCATATCAGATGAACCACCTGTGGGCCGTGACGTTCAAGGATGCCGAGGGAGCTGCGAAGCTGGTTTCCGCCTCCGAACTTCAAGTGAAGGGGCGGAGGTGCCTTATCATCGATCCGCGGAGCCAGGACGTAGTACGCCTAAAGCTGCACTGGGTGCTCCACAACGTCCCAAACGACGAAGTGCGAGGCGCCCTGTCGCTTTACGGGAAGGTCACCGAAGTGACCCGTGACCGCTGGCGTGTGCCGGGCTGCACTTCGCAGCTCTCGACGACACGCCTGGTCACTCTACGACTGAAGTCAGACGTCACCGTAGACTACATCCCGCATCAGCTACGCATCGCCGGTGAGCAGGCCCTTGTCGTGGTGCCCGGACGGGTACCGCTTTGTTTGCGCTGCCACCGGAGTGGCCACATTCGGCGGGAGTGCCGCGTCCCACGGTGCGGGCGTTGCCGCCGCTTCGGCCACAGCGAGAGCGAGTGCGTCCGCACTTACGCGAACGTTGCCGGACCAGGGGATGACGACCACAAGGCCGAGTACGTGATGGACGCCGAAGACGCGGAGAGCGCTTCGAAGGGCAAGGACGAGGACGTGGTGAAGGAGGCAACGCCCCCTGAACCTGCAGCCGCCGTGGCACCGAGCGCCGAACCACCCGCCGAAGGTGGCACTCCCACCGAATCCCCGGGCTTGCAGGGCCACCAAATCCCCACGGACAGTTCAGGCTTGGCCGAAGCACCACTCTCGGCGTCGGAGGGAGATAAAAGCAAGGAAGAAGAAGAGGTTGAGATGGCAGGTGTTCTTTCTGGTTCTGCAAAGCGTGCAAGGGATGCTGTCGAAGAAAAACAGGCCAGCACCGTCGAGCCGAGCGGTGACGAGCCGCCGGCGAAAGCTCCGACGCATGCTCGACGGGCATCGGTTAAAGTGAAGCCGAACGTCAACGCGGAGCGGCCCAGGAAGCCACCGGACACTTAACGTGAAGCCCCTTTTGCGTCCCTGCAATGTCACTAAGGCCCAGTGATGTTCTCCGTGCAGTGCAGCGCAACGAGCAGCCGTCTCCGGGGAGTGTTGAGCAGCTACTATGGACAAGAGCACGGCAACATACTTGGGATATCCGCCGTCGCTACACTGGAGGCTAGGGTTCGTTGAGCTGGTCTTTGTTTTTTATGCTCTTGGTGTGCTTTAATTCGATGTAATGGCTACTTTAAATAGGCCACTTCGCATTTCTACATTAAACGTAAGAGGGCTTGGGGCCAGGCGCAAGCAATATCAGCTGCGAAGGATTATGGACGACAAAGAAATAGATATAATGGCCATTCAAGAAACAAAAATTGAAAGCGAAGGCAGCACCGAGAGCATGATAAGGCCCTTTAGTGGGCGTTACAGCGTTTGCGTGAGTCATTCTGTGGGAACTTCTGGGGGGTGTTGTATTTTGGTTAGAAATTCAGTTGGTATTCGTGTACGATCAGTTATTTCGAGCGAAACTGGCAGGCTTGTGTGTTGTGATTTCAACTACTGTGGAGTAGATTTTCGTGCAGTGTGTATCTATGCACCAAATGTTGCAAGGGACAGGACGGTTTTTTTCGAAGGGTTGTCTGATTATTTAAAGAAGCAAGAAAGAGTAATTTTATTGGGCGACTTCAATTGTGTGTTAGAACGAAGAGACAGAAATGTGTCGCCGCGAACAATTGATCAGAGTGCAAGGGTCTTGACAGAAGTTCTTGAAGACTGCGAACTAGCCGATGTAGCACACTGTGCGGTTAACAGAAGTGCTTTAAAATTCACGCACTTTCAGGGCACGAGCCATGCGCGGCTGGATCGTGCATACGTATCTTTCGAGCTCGCTGCGGCGTGCAAGAACTACGTGGTCGATAGTGTCTCTTTTAGTGACCACTGCCTGGTTTCATTTTTGTTGGGGGAAAGGAGGGAGGATTGTAAGAAGTTCAGCTGGGAACTTTGGAAATTTAATGTAAAATTATTACAAGACACCACATTCACGGATAGAGTACAGGAAATTGCGGAAAAACAAACAAACGACGAAATCAGCAGCTGGCGGGAAAGGTGGGAGGTATTCAAACAGGAATGCAAAATGGTAGCGATGGAGAGGGGGACAGTGCTTAAACGGCAAGAGAGGGAAGTGGAAAACAAACTCAGAAATAATCTGCAACACATGTTAAAACTCGAAAGCGAAATGCCTGGGGCATATAAAGAAGATATCAGAACCATTAAAAATAAGCTAGAAGCCATCGATATAGAAAGATATCGGGGAGCGACCGTGAGGGCGAGGGCCGAGGTGTTTTTGGCCGGCGAAGCGCCAACAAAGCGAGCGATAAAAGACGAAGCTCGGTACGCGGGAGGAAATGGTATCGAGGAAATATACTGGCGAGGCGCGCTTACCAGTGACAAAGAGAACATAAAAAGTGCGTTTCAAGAACATTACACAGATTTGTTTAGCCCCACAGTTCCAAAAACTGACGAGTTCAAGCGAGACTTTCTTCCAGCCATGCCAAGATTGGGAGACGATGTGAGGGAGGAGTTAGAACGACCGATATCGCTTGGCGAAATTCAGACGGCAATATCGGAGTTAAAAGTAGGTAAGTCGCCAGGACCTGACGGGCTTGGTGCGGATTTTTATAAAAGGTTCTCGGATATAGTAACTCCGTTTTTATTTATGGTCTTTCGCGAGGCGTACGAGTCCAAGGTACTTCCGCCGTCGTCTGGTCGCACACACACCGTCCTCATACCCAAATCGGAAGACCGTGTTAAACTTCAGTCGGTTTCTGGGTACCGGCCGATTACATTGGCCAATGTAGATTATAAAATCCTTATGAAGATCTTAGCGCAACGAGTGCAGAGTGTTATAACAAGTGTAGTAGGGCCGCATCAGACCTGTGGTATAAAGGGGAGGAGTATAGTAACAAATGTTCATGTTGCGCGCAGTGTGCTGGAGTGTTGTGATATGTTTTTTAAAAGGGTCGCTATGCTTCAGATTGATTTCGAAAAAGCGTTCGATCGAGTGTGCCATGAGATTCTTTTTTGTATTTTGGAGCATATAAATGTTGGTGATGTGATCATACAGGGAGTGCGTATGGCGTACTCTCAGTGCTGCACGCAACTTATAATCAACAAGAATGTCACGGGAAGTATTCCTGTACTGTCTTCTGTGCGACAAGGATGTCCAGCATCTCCTCTTCTGTTTGCAATTTATTTGGAACCCTTTTGTTTAAGAATAATTAATGACAGTGGAGTACGTGGTTTTCAGTTACACACATGCGAGGTGAAGTTACTAACATACGCGGATGATGTGGCGGTTTTTTGTGAAGACGAGGAGAGTGTAAGCGCAGCCATATCGATAACAAGGGAGTTTTGTAGTCTTACTAACAGCTGTGTTAATTGGGCCAAGTGTGCGGGTTTTTTTCACGGGGAGTGGGGGTCAACACCATCTGTATTTGAAAACGTGTCTTGGTCGCGTACACCAGCGCGTTATCTCGGAGTTCCGCTGGATCGCTATCAGGATAGCGGCGAGTACTGGGAATCCGAGACGGCGAAGCTGCGCGAAAAAACAACCAAGTGGGGCGGTCGCGCATTGTCTGTTTTCGCACGAGCCACGGTATGCAACCTTTTTCTTTTGGCAAAGCTGTGGTATGTGCTGCAGGTGCTTCACTGTTCACGAGTCCACGTGCAGCGAATGCACAGAGTATTCGCAGTCTTTATCTGGTCATCGGTGTGGGAGCGTTCCAGTCGGAGTAACCTTTTTCGCCGAGTAAGGCATGGGGGTGTTGGCCTGTGTCATGTATTTGTTCGCCAGCTTGTAAACCGGTTTATGTTTCTGCGTGATACACGTGATCCATTTCTTCGCACTTTAATGCAGATTACATTAGTAGATGCCTTGCCTATGTATATTGTTTCTTCTGTAAGTGATAGATGTGGTGCCGTGAAAGGCTATATGAAGGAAGTGGTTGAGTCTTTTCGTTTTCTTACTGTGAGATTTTCAGTAGAATATTTAGCCACTGTTTCGAGAAAAACCCTTACAAATAATTTGAGGGAGATGCTGTTCCCCGTACCACGTTATCGTGAAATGTTTAGTTCTGGTCCTGGGCAGGATGTGTTATCCCGCGTGAAAAAAATGGCAGTCCCAGCATGCGTGAAAACTTTCTTTTTCAAGTTACATACAGGAACACTGCCAGTTAAAACATGGATGGAGGAGAAGGGGCTGATTATTGGTTGGTCAAACATGTGTACGCTGTGTGCGAAAGCCGAAACAGTGGAACATGTTTTCACGGAGTGCTGGGACGCCGTATTTTTTTGGGACGTCTTACAGAGAACGTTAAAGAAAGACCTGCCCATTTCAGCGCATGGCATTCGGTTCCTTCCGGTTGAGCGCGAAGATGAAGTCCCGTATGATATGATAATGGCGCTAGGGTTACATGCCATTTGGAGGTCCAGAATGGCTGTGAGACATGCGGACCCGAATGCGCTCACTGTAAGCAAGTATTTTTCTCAAAATGTCACGCTTTTGTATGAAGTGTACAAGTTACAGGACCCCGAACTTGAATGGCTTCCTGTTTTGGAAGAGTTGTGTACTTTTGATGTTTATTTTAAGTCCTTCCGTCAGCCAAAGTTTGGCAGGCGGTTTTTAATTTATCCGTGACTTGTATTACATGTGTGCAAAAGGTAATAAAAAAAAAGCCGAAATAGCTCAGTTGGGAGAGCGTTAGCCTGAAGATCTAAAGGTCCCTGGTTCAGTCCCGGGTTTCGGCACGTACATCCTTTTTGTGCTCGATACACTTGATTTTATTCCGCTCATTCGCCGTCATTGCAGTCCTCGTGCAAACAACTGTCAGCTCTCGCCCAGCCGAAATAGCTCAGTTGGGAGAGCGTTAGACTGAAGATCTAAAGGTCCCTGGTTCAATCCCGGGTTTCGGCACGTACTTCCTTTTTGTGCTCGATACACTTGATTTTATTCCGCTCATTCGCCGTCATTGCAGTCTTCGTGGAAACAACTGTCAGCTCTCGCCCAGCCGAAATAGCTCAGTTGGGAGAGCGTTAGACTGAAGATCTAAAGGTCCCTGGTTCGATCCCGGGTTTCGGCACGTACTTCCTTTTTGTGCTCGATACACTTGTTTTATTCCGCTCATTCGCCGTCATTGCACTCTTCGTGAAAACAGCTGTCAGCTCTCACCCAGCCGAAATAGCTCAGAGATTCTGCTTCCGGTTGCGCTAGCGTGCGGTCGCAGAATGTCGAGCTCCGCCCAAGGAGCGGCTTCAGCGGGCCTTTGGGCCCGCGGTAACAGGATATTTGCCCAGGATGCTGATGATTACCAAGTACTTTTGCCACAGTTTCCTTCAGGTCAGTCGGTTTTAAACACTGTTTTTCTTCATGCCGACATGCGTGCCCGGCCTTACCGCGTTGAGGATTTTCGGGACGTTTTGGCTCGTCTGGAACTGCTCCCCGACGTGGTGGCTTTGGGGGCGTACCAGATGAGTCACGTTTGGGCAGTGACGTTCAAGTCGGCGGAGGGTGTAAAGAAGATTTATGCGCTCGCTGATATCAAGGTGAAGGATCGTCGGTGCCTTGTTATCGACCCGTCGAATCAAGAAGCCCGCCTCAAGCTTCACTGGCTGCTGCACAACGTGCCGGACGACGCCGTTCGCGCTGCGCTGGCGCCCTACGGGCGTGTCGGCGAGGTGCGCAGGGAGCGGTGGCGCGTCGAAGGCATCCAAGACAAGGGCTCGACACTTCGTACGGTGACGCTCAAGTTGAAGGCGGGCGTGACCATCGACGACCTGCCGCAAGAACTTCGTGTGGCGGGTGATAAGGCCCTCGTCGTCGTCGCCGGAAGGGCGCCGCAGTGCTTACGTTGCAACCTCAAGGGGCACGTCAGGCGAGAATGCAAGGTTCCGAAGTGTTCTTCGTGCCGTCGCTTCGGGCATGATGCAAGCGCCTGCGTTAAGTCCTATGCCAGCGTCACCGGCCCAGCGAGGGAGGATGACCTCCACGAAAACCTCATGGACGAGGCAGAAGCGGAGGAGACAGCTGCACGAGTACCCGACAAGGTGGTGAAGGAGTCGACGTCGGCGGGGCAGGTCGAGGCCGAGGCTGGCCAGCGCGTTCCTGAAAAGGAGCAGCCGGTCCAGCCGAAGACGCCTCCCCCTCACGTCTCGTCGAACGAGGACAACGGCACCGGAGCGGCAAGTCAGGGGACGACGGAGGTGTCGGCTCTAGCAGCCGAAGCCGTGCAAATGGACCTGAGTGGGGCCGTGGCAAAACGACAACGCGAAAGCAACGACACAGAGCAGGGTGACGGACTCAGCAGCAGCGAGTAGCCCCCGGCTAAGGCGGTTTCAGTGAGACGTCCGAGCTTCAAGCCGAAGCCCAACGTCCCACCAGACCGAACGAAAACTTCGGCTCCGCCCTCCTAGCCAGCACGTCACTACGAAAGGTAGTCGCCATCCTGTTCCTCAGTGTTTGTTGTTGCGCTGCTGTCTTGAATCGCCAACGAACTAAACGCAACAATGTAGTTGGGTCAAGGCAGTATTTTTGGAGGGGGTATTGTGTTCCTGATGCTTATGCTTTGAGCTTTAGGTTTGGCTGGGGGGAGGGTGGCAGTGTGTATTGCAGCGGCCGTGAATCCCGCAGGCCATACGAATGTTTTATAAGTGCGGGATTTTGGAGCGTGTATGGGATGTTTGCAGTTGATGAAGCGTCGTTCTTTTTCGTGCTGCATGGATGTAAGTGTTGTGCGATAAGTCTAGCTTCCTCCTAAAACATGGTTTACTTGAGCAAACCAATGCGCATCGCCACGCTTAACGTCAGGGGATTTTCGGATCGGAGACGTCAAAATCAGGTGTATCGACTCGTAACAGATGAGGATTTGGACATCGCGGCCTTGCAAGAGACCAAAGTTGGGAGGGAGGACCAGACGGATCGTATGGTGCGGCCCTTTATTGCGCGCTATGATGTGTGCGTGTCGCATGCGGTCGGGTTTTCTGCGGGTTGCGCACTTCTAATTCGGAGAAGCTTAGGGGCCGCTCTAAAGACTGTCACCGCCTCGGAAACGGGGCGGTATGTTGTGTGTGACTTGGAGTATTGTTCCAATGAATGGCGTGTAATGTGTGTCTACGGGCCCACCAATACAGCCGAAAGGAAGGCTTTCTTTGAAGAAATGCGTCCATGGTGTGAGACGGAACGGCTCTTAATTTTAATGGGTGATTATAATTGTGTTTGCTCAGCGCGCGACAAAAGCAGCACGACCAATTTCAGAGACGCCAGTACGGTGGTACTGAATGAGATAGTAGCCGGCTGCGCCCTGGAAGATGCAGGTGATAGCATGAGCAATGCAGGCACCGTTCGCTATACACACTTTCAGGGCAATAGTCATGCGCGGCTCGACAGGGTGTATCTTTCCGTAGAACTCGTACGTGAATGTGACAATTACGAAGTGACCCCAGTTTCATTTAGCGACCATTGTCTGGTGTCGTTAACACTAGGCAGGGCCGCTAAACGTGGAAACGCGTTCTCCTGGGGTTTGTGGAAAATGAACAACAAACTTCTGCAAGATGATAAATTCGTCGAGGCCGTTGACGCATGCGCACGGACCTCGTTTAGCAGCTCAGATATGACGAACTTCATTCGGAAGTGGGAGCTGTTCAAACAAGAAGTTAAGCTAAAAGGCCTTGAACGTTCTTCTGCAATGAAGAGCGACGAGAAAAAGAAAGAAGCCACGCTACGAAGTAATCTCGACGCTCTTATTGTAGCAGAATGTAGATCGCCGGGGACGTGCAGAGATGACATAAAGAATGTTAAAGCACAGCTCGAGGTCTTAGATCAGGGCAAATATCATGGCGCGCTTGTTCGCGCAAGAGCAGAAAAGATGCTGCTGGGAGAGGCGCCGACCAAAAGAGCCTTATGCTCCGAGAAAAAGTACGCTCGCAGAAATGCGATAGCGGAAATAGAAAGCGAGGGCGTCTTGTACAAGGATCAAGCCAGCATAGAACGCTGTTTTTGTAATTTTTACGACAAGCTGTTTGCACGTCACGCTATTGATGTCGTGGCGTTTAAGGATGAATTTTTGAGATTGTTACCATGCCTAAACAAAGAGATGTCAGCACTGCTCGAAACAGACATAACGGAGAATGAAGTAAGAAAAGCTATAGAGGAGTTGAGCCCGGGAAAGACGCCCGGCACCGATGGGCTAAGCGCTGCATTCTATAAAAAGTTTAAAGAGTGCCTAAGTCCAGTGTTGTGTACGTTATACGCTGAGGCGTATCAGAATGGTGTGCTGCCACCGTCTTTTCATGAGTCGCACACCATTTTTATTCCTAAGTCAGATGATGACGCCAAACTCCGAGCTGTATCTGGGTATCGCCCAATCAGTCTCACTAATGTAGACTATAAGATTTTAATGAAAATTCTGGCGAGTCGTTTGCAGACTGTTATTAGGGACATCGTTAGACCGCATCAAACATGCGGTATAAAGGGGCGGTCGATAGTAACGAACATTCATACTGCTCGAAGTGTTCTTGAGTGTTGCGACAGCACTCAAGGTTCTCTAGCAATGCTCCAGGTAGACCTGGAGAAGGCGTTCGATCAGGTATCACACGAGCTCCTTATAGCCATGTTAGAGCATATAAATGTAGGGGCTGTTATTCTTCAAGGAGTGCCCATGGCGTATAGTGGGTGTTCAACTAGCCTCGTTGTGAACAAGTCGCTCAGCAAAGGAGTGCAGGTTCAACGTGGCGTACGTCAGGGTTGCCCATTGTCCCCATTGCTTTTCTGTGTATATGTAGAAGCGTTTTGCTTGAGTGTTATTGGAAGCAAAACCATCAACGGCTTTCGACTACAGTCGTGTGAGGTGCGTGTGTTGGCCTATGCCGACGACATTGCACTTTTCTTTATTGATAAAAGCAGCATAAGCGAAGCTGTAAAGACACTAAAGGCCTTTTGTAAATACAGTGCCAGCAGTGTGAACTGGCAAAAATGTTTAGGTTTCTGGCACGGCCAATGGGAAGAAGCCCCGGAGGTGTTTGAAAGCATAAGCTGGCAGACGACGCCAACCAAATACTTAGGTGTGCCTCTCGAAAACTACAAGGACAGTGATCCCTATTGGCGCAGACAGACAGCTGAATTGCGCGATAGAGCAGAAAAATGGCAAGGTACTGGGCTCTCCATTTTTGCAAGAGGCTCAGTCTGCAATGTGTTCTTAATAAGTAAAATATGGTACGTGCTCCAGGTGTTACACTGTTCGCGTGCGCATGTGCAGGCATTGCACCGCGTTTTCGCCGTGTTAATTTGGGAGTCCACGTGGGAAAAAACAAGTCGAACGAACTTGTTTCGGCGCGTGCGTAGCGGGGGCCTTTCCTTGTCTCATTTGTTTTTACGACAGGTTGTCAATCGTTTTCTCTTCCTTCGGGATGTACAAGACCCCTTTTTGCGTACTGTTTGCCAAATGAAGTTGTCTGGGGTGTTACCCGATTTTGTTATAGCGTCAGCACGTTTTCCTGTCTTGACAATGAAGGGATACTTCCGCGAAGTTGTTCAAGCGACCCAGTTTTTGCGTGCCCGCTTCACGATGGAATGCCTATGTAGCGTAACGCGGAAAAAATTGTATAATGATCTCGTTGACTCTGTATTTCCAGTTCCACTGTACCGGTCAATGTACCGTGCAGGGCCAGGCCAGGATGTGCTTAAACGCGTGAAATCTATGGCGGTACCGCCATGGGTTACAACGTTCTTTTTTAAGCTCCACGCGGGTGTCCTACCAGTCAAAACGTGGCAAAAAGAGAAAGGACTGTACGTTCCGTGGGGGGTTGACTGTTATCCGTGCAAAAAGCCGGAGACAGTAGAACACGTGTTTTTAGAATGTTGGGATGGGGTCTTTTTTTGGGACGTGCATCAGAGGACTTTGAAGAAAGATTTCCCTCTAGACGCCTACGGAATCAGGTTTATACCCATCGAGAATGACGGCGGGTTGCCGTATGATGTGGGGATGGTTTTGGCTCTGCACGGCATATGGAAATCTCGCATGGCTATACGCCACCGCGATGTTGGTGCTAAGCGTTCCAAGGAATACTTTGGAGAAACTGTTCGTTTGATTGTAGAGGTTTGGAAGACTCAGCCTGACCCCCCGGAATGGCTTCCAGTAATGGAGTCGCTGACAAACCTTAAGCAGTTTTAGCCATTTCCTGCTAGCAAAAGACTGTTAGCAGTTTTATCAGTGTATGTTACAGCTTTTTGTACCTGTTTTCCTTGCTTTGTGTGCTTGTTCTCTGTCAGAGTGTGGCAATAAAGAAAAAAAAACCGAAATAGCTCAGTTGGGAGAGCGTTAGACTGAAGATCTAAAGGTCCCTGGTTCGATCCCGGGTTTCGGCACGTACTTCCTTTTTGTGCTCGATACACTTGGTTTTATTCCGCTCATTCGCCGTCATTGCACTCTTCGTGAAAACAGCTGTCAGTTCTCACCCAGCCGAAATAGCTCAGTTGGGAGAGCGTTAGACTGAAGATCTAAACGTCCCTGGTTCGATCCCGGGTTTCGGCACGTACTTCCTTTTTGTGCTCGATACACTTGATTTTATTCCGCTCATTCGCCGTCATTGCAGTCCTCGTGCAAACAACTGTCAGCTCTCGCCCAGCCGAAATAGCTCAGTTCGATTCCACTTCCGGCCACCGTGGTGTGCGGACGTGTTTTTCATGAGCTCTTCGAGAGCGGATTTTGCGGCCCACCCGGGTCGCGGAAACAGGACCATGGAAACCAAGTTCTTCTGCCGACTCTGCCAACAGGTCGTACTGTTTCGAATACTTTATTTTTTGACGCTGATATGAAAGCAAGGCCATACCGGGTGGAATATTTTCGTGACATGCTGATAAGATTGGGAACGCTCGCCGACGTTGCCGCGTTGGGGGCGTTTCAAATGAACCATGTTTGGGCTGTCACGTTCAAGAATGCCGAAGCACTAAAGAAAACGCTAGCTGCGAAGGAGGTGACGGTGAAGGAAAGGCGGTGTATCATCGTCGACCCCAGCAACCAAGACATTCGACTCAAGCTGCACTGGGTTTTGCATAACGTGACCGACGACGATGTGCGGGTAGCTCTTGCGCCCTACGGAAAAGTAACCGAAGTAGCGAGGGAGCGGTGGCGAGTTCGCGGCTGTTTCGAGCAAGCGTCAACGACGCGGTCCGTGTCGCTCAAACTGAAGGCCGGGATGAAAGTGGAGGACCTGCCTCATCAGCTACGTGTCGCGGGGGACAATGCGCTGGTCGCTGTCCCGGGTAGGCCCCCCATGTGCCTACGCTGTCGCGGCACAGGTCAAGTCCGCAGGGAATGTCGAGTGCCCCGCTGTGAAACGTGTAGACACTTCGGTCATGACGCCGACGCTTGCGTCAAGACTTACGCAAGTGTCACTGGTCCAGCGGTCGTCGACGAAGCGTCGGAACACCTCATGGATGAAGCCGATGCGGAAGAAGCAGCCAGGGCACGAGAGGAAGAACCCGGTGCAGCGGCAATAGACGTCAAGGACGACGCCAAGGGTGAAAAGGGCAGCGACAAGGGGGAGGACGAGGCAAAGGGGGACGGCGGCCGAACCACCACCCCCGAGCTTCAACTAGGAGCGAAAGAGCAGCCAGAAGGAAAGCAGAGCGGTGAACCACAAATTGTGGAAGTGCTGTCCGCTACTCCAACCCAGCGAGCCGGCCCCACCAGCGACGGAAGCCAACCTCCTGTAAGCGACGACTTGCAAGGAACACCACAGGACGAGGCAGACGCTGAAATGGCCGACGCCAACGGCGCGAGTGGCAAACGGGTCCGGGACGACGACGACGATGACGACGACGATGACCACGACGAAGGCTCCGGGAACACTAGTGCGTGTGAACTGTCTACGGAAACCAGGGTTCGGCGTCGACCGAAACTGAAGGTGAGACCGAACATTCCAATGGAGAGACATAAGAGTGCATCGAAGCCCCCCAAAAAATGAGGGTGGACACGTGTTGAAAGTAGAGACTTGTAATGGCAGACTCAAAGCCCTCAACGTTCTTGCAAAGTGCCCTCGAGGTATGCCACCATCACGAGGTTTTTTGGGTTTGGGTGTGTGTGTGTGTGTGTGTGTATGCGTGGGTGGGTGGGTGTAGTAGGTTGCCAACAGTGTATTGAGAGATGCAGCGAAATTTCTGCTCCTAGTCTGTGCCATTAATCGAGACATCAATGGATAAAACAGCATTGCGAGTAGGTACGATAAACGTCCGTGGTTTGGCGGCCAGAAGGAGGCAGTGCCAGCTGAGTAGGCTCTTTATTGAACATGACCTTGACCTAATCGCCATTCAAGAGACTAAGGTAGAAACTGAGGAGCAGACGGAGCAGATTATTTCGCAGTTTCGAGGAAACTACAACGTGTGTGTTTGCCATGCTGTGGGTACGTCAGGGGGCTGTTTACTTTTACTGCGGAGTAGCCTAGGTATTGTGGAAGAAAGTGTAACGGCAGGCGATGACGGCAGACTGGCTGTGTGCGATTTCTTTTTGTCGGAAATGTACTGGCGTGTTGTATGTGTATATGCACCAAACAAAGAGAATGATAGAAAAGTGTTCTTTGTGCGAGTGGAGAGCTTTTTACGCACCGACAGGAATGTTGTACTCCTTGGAGATTTTAACTGCGTATGTAACGCTGAAGATAGAGTAAAGGGGAGGCCTGTCAGGGACAAAAGCGCCATTTTCTTGAATGAACTGGTACACGAGTATGAGTTAGAGGATGTTGGCTCCGCTCTGGCCAGTGGCCAGCCGCCAGAATACACACACTTCCAAAACCAGAGTCATGCAAGGCTGGACAGGCTGTACGCATCGCTGAAGCTTATACCATGTTGCACAAGTTACAATGTCAATCAAGTATCCTTTAGTGACCACGCGTTGGTGACGCTTACGATAGGTAAAAAGCAAAAAAAGGCGAGATTTAATTGGAATCTCTGGAAGCTTAACGCAAAGCTACTCGAAGATGAAAAGTTTGTGAACATAGTAAATGAGCGGGTGCACGAGTTTATCGGAAAAGGTGATGTTATTGTTCGGTGGGAGCAGTTTAAGAATGACGTGAAAATGAAAGCAATAGAGCGTGCGAGTGTACTACGGTACAATGAAAGGAAAAAAGAGGAAGAGCTGCATACGCAATTGAAGTTTTTGCTAAGCCAGGAATGCGCAGCGCCTGGAATATTTAGTAAAGAAATCAAAGAAGTGAAAAATGCCCTCGAGGTTATCGATATCGAAAGATACAGGGGGGCAACGATACGCGCACGCGCGGTACGGTTATGGTCAAATGAGACACCGACGAAGCGAGCGTTAGGGGAAGAAAAAAGGTATGCGAAACGCAACGAAATCACTAGGATACGATGCGGAAATGAAGTTACTGAAGACAGCGACCTGATAGTACGCGATTTTGTTCAGCACTATCGAGGTCTTTTTAGTCATCAATGTTGGTTTAAAGAAGACTATGAAAGTAAATTTTTGTCTCTTATGCCAAATTTAGATGAAGAGGTCAAGGCGAGACTGGAGGAACCGATAAGTGCTAGTGAAATAGAAAGGCAATCGATGAACTGGGAAAGGGCAAGTCACCAGGGCCGGACGGCATCAGCGCCGCTTTTTACAAAACGTTCAAGAAAGATTTAGCGGTGATATTGCACGCGGTGTTTACGAGAGCGTACGAGTGTAAAAAAATGCCGTCGTCCTTTCAAAGAAGTCACATCGTCTTAATTCCCAAAAGCGACGATCCAGAGAAGCTGCTGCAAGTCGAGTGTTACCGACCGATTAGCCTTACCAATGTCGATTACAAGATCTTAATGAAAATTCTGGCAAGCAGGTTACAGTTAGTCATTAAACAAATAGTGGGGCCACACCAAACATGTGGGATTAAAGGAAGGACAATTTACACAAACATTCATGTGGCGCGAAGTATATTAGAGATGATTGATGCACTAGGTGGTAAAGTGGCAATGTTACAAATTGACCTGGAAAATGCTTTCGATAGGGTGGGGCACGAAGTATTGTTCAGCATTTTGCGCCATATGAACCTAGGGTCGGTCATTTTAGAAGGCGTGACGATGGCATACAAGCAGTGCACAGCAAACCTAGTGATAAACAAAAACGTGAGTCAGAGCTTCCCCGTTCTGTCATCGGTACGGCAAGGGTGCCCTTTGAATCCGTTGCTATTTGCGATTTTTCTCGAACCCTTTTGTTTGAAAATACTGGAAAATAGTGCTGTACACGGGATAAGGCTTCAGTCAAGTGAAGTGAAAGTACTGTCGTACGCGGATGACATTGCCGTGTTCTGCGAGGACACAGATAGCGTGAAGGAGACAGTAAAAGAAGCCTCCTTGTTTTGCGAAGTGACTGGGAGCAAAATCAATTGGAAAAAATGTTCAGGTTTATGGCACGGGGATTGGAAAACCACGCCGTCCACATTTGCAAACGTCCAGTGGAGTGTATGTCCAGTTAAGTATTTAGGCGTGCCACTTGAGTGTTACAGAGACCCAGACGAGTACTGGAAGGAGCAAATTGAGGCTACACGAGAGAAAACGCTCAAGTGGGGTGGACGGGACTTGTCTATGTTTGCACACTCGACCGTATGTAACGTGTTTCTTGTTGCGAAGGTAATGTATGTTCTACAAGCCCTGTGTATGTCAAGAACTATAGTTCAAAAGTTACACCGAGTGTTCGTGCTGTTTTTGTGGCGGTCAACTTGGGAAAGAACGAGTCGCACGAACCTTTTTCGTTCAGCGAAGGCAGGGGGTTTGGGCCTTGTACATCTGTTTCTGCGACAAGTGGTCGCACGGTTCATGTTCTTTCGTGATGAAAGCGATCCTTTTTTGCGCCATGTTATTCAGACAAGGCTATCGCACACTCTCCCTGAGTTTGTTGTGTCAACTAGTGATTCAAGACCAGTGTCTATGAGAGGGTTTTTGAGTGAAGTTGTAGGTGCCGTCAAGCTCCTTAAAGTGCGATTTTCGACAGAATACCTGAGTGTTGTCACGCGGAAACGTCTGTACAAAGATCTTGTTGATGTATGCTTGCCCGTCCCAATATACCGGTCGCTGTACCCAACTGGAAAAGGCAAAGATCTTCTTCAAAGAATTAAGAAAATGCCAGTTAGAGCACTCTGAAAAACTTTCTTTTTCCAGTTGCATAGCGGCACTCTTCCTGTGAATCCTTGGTTGAAAGAAAAGGGGTTATTTGTCTACGGGTCCGTAAACTGTCGTTTGGGCAAAAAAATAGAAACAGTTGAACACATCTTCCTGGATTGCTGGGACGCAGTATTTCATTGGGACATTCTGCAGAGGACTTTGAAAAAGGACCTGCCACTTTCTCCTTACGGCATTAGGTACCTTCCAACGGAAAATGAAGGGGGAGTGCCCTATGACATGATCATGCTCCTATCTCTACATAGTTTGTGGAGAGTTCGTATGGCGGTCAGGCATGCTGATGCCAATGCTAGGCCCGTCAGGGAATACTTTATTGAATGTATAACGTACATCAGGGAAGTTTACCGAGTGCAAGTAGCCCCACCTGAGTGGATCACAAGATTACATAGCCTGGCATCATTGAAAAAATTTTAGTTCTTGACGCAGCATAAGAGAGGCTACTGTTTCACATCCATCCACCAAGCGTTGTGTCTGTCGATTGTATCATGTCACTAGCAGGCAATAAAGAAAAAAAAAAGCCGAAATAGCTAAGTTGGGAGAGCGTTAGACTGAAGATCTAAAGGTCCCTGGTTCGAACCCGGGTTTCGGCACGTACTTCCTTTTTGTGCTCGATACACTTGGTTTTATTCTGCTCATTCGCCGTCATTGCACTCTTCGTGAAAACAGCTGTCAGTTCTCACCCAGCCGAAATAGCTCAGTTGGGAGAGCGTAAGACTGAAGATCTAAAGGTCCCTGGTTCGATCCCGGGTTTCGGCACGTACATCCTTTTTGAGCTTGATACACCTCATTTATATTCCGCTCATTCGCCGTCATTGCACTCTTCGTGAAAACAGCTGCCACCTCTCACCCAGCCGAAATAGCTCAGTTGGGAGAGCGTTAGACTGAAGATCTAAAGGTCCCTGGTTCGATCCCGGGTTTCGGCACGTACTTCCTTTTTGTGCTCGATACACTTGATTTTATTCCGCTCATTCGCCGTCATTGCAGTCCTCGTAAAAACAACTGCCAGCTCTCAACCAGCCGAAATAGCTCAGTTGGGAGAGCGTTAGAGTGAAGATCTAAAGGTCCCTCGTTCGATCCCGGGTTTCGGCACGTACATCCTTTTTGAGCTCGATACACCTGATTTTATTCCGCTCATTCGCCGTCATTGCAGTCCTCGTGAAAACAGCTGTCAGTTCTCACCCAGCCGAAATAGCTCAGTTGGGAGAGCGTAAGACTGAAGATCTAAAGGTCCCTGGTTCGATTCCGGGTTTCAGGACGTACATTCTTTTTGAGCTCGATACACCTGATTTTATTCCGCTCATTCGCCGTCATTGCACTCTTCGTGAAAACAGCTGCCACCTCTCACCCAGCCGAAATAGCTCAGTTGGGAGAGCGTTAGACTGAAGATCTAAAGGCCCCTGGTTCGATCCCGGGTTTCGGCACGGACTTCGTATTTGTTCTCGATACACTTGATTTTATTCCGCTCATTCGCCGTCATTGCAGTCCTCGTGAAAACAGCTGTCACCTCTCACCCAGCCGAAATAGCTCAGATTGGAGAGCGTTAGACTGAAGATCTAAAGGTCCCTGGTTCGATCCCGGGTTTCGGCACGTACTTCCTTTTTGTGCTCGATACACTTGGTTTTATTCCGCTCATTCACCGTCATTGCACTCTTCGTGGAAACAGCTGTCAGTTCTCACCCAGCCGAAATAGCTCAGTTGGGAGGGCGTTAGACTGAAGATCTAAAGGTCCCTGGTTCGATCCCAGGTTTCGGCACGTACTTCGTTTTTCTTCTCGATACTCTTGATTTTATTCCGCTCATTCGCCGTCATTGCAGTCCTCGTGAAAACAACTGCCAGCTCTCACCCAGCCGGAATAGCTCAGTTTGGAGAGCGTTAGACTGAAGATCTAAAGGTCCCTGGTTCGATCCCGGGTTTCGGCACGTACTTCGTTTTTGTTCTCGATACACTTGATTTTATTCCGCTCATTCGCCGTCATTGCAGTCCTCGTGAAAACAACTGCCAGCTCTCACCCAGCCGAAATAGCTCAGTTGGGAGAGCGTTAGACTGAAGATCTAAAGGTCCCTGGTTCGATCCCGGGTTTCGGCACGTACTTCCTTTTTGTGCGCGATACACTTGGTTTTATTCCACTCATTCGCCGTCATTGCACTCTTCGTGGAAACAGCTGTCAGTTCTCACCCAGCCGAAATAGCTCAGTTGGGAGAGCGTTAGACTGAAGATCTAAAGGTCCCTGGTTCGATTCCGGGTTTCGGCACGTACATCCTTTTTGTGCTCGATACACTTGGTTTTATTCCGCTCATTCGCCGTCATTGCAGTCCTCGTGAAAACAGCTGCCACCTCTCACCCAGCCGAAATAGCTCAGTTGGGAGAGCGTTAGACTGAAGATCTAAAGGTCCCTGGTTCGATCCCGGGTTTCGGCACGTACTTCCTTTTTGTGCTCAATACACTTGATTTTATTCCGCTTATTCGCCGTCATTGCAGTCCTCGTGAAAACAACTGCCAGCTCTCACCCAGCCGAAATAGCTCAGTTGGGAGAGCGTTAGACTGAAGATCTAAAGGTCCCTGGTTCGATCCCGGGTTTCGGCACGTACTTCCTTTTTGTGCTCGATACACTTGGTTTTATTCCGCTCATTCGCCGTCATTGCAGTCCTCGTGAAAACAGCTGTCACCTCTCACCCAGCCGAAATAGCTGAGTTGGGAGAGTGTTAGACTGAAGATCTAAAGGTCCCTGGTTCGATCCCGGGTTTCGGCACGTACTTCCTTTTTGTGCTCGATACACTTGGTTTTATTCCGCTCATTCGCCGTCATTGCACTCTTCGTGGAAACAGCTGTCAGTTCTCACCCAGCCGAAATAGCTCAGTTGGGAGAGCGTTAGACTGTGCTTTTTGCGATGTACTTAGAACCCTTCTGTTTAAAGATTTTGACCAACAATAGAATAAATGGCTTTAAGCTGCACTCAATTGAAGTCAAGATTCTGGCATACGCAGATGATATTGCGGTGTTTTGTACAGAGCAGGACAGCATCAACGAGGCGGTAAAGGACGTCACAGCTTTTTGTAAACTTTCTGGCAGCACCATAAATTGGAATAAGTGCTCGGGATTCTGGCACGGTCAGTGGGAAACCACACCACCTGTGTATGAAAACGTTCAGTGGACTGTGGTTCCCACGAGGTACCTGGGTGTGCCGCTTGAGTACTACAGGGACCCTTCCGAACACTGGAAAGAGCAAACAGAGCAGGCGCGCGAGAAAACGTCGAAATGGGGAGGCCGTGATATGTCTGTGTTTACGCGGGCGACTGTTTGTAATCTTTTTATTGTCGCAAAAGTGTGGTATGTGTTGCAGGTATTGTGCATGGCCAGGGGTGCGGTGCAAAGGTTGCACCGAGTATTTGCAGTTTTCCTCTGGGGTTCAACATGGGAACGCACCAGTCGAACAAATCTTTTCCGTTCTGTAAAAAACGGAGGTGTCGGCCTTGCACACTTGTTTCTGAGACAAGTAGTAGCGAGATATATTTTTTTGCGAGACCAGAATAATTTATTTTTACGAACTGTAGTCCAAGTGTTCCTACGAGATGAGTTGTCGGATTTCGTTGTGTCGTCAAGTGATGTGACACACAATCGTGTGCGAGGTTACCTCCGTGAGGTAGTCGACTCTTTCAAATTTCTTAAAGCCCGTTTTTCCGTTGAATATTTAGGTAGTGTTTCTCGTAAACATTTGTATAAGGATTTGCTTGATGTTTGCTTGCCTGAACCTCTGTACCGCTCCTTGTACAGAGGAGAGGGTGGAAGGGATGTGTTGAAGCGAGTGAAAAGAATGCCTGTGCGACCATCTGTGAAAAGTTTTTTCTTTCAATTGCATACTGGCACGCTCCCAGTGAAACCATGGCTTCAAGAAAAAGGCTTATTTGTGGCTTGGTCCATTAACTGTCGCATTTGTCTGAAGCCAGAAACGATCGACCACATATTTCTTGACTGCTCAGACTCCGTTTTTCACTGGGACATTCTGAAGCGCACGCTTAAAAAAGACCTTGTAATAACGCCCCATGGCATTCGTTTCTTGTCCATTCAAAGCAGTGGGGGCGTGCCGTATGATATGTTTGTGCTGCTGAGTCTCCATAGTATTTGGAAGACACGAATGGCTGACAGACACGCTCATGTGGACGCTCAGCCTGCGAGAGTGTATTTCAAAGAGAGTATGGTGTACATGAGAGAAATTTACAGGCTTCAAAAAGAGCCGCCTGAGTGGCTACCTCTGTTGGACAGCTTGGTTGCACTGAAAGAATTTTAACTCGCCGCACTGCCCAAGTAGGGCCAGTGCATATGTGTGCGTAATATTTTGTGTACTGATATTACATGTCCTATGTATGTGCCAAGCAGGCAATAAAGAAAAAAAAAAAAGAGAGCATTAGACTGAAGATCTAAAGGTCCCTGGTTCGATCCCGGGTTTCGGCACGTACATCCTTTTTGTGCTCGATACACTTGGTTTTATTCCGCTCATTCGCCGTCATTGCAGTCCTCGTGAAAACAGCTGCCACCTCTCACCCAGCCGAAATAGCTCAGTTGGGAGAGCGTTAGACTGAAGATCTAAAGCGCCCTGGTTCGATCCCGGGTTTCGGCACGTACTTCCTTTTTGTGCGCGATACACTTGGTTTTATTCCGCTCATTCGCCGTCATTGCACTCTTCGTGGAAACAGCTGTCAGTTCTCACCCAGCCGAAATAGCTCAGTTGGGAGAGCGTTAGACTGAAGATCTAAAGGTCCCTGGTTCGATCCCGGGTTTCGGCACGTACTTCGTTTTTGTTCTCGATACTGTTGATTTTATTCCGCTCATTCGCCGTCATTGCAGTCCTCGTGAAAACAACTGTCAGCTCTCACCCAGCCGGAATAGCTCAGTTGGGAGAGCGTTAGACTGAAGATCTAAAGGTCCCTGGTTCGATCCCGGGTTTCGGCACGTACTTCGTTTTTGTTCTCGATACACTTGATTTTATTCCGCTCATTCGCCGTCATTGCAGTCCTCGTGAAAACAACTGCCAGCTCTCACCCAGCCGAAATAGCTCAGTTGGGAGAGCGTTAGACTGAAGATCTAAAGGTCCCTGGTTCGATCCCGGGTTTCGGCACGTACATCCTTTTTGTGCTCGATACACTTGGTTTTATTCCGCTCATTCGCCGTCATTGCAGTCCTCGTGAAAACAGCTGCCACCTCTCACCCAGCCGAAATAGCTCAGTTGGGAGAGCGTTAGACTGAAGATCTAAAGGTCCCTGGTTCGATCCCGGGTTTCGGCACGTACTTCCTTTTTGTGCTCGATACACTTGATTTTATTCCGCTTATTCGCCGTCATTGCAGTCCTCGTGAAAACAACTGCCAGCTCTCACCCAGCCGAAATAGCTCAGTTGGGAGAGCGTTACAGTGAAGATGTAAAGGTCCCTGGTTCGATCCCGGGTTTCGGCACGTACATCCTTTTTGAGCTCGATACACCTGATTTTATTCCGCTAATTCGCCGTCATTGCACTCTTCGTGAAAACAGCTGCCACCTCTCACCCAGCCGAAATAGCTCAGTTGGGAGAGCGTTAGACTGAAGATCTGAAGGTCCCTGGTTCGATCCCGGGTTTCGGCACGTACTTCCTTTTTGTGCTCGATACACTTGGTTTTATTCCGCTCATTCGCCGTCATTGCAGTCCTCGTGAAAACAACTGCCAGCTCTCACCCAGCCGAAATAGCTCAGTTGGGAGAGCGTTAGACTGAAGATCTAAAGCCCCCTGGTTCGATCCCGGGTTTCGGCACGTACTTCCTTTTTGTGCGCGATACACTTGGTTTTATTCCGCTCATTCGCCGTCATTGCACTCTTCGTGGAAACAGCTGTCAGTTCTCACCCAGCCGAAATAGCTCAGTTGGGAGAGCGTTAGACTGAAGATCTAAAGGTCCCTGGTTCGATCCCGGGTTTCGGCACATACTTCGTTTTTGTTCTCGATACTCTTGATTTTATTCCGCTCATTCGCCGTCATTGCAGTCCTCGTGAAAACAACTGCCAGCTCTCACCCAGCCGGAATAGCTCAGTTGGGAGAGCGTTAGACTGAAGATCTAAAGGTCCCTGGTTCGATCCCGGGTTTCGGCACGTACTTCGTTTTTGTTCTCGATACACTTGATTTTATTCCGCTCATTCGCCGTCATTGCAGTCCTCGTGAAAACAACTGCCAGCTCTCACCCAGCCGAAATAGCTCAGTTGGGAGAGCGTTAGACTGAAGATCTAAAGGTCCCTGGTTCGATCCCGGGTTTCGGCACGTACTTCCTTTTTGTGCGCGATACACTTGGTTTTATTCCACTCATTCGCCGTCATTGCACTCTTCGTGGAAACAGCTGTCAGTTCTCACCCAGCCGAAATAGCTCAGTTGGGAGAGCGTTAGACTGAAGATCTAAAGGTCCCTGGTTCGATTCCCGGTTTCGGCACGTACATCCTTTTTGTGCTCGATACACTTGGTTTTATTCCGCTCATTCGCCGTCATCGCAGTCCTCGTGAAAACAGCTGCCACCTCTCACCCAGCCGAAATAGCTCAGTTGGGAGAGCGTTAGACTGAAGATCTAAAGGTCCCTGGTTCGATCCCGGGTTTCGGCACGTACTTCCTTTTTGTGCTCGATACACTTGGTTTTATTCCGCTCATTCGCCGTCATTGCAGTCCTCGTGAAAACAGCTGTCACCTCTCACCCAGCCGAAATAGCTCAGTTGGGAGAGCGTTAGACTGAAGATCTAAAGGTCCCTGGTTCGATCCCGGGTTTCGGCACGTACTTCCTTTTTGTGCTCGATACACTTGATTTTATTCCGCTCATTCGCCGTCATTGCAGTCCTCGTGAAAACAACAGCCAGCACTCAACCAGCCGAAATAGCTCAGTTGGGAGAGCGTTAGAGTGAAGATCTAAAGGTCCCTGGTTCGAACCCGGGTTTTGGCACGTACATCCTTTTTGAGCTCGATACACCTGATTTTATTCCGCTCATTCGCCGTCATTGCAGTCCTCGTGAAAACAACTGCCAGCTCTCACCCAGCCGAAATAGCTCAGTTGGGAGAGCGTTAGAGTGAAGATCTAAAGGTCCCTGGTTCGATCCCGGGTTTCGGCACGTACATCCTTTTTGAGCTCGATACACCTGATTTTATTCCGCTCCTTCGCCGTCATTGCAGTCCTCGTGAAAACAGCTGCCACCTCTCACCCAGCCGAAATAGCTCAGTTGGGAGAGCGTTAGACTGAAGATCTAAAGGTCCTTGGTTCGATCCCGGGTTTCGGCACGTACTTCCTTTTTGTGCTCGATAGACTTGGTTTTATTCCGCTCATTCGCCGTCATTGCACTCTTCGTGGAAACAGCTGTCAGTTCTCACCCAGCCGAAATAGCTCATTTGGGAGAGCGTTAGACTGAAGATCTAAAGGTCCCTGGTTCGATCCCGGGTTTCGGCACGTACATCCTTTTTGAGCTTGATACACCTGGTTTTATTCCGCTCATTCGCCGTCATTGCACTCTTCGTGAAAACAGCTGCCACCTCTCACCCAGCTGAAATAGCTCAGTTGGGAGAGCGTTAGACTGAAGATCTAAAGGTCCCTGGTTCGATCCCGGGTTTCGGTACGTACTTCCTTTTTGTGCTCGATACACTTGATTTTATTCCGCTCATTCGCCGTCATTGCAGTCGTCGTGAAAACAACTGCCAGCACTCAACCAGCCAAAATAGCTCAGTCATTCTACTTCCGGCCACGCTCGCGGACGGGCGTGCGAATCATGAGCTCCAGCGGAGCGGTGATAGCGGCTCAGCCGAGCCGCGGAAACAGGCCAACGGGAAGCGATAACGAGGAGTACCAGATTATTCTGCCGCAACTGCCTACCGGACGCATTGTTTTAAACACGTTGTTTTTGCATGGCGACGTGAAGGCCAGGCCGTTTAAGGTCGAAGATTTTCGCGATGCGCTCGCACGGACTGGTCTGCTCCCCGAGGTTGTCGCCTTGGGGGCTTACCAGATAAACCACGTGTGGGCAATAACGTTCAACAGCGCCGAAGCAACGAAGAAGATGCTCGCAGTCCAGGAGTTTCAAGTAAAGGGCCGGCGGTGCGTCGTCATCGACCCGGAAGACCAACAGGTCAGACTGAAGCTGCACTGGCTACTACACGGCGTAGCCGATGACGACATCCGAGCTGCACTGGTGTCGTACGGCAAGGTGACCGAGGTGAACCGGGAGCGGTGGCGCATCCAGGGCGTCACCGACAAGGGTTCCACGACGAGGACGGTGCTGCTGAAGTTGAAAAGAGGCCTCAAGATTGACTACCTGCCGCACCAGATAAAGGTTGCGGGTGAGCTCGCCCTCGTCGTGGTACCGGGACGTCCCATGCAGTGCCTTCGCTGCAACGGCCAGGGACATGTGCGGCGGGAGTGCAAGGTGCCCCGTTGTTCTAGGTGTCGGCGTTTTGGTCACGTCGATACGCAGTGCGTGCCCTCGTACGCATCAGTGACGGGGCCCGCTGACAACGAGGGTACTACCGAGCACCTTATGGACGTCGTCGAGGCAGAGGAAGCAGCTCAAGGCGCTGGTGGTGGTGAGCCCTCCGAAGCTACCACCGTGACCCCAAGGGAAAGCTGCCTCACCCAGGGAGTGAAAACCCCGGAGGCCACCCCACCAAAGACGGCAGTACCGGAGGAGAGCTCGGTTAAAAGCGACGAAAAGTGCTTTTCGGCTGAGCCCCCCGTTGCGCTGGCGGGGCAACACCCGGAAACGATGGACACAGATGGAGCAGCGACTCCGGCGGGGACCGTCAAACGCCCCCACTTAGACGCAGCAGACGGGAACGACAGCAGTGGTAACACGAACAGCGAGGAGCCGCCCGCGAAAACAACGCAGATACGGCGCCCGTCGTTCAGACCCAAGCCCACCATACCACCCTACAGGAAACCCCCGGAAACGCCCCCCCAACAGCGCAACGCAGGGGACAGCGCAGCGGCGGGCGGGAGCGCGTAGCCAGCTCAAGACGCGAAAGGTAAGCGCCATGCTCTCAGCCTCTAATTGAACGATACTGTCTGACGACCTCGCACTGAACGTAGCTACACTCAACGTCAGGGGATTGGCTGGGAAAAGAAAACAGAGCCAAGTGTACCGGCTTTTAACCGAGCATGACGTTGATGTGTTGGCGGTTCAGGAAACCAAGGTGCAGGGGGAGGCAGAGACTGAGAGCATGGTGCGGCGTTTCACGTCGAGGTACTTCGCATGTGTTAGTCACGCAGTCGGCACTTCCGCGGGTTGCGTGCTTTTCGTGCGAAAGCTACCGGGCTTAGCTGTCCAAACCGTTATGTCATGTTTGTCGGGGCGATTAGTGGTGTGCGATATCTCTTTTCGCAGTGTCGAGTGGCGTGTGTTGTGCATTTATGCCCCCAATTCTGGGGACGAGCGTGCCGACTTTTTTAATAGTATCAGGCAGCACCTCACCACAGATAAGCAAATATTACTATTAGGAGATTTTAATTGCGTGTTAACTGCACGTGACAAAACAAGCAAAAGGCCGTTCAAGGATGTCAGCACTGATTTGTTGTATGATCATATTGTGAAATTCGGTCTTGAGGATGTTGCCGAATGTTTGGAGGGCGCAAGAAGCGTGCAATACACGCATTTTCAAGGCGCTAGCCACGCCCGACTGGACCGGATTTACGTATCGTTGGAAATGGTCGCAATGTGCAGCAACTACAGTGTTCTGCCATTGTCTTTCAGCGATCATTGTCTTGTCGCGTGCAGAATAGGGCACAAAAAGCGTCGGAACAATTTTACTTGGGAATTGTGGAAGTTAAATGAAAAGGTTTTAAAAGACGAAAATTTCAGCAACACAGTAAAGGACCAAATTAGCAAATTCGAACAGGGCAGCCAAAATAATATCTTGGAAATGTGGGAACTAACAAAAGAAGCGTCAAAAATTAAAGCAATCGAACGGGCCAGCTGCATAAGGTTCCAACAAAACGAAAAGGAAACGTCGCCCCGAGAATTACTAAAAACGCTGACAGAGCAGGAGGGCAAACAGCCGGGCGTGTACAAAGACGACATCAGGCAAACAAAACAAAAGCTAGAAATAATCGACGAAGAGCGCTATCACGGAGCGCTTGTACGAGCAAGACTGGTCCAGGCGATAGCGGGGGAAAGACCTACAAAGCGGGCCTTGGGGCTCGAGAAAGCGCATGCTCGTCGTAATCATATAACCGAGATTGACTGGAGCGGCGAAACTTCTGGGGATAGTAAGCACATCGAGCGTGACTTTTTTGAGCACTATCAGTCGCTTTTTGCATTTCGCTCTGCCGATATTGAAAGCTTCAGGAAAGAATTCCTCACCAACATGCCTAAGCTTGACGATGAAACAAAGGAGTGGCTGCAACAACCAATAGCATCGAAAGAAGTTGAAGACGCCATTGATAATTTAAACCCGGGGAAATCGCCAGGCCCGGATGGGTTGACTGCGGCGTTCTACAAAGAATTTAAGAGTGAACTATCACCGGTATTAGCGGTTGTTTTTAATGAATCGTTTAAGTTGAAATCACTGCCACCTTCTTACGGAACTGCTCACACGGTGTTAATTCCCAAAACAGAAGATGTTGGAAAACTTAAGCAGGTTACGTCTTATAGGCCCATTTCACTTACGAATGTGGACTATAAAATATTTATGAAGATACTAGCAAGTAGGCTCCAGGGAGTGATACATAAAATAGTCGGTCCTCATCAGACTTGCGGCATACGGGGAAGGTCTATTTGCACCAATATACATAAGGCAAGGTGTTTGCTGGAGTGTTCCGATGCCATGCATGTAGGCGTTGCTGCGCTTCAGCTAGACCTTGAAAAGGCCTTTGATTGTGTATCGCGCCAGGTATTGTTTCTTATTTTGGACTATATCAACGTCGGTTCTGTTATCAAAGAGGGGTAGCAATGGCGTACCGGAATTGCACCACGCGGTTAGTTGTGAACAAGGCATTGGGAGCGCCCATTAACGTGCAACGCTCTGTGCGCCAGGGCTGCCCCCTCAGCCCACTTTTGTTCTGCATTTATATTGAAACATTGTGTTTGCGTATCCTCCAAGATGTCGAAATTCGAGGGTTCCGATTGCATGAGTCCGAGGTAAAAGTATTGGCTTATGCAGACGACATTGCGGCATTCTGTGAGAACAAAGAAAGTATTATTAAAGTAGTTGAGACAACAAAACAGTTTAGCACAATCACAGGTAGCCTTGTAAATTGGGGAAAGTGCCTGGGGTTCTGGCATGGAGAATGGCAATCAACCCCTGACACTTTTGCCAACGTAAGCTGGTTAACAACCCCCGTCAAGTACCTTGGAGCCCCACTACAGTTTTATAAAGATAGTGAGCCGTACTGGCACGAACAAACACAGGAGACTCGAGCAAAGGCAGACAAGTGGAGGGGGGCTTATTTGTCAACCTTCGCTAGGGCAACAGTGTGCAACTTGTTTTTCGTTAGTAAACTGTGGTACGTGATGCAAGTGCTGCACTGTTCACGTACAAATGTGCAAAAGCTGCATCGGGTCCTTGCTGTTTTCGTGTGGGCCTCGAATTGGGAGAGGTGCAGCCGCACCAACCTGTTCAGGCGAATCAGAGATGGGGGACTGGGACTGGCGCACTTATTTGTGCGACAGCTTGTAAATAGATTTCTGTTTTTAAGGGATGTAAGAGACCCCTTTCTGAGGACAGTGTGTCAGGTGAGGCTGGGCAGGCTTCTACCTGACTTTGTTGTAACCACTGGGTATATGCATGGAGGAATTTTTGGTTTTTTCAAAGAAGTCGTGGGAAGTGTTAATTTTTTGAATGCACGGTTTTCAAAAGAATACTTAAGTACGGTTAAAAGGAAAAATCTGTATTATGATATTGTGGATACTGTGTTCCCTGTGCCAATGTACAGAGCTATGTACTCTGGAGGCCCCGGCCAGGACGTACTTAAGAGGGTTAAAAGAATGCGAATTCAGCCAGGTGTCAAGTCCTTTTTCTTTAGGTTGCATACAGGTACATTATTAGTACGAACATATATGGAACAGAGGGGGCTATTTGTACGATGGGGGACAGACTGTTTTAGATGTAAATTACCTGAGACAATTGACCACGTGTTTTTGCATTGTTGTGAGGGAGTGTACTTATGGGATGTACTGCAAAGGTCACTGCGAAAAGACTTCCCTTTAAACCCTCATGGTATACGGTTTCTTGCAGTGGACGATGAGGCTGGAGTGCCTTGTGATTTAGTAATGGTACTGGGCCTCCATAGCATATGGCGCTCTCGCACAGCAAGGCTGTATAATGATGTTGATGCACGTTTTGCACTACATTATTTCAAAGAGAGTGTTGGTCGCGTTGTCGAAATTATTAAATCTGAGGAGGTATTCCCGGTTTGGCTGCCAGAAATGGAGCAGCTGACAAAGCTGAGGCTATTTTAATGACAACGCCAGCCCTTTATTGGCTGGCAGCCTCACTTTTCCTGAGTTCAGTGTTTTATTGTGATGATCTGTAATGTTGTTTTGTGGGTTGTCAAAACCAGGCAATAAAGAAAAAAAAAAGCCGAAATAGCTCAGTTGGGAGAGCGTTAGAGTGAAGATCTAAAGGTACCTGGTTCGATCCCGGGTTTTGGCACGTACATCCTTTTTGAGCTCGATACACCTGATTTTATTCCGCTCATTCGCCGTCATTGCAGTCCTCGTGAAAACAACTGCCAGCTCTCACCCAGCCGAAATAGCTCAGTTGGGAGAGCGTTAGAGTGAAGATCTAAAGGTCCCTGGTTCGATCCCGGGTTTCGGCACGTACATCCTTTTTGAGCTCGATACACCTGATTTTATTCCGCTCCTTCGCCGTCATTGCACTCTTCGTGAAAACAGCTGCCACCTCTCACCCAGCCGAAATAGCTCATTTGGGAGAGCGTTAGACTGAAGATCTAAAGGTCCCTGGTTCGATCCCGGGTTTCGGCACGTACTTCCTTTTTGTGCTCGATACACTTGATTTTATTCCGCTTATTCGCCGTCATTGCAGTCCTCGTGAAAACAACTGTCAGCTCTCACCCAGCCGAAATAGCTCAGTTGGGAGAGCGTTAGGCTGAAGATCTGAAGGTCCCTGGTTCGATCCCGGGTTTCGGCACGTACTTCCTTTTTGTGCGCGATACACTTGGTTTTATTCCGCTCATTCGCCGTCATTGCAGTCCTCGTGAAAACAACTGCCAGCTCTCACCCAGCCGAAATAGCTCAGTGGGAGTCGCTGTGCTTCAGCTAGACCTTGAAAAGGCCTTTGATTGTGTATCACACGAAGTATTGTTCTCTATTTTGGGTTATATCAACGTCGGTTCAGTTATCAAAGAGGGGGTAGCATTGGCGTACCGGAATTGCACCACGCGGTTAGTTGTGAACAAAGTATTGGGAGCGCCCATTAACGTGCAACGCTCTGTACGCCAGGGCTGCCCCCTCAGTCCACTTTTGTTCTGCATTTATATTGAAACATTGTGTTTACGTATCCTCACAGACATCGAAATTCGAGGGTTCCGAGTGCATGAGGCCGAGGTAAAAGTATTGGCTTATGCAGACGACATTGCGGTATTCTGTGAGAACAGACAGTATCAGTAAAGTAGTTGAGATAACAAAACAGTTTAGTACTATGACAGGGAGCCTTGTAAATTGGGGAAAGTGCCTGGGGTTCTGGCATGGAGAATGGCAATCAACCCCTGACACTTTCGCCAACGTAAGCTGGGTAACAACACCCGTAAAGTACCTGGGAGCCCCGCTACAGTTTTATAAAGATAGTGAGCCGTATTGGCACGAACTAGCACAGGAGACACGAGCAAAGGCAGACAAGTGGAGGGGGGCGTATTTGTCAACCTTTGCTAGGGCAACAGTGTGCAACCTGTTTTTCGTTAGTAAACTGTGGTACGTGATGCAAGTGCTGCACTGTTCGCGTGCAAATGTGCAAAAGCTGCATCGGGTCCTTGCTGTTTTCGTGTGGGCCTCGAATTGGGAGAGGTGCAGCCGCACCAACCTGTTCAGGCGAATCAAAGATGGGGGTCTGGGATTGGCGCACTTATTTGTGCGATAGCTTGTAAATAGATTTCTGTTTGTAAGGGATGTAAGGGACCCCTTTCTGAGGACAGTATGTCAGGTAAGGTTGGGCAGGCTTCTGCCTGACTTTGTTGTAACCACTGGGCATATGCATGGAGGCATTTTTGGTTTTTTCAAAGAAGTCGTTCGAAGTGTAAATTTTTTTGAACGCGCGGTTTTCAGAAGAATACTTAAGTACGGTAAAATGGAAAAACCTGTATAACGATATTGTGGATACCGTGTTCCCTGTGCTAATGTACAGAGCTATGTACTCTGGAGGCCCAGGCAAGGACGTTCTTAGAGGGTGAAAAAGATGCAAATTCAGCCAGGGGTCAAGTCTTTTTTCTTTAGGCTGCATACAGGTACATTATTAGTAAGAACATTTATGGAACAGAGGGGGCTATTTGTACCATGGGGGACAGACTGTTTTAGATGTAAATTACCAGAGACAATCGACCACGTGTTTTTGCATTGTTGTGAGGGGGTGTATTTATGGGATGTTCTACAAAGGACATTACGAAAAGACTTTCCGTTAAACCCTCACGGTATACGATTTCTTGCAGTGGACAATGAGGCTGGAGTGCCTTATGATTTAGTAATGGTACTGGGCCTCCATAGCATATGGCGCTCGCGCACAGCAAGACTGTATAATGATGTTGATGCCCGTTTTGCACTACAGTATTTCAAAGAGAGTGTTGGTCGCTTTGTCGAAATTATTAAGTCTCGGGAGTTATTCCCGGTTTGGCTGCCAGAAATGGAGCAGCTGACAAAGATCAGGCTTTTTTAATGACAACGCCAGCCCGTTATTCGCTGGCAGCCCCATTTTTCCTGAGTTGAGTGTTTTATTGTGATGATCTGTAATGTTTTGTGTGTTGTCAAAACCAGGCAATAAAGAAAAAAAAAGCCGAAATAGCTCAGTTGGGAGAGCGTTAGACTGAAGATCTAAAGGTCCCTGGTTCGATCCTGGGTTTCGGCACGTACTTCCTTTTTGTGCTCGTACACTTGGTTTTATTCCGCTCATTCGCCGTCATTGCAGTCCTCGTGAAAACAGCTGTCACCTCTCACCGAGCCGAAATAGCTCAGTTGGGAGAGCGTTAGACTGAAGATCTAAAGGTCCCTGGTTCGATCCCGGGTTTCGGCACGTACTTCCTTTTTGTGCTCGATACACTTGGTTTTATTCCGCTCATTCGCCGTCATTGCACTCTTCGTGGAAACAGCTGTCAGTTCTCACCCAGCCGAAATAGCTCAGTTGGGAGAGCGTTAGACTGAAGATCTAAAGGTCCCTGGTTCGATCCCGGGTTTCGGCACGTACATCCTTTTTGTGCTCGATACACTTGGTTTTATTCCGCTCATTCGCCGTCATTGCAGTCCTCGTGAAAACAGCTGCCACCTCTCACCCAGCCGAAATAGCTCAGTTGGGAGAGCGTTAGACTGAAGATCTAAAGGTCCCTGGTTCGATCCCGGGTTTCGGCACGTACTTCCTTTTTGTGCTCGATACACTTGATTTTATTCCGCTTATTCGCCGTCATTGCAGTCCTCGTGAAAACAACTGCCAGCTCTCACCCAGCCGAAATAGCTCAGTTGGAAGAGCGATAGAGTGAAGATGTAAAGGTCCCTGGTTCGATCCCGGGTTTCGGCACGTACATCCTTTTTGAGCTCGATACACCTGATTTTATTCCGCTCATTCGCCGTCATTGCAGTCTTCGTGAAAACAGCTGCCACCTCTCACCCAGCCGAAATAGCTCGACTGCTTCCGGCCGCTGCGCGGTGCGGACGCAGGATGGCGAGCTCCGTTCAAGGGGCGGCTTTGGCGGGCACATCGGCCCGCGGTACCAGGTCTTCTGTTTTTGACAACTCTGCAAACCAGGAATATCAAGTTATTCTGCCTCATTTGCCATCCGGACCATCTGTTCTGAACACCATTTTTCTGCACGCGGACGTGAAAGCCAGGCCATACAAGGTGGAAGATTTCCGTGACCCGCTGGTGCGTCTGAATTTGCTGCCCGAGGTTGTGGCCTTGGGCGCATATCAGATGAACCACCTGTGGGCCGTGACGTTCAAGGATGCCGAGGGAGCTGCGAAGCTGGTTGCCGCCTCCGAACTTCAAGTGAAGGGGCGGAGGTGCCTTATCATCGATCCGCGGAGCCAGGACGTACGCCTAAAGCTGCACTGGGTGCTCCACAACGTCCCAGACGACGAAGTGCGAGGCGCCCTGTCGCTTTACGGGAAGGTCACCGAAGTGACCCGTGACCGCTGGCGTGTGCCGGGCTGCACTTCGCAGCTCTCGACGACACGCCTGGTCACCCTACGACTGAAGTCAGACGTCACCGTAGACGACATCCCGCATCAGCTACGCATCGCCGGTGAGCACGCCCTTGTCGTGGTGCCCGGACGGGTACCGCTTTGTTTGCGCTGCCACCGGAGTGGCCACATTCGGCGGGAGTGCCGCGTCCCACGGTGCGGGCGTTGCCGCCGCTTCGGCCACAGCGAGAGCGAGTGCGTCCGCACTTACGCGAACGTTGCCGGACCAGGGGATGACGACCACAAGGCCGAGTACGTGATGGACGCCGAAGACGCGGAGAGCGCTTCGAAGGGCAAGGACGAGGACGTGGTGAAGGAGGCAACGCCCCCTGAACCTGCAGCCGCCGTGGCACCGAGCGCCGAACCACCCGCCGAAGGTGGCACTCCCACCGAATCCCCGGACGTGCAGGGCCACCAAATCCCCACGGACAGTTCAGGCTTGGCCGAAGCACCACTCTCGGCGTCGGAGGGAGATAAAAGCAAGGAAGAAGAAGAGGTTGAGATGGCAGGTGTTCTTTCTGGTTCTGCAAAGCGTGCAAGGGATGCTGTCGAAGAAAAACAGGCCAGCACCGTCGAGCCGAGCGGTGACGAGCCGCCGGCGAAAGCTCCGACGCATGCTCGACGGGCATCGGTTAAAGTGAAGCCGAACGTCAACGCGGAGCGGCCCAGGAAGCCACCGGACACTTAACGTGAAGCCCCTTTTGCGTCCCTGCAATGTCAATAAGGCCCAGTGATGTTCTCCGTGCAGTGCAGCGCAACGAGCAGCCGTCTCCGGGGAGTGTTGAGCAGCTACTATGGACAAGAGCACGGCAACATACTTGGGATATCCGCCGTCGCTACACTGGAGTCTAGGGTTCGTTGAGCTGGTCTTTGTTTTTTATGCTCTTGGTGTGCTTTAATTCGATGTAATGGCTACTTTAAATAGGCCACTTTGCATTTCTACATTAAACGTAAGAGGGCTTGGGGCCAGGCGCAAGCAATATCAGCTGCGAAGGATTATGGACGACAAAGAAATAGATATAATGGCCATTCAAGAAACAAAAATTGAAAGCGAAGGCAGCACCGAGAGCATGATAAGGCCCTTTAGTGGGCGTTACAGCGTTTGCGTGAGTCATTCTGTGGGAACTTCTGGGGGGTGTTGTATTTTGGTTAGAAATTCAGTTGGTATTCGTGTACGATCAGTTATTTCGAGCGAAACTGGCAGGCTTGTGTGTTGTGATTTCAACTACTGTGGAGTAGATTTTCGTGCAGTGTGTATCTATGCACCAAATGTTGCAAGGGACAGGACGGTTTTTTTCGAAGGGTTGTCTGATTATTTAAAGAAGCAAGAAAGAGTAATTTTATTGGGCGACTTCAATTGTGTGTTAGAACGAAGAGACAGAAATGTGTCGCCGCGAACAATTGATCAGAGTGCAAGGGTCTTGACAGAAGTTCTTGAAGACTGCGAACTAGCCGATGTAGCACACTGTGCGGTTAACAGAAGTGCTTTAAAATTCACGCACTTTCAGGGCACGAGCCATGCGCGGCTGGATCGTGCATACGTATCTTTCGAGCTCGCTGCGGCGTGCAAGAACTACGTGGTCGATAGTGTCTCTTTTAGTGACCACTGCCTGGTTTCATTTTTGTTGGGGGAAAGGAGGGAGGATTGTAAGAAGTTCAGCTGGGAACTTTGGAAATTTAATGTAAAATTATTACAAGACACCACATTCACGGATAGAGTACAGGAAATTGCGGAAAAACAAACAAACGACGAAATCAGCAGCTGGCGGGAAAGGTGGGAGGTATTCAAACAGGAATGCAAAATGGTAGCGATGGAGAGGGGGACAGTGCTTAAACGGCAAGAGAGGGAAGTGGAAAACAAACTCAGAAATAATCTGCAACACATGTTAAAACTCGAAAGCGAAATGCCTGGGGCATATAAAGAAGATATCAGAACCATTAAAAATAAGCTAGAAGCCATCGATATAGAAAGATATCGGGGAGCGACCGTGAGGGCGAGGGCCGAGGTGTTTTTGGCCGGCGAAGCGCCAACAAAGCGAGCGATAAAAGACGAAGCTCGGTACGCGGGAGGAAATGGTATCGAGGAAATATACTGGCGAGGCGCGCTTACCAGTGACAAAGAGAACATAAAAAGTGCGTTTCAAGAACATTACACAGATTTGTTTAGCCCCACAGTTCCAAAAACTGACGAGTTCAAGCGAGACTTTCTTCCAGCCATGCCAAGATTGGGAGACGATGTGAGGGAGGAGTTAGAACGACCGATATCGCTTGGCGAAATTCAGACGGCAATATCGGAGTTAAAAGTAGGTAAGTCGCCAGGACCTGACGGGCTTGGTGCGGATTTTTATAAAAGGTTCTCGGATATAGTAACTCCGTTTTTATTTATGGTCTTTCGCGAGGCGTACGAGTCCAAGGTACTTCCGCCGTCGTCTGGTCGCACACACACCGTCCTCATACCCAAATCGGAAGACCGTGTTAAACTTCAGTCGGTTTCTGGGTACCGGCCGATTACATTGGCCAATGTAGATTATAAAATCCTTATGAAGATCTTAGCGCAACGAGTGCAGAGTGTTATAACAAGTGTAGTAGGGCCGCATCAGACCTGTGGTATAAAGGGGAGGAGTATAGTAACAAATGTTCATGTTGCGCGCAGTGTGCTGGAGTGTTGTGATATGTTTTTTAAAAGGGTCGCTATGCTTCAGATTGATTTCGAAAAAGCGTTCGATCGAGTGTGCCATGAGATTCTTTTTTGTATTTTGGAGCATATAAATGTTGGTGATGTGATCATACAGGGAGTGCGTATGGCGTACTCTCAGTGCTGCACGCAACTTATAATCAACAAGAATGTCACGGGAAGTATTCCTGTACTGTCTTCTGTGCGACAAGGATGTCCAGCATCTCCTCTTCTGTTTGCAATTTATTTGGAACCCTTTTGTTTAAGAATAATTAATGACAGTGGAGTACGTGGTTTTCAGTTACACACATGCGAGGTGAAGTTACTAACATACGCGGATGATGTGGCGGTTTTTTGTGAAGACGAGGAGAGTGTAAGCGCAGCCATATCGATAACAAGGGAGTTTTGTAGTCTTACTAACAGCTGTGTTAATTGGGCCAAGTGTGCGGGTTTTTTTCACGGGGAGTGGGGGTCAACACCATCTGTATTTGAAAACGTGTCTTGGTCGCGTACACCAGCGCGTTATCTCGGAGTTCCGCTGGATCGCTATCAGGATAGCGGCGAGTACTGGGAATCCGAGACGGCGAAGCTGCGCGAAAAAACAACCAAGTGGGGCGGTCGCGCATTGTCTGTTTTCGCACGAGCCACGGTATGCAACCTTTTTCTTTTGGCAAAGCTGTGGTATGTGCTGCAGGTGCTTCATTGTTCACGAGTCCACGGGCAGCGAATGCACAGAGTATTCGCAGTCTTTATCTGGTCATCGGTGTGGGAGCGTTCCAGTCGGAGTAACCTTTTTCGCCGAGTAAGGCATGGGGGTGTTGGCCTGTGTCATGTATTTGTTCGCCAGCTTGTAAACCGGTTTATGTTTCTGCGTGATACACGTGATCCATTTCTTCGCACTTTAATGCAGATTACATTAGTAGATGCCTTGCCTATGTATATTGTTTCTTCTGTAAGTGATAGATGTGGAGCCGTGAAAGGCTATATGAAGGAAGTGGTTGAGTCTTTTCGTTTTCTTACTGTGAGATTTTCAGTAGAATATTTAGCCACTGTTTCGAGAAAAACCCTTACAAATAATTTGAGGGAGATGCTGTTCCCCGTACCACGTTATCGTGAAATGTTTAGTTCTGGTCCTGGGCAGGATGTGTTATCCCGCGTGAAAAAAATGGCAGTCCCAGCATGCGTGAAAACTTTCTTTTTCAAGTTACATACAGGAACACTGCCAGTTAAAACATGGATGGAGGAGAAGGGGCTGTTTATTGGTTGGTCAAACATGTGTACGCTGTGTGCGAAAGCCGAAACAGTGGAACATGTTTTCACGGAGTGCTGGGACGCCGTATTTTTTTGGGACGTCTTACAGAGAACGTTAAAGAAAGACCTGCCCATTTCAGCGCATGGCATTCGGTTCCTTCCGGTTGAGCGCGAAGATGAAGTCCCGTATGATATGATAATGGCGCTAGGGTTACATGCCATTTGGAGGTCCAGAATGGCTGTGAGACATGCGGACCTGAATGCGCTCACTGTAAGCAAGTATTTTTCTCAAAATGTAACGCTTTTGTATGAAGTGTACAAGTTACAGGACCCCGAACTTGAATGGCTTCCTGTTTTGGAAGAGTTGTGTACTTTTGATGTTTATTTTAAGTCCTTCCGTCAGCCAAAGTTTGGCAGGCGGTTTTTAATTTATCCGTGACTTGTATTACATGTGTGCAAAAGGTGATAAAAAAAAAAGCCGAAATAGCTCAGTTGGGAGAGCGTTGGACTGAAGATCTGAAGGTCCCTGGTTCGATCCCGGGTTTCGGCACGTACTTCGTTTTTGTTCTCGATACACTTGATTTTATTCCGCTCATTCGCCGTCATTGCAGTCCTCGTGAAAACAACTGCCAGCTCTCACCCAGCCGAAATAGCTCAGTTGGGACAGCGTTAGACTGAAGATCTAAAGGTCCCTGGCTCGATCCCGGGTTTCGGCACGTACTTCCTTTTGTGCTCGATACACTTGGTTTTATTCCGCTCATTCGCCGTCATTGCACTCTTCGTGAAAACAGCTGTCAGCTCTCGCCCAGCCGGAATAGCTCAGTTGGGGGGATTCTGCTTCCGGCCGCGCTAGTGTGCGGACGCGGGATGATTGGCTCCTCAGGAGCGGTGAATGCGGCCATGTCTGGCCGCGGAAACAGGTTTTTTGGACAGGAATCGGAAGATTACCCCGTGAGTTTGCCAATGCTGCCAACAGGTCGGTGTGTTTTAAACACCATTTTTCTACATGCGGACGTTCGTGCGAGGCCTTATCGCGTCGAAGATTTCAGGGACACTTTGGCTCGTTTGGAACTGCTCCCCGAGGTGCTTGCCTTGGGGGCGTATCAAATGAACCACGTATGGGCCCTGACATTCAGGGACGAAGGCGGCGTAAAGCGCATGCTCGCGGCCACCGACGTGAAGGTGAAGGAGCGCCGGTGCCTCGTCATCGATCCGGCGAACCAAGATGTGCGGATGAAATTGCACTGGATTCTTTACAACGTGCCGGACGAGGAGGTGCGAGCGGCGCTGCTACCGTACGGGCGTGTCATCGACAGCGGACGCGAGAAGTGGCGGGTCAAGGGCATGAACGAGAAAGGTTCGACGACGCGGTCGGTGACCCTCAGGCTCAACGCCGGTGTGAGGATCGACGACCTGCCGCACGAGCTCCGGGTTGCGGGATGCCAGGCGCTCGTGGTCGTGCCAGGCAGGGCCCCGCAGTGCCTCCGCTGCTCGGGGACGGGCCATATGAGGCGCGACTGCAAGGTGCCTCGCTGCACGGTCTGCCGCCGCTTCGGTCACGAAGCGACACAGTGCGTGCGGACGTATGCACATGTCACCGGACCTGTCAGAGGCGCGGACGCGGCCGAAAACCGTATGGATGAGGAGGAGGCGGAGGCGGCCGCGGCCGGTGGAGGTGGTGCGTCCGCACCCGGGGACCCTTTGGCGGAACCAGGCGTGGAGGACGTAAATGCTGCGCCCGCGGAGCAGCAATCGACCTCCCAGAACGACCCTACGCCAGTGGCACCCGTGCTGGACGCGAAAAGTGAGGAGTGTGTTGGGGCGGGTCCGACGAACACCGCCTCATCTCGTGAAGTGCGTGACGCCGGCGACGGTGACGGAGACGACCCCGAAGCCACCGTCAAGCGGCCGCGTAAGGAGGACGACAAGCGTGAGGACTCTGGTGACTCCGGCAACGTCAAGGCAAGTGTGGGAGGGGTTATGCTGAGGCGTCCAAGCTTCAAGCCAAAGCCCAACACCACGCCTTATGACAGAGGACATGCAACGGTGAAGCCACCGTAAGCGAAACGTTTGCTGTTTTTTGGGGAGAGGTCTTCGAGTGAGCGTTACGGCACGGACAACACTTTTTCTTTTTTGAGGGGTAGAAAAGGGGGCGGGGCCAGTGTTTCTGTAAAGCGTGTGTAACAATGTGCGACGTGCCTTCACCTTCCATTCATGCGGTGTTCATATCATCTGCGTTGTGCCACCCTTAATGTACGCGGTCTTTCTGAGCGCAAACGTCAAAGTCAATTGTACAGACTCATCAGCGAAAGGCAGTTAGACGTCGTGGCCTTTCAGGAGACTAAAGTAGAGACCGAGCAAAGCACGGAAAGGATGGTGGGGGTGTTCAATTCCAGTTATGAAGTCTGTGTCAGCCATGCCGTTGGTTTATCGGATGGGTGTCTCATTTTAATACGTCGGAGCAGCGGCGCAGTAGTGCAAAACGTGATGTCCAGTTTGTCTGGGCGCTTTGTTATTTGTGATTTTATTTTTGCCTCAAAAGAATGGCGTATTGTTTGCGTGTACGCGCCGACAAAAGCCGATGAAAGGAAAGTGTTTTTCGAAGAATTGCGGGCGTGGCTTGGCACAGAACGGGTTGTCGTGTTAATGGGAGATTTTAATTGTGTGTGCTCGGCTCGCGATAAATCTACTTGTACTCCTTATCGCGACGGAAGCACGATTGCATTGACTGGTATCGCGGCAGATTTTGGTTTGGAAGACGTGGGGGATGCGTTGGAATGTAAGACGCAGATCCAATTCACCCACTTTCAAGGCACGAGCCACGCAAGATTAGACCGAGCATATATTTCGTTAGAACTTCTGCCGGAGTGCTCGGAGTATAGTGTTACACCCGTGTCGTTCAGCGACCATTGCCTGGTGTCGTTCTTGATTGGAAAGCGCAAAGATAAAAAGTCGTTCAACTGGGATTTGTGGAAAATGAACAGCTTATTGTTGAAGGATGAAGAATTTGTAAAAGAAGTGACGAAAAAGATTAGGAACCTTGAACAGGATACATGTGACTGTGCCTCTAAGTGGGAGAACTTCAAAGCAGAAATTAAGATGTCAGCATTGGAAAGGTCAGCTGCCTTAAATTATGAGAAAAGAAAAAAGGAAGCCCTGCTTAGAGCAAACCTGGAGACGCTTTCTGCACTAGAGTGCAAGTCACCTGGACTGTTCAAGGAAGACATTAAAACTTTGAAACATCAGATAGAGGCTATAGAACAAGAAAAATATCATGGCGCGATAGTGCGAGCTCGTGCGGAAAAGTTCATGTTAGGGGAAGCCCCTACAAAGAGAGCACTTAGCTCTGAAAAGAGATACGCTACCCGCAACTCTATCGCGGAAATAGAGTATAAAGGGCAGGTTCTCGATGAACAACAAGCAATTAGCAATGCTTTTTGTGAGTTTTATGATGGTTTGTTTTCGTGTCAACCTGTAGACTTAGAACGATTTAAGGACAATTTTTTAAATTTGTTGTCGACGATAGATGCAGAGGTAAAAGAAAATTTAGAATTACCAATTACAGTAGAAGAAGTTAGGAAGGCTATCGATGAATTAAGTCCTGGAAAGTCTCCAGGCCCTGACGGGTTGTGCACTGCGTTCTACAAAGCTTTCCGCAATCACCTAAGTCCAGTGTTATGTGACCTGTACACAGAAGCGTACACACTAGGAAGACTTCCACCCTCGTTCTCACAATCGCACACTGTTCTGATACCCAAAACAGATGTAAAAGAAGAGCTCAGAAAAGTTACTGCGTATAGGCCGATATCTTTAACGAATGTAGATTATAAAATATTAATGAAAGTCTTAGCAAGGAGGTTACAGAGTGTGATAATAGACATAGTAGGCGAACACCAAACATGTGGAATAAAAGGAAGGCCTATAACTAGTAATATACACATAGCACGGAGCATTCTCGAGTGTTGTGACGGAATGGATGAGGTTGTAGCCATGCTACAAATAGACCTTGAAAAGGCCTTTGATAAGGTCTCACATGAGCTACTCTATACTATTTTGGAAAACATAAACCTAGGAAAAGTAATAACGGAGGGCGTAAGAATGGCGTATAAGGAGTGTTCAACAAGGCTGGTAATAAATAAGTCAGTGAGCCGTCAAATAACTGTCACGCGTTCAGTGCGGCAAGGATGCCCGCTGTCCCCTTTGCTCTTTTGTTTGTACATCGAGTCGTTTTGTGCAAGCATAATAAACAGCAATAATATTCATGGTTTCCAGTTGCAGGCGTGCGAGGTACGTGTATTGGCATACGCGGACGATATCGCTTTATTTTGTCGAGACAGAAAAAGTATTAGCAATGCAGTTGCGTTGCTTAAGACATTTTGTGAGTATACTGGGAGCTCTGTAAATTGGAGCAAGTGCATGGGATTCTGGCCCGGCAATTGGGACGTAACCCCTAGTGTCTTTGAAGGTATGAACTGGCAGGTTGTGCCGGTCAAATACTTAGGCGTGCCACTTGAAAACTACAGAGATAGCGATCCGTACTGGCGAAGCCGGACGACTGCGATGCGTGATAAAGCGGAAAAGTGGGAAGGGAAGGGGCGTGCGCTGTCGATGTTCGCGCGCGCAACGGTGTGCAACATATTTTTGTTCGCGAAACTTTGGTACGTTTTGCAAGTGATTCACTGTTCTCGCGCTAGTGTTCAGAGGCTGCATCGCGTTTGTGCTGTTTTTGTTTGGGGCTCGTCCTGGGAAAGGACGAGTAGGACGAATCTTTTTCGAAGAGTACGCGAAGGCGGTTTATCGCTCTCGCATCTTTTTTTGAGACAAGTGGTGAATCGTTTTTATTTCTTGCGCGAGGTAAAGGACCCCTTCCTGCGCACTGTTATTCAAGTCAGGTTAGGCAGGCTATTGCCCCAATTTATTGTTAAGTCATGTCAAAGCTATAATGGAGGAGTACACGGGTATTTAAAAGAAGTTGTTCAAGCGACACAATTTCTTTGTGTACGGTTCTCTATGGAGTACTTGAGTGCTGTGTCGAAGAAAAAGTTGTATAAAGACCTTGCTGAAATCTGTTTTCCTGTTCCTTTATACCGATCCATGTTTCCGGTGGGCCCCGGGCAGAACGTTTTGAAACGTGTAAAAGCTATGGCCATTCCCCCGGGTGTTAAAACATTTTTCTTTAAACTGCACTGTGGAGTGTTACCAGTTAAAACATGGATGTTAGAAAAGGGTCTGTTTGTGCCATGGGGTGTGGACTGTTCTTTGTGTAAAAAGCCCGAGACGGTGGAACATGTTTTTTTGGATTGTTGGGATGGGGTGTTTTTGTGGGACGTTCTTCAGCGAACATTGAAAAAGGAGTTTCCGTTGAGCCCTTATGGCATCCGGTTTCTGGCAGTGCAAAACGATAACGGAGTGCCTTACGACCTAGTGATGTTGCTGGTCCTCCACGGAATATGGAGGTCTCGAATGGCGTTTCGGCACTGTGACGTAGACGGAAGACCAGCAAGGCAGTATTTCTGTGAGAGTGCCCAACGTATTGTAGAAATGTGGAAGAGTCAGAACTGTACTCCTGAATGGTTGCATGAATTTGAAAAGGTATTGTCTATGCCCCGTTTTTAGTTATGTAGCGCTGGCTTGAGTGAAGTCAGCGATTTTATCATATGTACCGTTGTTTCTGGATTTTGTTTGAAACCGGCAATAAAGAAAAAAAAAAGGAATAGCTCAGTTGGGAGAGCGTTAGACTGAAGATCTAAAGGTCCCTGGTTCGATCCCGGGTTTCGGCACGTACTTCCTTTTGTGCTCGATACACTTGGTTTTATTCCGCTCACTCACCGTCATTGCATTCTTCGTGAAAACAGCTGTCAGCTCTCGCCCAGCCGAAATAGCTCAGTTGGGAGAGCGTTAGACTGAAGATCTAAAGGTCCCTGGTTCGATCCCGGGTTTCGGCACGTACATCCTTTTTGAGCTCGATAAACCTGATTTTATTCCGCTCATTCGCCGTCATTGCACTCTTCGTGAATCAGCTGCCACCTCTCACCCAGCCGAAATAGCTCATTTGGGAGAGCGTTAGACTGAAGATCTAAAGGTCCCTGGTTCGATCCCGGGTTTCGGCACGTACTTCCTTTTTGTGCTCGATACACTTGATTTTATTCCGCTTATTCGCCGTCATTGCAGTCCTCGTGAAAACAAGTGCCAGCTCTCACCCAGCCGAAATAGCTCAGTTGGGAGAGCGTTATTGTGAAGATGTAAAGGTCCCTGGTTCGATCCCGTGTTTCGGCACGTACATCCTTTTTGAGCTCGATACACCTGATTTTATTCCGCTCATTCGCCGTCATTGCACTCTTCGTGAAAACAGCTGCCACCTCTCACCCAGCCGAAATAGCTCATTTGGGAGAGCGTTAGACTGAAGATCTAAAGGCCCCTGGTTCGATCCCGGGTTTCGGCACGTACTTCGTTTTTGTTCTCGATACACTTGATTTTATTCCGCTCATTCGCCGTCATTGCAGTCCTCGTGAAAACAACTGCCAGCTCTCCCCCAGCCGTAATAGCTCAGTGGGAGTCGCTGTGCTTCAGCTAGACCTTGAAAAGGCCTTTGATTGTGTATCACACGAAGTATTGTTCTCTATTTTGGATTATATCAACGTCGGTTCAGTTATCAAAGAGGGGGTAGCATTGGCGTACCGGAATTGCACCACGCGGTTAGTTGTGAACAAAGCATTGGGAGCGCCCATTAACGTGCAACGCTCTGTACGCCAGGGCTGCCGCCTCAGTCCACTTTTGTTCTGCATTTATATTGAAACATTGTGTTTACGTATCCTCACAGACATCGAAATTCGAGGGTTCCGAGTGCATGAGGCCGAGGTAAAAGTATTGGCTTATGCAGACGACATTGCGGTATTCTGTGAGAACAGACAGTATCAGTAAAGTAGTTGAGATAACAAAACAGTTTAGTACTATGACAGGGAGCCTTGTAAATTGGGGAAAGTGCCTGGGGTTCTGGCATGGAGAATGGCAATCAACCCCTGACACTTTCGTCAACGTAAGCTGGGTAACAACACCCGTAAAGTACCTGGGAGCCCCGCTACAGTTTTATAAAGATAGTGAGCCGTATTGGCACGAACTAGCACAGGAGACACGAGCAAAGGCAAACAAGTGGAGGGGGGCGTATTTGTCAACCTTTGCTAGGGCAACAGTGTGCAACCTGTTTTTCGTTAGTAAACTGTGGTAGTGATGCAAGTGCTGCACTGTTCGCGTGCAAATGTGCAAAAGCTGCATCGGGTCCTTGCTGTTTTCGTGTGGGCCTCGAATTGGGAGAGGTGCAGCCGCACCAACCTGTTCAGGCGAATCAAAGATGGGGGTCTGGGATTAGCGCACTTATTTGTGCGACAGCTTGTAAATAGATTTCTGTTTGTAAGGGATGTAAGGGACCCCTTTCTGAGGACAGTATGTCAGGTAAGGTTGGGCAGGCTTCTGCCTGACTTTGTTGTAACCACTGGGCATACGCATGGAGGCATTTTTGGTTTTTTCAAAGAAGTCGTTGGAAGTGTAAATTTTTTGAACGCGCGGTTTACAAAAGAATACTTAAGTACGGTAAAAAGGAAAAACCTGTATAACGATATTGCGGATACCGTGTTCCCTGTGCCAATGTACAGAGCTATGTACTCTGGAGGCCCAGGCAAGGACGTTCTTAAGAGGGTGAAAAAGATGCAAATTCAGCCAGGGGTCAAGTCTTTTTTCTTTAGGCTGCATACAGGTACATTATTAGTAAGAACATTTATGGAACAGAGGGGGCTATTTGTACCATGGGGGACAGACTGTTTTAGATGTAAATTACCAGAGACAATCGACCACATGTTTATGCATTGTTGTGAGGGGGTGAATTTATGGGATGTTCTACAAAGGACATTACGAAAAGACTTTCCGTTAAACCCTCACGGTATACGATTTCTTGCAGTGGACAATGAGGCTGGAGTGCCTTATGATTTAGTAATGGTACTGGGCCTCCATAGCATATGGCGCTCGCGCACAGCAAGACTGTATAATGATGTCGATGCCCGTTTTGCACTACAGTATTTCAAAGAGAGTGTTGGTCGCTTTGTCGAAATTATTAAGTCTCGGGAGTTATTCCCGGTTTGGCTGCCAGAAATGGAGCAGCTGACAAAGATCAGGCTTTTTTAATGACAACGCCAGCCCGTTATTCGCTGGCAGCCCCATTTTTCCTGAGTTGAGTGTTTTATTGTGATGATCTGTAATGTTTTGTGTGTTTTCAAAACCAGGCAATAAAGAAAAAAAAAGCCGTAATAGCTCAGTTGGGAGAGCGTTAGACTGAAGAGCTAAAGGTCCCTGGTTCGATCCCGGGTTTCGGCACGTACTTCCTTTTTGTGCTCGATACACTTGATTTTATTCCGCTCATTCGCCGTCATTGCAGTCCTCGTGAAAACAACTGCCAGCTCTCACCCAGCCGAAATAGCTCAGTTGGGAGAGCGTTAGACTGAAGATCTAAAGGTCCCTGGTTCGATCCCGGGTTTCGGCACGTACTTCGTTTTTGTTCTTGATACACTTGGTTTTATTCCGCTCATTCGCCGTCATTGCAGTCCTCGTGAAAACAACTGCCAGCTCTCACCCAGCCGAAATAGCTCAGTTGGACGGTGGAGCCACCGCCCGAAAAAGGTGGAGAAGGCGGAAATCCAGGAAGTGTCGAGTCGCCGAGTCGTCTCGAGCAGAGCCCGGGGAAGGGCACGTCTATCAAGGATGGTGCAACGACAGCTGGTGTGACAGTGTCAACTGCTACGCCAACTTTGGAAGGGGCAACAAGCGACGAGGAAATGGCTAACGCCGCTAGTGGTGTGAGAAAACGCAGTAGTAGTGAGTCGAACAGCCAAAGTGAAAACGTGGAGGGGCCCCCGCTTAAAGCAACGTCACTACGAAGGGCAACGCTCAGGCCGAAGCCGAACGTTTCGACTGAACGTGTTCCGAGGTCAGCGAAAACTTGAAAGTGCTGTATGAAGGGGGTGTGCGAAGAACGTTTCAGGCACGGCAGGCCAACTCGTACGCACTGGACGACCACGTAAGCTCTTCATTGAAACGTGGAGTGCTTCAGAGTAAGCGATGTATTTTCCAAACTAGGCTCTCCGTGTGGTTCTCACTTCGAGAAAAATGACTTTTAAAAAACCACTCCGCGTAGGCACGCTCAACGTCAGGGGGCTAGGAGAGAGGCGAAAGCAATGCCAACTGAAACGGTTGCTAAATGAAAATGAAATCGACGTGCTAGCAATACAAGAAACGAAAATTGAAAGTGAGAACCGCACTGACAGCTTTGTTAAACAGTTTGGAAATAATTACAGTGTCTGCGTCAGCCATGCAGTAGTGGCTTCTGCGGGGTGTTGTGTTTTGTTGAAAAATTCAACGGATCTGAGTGTAGAAAACGTGATTTCCTGTGAGTCAGGAAGGCTTGTCTTGTGTGATTTTACGTTTGTAGATGTAGCGTTTCGTTTAATATGCGTTTATGCCCCAAATAGAGTACGGGGCAGACTTGAATTTTTCCAATCAATCAGGGGGTACTTGGGGTGTGAAAAAAACGTGTTGCTACTAGGAGATTTTAACTGCGTCTGCGCGAGTGAAGACAAAAGTGGTGGCACACCGTTTATAGACGAAAGTACGAAAGTGTTGGTAGAGCTCATTGAGGAATACGAGCTTATGGACGTCGGTCAGTTCGCCCCACCTTCTAAATGTCTGCGTTTCACGCACTTTCAGGGATCAAGTCATGCGCGCCTCGACCGGGCATATGTGTCGTTGGAAGTGGCCGAGGAATGTAACTCGTATTCGGTAGAAAATGTTTCTTTCAGTGATCATTGCTTGGTTTCGTTCACGATTGGGAAGCGAAAAGAGAAAGTGAACAAGTTTAACTGGGATTTATGGAAATTAAACGCAAGACTACTGAATGACCCTGTATTTTGCGATAAAGTGGATGTTAGTTTGATTAAACACTTGGAAGATTACGACACTGACTGGGGCACTAAGTGGGAGCTTTTTAAGCAAGAAGTTAAAATAGAAGCAGGTAGAAAGAGCAAGCGTGCTAAAAAAGTTCGAAAGAAGAACAGTGGAAAAACTGCGCTCTAACTTGACTCAGTTGCTGAAACTGGAAAGCGACATGCCAGGTTTGTTTAATGAAGATGTCGCGGAGATAAAAAGTAAGCTGGAAGCAATAGACAAGATCAGGTTTGAAGGGGCGATTGTACGCGCACGCGCAGAAAGGTTTCTGGCCGGAGAGCAGCCAACAAGGCGGGCGCTTTGCGACGAAACGCGGTATGCCAGAAAGAGCGATATTGAGAGCATAATGTATCGTGGTCGATTGACTGAAGATAAAACATGCATACAAAATGCGTTTGTCGAGCATTACACCCAGCTGTTTGGTCCCAGCTCGCCTAGAATGGACGAGTTCGAAGAAACGTTTCTACCCCTGCTTCCACGGCTCGATTCGGAAGTTATACGCACTTTAGAAGAACCGATATCATTTGCGGAAATAGAGAACGCAATAGCTGAATTACAAACTAGCAAAACACCGGGGCCAGACGGGCTAATAGCTGAGTTTTACAAGAAACACTGCGGGAAAATTTGCCCTTTTTTGTATGCTGTATTTAAAGAGGCGTATGAGAGGCAATCCCTTCCGCCGTCATTTTCAAGGACACATACGGTGTTAATACCGAAATCCGAGGACATCGTAAAGCTGCAGTCAGTGTCAGGTTACAGGCCAATAACACTGGCTAATGTTGATTACAAAATTTTAATGAAAGTACTTGCGAAACGTTTGCAAACAGTAATCAAGACCATAGTGGGGCCGTACCAGACGTGTGGTATCCGCGGGAGGAGCATTGTGACCAATGCTCACGTGGCGCGGAGCGTTTTACAGTGTTGCGAAATGTTATTCAGAAAAGTAGCAGTATTGCAAGTCGACTTCGAAAAGGCCTTTGACCGGGTTTGTCACAAGGTTCTATTCTGTGTTCTTAAACATGTAAACCTTGGTGAGGTGGTGATAAAGGGTGTTTCCATGGCCTATAGCAACTGCTTTACGCAGTTAATTATTAACAAAAGCGTCACTGAGCGAATTCCTGTTTTGTCTTCTGTTAGGCAGGGCTGTCCAATTAGCCCCCTTCTTTTTTCAATATTTCTTGAACCTTTCTGTCTGAAGATTCTGCATAGTCAGGACATTCATGGCTTTCAGTTGCACTCAAGTGAGGTGCGTCTTCTTGCATACGCAGATGATGTTGCTTTGTTTTGTGTTGACAAAAGAAGTGTGAGTAGTGCAGTAGCAGTCACCAAAGAATTCTGCTCCGTCACTGGCAGCTCGGTGAACTGGGAAAAGTGCACGGGTTTTTGGCACGGGGAATGGAGCTCGACGCCAGACGTATTTGAAAACGTATCGTGGACGGTCATACCATCGCGCTATCTCGGTGTGCCGCTGGACTGCTATCAGGTCACCAATGCATACTGGCAGGAGGAGACAAAAAAATTGCGGGAAAAGCCAATCAAATGGGGAGGCAGGGCTTTGTCTATTTTTGCACGGGCAAGTGTATGCAACCTGTTCTTTCTCGTGAAACTATGGTACGTGATGCAGGTGCTGCACTGTTCACGATTGCACGTGCAAAAGATACATCGAGTGTGCGCTGTATTTGTGTGGGGATCCACGTGGGAGCGAATGAGCAGGATTTATCTTTTTCGTAGAGTTAAGGAAGGAGGGGTAGGTCTGTCACACATTTTTGTGCGGCAAATTGTGAATAGGTTTCTTTTTTTGAGGGACACCCCAGACCCATTTCTCCGTACTTTCCTACAAGTGGCACTGGTGAAAGAGCTTCCCGAATACATTGTATCGTCAAGTGATGATGTTTGTTGTGTGGTAAAAGGGTACCTGAAAGAAGTGGTGCTTGCTGTCAGATTTCTGGGTGCACGTTTTTCGTTTGAATATCTGTCAACGGTTGAAAGGAAACCTTTAATCATGCACCTGAAAGAGATGCTGTTCCCTGTGCCGTTGTATCGGGCATTGTACAATCTGGGCCTTGGCCAGGATGTTCTTTGCCGTGTTAAGAAGATGGTTGTCCCGGCCTCAGTGAAGACATTCTTTTTTAAATTACATACAGAAACCCTCCCAGTAAAAACATGGATGGAAGGAAAAGGATTGTTTGTACCTTGGCCAACTAGTTGCCTCGTCTGTCAGAAACCAGAGACAATAGAGCACGTCTTCATTGAGTGTTGGGACGCCATCTTTTTTTGGGACGTCCTGCAGAGGACGTTAAAGAAAGAATTCCCACTCACAGCGCATGGTATCCGTTTTCTTTCAGTAGAAGCCCTAAATGGCTTACCATGTGACCTTGTCATGCTGTTAGGCCTGTACGCAATATGGCGAAGTCGAATGGCTGTAAGGCACTCCGATGTAGATGCGAAGACTGTGTCTCAGTATTTTGCAGAGAACGTTAAGTTACTCCACAAAGTGTACGAGATTCAATGTATAGAAACCGAGTGGCTGCATGATTTTGGGAACCTTGCAAGTTTTGGCGTTTTTAGCAGTTTTCCCCATCCAAAGTCTGGCCGGTGGGTTTTAAACCGATAATAGTGTGTAAACCTAGAAAATGCAGGGAATAAAGAAAAAAAAGAAATAGCTCAGTTGGGAGAGCGTTAGACTGAAGATCTAAAGGTTCCTGGTTCGATCCCGGGTTTCGCACGTACTTCCTTTTTGTGCTCGATACACTTGATTTTATTCCGCTCATTCGCCGTCATTGCACTCCTCGTGAAAACAACTGCCAGCTCTCACCCAGCCGAAATAGCTCAGTTGGGAGAGCGTTAGACTGAAGATCTGTAGGTCCCTGGTTCGATCCAGGGTTCGGCACGTACTTCCTTTTTGTGCTCGATACACTTGATTTTATTCGGCTCATTCGCCGTCATTGCACTCTTCGTGAAAACAGCTGTCAGCTCTCACCCAGAAGAAATAGCTCAGTTGGGAGAGCGTTAGACTGAAGATCTAAAGGTCCCTGGTTCGATCCCGGGTTTCGGCACGTACATACTTTTTGCGCTCGATACACCTGGTTTTATTCCGCTCATTCTCCGTCATTGCAGTCCTCGTGAAAACAACTGTCAGCTCTTGACAGCCGAGATAGCTCAGTCGATTCTACCAGGCCTCTCAAGCTTGGACGTTCCTTGGTTTCCCTATAGGCGGCGTAAAAATCCACACCAACCTACAGCGGCAGTTTTCGAAATCAAGTCCACCAGACGGCGCAACCGAGAGGTTACTTTTGGTAGAGAATACAAAACATTCATTCCGTGACTCAGAGAGCCAACAAAGTTCGCTTACAATGTGTTGTTTAAAAAGATTATTAACAAGTTCCGCATCAAACATGTGTTGAGCAAAATGTACGCAACTTTTTACGAACAGCCGACTGGTGCACCACCTCGCTTGTGAATTCGCAACCACAAAGCCAAGCTAAGCCAAACTGGATTGCGGTTAACTTGTTCTCTGTGGTCTTGTCAAATCTAGTTTTCTTGAGTATTTCTGCGCTGTGAACATGCAGTAAGCGTGATACGTGCCACCGGGAAGGCTCAGCGACCCGCGTGAGCCTGTTGGAGCCCGTGTTAGCGGGGCCGCTGTACCGCCGCATCGACTTGTTCTGATGGCGCATCTAGGCCTGTAGCCAGGCTGCGACTCCTCTTGCTATTGGCATCACTCTTCGTTTTACGGACTCGCCTCGGTCCAGACCTCGCCAAACGTACGTGTTGCTCCTCACGACGGATGCGCCCGTCTGAGCGTGCTCGCCACTACAAGTCTGTCTCGCGCGGTGTGCACGGAGTTGGTTCCCACCACCTCGCTGAAGCATCGCTCGAAGGTATGCCGCCACATGTGCGCACCCCTTCCTGGCCGCCCGACAGTCACGTTGTGCCTCTTGCTCGCTGGAGACATTGCGATCAATCCCGGCCCCAAGCGCACGTCGTCACGTCCTACTTGCAGCCGCTGCGAAAAGGTTGTGTATGACAACGTCGCCGCTCTCCAATGTGATGGATGCGGAAGGTGGGCACATCGCACGTGCGAACTGATGACGCTCGCTGTATACCGCCGCCTTTCATCGTCGACTGAGTGCTGGTTGTGTGCCCTTCGTTCGAAATCTTAGCGCAAGTGAACGAGTTGTTATGGCAAAAAAAAATGTCACGAAAGCGACGTACAATTGCAGCGATCGAAATGAAATGATATCCTGGCCCCTGTAAACTTGCGGATGTCAATAAACGATTTGTTCTCACTTGCTGCTCACTGTGGTCTGTGCCAGTCGAGGCCATCTGGTCACCTGGCGTAACATTACTTCACTAACGCGGCGCAAGTAAACACGTGGCCAGCGTGCCAGCCAGCAACCAGCAGGAGCAGCGAGCCGGCGGCTGCCGTGCGAGAGCAGCCATGTTATTAAGGAGCTCAAGCGGCCTGTGCAAAAAGCATCCGCCATGTTTACAAAGCCTTGTTTCAGCGGCACCAAGCGGGCTCCCTCGGTAGTTCACGACGCCGCCGCTACGACTTTTCTGGCACTACAGGCAAAGCTAGACCTTTGCTTCTCTAAAATCCTCCCTGTTCTGTGATTCTACCTGTGATTCTACCAGGCCTCTCAAGCTTGGACGTTCCTTGGTTTCCCTATAGGCGGCGTAAAAATCGACAGCAACATGGCAACCTACAGCGGCAGCTTTCTTAATCAAGTCCACCAGACGGCGCAACCGAGAGGTTACTTTTGGTAGAGAATACAAAACATTCATTCCATGACTCAGAGAGCCAACAAAGTTCGCTTACAATGTGTTGTTTAAAAAGATTATTAACAAGTTTTTTATCAAACATCTGTTGAGCAAAATGTACGCAACTTTTTACGAACAGCCGACTGGTGAACCACCTCGCTTGTGAATTCGCAACCACAAAGCCAAGCTAAGCCAAGCTGGATTGCGGTTAACGTATTCTCTGTGGTGGTCTTGTCAAATCTAGTTTTCTTGAGTATTTCTGCGCTGTGAACATGCAGTGAGTGTGATACGTGCCACCGGGAAGGCTCAGCGACCCGCGTGAGCCTGTTGGAGCCCGTGTTAGCGGGGCCGCTGTACCGCCGCATCGACTTGTTGTGATGGCGCATCTAGGCCTATAGTCAGGCTGCGACTCCTCTTGCTATTGGCATCACTCTTCGTTTTACGGACTCGCCTCGGTCCAGACCTCGCCAAACGTACGTGTTGCTCCTCACGACGGATGCGCCCGTCTGAGCGTGCTCGCCACTACAAGTCTGTCTCGCGCGCTGTGCACGGAGTTGGTTTCCACCACCTCGCTGAAGCATCGCCCCAAGGTATGCCGCCACATGTGCGCACCCCTTCCTGGCCGCCCGACAGTCACGTTGTGCCTCTTGCTCGCTGGAGACATTGCGATCAATCCCGGCCCCAAGCGCACGTCGTCACGTCCTACTTGCAGCCGCTGCGAAAATGTTGTGTATGACAACGTCGCCGCTCTCCAATGTGATAGATGCGGAAGGCGGGCACATCGCACGTGCGAACTGATGACGCTCGCTGTATACCGCCGCCTTTCATCGTCGACTGAGTGCTGGTTGTGTGCCCTTCGTTCGAAATCTTAGCGCAAGTGAGCGAGTTGTTATGGCAAAAAAAAAAAAAAATGTCACGAAAGCGACGTACAATTGCAGCGATCAAAATGAAATGATGTCCTGGGCCCTGTAAACTTGCGGATGTCAATAAACGATTTGTTCTCACTTGCTGCTCACTGTGGTCTGTGCCAGTCGAGGCCATCTGGTCAGCTGGCGTAACATCACTTCACTAGCGCGGCGCAAGTAAACACGCGGCCAGCGTGCCAGCCAGCAACCAGCAGGAGCAGCGAGCCGGCGGCTGCCTTGCGAGAGCAGCCATGTTATTAAGGAGCTCAAGCGGCCTGTGCAAAAAGCATCCGCCATGTTTACAAAGCCTTGTTTCAGCGGCACCAAGCGGGCTCCCACGGTAATTCACGACGCCGCCGCTACGATTTTTCTGGCACTACAGGCAAAGCTAGACCTTTGCTTCTCTAAAATCCTCCCTGTTCTGTGATTCTACTTCCGGCCACGCTCGCGGACGGACGTGCGAATCATGAGCTCCAGCGGAGCGGTGATAGCGGCTCAGCCGAGCCGCGGAAACAGGCCAACTGGAAGCGATAACGAGGAGTACCAGATTATTCTGCCGCAACTGCCTACCGGACGCATCGTTTTAAACACGTTGTTTTTGCATGGCGACGTGAAGGCCAGGCCGTTTAAGGTCGAAGATTTTCGCGATGCGCTCGCACAGACTGGTCTGCTCCCCGAGGTTGTCGCCTTGGGGGCTTACCAGATAAACCACGTGTGGGCAATAACGTTCAACAGCGCCGAAGCAACGAAGAAGATGCTCGCTGTCAAGGAGCTTCAAGTAAAGTGCCGGCGGTGCGTCGTCATCGACCCACAAGACCAACAGGTCAGACTGAAGCTGCACTGGCTACTGCACGGCGTAGCCGACGACGAGCTGCACTGGCGTCGTACAGTCGCGTGCGATTTGAAGGTAATCGCGCGAGCATCGACCAACAACTGCAATACCGCCCCCACGCGTCTTGTTTTACAGTGCCTGGTTCCTAGTTTACGCATTCTTCTCTCCCTCGGTTGCTGTTTAATCAAGCTGCCATCACTACCGCGGCAAAACCAGTAACCGCTTCCTTTTTTTTTATCGCGCACGCAGCGACGACGTCCCACTTGTATCTTACATCTGTTCTCGAAAGGGTGTGCACAAACACATTTTCGGCAAATACTGGGTATTTATAACAATGGCTGCTATCGCTGTTCACGATAACCAAGAAGAAAACGCACAAGTGATTACAACAACAGACAATCGCCACAAATCGGAAAGGGTGGTTTACTAGTAGCGGGAGTGATGACTGCTCGAAGGAACAGCGAGCGAGGGAGAGGAGAATGCATAGACTAGGTCCCAGGCACGCCGAAAATTGCCGCGAGTGGGCGTTATCGTCTTTATCGGTCGAAGCTCGCGCGATTACCTTCAAATCGCACGCGACTGTACAGCAAGGTGACCGAGGTGATCCGGGAGCGGTGGCGCGTCCAGGGCGTCAACGACAAGGGTTCCACGACGAGGACGGTGCTGCTAAAGTTGAAAAGAGGCCTCAAGATTGCCGACCTGCCGCACCAGATAAAGGCTGCGGGCGAACTCGCCCTCGTCGTGGCACCGGGATGTCCCATGCAGTGTCTTCGCTGCAACGGTCAGGGCCATGTGCGGCGCGAGTGCAAGGTGCCCCGTTGTTCCAGGCGTCGGCGTTTTGGTCACGTCGAGACGCAATGCGTGCCCTCGTACGCGTCAGTGACGGGGCCCGCTGACAACGAGGGTACTACCGAGCACCTTATGGACGTCGTCGAGGCAGAGGAAGCAGCTAAAGGCGCTGGTGGTGGCCAGCCCTCCGAAGCTACCACCGTGACCCCAAGGAATGGCTGCCTCACCCAGGAAGTGAAAACCTCGGAGGCCACCCCAGCAAAGACGGCAGTACCGGAGGAGAGCTCGGTTAAAACTTAAAAGCGACGAAAAGTGCTCGGCAGTCGAGCCCCCCGCCGCACTAGCGGGGCAACACCCGGAAACGATGGACACCGACGGAGCAGCGACTCCGGCGGGGACCGTCAAACGCCCCCACTTCGACGCCGCAGACGGGAACGACAGCAGTGGTAACAAGAACAGCGAGGAGCCGCCGGCGAAAACAACGAAGATACGGCGCCCGTCGTTCAGACCCAAGCCCACCATACCGCCCGACAGGAAACCCCCGGAAACGCCCCCCCAACAGCGCAACGCAGGGAACAGCGCAGCGGCGGGCGGGAGCGCGTAGCCAGCTCAAGACGCGAAAGGTAAGCGCCATGCTCTCAGCCTCTAATTGAACGAAAATCCTCCCTGTTCTGTGACGATACTGTCTGACGACCTCGCACTGAACGTAGCTACACTCAACGTCAGGGGATTGGCTGGGAAAAGAAAACAGATCCAAGTGTACCGGCTTTTAACCGAGCTGATGTGTTGGCGGTTCAGGAAACCAAGGTGCAGGGGGAGGCAGAGACTGAGAGCATGGTGCGGCGTTTCACGTCGAGGTACTTCGCATGTGTTAGTCACGCAGTCGGCACTTCGGCGGGTTGCGTGCTTTTCGTGCGAAAGCTACCGGGCTTGGCTGTCCAAACCGTTATGTCATGTTTGTCGGGGCGATTAGTGGTGTGCGATTTCTCTTTTCGCAGTGTCGAGTGGCGTGTGTTGTGCATTTATGCCCTCAATTCTGGGGACGAGCGTGCCGACTTTTTTAATAGTATCAGGCAGCACCTCACCACAGATAAGCAAATAATACTATTAGGAGATTTTAATTGCGTGTTAAAGGAGCCATGAAGAGAAAACAAAAGTTTGTTTTATTCGAAAGATTAGGTGTTTCATAGTACCCCAAGCGCTTTCCCGGAAGCAAATGATGCTTTATTCACTGAGAAATAAGGCAATTTAAGCCAAAATTTTAAATCTCCCGCTAAAATTGAACATTCCGTGACGTGTACAATGGCGTCATAGAGCCGGTCCATGAAACAGATACTAAGTATGTCGACTCCATATAGCACCCACACGCGGGAGTCGATCGAGACGGCGGCCATTTTAAAAATACTAGTAAAACCTAGTCAACGCCGCCTGTATTAACATTGCCTGACGCGTCGCGCGCTTTTCAATGGGAAGGGTAGGGACGCTTAGTTCAGGTACTGATCCGCTATGTGGCGCGTGCTGGCGGACATCTCGCCTTACGTCACTGCTCGCGAGTCGCGAACGCTGCACCCACTTCTACGACGTGTGTCTGTCAGCTTGCCTGTTGGGCTTCAAGGGCTGTTTCGCTTACATCTTAGCCGTGACGGGGCGCTAGTTCTGTGGCGCACTGGGGATCTCGTTCAACGTGTCGCTCGCTTCATACTTGCTGCATTTTTCCAAAGATAAAGACGGAGGCGGACTGAAATAGTCTAAGAACATACTGATTGTCGGGTAGACATATAGCTAACAGAAAACGATATTTTCGGATGGGGCAGCCATTATTTTACTGATATTTTTTTTCTGGAGTATTTAGAGAAGAAAAAATTGCGTGCACGTTTTTTGTTCAGGCGCTTACTTCTACGATTACTTTCCAATAACATCACGTGCTTGTAAACTTCAGAAAATTATAGGAAACAAAAGGATAAGCAGCTGCGATTCCGCCACACTGTCCGGGCGCTTCTACAGTACAGTCCTCAATTTTAGAAGTGCGTACCGATGCGGAGTGCGAACAGGGGTGTCAAAACAATACCTAAATGCGGAGGGGATATAGGGGGGATGCCCCACTCAGAAAATTTCAGGGCCTGTGATCCGAGTATATAAGCGCGCAAAGCCGGCATCAGCCTGCGGCAGCGCAAGGGATTTTGCTTCGTGACAAAGGAAGTTTTATCAGTGACAGACCAAGACAGACAGGCATGGTGAAAAACAAGAAGGCGTAGGAGCGCCGCCTCGGGAACGCTAAACAAACTTTCCACTATTTTGCATAGTTTCCGAGAAGCGGCGCTCGCTGGCGGACACGAAAGCACGCTGGAAGGCTACGGAGCGGGGAAGGGTAGGAGAGAGCAACAGGAGAGTGGCTGTTTGGCCATTTTTCGCTCACGCGTTAGGCACTGTTTATACAGGCGGCGTTGACCTAGTGCACCCGCAGCCCTAGTCATGGAATTGATGGAATCGCCTGATCCGGAGAACAAAACTCTCGCCGAGGAGTTTGGGCTTGCATTTAACAACCTCACACCACAAAAACGCTTAATGCTTCTAAGTGCACGAGCGGCAAGAGTTGTGGGATACGCGGTGGACGGGAAAGCGACCATTCCGCGATAGCCGCAACGGACGAACGCCCAGCCGTCGGCACCGCTGCCTCGTCAGCCCCGTCGCGACGGACGAATATAGACTGGTACGTATGTGCCGTATTTTGATTACGGTTAATAATAGTTCAATTTCAGTAGCAGTATCACTTATGGCAGTTGGCCGGTGTCGTGTATGGAAAGCCGTTCGCGCGAGCTCTCTGCTTCGACCAGAAAGATACGAGCGTCAATGCGCGGTGTTTACGGCATTTTTTCCCCCAAGGTCAGAGCGATTTGACGAAGTCGGCGACGAGCGCCAGCATGTCCCAGGAGTGAGCTAACGTAAGGGTCCCTGCCGTAATCACTTCCTCGGAAATGAAGCGAGCACACTCGTACTTCCTTTAGCTCTTTTTCTCCTCCGTTTGCAAAGTTCACAAAACGTAGCCACTTGCTTCGCCTAGGTTCGTCGTTGGGCAGCACATGAAAGGAGATCTCCTCACCGGCGGGGATGTCGCACTCCCTCGACGATTTGCCCGTACTACATGGGCATTTCAAAACGCAGCAACGAAATTTCATTGTAAAGTACTCGAACAAGCTGAAGTTTTCAGTGGTTGTAAACTGGAAACGAGCTCGTAACGACAGCAGCAAGCCAACACCATTCGAAACTTACGCGACGACTGGCACTATCTCGTCGCTTCTTGCTGTTCCTTACTCCCCTCGTTTCTATTTTTACCTTTGCTGGTTGGCGATATGACGGCCAACCTCCTGTGAAGGGATTACGATACGAAGCAAGGTCGCGGCTGTGCGTGCTGGAACGGTTCGTTGGCCCCGAAGAGCCTCGAACCCGAAAATTCGTCTGTGCGACGGCGAGATGTCGAGCTCGGCCGGCGCTAGTTTCGTACGCATTGGCGCACACGCTTGCGAGTTCGTTCGGATTTTCAACCGTTTACTCCACCGTTCTTTGTCATAAAAAGAATGTGCAGTATGTTTCACGGGCATTTAGCTCGCTATGCAAACTGTAAGCCCTGCCTAACATGCGTTTGCTTTTGCCGGCCTCCGCCAATCGCAGAGCATTCCCAAGTGACATCACAGGTTCTGTTGCGGAAAATGAGCTGGTGGGTCGCATGGTCATTTCCTTTTTTCCTAATTATGTAGCTTATTTGAGCGAAGTTTGCGTTATAAGTGGTGTCGTTATGGTTCTAACGAGGCAATCTTTCGAATGAACCAAACTTGTGTTTTCTCTTCATGGCTCCTTTAACTGCACGTGACAAAACAAGCAAAAGGCCGTTCAAGGATGTCAGCACTGATTTGTTGTCTGAGCATATTGTGGAATTCGGTCTTGAGGATGTTGCCGAATGTTTGGAGGGCGCAAGAAGCGTGCAATACACGCACTTTCAAGGTGCTAGCCACGCCCGACTGGACCGGATTTACGTATCGTTGGAAATGGTCCCAATGTGCAGCAACTGCAGTGTTTTGCCATTGTCTTTCAGCGATCATTGTCTTGTCGCGTGCAGAATAGGGCACAAAAAGCGTCGGAACAATTTTACATGGGAATTATGGAAGTTAAATGAAAAGGTTATAAAAGACGAAAATTTCAGCAACACAGTAAAGGACCAAATTAGCAAATTCAAACAGGGCAGCCGAAATAATATCTTGGAAATGTGGGAACTAACAAAAGAAGCGTCAAAAATTGAAGCAATCGAACGGGCCAGCTGCATAAGGTTCCAACAAAACGAAAAGGAAACGTCGCTCCGAGAATTACTAAAAACGCTGACAGAGCAGGAGGGCAAACAGCCGGGCGTGTACAATGACGACATCAGGCAAACAAAACAAAAGCTAGAAATAATCGACGAAGAGCGCTATCATGGAGCGCTTGTACGAGCAAGGGCGGTCCAGGCGATAGCGGGGGAAAGACAAAGCGGGCCTTGGGGCTCGAGAAAGCGCATGCTCGTCGTAATCATATAACCGAGATTGACTGGAACGGCGAAACTTCGGGGGATAGCAAGCACATCGAGCGTGCCTTTTTTGAGCACTATCAGTCGCTTTTTGATTTTCGCTCTGCCGATATTGAAAGCTTCAAGAAAGAATTCCTCACCAACATGCCTAAGCTTGACGATGAAACAAAGGAGTGGCTGCAACAACCAATAGTATCTAATGAAGTTGAAGACGCCATTGATAATTTAAACGGTATTAGCGGTTGTTTTAATGAATCGTTTAAGTTGAAATCACTGCCACCTTCTTACGGAACTGCTCACACGGTGTTAATTCCCAAAACAGAAGATGTTGAAAAACTTAAAGGGGCCCTGAAAGGCATTTTGAGCACACTAAATGAACTAGCGCAATCGCTAGATTGGGTCGCCAACGTCACCTGTGCCAAGTATTACTCTTTTACGCGCAGCGGAAAGCTCACACTTTTGTTGCAAAGTTTGTCGCTTTTTTCTCACCCTTTCCTTCGTGTTTTTGGACGCCGCCATCTTCACATGTCTACATCATCGATTCCCAGATGTTCGTCATGAGCTAGACATCCTGCTATTGGGCGGCTTTTTCACGCACTTCCGGCAAAGAGATGAGTCGTCTGCTCAGCGTCGGCTCGCCGGCTGATCTGCCAGCGGAGTGCCGGAGTGCTTTGACATTTTACGACAAACGAAACAAGTGTAAACAAACGCTTAACCGTTTGTATTGAATGCAACACGGCCATAACACGACGTGGATTTTATCTTACGTGAGTACGTACCATAAAGAAAGTCCCGTGGCACTTCTTTGGTGCAATCGCAGAGAACGCCCTGAGCCGAATGCCCGGGTTTGACGCGTACATTTTATTCAACTTCAAAACAATCCAGAGATGCGTTTCGAACGAACGCAACGTCACAACATGCGTTGCAAGTCTGAACCGTGATTGACAGACGATGAGTTGCCTCCTCCTGCCCGTCGTAAATACGGCACTCACCTCACACCCGGTTTGCGGGGACGAGCAGCAAGTCACAACTCTGGCGCGCAAGCGAGAAGGCTTTTAGCCAGGCACACTGCACATACCCCATGCGAGGTTGAGTGGTACGTCGTTCGAGAAAGATAATCCAGACCATGGGAAGCACTATCCACCCGCAGAAGTACAATGTCGCATTTCATCGCGAAACGAACGCGTCCACAACACACAGGAGGCGATGCACACACACACACACAGCTTCGGTCGCTGCATTGGCTTAGATGCAAGCTTCGTTCGGACAATCAGCGATGCTACGACGATACAGAGCTGCGTGAGGACGACGTGCTAACCACTTCACGTATTTAAAAACACAGGGGCAAAGAACTAGGTTCATCGGAAGCAAAAAATCTTTCCTCCATTATAGTGCCTGAAATATACTGGCTAGTGTGCCGAGGGCGGGCTCCAGGCGGGCGCCGGGAGCGATGTACGCGGCCGTCTGCCGCTTGGGGCGCTGCCGTGCGGGAGTGTGCGCGTTCATCCGGCCCGAGCAGATCGCGCGGTTACCTCCGAGCTGCGTAGCAGACGGCAGCGGCAGAACTTTCCATTCCCGCTTGCGACGAAAACGAGCGAAAGCGACGGGAATTCTGTCGCGCAACCAAAATTTGTCCCGACCATTCGACAAAAACGATCGTCGCGCGACAAAGCGACGGAATTCCTGCCGCTCTCACGCGCTTTCGTCGCAAGTGCGAACGGGCCTTTATGCGCAATCTCAGCCCCACATAAAATAAGCTCTTGCTTGTCGCCTGAGCATACGGTGGATATCTGACTACGTTACACTGTGCTTGCCAGTGTATTTAAACGATGTCACTAGGTTTGAAACGTACGCGCTCGGCGTGCAGCTTTGTAAACGCAAGCGGTTTCACATACGCACGCTATTTTGCTGCTAATAGAGTTTTAGTACAGCGTTTGTGGCCTTTGCATACGCTAAACGCTAAATTTTTGCGTCCCGCTACGTGACACCGCGATGGGAGTTTTAGTAGAGCGTCTCGTCAGTTTTGCGTAGCGACACACTAATGCATACGGCGCCATCTGTCAAATGTTTTCCGAAATGTCTCGCCGGCTGATCTGCTAGCGGAGTGCCGGAGTGTTTGGACATTTTACGACTATCCAAACAAGTCCAAACAAACGCTTTCCCGTCAGTGTTGAATGCAACACATGGGTGCAGCTTGTCAGAACACGGGTTCTCGCTGATCGAGTGCAGCGTTGGTTTGCTCTTCGCCTTCACGTTCATCGCCGCTGATAAAGCGATCCGATCCGGCGCGTTTTGTGCACGGGTTCTGTGTCGGTTGAAAATGTCTTTTTTCACATGCCGCCGGTAGTAGGAATTACAACCACCGCAAAATAACACCCGGCACCAGCGGGGCCACATCTGAGACCGCGCTTTTTGGGTAAATAACAGTGCGCGGTGCACCAAAGGGAACGAGCGCACGATTCTCCCCACGCGGCTGCGAGTTCGCCGCCGATACCAACTGCAGCTACGTGCACCGCGAAAGGGCGAGGCCAGGCCGCACACATGCGGCCAGGTCATTCGTTCGCTTTTCCAGCCTGTGTCCATGGTGTCTACGGAGATGAAAAAGCCGAAAGAGCTGGCCCGTAGCAGACGGCAGTCTGTGGGAGCGCAATAGCGGAAGTACGTCACCGCTGAGGAGCGGAGCATCATGGGAGGGGAGGCCAACAGCGAAGAAACAGTTGAAAGGAGGAGGAAATACGGCGCGACGATAATTCGCGGTTTTTGATTTACGATTTCTCAGCTAATACTCATCGCTTTAACAAAATTCTTGCAGGAGGAGATTGCTAATACATTGCTTTATTTGGTTACATGTACATCCATGCATCGGCGGAAGGCATTTCAGGACCCCTTTAAGCAGGTTACGTCTTATAGGCCGATTTCACTTACGAACGTGGACTATAAAATATTTATGAAGATACTAGCAAGTAGGCTCCAGGGAGTGATACATAAAATAGTCGGTCCTCATCAGACTTGCGGCATACGGGGAAGGTCTATTTGCACCAATATACATAAGGCAAGGTGTGTGCTGGAGTGTTCCGATGCCATGCATGTAGGCGTTGCTGCGCTTCAGCTAGACCTTGAAAAGGCCTTTGATTGTGTATCGCGCCAGGTATTGTTTCTTATTTTGGACTATATCAACGTCGGTTCTGTTATCAAAGAGGGGGTAGCAATGGCGTACCGGAATTGCACCACGCGGTTAGTTGTGAACAAGGCATTGGGAGCGCCCATTAACGTGCAACGCTCTGTGCGCCAGGGCTGCCCCCTCAGCCCACTTTTGTTCTGCATTTATATTGAAACATTGTGTTTGCGTATCCTCCAAGATGTCGAAATTCGAGGGTTCCGATTGCATGAGTCCGAGGTAAAAGTATTGGCTTATGCAGACGACATTGCGGCATTCTGTGAGAACAAAGAAAGTATTATTAAAGTAGTTGAGACAACAAAACAGTTTAGCACAATCACAGGTAGCCTTGTAATTTGGGGAAAGTGCCTGGGGTTCTGGCATGGAGAATGGCAATCAACCCCTGACACTTTTGCCAACGTAAGCTGGTTAACAACCCCCGTAAAGTACCTTGGTGCCCCACTACAGTTTTATAAAGATAGTGAGCCGTACTGGCACGAACAAACACAGGAGACTCGAGCAAAGGCAGACAAGTGGAGGGGGGCTTATTTGTCAACCTTTGCTAGGGCAACAGTGTGCAACTTGTTTTTCGTTAGTAAACTGTGGTACGTGATGCAAGTGCTGCACTGTTCACGTACAAATGTGCAAAAGCTGCATCGAGTCCTTGCTGTTTTCGTGTGGGCCTCGAATTGGGAGAGGTGCAGCCGCACCAACTTGTTCAGGCGAATCAGAGATGGGGGACTGGGACTGGCGCACTTATTTGTGCGACAGCAAGCAGGTCAGCATGTTCCCGCAAACACCAATACGCTGCAGATCCCTAAGAATACCATAACGCCATGCTGTGTCATGGATAAAGAAAATAAAGACGGATAATAAAAATAAATAAATAAAATAAATAAGTAATAAATAAATAAATAAATAAATAAATAAATAAAAGAGGATAAAGAAAATAAAAGAGAATGGATAAACAATGCTGGTTGTGTGCAAACGCATCTCTAATATAAGATTCAAGAGTTACCAGATGGTCCGTTGTGCATCTCCCAGAGCGAAACCCCGCCTGGCGATTGTCGATATTACCATTGTACTCAAGAAAGTACATGAGGCGGCGGTTAATCATTTTTTTCCAAGACTTTGCCTAAGCAACTGGTCAAAGCGACTGGCCTAAAACTTGTTGCAAGTGCTGGGTCTCTCCCCTCCTTTAAAATCGGCACCACAATAGCTTCTTTCCACTCTTTTGGAAATTGTCCTTCATGCCATATCTTGTTAAACAACAGCAAAAGTGCTTCAAGCGTGGCATCGTGAAGGTGCTTAATCATAGTATATGTTATTCCGTGTGCACCTGGTGCTGATTTCCCGCAAGTGGCAAGGGCAGCTTTCAGCTCCTGCATGGGGAATGGGCAATTATACCGGACATCAGACTGCCTTTTGTCACGTATTATCTTTTGTTCTTCCGACTTTTTGTGTCTCAGGAAATTACTTGAATAGCGAGCTGAGCTTGATACGTACCCAAATGCTCCCCTAGAGCATTCGCTTGGTCTTGTAAAGTGTCTCCACCTGTGCTGACCAGAAGGTGCGTAACTGTGTTGCTTCCTCTAAGTGCTTTAATTCTTCTCCACACTTTCCGCGTATCAGTATATGATGTGATTGACGACCCAAAATTATTCCACCTTTCTCTGTTTGCAATACGACGAATCCGTCTGCTATTGGCCTTTGCCCGCTTGAAAAGTAGCAGTTTTTCGGTCGTCTGGTACCTACGCAAGACACCCCACGCCTTATTCTGTTCCTTATGGGCCTTCCTGCAATCATCATTCCACCAAGGTTCTGGCTTAGTCGCGCTACTAGAAGAAGTCTGTGGAATAGAGTTAAGTGCTGCTTCGGTTATGTGGTTGGTCAGGGTCTCTGCAGCTTCATCAATATCAAGGTGGTCTACAAGTGTATAGTGAAACTCCGAGAGCTCTTTGAATTTTTTCCAGTCTGTGGCCTCCTCCTTGAACTTTTTTGGGCACGGAGTGTTGTTTTTATTATTGTCTAAAAGTTTGAGGCGGATTGGAAAGTGATCACTTCCGTAAATGTTATTAATCACCTTCCACTGGAGTGCTGGAAACAGAAATGGAGAAACTACGGCGAGATCTCTGCAGGAGTACGTGACATGTGTCGTGTTATAGTATGTTGGGTCTTTCTTGTTCAAAATGAAAGCTCCTGATGATAGCAAAAACTTTTCATAGAGGCATCCTCAAACATCAGTGCGTGCAGACCCCCAGAGTGGGTGGTGAGCATTACAGTCCCCAACTAACAGACACGGCTCCGGCAGCTGATCAACTAATGTTTCAAGCTGCACACTAGAGAGTGCGTGGTCTGGTGGTATGTACAACGAACATACTGTTACCAGTTTATTAAAGATAATGGCTCGTATGGCTACAGCCTCTAAACTAGCCTGTAGCGATAGGAACTGGCATGGCACTCTCATTTGCACGATAATCGCAACTCCTCCAGAGGAGGGGCATGCAAACATCCCTGTCTTTCCTAAATACAGAATAGTCCTTTTTAAAGTTTGTCTGCTTTGCCCTCAAGTGTGTTTCCTGGAGACACAGGATACTTATTTGGTGGTGTGACAGCAAATCATAGATATCGTCCAAGTTTTTCAAGAGGCCTTTGCAGTTCCATTGGACTGCATTATCAGCTACCATCAGCTTATGCTGAACAAGGGTTAAGGAAGTGCCATGCTGTCACTTTCCCAGGCTCAAGACACCTTTCCAGGAGCCGTGACCCTAGGTGGCTTTTGCTTTGCACGGTCAAAGGACGTGCCGTGCCCTCTCGGCGTACCGCGCACCGGAGAGCTTGGTGCTGTGTCCATGGCTTCTTGCGAAGCCTCGACAGCAGGGCTAGGCTAGCTGGTTGCGGAAGCCTGCCTCTCAGCAGGGACCGGCACTGCAGTGCCAGCAAGGGGCCTAGCGTTGGCATCAAGGGGTGCTGGGGCAGCCCTTCACGCTTCTTTTGTGGCATGTGCGGTGGCCTTAGCCACCGGCACTGAGGGGGCTTGAGGTGTCCCTTGGGGAGGCGCCTCGCTGGGAGGGTTCCAATGGGAACCCAGCCGAGTGTAGCGCCGCCCCCAGTCGTACTGCATCGGCAAAGCTAGTGTATGTCAGGAACAGTCTCTGTCGTGCTTCCCTAAAGGTAATGTGTTCCTTATACTTCAGAGGAATTATTTCTTTTTCTTTCTTCCATTGCAGGCACAATCGCGAGTACGCGGCGTGCTCTCCCTCGCAGTTTACACAGTGGAGTGGACCTTCACAGGTGTCAGACGAGTGGTCGGGAAGGCTACACTTTGGACATGCTGCCTTACCTCAGCAGTTCAATAAACCATGGCCAAATCTTTGGCATTTATAGCACCGTCGGGGGTTTGGAATATACAAACGGACAGGGATTTTAACGTAGCCTGCCTCGACAGACTCGGGCAGTACACTGGTCGAGAATGTGAGGATTACATGCTTGGACGAAATTTCCTTCCAAACTCTACGTATTTCGATTCGTTGAACATTCACAACATCCTGGCCCAAGAACCCTTCCAGGAGTTCTTGCTCAGACAAGTTCACAAAGTCTTCGTCAGAGATAACACCTCTGGTAGTGTTCATGGATCGTTGGGGAGTGATGCTTGCATGGTTGTCACCAACAGTGGTTATTTTCATCAACTTGGCACACTGATCTCGTCTTGTCCTTCTAAAAGAAGGTCACTGCTTCCCAACTTGCATACTTTATAGCCGCCGCCTAGCTCATTCTTTAGAACTTTGACTACCAAGAAAGGTGACAGACGTCTCATTGACATGCCTTCTTTTTCAGTGCATGAAGTGGAACTTGAGAAAATTTTCTGACTTTTTCGGAGTGAAAAACTGCTGGAATGCTTCGTTGCGCCCCCGTTTTGGAGGACGATCATGGGATGCAGAAAATCTTGTTGCCATAACAAGTGAAATCAGTTCAGCAGCAATGCTGGCCGCCCACCACCGAGCCCAACCTGGGAACGCACTAGATGCGTGTTAGCCATACATAGCTGCTATAACCTTGTTTAAGTCCTCAAGGTTGAGTCCTTACCCAGGGTTAACCCTCGCCACCTGGAAATGTGTGGAAAGGAGGAAAAGAAGAGATGGCAGGACAGGGGTAGCAAAGAAGATAGGAAGGGGAAAGAGCTGAGAGGGAGGCAGGAAAAGGCGACTGGCTGATTTCCCCCGGGCAGGTCAGACCGGGGGCACCGTCTGCGAGAAGCGGGGGCCAAAGTGGCGTCTTGCCAATACCTGGGGTCGTGAAGGTCCAAAACAACCCCGGCTTTGGCTCAGACACCAGGATTTCCTTTTCCCCGTACACGGCTCAGCCACGCACAGCCAGGGCGTGGGTGGGTCCAACCCACATGGGCTCGGGGTCCGTGGTGTCACCACTACCATCACCTTGAAACGCAAGGTGACCCTGCGGGGCTGCACGGGTTTAAGCTGCAATCAAGCGAAGTGAAAATATTGTCGTAAGCGGATGACATTGCTGTGTTTTGCGAGGACACTGATAGTGTGGAGGAGACTGCAGATGAAGCCTCGTTATTTTGCGAAATGTCTGGTAGCGAAATTAATTGGAAAAAAAAATTACGCCAACTTCCCCTCGCGGGAACCCTGGTGTGATGCGACGGTGAAGGGGGTTCCGTTGGGTGTTTCCTTTGGGTCGATTAGTCGAATTGCGTGAAACGCGTTGTGAACGTGAATTGCGTTTCAATCACATCGTTGGGTTCCACGCGAGGGGATGCGGGCGTAATTTTGAGCATAATGAGAGACGTTGTTGTCGTTTAGACGGAGGCTTTATTAAAGGAACCGTCGCATCAAGCAATCGTCGGTACTGCGAGAGAGCAAGCGCAAGCGCGTGCGACCATCGACTGAGAGACCGGCCGGAGCGCGGCACGCACCCGAAGGAGAGGAGACCGCGGAGAGAGAGAGTACTGCACATGCGCACAGCGCGCAGCGCCGCCCACCGGCGGAGTGAGAGTGCGCTGCGCCACGCGCCCGCAGATGTTGGGCGAGAGCGTTCGCTATCGGAGAGAGGAGATGGGTGAGCGGAGGAGAGACGCAGCTGTGCGGACGCGGACGACAACGACGACGGACGCAGGACAGGGCCGCCGGCAAAAGATGCTCCTCTCAGCGTCGCATCTAAAAATGCTCAGGTTTCTGGCATGGGGATTGGGAAACCACCCCGACTGTATTCGCAAATGTCCAATGGAACATGTGGCCGGTTAAGTATTTAGGTGTGCCACTCGAGTGCTACAGAAACCCAGAATATTGGAAGGAGCAAATTGAGACTAATCGAGGGAAAACCCTTATTTGGGGTGGACGATACTTCTCTATGTTTGTTCGCTCAACCGTATGTAATGTGTTCCTTGTTGCGAAGGTGATGTATGTGCGGCAAGTCATGTGTATGTCCAGAACTGTTGTTCAAAAGATACATAGAGTGTTCGCAGTGTTTTTGTGGTGGTCCCCGTGGGAAACGACTAGTCGCACGAATCTTTTTCGTTCAGTGAAGGCAGGGGGGTTGGGCCTAGTTCATTTGTTTCTGCAGCAAGTGGTCGCGCGGTTTATGTTCTTTCGACACCAAAGTGACCCCTTTTGTCACGATGTTATGCATGCAAGGTTATCAAATGTTCTTGATTTTTAGTGTCAGCAAGCAATGCAAACCAAGTATGTGTGCGAGGATTCTTGAGTGAAGTTGTAGGAGCTGTCAAACTGCTCGAAGTTCGAGTTACGACGGAATACCTGAGGGTTGTGACGCGAAAAAGATTGTAGAAGGACCTTGTTGATGTATGTTTGCCAGTGCCACCTTACCGGTCACTGAACCCAATGAGGAAGGGAATGGATGTACTCAAAAGAGTTAACGAAATGCAAGTTAGGTCATCATGCAAAACTTTCTTTTTTCAGCTGCATAATGGAACGCTTCCTGTGAATCCTCGGTTGGAGGAAAGGGATTATTTGTCCACGGGTCCGTAAACTGTCGTTTGTGCAACAAAGCGGAAACAATCGAACGCAACTTTTTTGGACTGCTGGGATGCAGTTTTTCATTGGGACATCCTACAGATGACTTTAAAAAAGGACTTGCCACTTTCTGCTTATAAGGTGCCTTTCAACAGAAAACGAAGGAGGCGTGCCCTATGACATGTTCATACTACTTAACTTACATAGTTTGTGGGGAGTTCGAATGGTTGTCAGGCATGCTGATTTCAATGCAAGACCGGTAAGGGATTACTTCATTGAGTGCGTAAAATATATTAGGGAAGTCTACCGAGCGCAAGTAGACCCACCTGAATGGATGGATATAATAGATAGCCTCGCATCGCTAAGAAAATTTTAATTAATGACGCAGTATAAGTGAGGCTGCTGGTTTTAAACTTGTTCACCACGTGTTGGGTTATTGGAATGGGTCCTGTGACAAGCTGGCAATAAATAAAAAAGCCGAAACAGCTCTGTTGGGAGATATAGACTGAAGATCTAAAGGTCCTTTGTTTCGGCACGTGTTTCCTTCTTCAGCTAAATACACTTAATTTTATGCCACTCGTTCACCGTCATTGCACCCATCGTGAAAACAGCAGTAAGCTCTCACCCAGCCGAAATAGCTGTTGGAAGAACGTTAGACTGAACATCTAAAGGTCCCGGGTTTCGGCACGTGTTTCCTTTTTCCGTTCAGTACGCTTAATTTTATGCCACTGATTCGCTGTCATACAAGCATGATTATAAACAAGCATGACGGTAAACGAATATAAGCGGAATGGTCTGCGAGGGAGGGATGCCCCTTAAAGGGCTACTGAAGTGCTTTTAAAACCGGGCAAAAGTCTACTTTTTACAATGATTAGACTGGTCAGTTTGTGCCTGTAAAATTTTTTTCGTCATTTTTAGCATGGGGACAGCAGTATTCGTCGTTAAAGTTGACCCTACGCCCCGCCCACCGCTCCCTGCCGCATCGCCGGAAGAGCGAGAAACTGAACGGCAGCGACCGGAAGTAGCGTCATATTCGGAAGACGGCCAGCGGCGTGCGCCGCCGCTTCGCTGTGTCCCAGTTTTCTGGGCGAAGTTCCGATTTAAGCAGGCGTGTAATCTGCACTTATTAATCATCATTGTCTAGAGTTGCTTCCGCGTCGATTTTTAACCTTAATGCTACTACGTGATTCTAGATTTCCTACCCGAGCGCCCGTGGCTACTACATTGCCTTCACGAGTAGTCGCGGGGCAGGCCGTGTCGTCGGGTGCTCTGTGCTTCGTTCCTGATCCATTATTATAAGGGAATTAGAAAATTTGTGGGACCACAGCGCTCTGGGCTTTCGTTTTCCCGATCAACGTTGTTGGCTGTGACGACAGCTTAGCTGAATAGGTAGATTTTAAGAAGAAATCAAGCAAGCTGAAAGCATGAAGCGTTTTCTGCGCGCGGAAGAGCTCCGCACACTCGCCGGTCGGGCATGCCCGTACGGCGCACGAAACGGCTCGCACCACACATGCCGCGGCAGCGACCGCCCTTCGCTGCCGTCCAGAAACAAGGCCGTCGCGAAAAGCAAGGTAAACGTGCAAGAGAGGATGATAGCGTGGTGAAAAAATGTGCTAGGGATTGTCATACAAGGTGATTTCGAAAGAGGTGATCGAATTTGTATCGCGATGCGGAGCGCTGACCGGTCGCGGAGGCTCGTCGACGGCCACAAACGAACCTGCCCGAGCACGAGATGCGGCGAGAGGTCAATGGATGGCGTTACCAGCGCGCAAGAATGAGCACAGCACCGATCGCTAGAATGACTATCAACGTAGGAATAAGGTTCCACATGCGAGAAAGGGGATGATAGCGTGGTGAAAAACTGTGTTAAGGATAGTCATTCGCAACTGTAGAGACAGCGGCGTCCAACTAGCTCCCTTGGTGCTAAGCCTAAAGTTCCCAACATCAGCGGCGATCCGAGCAACCTGAGTCGGCTGGAGCTGTTGGGGAAGGCGTTCTAAAGCTCGTCGGGGACCAGCGTGCTGCGCTTGGGTTCCTCTACCTTTTGGGGGGGCGACCAAAGTTCGGCTCCCCTATTCTAAAACATGCGTATGTGCAGCAATGCCACGTTCCGCTGACCGGCACCAGCACCTCTGCGCGACGCGGCGACCGGCAGCGGCCGCGCTGCCTGTGCGCATCGCAGGCCGCTGCACAGAGCTTGTTGCCGCCTGTCCAAATGTAAAAACAAAGTTCCACATTCGAGTATGGGGATGATGGTGGGTTAAAAAATTGTGCTAGGAATTGTGGCTAGCGCTGGTAGTGAAAGCGGCGAACCAATATCTGCGCAACTTCCCTGCACCCGAAAAACAAGTCGGCCATGAGTCGTCGGGGATGAACCCCTTTCTAGAGCTCGCCGGGAGCGAACCTGTTGTGTTTATACTTCCCTCAGGCTCTCCTATTCTAAGGGAAGATTGTGTGAGCCCTCCATTCACCAGAGGACCTTCTAGCCCGTATCTGAACGGGAACAGAATGAGATCTTCAGGCCGAGCGGTCCCCGCAGCGCCGGCACTTCCGAATATGACGTCATCTGCCGCCAGCCAATCGCGAAAGGCAGCCAGGGCTCTCACCGCGCCCGCGGGCAGGGGTCGTTTGTTTTGACGAAAAAAGATAGTTTGGGTGTATTTACACATAAAATAAACATGTTTTTCGAATTCAGCGTCGGGAAAACCATAATGTAATGCCCCCAACAATTTTTTTTTGAAAAGCTCTTCACCAGCCCTTTATTAAGCCCGCTCTGGTTCTGTATATTTATTGAGTTTTTTTAAGTATGATTAAGAGTGAGAACATTCAAGGTTTCCTACTCCATGCGGCTAAAGTTAGAATACTGGCTTACGCGGATGATGTTGGCGTTTTTTGTGCAAATTACGAGAGTGTATTTGAGGTTGTACAAGTGGTCAAACGTTTCTGTGAAGCCAGTGGCAGTTCAGTCAACTGGGGTAAATCTTTAGGGTTTTGGCATGGCAACGCCGCCTGTATAATCATTGCCTAACGCGTGAGCGAAAAATGGCCAAACAGCCGCTCTCCTGTTGCTCTCTCCTACTCTCTCTCGCTCCGTAGCCTTCCTGCGTGCTTTCATGTCCATCGGCCAGCGCCGCTTGTTGGAAACTATGCAAAATAGTTCAAAGTTTTTAGCGTTCCCCAGGAGGCGCTCCTACGCCTTCTTGTTTTTCACCATGCCTGTCTGTCTTGGTTTGTCGCTGATAAAACCGCCTTTGCGACGGACGCAAAATGACTTGTGCTGCCGCAGGCTGATGTCGGCTTTGCGCGCTTACCTACTTGGATCACAGGCCCCGAAATGTTCTGAGTGGGGCATCCCCCCTCTGTTTCCTCTGCATTTCGGCCTTGTTTTAAGTGCGAATGCACTTTATAAGCGACCCCAAACCATCCACCGCCGGCGGCGGCGGCGGCGGCGGCGTCCGCAGTGCTCCTCTATATTTAAAAAAGAAACAGCATCCGGCGCCAGGTTTCGATCCGAGGACTTTGCGGCCGCAGCGCGACCCTCTACCGACCAAGCCACGGACGCGACGCTGATATCAGTGTTAGTGACGCGCCTTATATCTTTAACGCATTCAAACTACGTCGTCAGCGGCGTGCGTTGGCGACTCAGCGGCGTTATAGCGGCTTGATAACTGCGTGGTGTACACGTGATACTACAAACCCGATGGAAGAGATGGAAGAGAAGGCGGCGAGGCGGTGGGTTGCGGGGGCCGAGCGCAAGCGCCGCAAGCGGGCCGACAACCGTGCATTCGCACTTTCACATTCTCCCCCTCGGGGAAATGCGGGGGAATTTTTTTTGTCCCCGCTGTTCGCACTCCGCATCGGTACGGCCGTTTAAAACTGAGGACTGTACTGTAGAAGCGCCTAGACAGCGTGGCTGGGCCGTCAGCTGCTTATTCTTTTGTTTTCTATAATCTTCTCAAATTTACAAGCACGTAATATTTTTGGAAAGTGATGGTAGAAGTCAGCGCCGGAACAAAAACTGTGCACACAATTTTTTGTTCCTTAAATCCTCCAGAGAGACAAATATCAGTAAAATAATGGTTGCACCATCCGAAAATATCGTTTTTCTGTTCGCTATTTGTCTACGCGACAATTAATATGTTCTTACACTATTTCAGTACCGCCTCAATCAGTTATTTTTCGAAAAAATGCAGCAAGTGTGAAGCGAGCGACACGTTGCCCGAGATACCCAGTGCGCCCCAGAATTAGCGCCCCGTAGCGGCTAAGATGTGAGCGAAACGGCTCTTGAAACCCAACAGGCAAGCTGACAGGCACACGTCGTAGAAGTGGGTGCAGCGTTCGCGACTCGCGAGCAGTGACGTAAGGCGGGATGTCCCCCGGCGCACGCCACGTAGCTGATGAGCACCTTAACTAAGCGTCCGTACCCTTCCCATTGAAAAGTGCGCGACCAGTTAGGCAATGTTTATACAGGCGGCGTTGGGCATGGCAACTGGCTTGCAACTCCAGGCATATTCACCAACATGCAGTGGGTAACTAGCCCTGTTAAACACTTGGAAGTGCCGCTGTTGTACTATCAGGACAGCGAGCCGTATTGGAGAGAGCAAGCTGCTATGCTTCGCGAAAAGGCTGACAAGTGGAAAAGGTGGGGACTGTCTGCATTCGCACGTGCCACTGTTTGCAATTTCTTTCTTTCCAGCAAGATTTGGTATGTGCTTCAAGTGTTGCATTGTTCTAGAGTAAACGTGCAGAAGATTCGTCGGGTATTTGCCGTATTCGTGTGGGGTTCAACATGGGAAAGAACAAGCAGAACAAATCTTTTTCGGCCAGTCCGAGAAGGTGGTCTCGGATTAACTCATCTGTTTTGGGGGCAACTGGTTAATAGGTTTCCGTTTTAAAAATGTCACAGATTCTTTTCTTCGAACGATCTGTCAATTGAGGCTTGGGAGTGTGCTTTAAGAGTATGCCGTGACCACCGATTATTTGAGCTGTGGAGTGAAGGGCTATTTCAAAGAAGTGATTTGTCTTTTCGTTTCCTCACTGCACGTTTCTCTTGATTATTTGAGTGCAGTCACGAAAAAAAGGCTGTACAAAGATATTGTAGACATAGTGCTGCCTATACCATTGTACCGAAGCGTGTACACCCTGGGAATCGAGCGGAACTTTTGAAAAGGGTAAAAAAACACTTGTTGCATCTGGCGGGAAAATCTTTGTTTTCAAAATGCACACGGGTACACTTGAGGTAACGACACGGATGGAGCAAAAACAATTGTTTGTTCCATGGGGACCAGACTGCTTTGTATGTAAAAAACCGGAGACGATCGAACACGTTTTTTAGACTGTTTGGGGGGGGGGGGGGGGCGTATTCTTTGGGTATATTTTGCAAAGAGCAATTAAAAAAAATTCCGCTGGATCCTCAGGGTATAAGGTTCCTCTCTGTAAAAAATGATAATTGAATTCCGTATAACACCGTCATGCTGTTAAGACTGCACATCATATGGCGGAACAGATTGGCGGCGAGATACAGTGACGTTGATGTGAGAAGAATACCGGACTATTTCAAAAGTCGGTACATCTTTTTGTAGAAATGTATAAAGTGCGAGAGGCTGAACCTGAGTGGATACCCATTTTCGAAGAGCTGTTCAAGTTGAACGAATATTGAAGCACCAGCGTCAGCCTAAGCCACCCTGACGTTACTTTATCAATTGACATTTCCGAGCGCGTTTTTTTGGCTCACAGGTAACAAGGCAATAAAGAAAAAAAAAACTGATTCGCCGTCATTGCAGTCCTCGTGAAAACAGCTGTCAGCTCTCGCCCAGCCAAAATAGCTCAGTTGGGAGAGCGTTAGACTGAAGATCTAAAGCTCCCTGGTTCGATCCCGGGTTTCGGCACGTGTCATTTCTTCTTCCAGTCATTTTTGTATCGTAATACAACCTTTCAGCTTACTCAAACAGGTTAAAGTCGTGCTGTATAAAAGGGCTGTTTCGCTGTTAGCCCTCCGGGGAAGCACCGCCTGCTTTGCGAATTCTCGTGTGCTATGCGTGATAAGGCAGGCCCGCTTCTTGATGCGGTTATTCTGGTCCTCACTTTCTGCATCCAGGTGGCTTTGAAACATAGAGAATTAACTGGTTGCTAACGCCCGGCAACCGAGAAAATGCAAGAGTAAAAATAATTCCAGGCCCTTTTTTTGCAGGGGTTTTTAGGCTCTGTCAGGAGGTATTCTCTGTTACCATTTCAAAATATAGTTTACATATTTTTTGTAACGTACTGGAATGACCGAAAATATTTTATCCCACGCTCTTGCGTTGCCATCTCATGTGCGTATGCCGGCATGCGCTAGGGTCGCAAATAACGCGAGCGTGGTTCGATACAGTCTTAGTTTTCAGGTGCATGCAGGTTTTATACCTGGCTTTGAGCGAATGGGTGTTTATTGAGGCTAACCTTGGGGCTCGAGCCCGATACCGGCAACGTGATCGGCTGAAAGTCGGAGGCTGTGCGCGAACAGGTCACTGCTGCCACAACCGACTCGTTCACGAAACAATTGTAGCTTCAGCCTAGCCAGATATTTCGGGGTATACACCATAGGAAAGAGATTTGAGAATGGCACAGTTTTTTTATTATGTGTTGTGTCTTTAATTAAAGCAAGTTTTTGTTTATTAGTCACCATGGTGTTCGACGTCTACCCTTTCTGGCGGTGCACCGTCATGGCTTATTTACACAATATGATGTTGTTTTAATAAAAGTGAACTTGTTCAAAACCACTGTCAAAAACTATGTTTCTTCAGTTCTAAGGTAACTTTTGCGTTAGATTTTTCACAATCCGCATTTAGTTCTGCCCCAGATTCAGACATGCGCTGTAATGAAACTGCACCCAACAGAGCAAGTCATTTTCGTCAATTCAATAAGCCTCCTAACAAATTTGGCAACTACTCGTTATTAACGTCCGAAAACATTATTATTAACCTTTTCATTATTATTACGAAGGTTATTATTATTAACTTTATTAATGCGTGCAAACAAAGATGCCCAATAAAGTCCCTGTACATATTCATTTATCTCATCAGATTACTATTGTTTAGGTAACGGGCAGGCATACTATTTCTCGAATTTGTTAGCGACTATCAATTTGAAGCCTTTAATGGCGTCATATCCAGAGCTGGAAAGAGCTTGTCAATTATGCCAACGTTGGCTACGATAGAAATTCAGTGGGCAAAAGCAGCATCCACGTACTGCGGACAACTCTGCCTGCGTTGTTTCGTGGTGACGTACCATATACCTTCTCCCTAATTTACATGTGCATGAACAACGCACGTTCTTGACATCTACCCTCCCTGCACGCCGCTACAACAAGAGCCAGTTACTAAGGAAGCGGTGTTATGCAGCCTGAAGCTCAGCGCGGGCCTTCCAGGAGCCTCTGATACCTCTTCAAACCTCCAACGAAGGTTTTGATGAAGGCACAAAAACATTTAAAAAAAAATGTGTGGTAAAGAAGTAACCTTAGCCTGATACAACTCAACAGCGAAACGAAACACTTCTGTGCAATATGATTGCTGGCGTTCTATGTTTGCTGCGCAGTATTAGAAGCTGTTGAGTTTTCTTGGTAGCATAGCAAAAATACTTTAATTGAAGCCTACGGAGTTTGAATACTTATCAGGCAGCTCTAGGCATTGAACTCGCAAATAAGCTAAAAAGAGAAGCTACCCTGATGTCGGGCTAATTTATTTGTGACGATATGCAGATCGAGGGCATATAAAGTCGTCAGAAGGCCATAATAGAATTGAACTAAAGTAAAATCGCTCTTGCAATGTATCAAGCGTCAAAAAAGGCGGGTGCGAGCACAGGAGCTGCAGCCGCACTTAAACAGAGTGCAGAAGACGACGGCGGTGCAAGTCGACAAGCTGACATCAGGAGCCAGGGAGCACGGCTTTAACATCTCGCCTCAATATCGGTTCTCCGTGAGATAAGCCTATAAGTACCAACAGCGTCGCCTGCTAGTCAGTAAGCATACTAACGTATTAATTCTCTGTTGCAGATTTTGCGCTGAGGGTAGCGTGTCGATGTACGGTTTGTGCGCGATTCATGTCTGCTTCGCTGGTAATGGGCATATGAACTGCACAGACTTAACAGTACTACGCTGTTGTTCGATTCCATGTTCACTTTACTCACGGGAAGCGGCAATATGCTCGCATTACTTCGCTGAACAAGAGGAAATCTGCAATGAATCGTTGAACGGCCAAAAAAATGGCGAGGAACCACTGAAGAAGGGTGCTGTGGTTTCCAGCAAGCGATTTCTTGAGGATGGCAAGTTCCAACAAAGAATAAAAACGTTGTTCGGAAGGAAAAACACATTTCATCCCCCAATCTCAGGAAAGCCTGCGGCCTCAAGAAAGTCCGTGGATAAAAGCAGTGACAGTCGCTTTCTATGCGAACCCGACGCAAACCTGTAATTCATTGCTTGCCTTTGTGTGATGCCCTGAAAAACACATGGAGTAGCACTCCTACCAGATTCAATTCAGGAGATTGCCATATTTTGTCGCATTGGAAAGACAACACAAGCTTCGTCATTTTAATGTGCATGACGATATAAACACAAATATCCCAGTGGAATTATGTTTGCTTCAATATTAGCGACGCCTAAGGCAGGTTTCGTAGCTAACTCTGTCGCATCTCTTCGATTACAAACGAAGTTCAAAAAGAAGTTAGTAATACCTGTAGTTCTGTCAACATTTCACGCCCAGTTAGATTTATGCAACGTGACCAGCGTGTTATAGCATTAAAAGACAAGCTTCTTGGACACTTACTTTAAAGTGAGCCCAGCGTTTTCTTGAGGCAGCACTATTCATGATTTTTTGTCTTTTTAAAACTTTTACATGCGCTTGGAGCTGTTAAATACGTCTGAAACCCTACTAATTGTAGCTTATACAGATTTTTTTTTAAAAAACAACACAATACTATTCAAATATCAAATTGACTTGCCCGGTTACAGCAATATAATCGGCATATAACAGATTCCTGAATGACTGCGCAGCAATTGTTTTTCTTGACAAAATCTCGTATTTCTATGACTTTCAGTATTTGAGTTTATAAAAGACACGGATAAAAGTTTTGCGTTTTTTTATTTAATTATTTAGGTCCTGTCTTTTGATAATACGATGTAGTTTTGTCCCTTGTAGGCCACACGTTTCAGGCACACAGTGAAGAGTACGTATGCAGCGCAGTATGCATTACGTACTAGTGGAACGCTTAAAGCCTGAAGATCAGGAACCCTCGGCATCGTGTTGGGTAACGGCGAAAAGAAGAAGTCCAAAAAAGTGAGGCAGATGTAATAACCATCACGATTTCAAAAGCTGATCTGCCGCCATTTCGATTACAGATTGCCGCGGAGTTATGGCTTCTGTTTTTCAACTTTTTTAACGCCAGCAGGGTTGAAGATAAAAAACAATCTGTCTCGGGACGCACTCTGCTCACGTGCGCGAATGAAGAACGTGCATGCTGTAGAAAATATTGGTGCCTTGGCCGGCTGGACGGGCAAAGTTGAGTTCTACGATCGTACACACCTTCTTTAAGCTTCACGTACACCTTAAGGGGTCATTTTTGAACTCCTAACGATTTTGAGCACGCCGTTATCCCCAGCGAAACACGTTCTTCGCTGAGGGATTCGTGTTGTGGTTAAAAAAGGAGCAACTTGAGAGCGAGACAAGAAAGACGAGCGCAAACTCACGATTGCTGGATCCCCCTGAAGGATGCGCCTGAATAGTCCCACGCGTGAACCCCTAAAAAGTGCGAAATAATTAAATGGCCCCAGAGGCGTCGGTCCAAATAAAATGGATAAATGAACTTCAAATGAAGAAAAAGAAATGGACTTGGGCTGGCCATGTAGTGAGAAGAAATGACAACCGGTGGACCACCAGGGTAACGTTGTGGACACGAAGAAGCGGGTCTAGAATAAGGGGAAGGCCAGTAATAAGGTAGAAAGATGAAATTAGGAAATCCGGGGGAAAGAATGGACTCGAGCAGCGCAGGACAGGAGTGGTTGGAGGTCAGTGGGAGAGGTGGTCGTCCTGCAGGGGACCTAAACAGGCTGTTCTTTATAAGGATGATGAAAGGCGCCGGTCAGTCAACAGCGGCGACTCTACGAAAACGTTACTCGTATTGAAAAGGGGGCGCAAGGACAACTGACACGGGCTCTTTTGTGTAAAATAAACCCTTGAATTTACAGGCCGCATTTCAGTGACTACTGTGCACAATAAAATTGTTTTTTTTTTTTTTCAGGCGAAGCTTGAAATAACTGACTTCAACGTGCGATGATTGATCTGAACGCCATACAGTAAAGTTTATTCACTCTTATGATCATAATGACCTGAATTCACGTTCGCAGGTCTATAGGTAGGCCAAGGGGGATTCGTTCGGCCTTATAGCTGTATGCTAAACGCCATTGAGTAAAGCCGACCTCAAAAAGCCCGAATTCACGTTCGCAGGTCGTAAGCCACGGGCACGGTGTAAGAATATATTTGGGTGTTGACACTGGGCGCGACGGCACGACCATACCTTGTTCTCCGCTCCATGCGCTTCTCTGGAACTCCGCCAGAGTGCGCCCCGCCACGAGGGCCTGTCTTATCGCCAGGCTTCGGTGGCCGTAATGCAAGTGTTGTGGGATCGTGGAGTGGAGCAGCGTCTACGTGAAGTTTTTGTAGCGAAAGCTACACTACGCTACCTCGGGCGCTCTTCGCGGGGTGGCCAGTTTTGACCTTGAAAGCTGGAGGTCAAACCGCAGCCTCTTCCGCAAGCGCCCAGCACGGAAAAGCGCCCCGATGGTGGGGAGAGACAGGCAGCCGGGGAAAGATAGACTTATTCATGGATGAAACCAGCGCGAACTTAAACAGCAAAGGAAGGTGAACAAAAGGACAGTCACTCGTCTGAAAAGTAAAATTTAATATCAAGAAGTGTGAATATAAACACTAAACACAAAACAATAAAAAAACACGGCGCATGAGCAAAAAAACTTTACAAAAGCCACGGCGATAAGGCGACTACATGGACACCGGCTACAGTCAAGGCCCACGCAGATATGCAATCTCTTTGGCATGGAGACACACGCTTGCTTGGCTGACACACTTGTCTACTCCTTCTGCTATGTAAAACGCTTCCATAATTTCGCGGGGCGTTTGTTCACGGTGCCTAAATAAAATGTCAGTGGCAGGAAAATTAGGTTTACATCCGCGGCACTTAGTACAATGTGAAGAAAGTTGGGATGATGGGGGGCCCTTTCATGACAATTCATGCTCTCTCAAACGCACAATGATACAGCTTATGTTCCACTTCCTTTGTCTTTGTTTAAGTTGGTGCTGGTTTCATCCAACAATATGTCTTTCCAACTAGCCCAGCTTGCAACCCTTCTGGCGAGAGATAGGTGAGGAGGGAATTGAGACGTGCGCGGCAAGGCGAGGAGGCCGCTGCCGCAGCGATAAGCGCATGCCACAAAGGAAGGCCAGGAGGCCACGAGCGATGCAGAGCCGTGTGCGAAGTAGAAATACGAACATCCAGCTGTGGTGGCTCGTACAGCGGCGATGCTTAAAAAACGCCATGAAGGGAAAAATGATGTTGAAGAAGTAGTGCAAAACATGAATTGCAAACATGTCTGTATATCATTGGAAACTATACCTCCACCCCACCTCAACAATCAGGGCACTGGAGCTTTCGCTATCAACTGTATACGGTTAACCAAATCAAAACCGCAGCAATTTTTTAATTGCAGCTTGGCACAGACAGATTGAAAATGCTGTCGACAGATTGAAAATGCTGCCATTAGTTTTCAGTTCGTCGTTTCCGTTAGGTTGAGGTACGTAGCTACCGTTATATTTACAGATTGGTTTCCATGGTAACTACCACACTTTTCACTTACCGGAACTACGAAATGGGAAATTGCGTTGAGCCCATGGCTGTTTCGCATACTACTCAGGGTTCCCCTACGGGAAGATGGTGTAATTTTATTAGATGCGACGCGGCTATGTCGTTGTTGCGCCGTCCACACCCCCACTGCGCATGCTCTGCTTGCTGAATGCCCGGTGGTGTCCTACCCTTTAATGGCTCTTGGAGCGACAGTGTTACAGGTGTCTTCCTGGTCCGGCACGAGACGAGCACGCTTTCCCTTAAAGGGCTCCTGGAGCGGCAGTGTTGCCGGTGTCTTCCTGGGCCGGCGGATGGATGGACGACGGGCGACGGACGACGGACGACGGACCGAGAGCAAGAGATGCTTTGCATTTAATATATGATGTTTTAATAGCATGCACAAAAAAAAAAACAAGGCCGAAAGTAGGAGGAGGGAGGATGCCGCGCTCAGAAAATTTCGGGTGGTGTTCTGGCGCCAAAACACCCCCTCTGGCTACGACCCTGATTGCGCATGTATACATTCAGCATAAGAATAAAAAATGTATTTTTATTCCACTGAAGCCAAAATAGCCATTACGTGTAACAAACACATTTATTACTAAACGTTGCCTTTCTGGCTAGAGAAAACACGGTGCACTATAAGTTGCCTTTCGCAGAGACTTTTCATCGAAAAATCACATATATGCCGCAACCTCCGCGCACAGCGTCGGCTAGCTCCACGCCATGAGTTCCACAACGATCATTGCGGCTGGTGATCGGTGACGACCACAACGCGAAACTGAAACGTAATGTCTACTCCTCGTGATGAACTCTGGCAGCAGAAAACACCGAAACACAGCTTGAACGATACGGAAAGTCAAGCCCGCCGCGCAGCCACCGCAGCTGCGCACGCCACTCCGCAAGCGACCGCCGATGATTATGATGATGATGATGCTTAGCGGCTTCCCCTTTGTAACGGGGTGGCGTTGCACAGTGACCTTAGTCGATACGCCACTGTACAATCACCTCGCCAAAAAAAAAAAAAAAACTATGGAATTTTTGTGCTAGTCTGACTTCTATGCTTGCATGTCCCAGATTGTTCTCCGCTCTTTTCCTAGAGCTCTTTTCCCAGAACTTCTGTCCAATCCGCTTTTCCATTAACCTTAAACCCAAGGGCTAATGGAAGTTGTATTGTCTTCCTTTCTGAAGACTGGACGGATACCTTTGCACTCCGTTACAATATGTCGCATGGTTTCTGGCTCCCTGTCGCAACCTGCGCGCAGTTATTCCTGTACCGGCTTGCGGATAAGCGTTTTTGTCCGCAAGCAACCCGTCCGGGCTTCAAAAAGCAATGCACTCCCTTCGGCATTATCAAAGAACTCTTTCCCTCGTGATCTCCCGCTTCCCGATTCTGTATGTATCTAAGGGCTACTTTGCATCCATCCTCTTTTTCCAGGTCGTTATCTCTGATTCTTTCACTTCATTTTTTATTGCCTTGGTCATTTCCCCTGCGCTTCCAGGTTTCATATACTTTGTCCTGAGCCTTGAGCGAGACCAAGTGTCCCTTTCAGCAAAACCCCTCCCTTCCGATAACCCATAACCCCCTCCGAAAAAAATTCTGACTACGGTCCTGCGCTGTACTATCCGCTTCCCCAGCGCAGTGGAAGAGCGGGCTGTCCACCTCGCAAACTTAAGAAGCAGGAACTCGTGGTCAATCGAGGACTGAGCAGCAAAGAAAGCCCGCGGCTTTCTGAAATGAGAAGATGTCACTGAGTTTTTTTTTCTTTCCTTTCTTCATCATTTTGTTCTTTCTTTTTTATCCTCCTGTTCACCTCTTTCAAGGGCTTTCTTGTCCACGTCTTTAACACTGAGCAGATAATAATTGGGCGATTGTAAACACCGACGAAAGTGTTTTTCTGCTAAAAAAAAAAGCCTTGACTCTCTCTATTCCTCTTTCTCTAGAAAATAGGCATAGAAAATAGGCATAGGAAATAGAAAATAGAAAATAGGTTCACTGTAGGTGGCGGGCTTCTCTGGCAGCAGCTTTGGAGGCTATGTTACGTCCTTTACCCGAATTACGTGGTGGACACTAACGACAAATCTCATGTCCTTCCCGCACCGCACGTCTGTGCACCGTATTCAACGAGAGCATGAGTTGGCTGCGACATTCGGGTGGTTTATGCGGCGCTTGCAAGGGCGACTGTATAGCCTTTGTGTGGCTGAGTTGCATAAACTCTCATTTTGATTTGATGGTTTACCCGGCAGAATTTTCGCATACGATATCAACAGTGACACTGGGTGGTTGCGAAGAAAGCAGAAAAACGTTTCGTCTTCTGCGTGTAGAATAGGTCGGGTTTGAAAGGAATGCGTAACCAAATTATTGTGTACGAATATTGGGAGTCACGCGAAAGCACTTTGAAGGGCGTTTGCTTAACAGGTGCGCTTAAGTTCGTCCTCCACAATAAAAATCGAAAGAGAGTGCTCTCGACGCGCAAAAAACAACCATCATGATCATGGACCTCGCTTCCGACTCAGATCTAACCACAATCTCAATCTCGTCGAATTGGGGATCAAATCGGACGCACTCTTCCAGAAGATCGCATCCTCTGACGTCCCCTTAGCTTAACCTCTAATGGTAAGGCTGACGTCCACTCGAGGCTAAGGTGGACCTTATAAGGTCGAAACCTTGTGAAGTAGTCCATGTCTACCTGCGAGACTTTCACACACTTACGCACTTTAAAAATCCCCGCTTCCGCGACGGCGTCTTTCACTTTTCTAACGGTCCAATAGGTAGCGCCACATCGCTTGGTACGCGGGACCAAAATGGAGTAGTAATATCACACGTGAGGATCTTTTGTGCACAGAAGCAGCCGTGTGATATGATTCACTAATTATTGATGTATAAACACGGTAATTACTTATTTAACTGTATACGTAGCTCATTATCTTAACTCATTATATATTTTTCTTGCAACCAAACTAGTTTTGGATTGAAATCAAGGAAACGAGTTATATCGCGTTAGTCCAGTACACACCTTTTAAGACATTTAGTTATACAGTGCTTTAAGACTGTCTGCTGGAAGCACTTCAGACATCAAGAAACAAGTTTAAGCAGCCATTGCCAACCCCATCAAAGCACGACCAGCGAATTGCGGTTTCGAGCTTCTGGACACGGTTATTTGATGAAGAAATAGCGTCATTAGAATGCAAGATTACGCCACCGCTATCCATCCACCAATTACAGATAGCGCAGGGGTATTCTTCGTAATAAAACACGTCCACAGACCACCCCGTCAAATTTCGGTTTGAAAGTCACAATGCCTAGGAGAGCACGGCTCGAATGTTCGCGGGTAACTCGAGGGAGCTGTATTTTTTCGAGCCCTTACTAGAGGCCGCCAGCGGCCTCGTGCACGCAGAAGGCAGAACACGCGCGAAGTATGCACAGTATGCAGTATGCTGCCATTTCAGTTGGAATGGCTATGCTTAAATGCCATCATCTGTGTGAGCTTGTTTGATGCCGCATCACTCAGTATTTCATTAAGGCGTCACGTTGGGATGACGAGTAGTCCTTGCGTGATGAATTCAGTAAAGCAATAGTATTGTCATCGGAGGCTGCCTGACGTGGCTGCAGTACAGCGTACGCCACGAGCGAGCGGAATAACGATATTATATTTGTTGTGGCTTCGCAGATGGCAGCCCGTCTTTATTTCCTATTTCATCGCGATGACGTCCAACAAACGTCATAGAAGACCTGAAAAGGACACTCATGACAGTTCTGTGTACCTGACAGCTGCGATGTCTAGTTTCGGTATAAATTAAACATATATTTTTGGCCCAGTGCACGCATTCGTTTTCGGAGATACAAAAGAACGTTATTAAATGTGTGTTTCTTACACAATACTTTTCATCAGATTTATTGCCGTCAACTACACTCAAATACACAGGCCAGCAGTTTATTACTAACTGCGAGCACTCAATTCTACATTAACTGTGCCGCAGCAGCACTAATTTCTACATTAACAGCTGAGAGCACTTAGCATGATACCACTATGCAAACTGGTGCTAAATGTTTGGCAGAGATTGAGAAGGAGTGTCCTGCTAGCAACTTCTCTTTCCTTGCCTGAAGTGAAGACAAATCGCATGTACTAACGCCAAATCGCTTAAAACAACCAACAAACCACCAGCATACAAGACCAACATTCGTGTTGGGTCTTGAATTACATCAGTATGCACAACAATGACTATTTTAGTCGTGCAATCAAGAAACAGGATGTGCAATGAGAGCACTATACGGCGCTTCGCAGGGACACGACCGCTGCACGCTCTGTGGCTTTCACCGTGTTGCAACCACTTTGTGAGATGCAGTATAAGTACCGTAATTTCCGCCACGTAGGGGGAGGAACATGTTAAACATGGCTCCCAAAGATACACCAGTCAGTATTTTTACCTAATGTATCCGGCGTCTGGGATGAGCTAGTTGGAAACAAAGCGCTTCTGAGCGTTGTTGATATGACGTATGGAAGCTGTGACATGACTCGAGCTTCCTTCTAAATCATATCCTTCCTACCATAGGCGTGCATACGAGGGGGGCCAAGGGGGCCTTGGCCGCCCCTGACTACTAGAAAAGGGCTCAAAATTTCTGATGACATTTCAAAAAATAGAGAAGAATAAGTTTATTGTGTAGTGTCACCAGAATCACACGAGCCCGAATGATGACTCGGCGCTAGCAATGCCGATTTGCGAGGTGGACAAGAGAGCCAGGCAAGCACGCGGACCTTTCCAGCCTCATCTCAGCAGCTATGCACAAACAAAACCCAAATAATCGAAAGCGCAGCCTGTGTGTGCACTAGTTTCAAACGTTTTGCTGGCTTGAGTACAGTCGAGCTAAAGACGCTGCCCTTCGCATTTGTTGTCGTGCATTTCCACCGGTGTAGAGGCATATCAAAGGGGAATTCGGACCCATCATAAGTGTCCACTAAGTTTCGAAACTGGAGGAAAGCGACAGAGAAGTTCAATCAGCATGAAAAGACTGAGGGTCATGTGAATAGTATCTTATCCTGAAATCGCTCCAAGGCAAACATACAGGTTACTTCAGTGCTAGATGAAGGCTTCGAACAACGAGCCTCTGGAGTGAAGTAAAAACGGGAACAAAATCGTGAGGGGCTAAAGCTCTTCACTGACGCCGTAGTTTTTTCAGGTGGCATGCCATTCAGAGGGCACAGTGAGAGGGACGAAAGTGCAGAGCACGGCCTGTTTTTTAGATGATTAATCTCTTAAAGAAATATGACCCTGCGCTGGGGGATCACCTATAGTCAGGCCCTAAAAACGCCTCCTACACCAGCAACAGGATGCAGAGCAGAGCTATATGCTGGAGGCGCTGCATGCAGCCAGGATGTCTTCGATTATCCAGCGCATACAAAGGAAACACGATCTCGCGCGTATGTAAAGAGACACGTGAATGTGGTTGTCACGAGTAACGTTCTGTTATTGCGAGGTATTTCTGCGAGGTTAAATATAGGCCAGATATATTTCTGGTGCTCGAAGTTAGACAGCGACTCTTTGTTTTTTACGCTACAAGCAGGGATTACTCGCCTCAATGTTTCGTGGCGTTCTGTAAGCACCGTCTGCTTTGACGGTGCTTCTAATATGTATATCTGGACACATATCCGATGTTCAAACCAAGTGCAAAGAGAAGAACAACAAGCTCGTGTATTTTAACTGCAATACGCACTGCTTGAGCCGTTTGCTTGTGGATAGATGCTTGTAGAGCGGAAAACGGAGTTTGATCAAATGGCATTCTTCAAATTGCGTACAACTTCATTAAAATCAGTTCTGTACGCCATGCTGTATTCGAACGAAATTTCCAAGCTGTAGGCCCGAAGCTAAGAACTTTAAAGTCGCTGTCTACGACCCGGTGGGTATGTCGTGCCGAAGCTGTAAACGCCGTTCGTGAAAGCTACACTGAACTGTCAAGTGCTGCAACGAAGATTGTGGAGTTTACACATCACCCAGAGACGATAAAAAAAGGCGAAGGTCTCCTTTCCCAGTAGATACGCTTTGACTTTGTGTGCTGCATGGAAACTGCTCACTCTCTTCTAGAACTTATTTTGAAGGTTAGCAGAGCATTTCAGGGACCCAAGGATAAGCTCACTACTGTAATTAAGGAAGTCAGAAACCTTCAACACGCACTGCGAGAAAAGAAGCATGATAGAGCAGCCTTTGCAAAGATGCTTTTCGGAGGCTTGTCCCGTCTGCAGAGCGAATGAAATCGATATCTCCGACGTTCAAAGACGAAACATATCGAAGAGAATGGACCGGAACTGGGCGGATGAATCCTTGTTTGGGACAAAAGAGGAAGAGTTTCGTGTCAGTTTTTTAGATGCGAAGCATCTCACGGTCGGGGCTATGTGCCTCTTTTGTTGTTGTTGTGCCGTCCACACACCCACTGCGCATGCTCGGCTTGCTGAACGCCCGGTGGTGTCTTACCCATTAATGGCTCCTGGAGCGACAGTGTTGCCGGTGTCTTCCTGGGCCGCCACGAGACAAGCACGCTTCCCTCTCCTCCTCACAGCCGTATAAACCAGGTGTGCACACGCGCTGCGGGCTACTCCACTGCGTATGCGCGTCTCTCCTCAATTCTCCTGGTGTGTACACGCGCTGCGCGCTCCTCCACTGCGCAGGACGGGCGTCATGGCCTCACGCGCCTCCGTGTTTCGCATGCGTTTGCTCTGTTAACAAACGGGACATAAGCGGTACGCTTTCGATACAGTTACGGCATTGTTACCATCATCCACAACCACATAAAAAATGCTAAAGGGTCATAATAAACAAAAAAACTTCGAGTATAGGGTACTGCGGAGAGCCAGTGGGAAACATTCCGCGGATTTTCTTAAACAACATGCAGCTGTAGCCTGCCTTATCTTTTAGATGCGAAGCATCTCATAGTCGGGGCTTGTTGTTGTTGCGCCGTCCCTCCCTTGTTGTGGTTGCGCCATCCACACCCCCACCGCGCATGCTCGGCTTGCTGAACGCCCGGTGGTGTCTTACCCATTAATGGCTCCTGGAGCGACAGTGTTGCCGGTGTCTTCCTGGGCCGCCACGAGACAAGCACGCTTCCCTCTCCTCCTCACAGCCGTATAAACCAGGTGTGCACACGCGCTGCGCGCTACTCCACTGCGTATGCGCGTCTCTCCTCAATTCTCCTGGTGTGTACACGCGCTGCGCGCTACTCCACTGCGCAGGACGGGCGTCATGGCCTCACGCGCCTCCGTGTTTCGCATGCGTTTGCTCTGTTAACAAACGGGACATAAGCGGTACGCTTTCGATACAGTTACGGCATTGTTACCATCATCCACAACCACATAAAAAATGCTAAAGGGTCATAATAAACAAAAAAACTTCCAGTATAGGGTACTGCGGAGAGCCAGTGGGAAACATTCCGCGGATTTTCTTAAACAACATGCAGCTGTAGCCTGCCTTAGCTTTTAGATGCGAAGCATCTCATAGTCGGGGCTTGTTGTTGTTGCGCCGTCCCTCCCTTGTTGTGGTTGCGCCATCCACACCCCCACCGCGCATGCTCGTCTTGCTGAACGCCCGGTGGTGTCTTACCCATTAATGGCTCCTGGAGCGACAGTGTTGCCGGTGTCTTCCTGGGCCGCCACGAGACAAGCACGCTTCCCTCTCCTCCTCACAGCCGTATAAACCAGGTGTGCACACGCGCTGCGCGCTACTCCACTGCGTATGCGCGTCTCTCCTCAATTCTCCTGGTGTGTACACGCGCTGCGCGCTACTCCACTGCGCAGGACGGGCGTCATGGCCTCACGCGCCTCCGTGTTTCGCATGCGTTTGCTCTGTTAACAAACGGGACATAAGCGGTACGCTTTCGATACAGTTACGGCATTGTTACCATCATCCACAACCACATAAAAAAATGCTAAAGGGTCATAATAAACAAAAAAACTTCGAGTATAGGGTACTGCGGAGAGCCAGTGGGAAACATTCCGCGGATTTTCTTAAACAACATGCAGCTGTAGCCTGCCTTAGCTTTTAGATGCGAAGCATCTCATAGTCGGGGCTTGTTGTTGTTGCGCCGTCCCTCCCTTGTTGTGGTTGCGCCATCCACACCCCCACCGCGCATGCTCGGCTTGCTGAACGCCCGGTGGTGTCTTACCCTTTAATGGCTCCTGGAGCGACAGTGTTGCCGGTGTCTTCCCGGGCCGCCACGAGACGAGCACGCTTTCCTCTCCCCGTCACAGCCGTATAAACCAGGTGGGCACACGCACTGCGGGCTACTCCTCTGCGCATGCGCGTCTCTCCTCAATTCTCCTGGTGTGCACACGCGCTGCGCGCTACTCCACTGCTCATGCGCGTCTCTCCTCCATTCTCCTGGTGTGCACACGCGCTGCGCGCTACTCCACTGCGCATGCGCGTCTCTCCTCCATTCTCCTAGTGTGCACACGCGCTGCGCGCAACTCCACTGCGCATGCGCGTCTCTCCTCCATTCTCCTGGTGTGCACACGCGCTGCGCGCAACTCCACTGCGCATGCGCGTCTCTCCTCCATTCTCCTGGTGTGCACACGCGCTGCGCGCTACTCCACTGCGCATGCGCGTCTCTCCTCCATTCTCCTGGTGTGCACACGCGCTGCGCGCAACTCCACTGCGCATGCGCGTCTCTCCTCCATTCTCCTGGTGTGCACACGCGCTGCGCGCTACTTCACTGCGCATGCGCGTATCTCCTCCATTCTCCTCCTACCAGCCGTATAAACCAGGTGTGCACACGCGCTGCGCGCCGTTTAGTCTGCTTCCAACCCTTGTTTTCGCCGGTTCTGCTACGCTGCTGCTAGGTCACTCACTGCCGAAGTCAACGCCACCAACCACCACGCCACCAACCACCACACCAACCAACCCCCACTGCTGTTTCGCATCCTCCTCAGGGTTCCCCACACGCGAACATGGCGTAATTTTTGTGGGTTCAGGGGTTAGCTGCCGCGAGACAAAGGTATGTCATATAGGCTGTGGAACATTTTCCGATGGCTACTGCGTATAAACCGTACCGCAAGTGCGTTGCAAATTGGAAATTACGGGAAACTTCACCAGTAGATTGAGGCCGCGGTATCAGCCGAGCGATTTGCAAGCACTTGGTGAATACACACCACTATTAACTACAAGCTGCGTGAAACGCAGTCAAAATATAGACTCTTAGTTATACAACCATGTTTAATTAGTTACACAACCATGTTTAAAGCTGTATAAGAATAAATTGTTGGCTTAGTCGTTATCTCCGAATTAAAACGTTTTCGCGAGATCACCAAAGACAGCCTGTATACTTACTTTTTGAGGGACGAAGCCGCTAGGGGCTCGTACTGGCACGTTAGCGTATCCTTTTGTCGTCGTAGTCGTTTCATGTAGTCACGGTACTAAACACCGGGACACTCGTTTTCAAACGCCTCGCGCTAGAGCGTAACGCGTACTAAGAAACACACCCGGACTCTCGCTTTGTAACGCTTCGCGATAGAACGTTTTATCTCCGTGGGCAAAAACCCGTACTAAAAGAACACACACCGGGACGCTCGTTTTCAAATGTCTCGCGCTAGAACGCTTCGTACTTCAAAGGCACAAGACTTTTACAGCAAACCTGTATACCTTTACACCTCCATCTGCGTGGACAAAAATGCCAAGGCGCCAAGAATACACTTCTGCACTGCACGATTCGCCCCTCCTCATTTTCGCGTCAGTGGAGATGGCCCGGTTTTTTTCACCTGCTTATGCCTGTCCCTCCTTAACTTTTTGCACTGTTTTTCTGTGAAGCGTTTGGTTTCAACGAAATCGCTCTATGCCATCCCGTAGCGTGAAAACACACTTACTGATAACGCCGCAGCCCACCTGAGGCGATTAATAAAGCTTTCTTAGAAATTCACAACGTCACTTTATGGTTCTGTTGAAGGCAGTTCGCTATATTTGGGCGGTCGGGCCCCTCACTGTACATTTTTAGATAAATATTGTCTTCTGTGGCATGCATACCTTTTTTTTGCAACCAGGAAAAGACGTGTCCTCGGTTCTTTTGTTTTATAATATTATCTACCCCTTAGGCGGAAGAGGAATTTAAGAAAAAAAAGAACGATAACTTTCCTCTAGAGGAAGGCTCTAGGCCCGATCGTAAAGAGTCGTCCAGGAAGTGGGACGGGTGTGATGTGGTGGCTCGAAGTGTAGAGAGAGCGTGATATGCGTCCCCGAGGAGGTAGGCGAGCAAACTTTTTTGTGGATATACTGGGGTAGAGGGCAGACTCGCAGCTTGAGACTGTTCGTGCTCTCGCGTGCTCTGGAAAATTCTGCAATCAGCGTGAGCGTAAGGGTGTGAACAGTATGTTAGCTTACTGATTCCTTCGCATTTATAGTGATTGCTTGAAGATTTCGAAGCATCCAAAAACCAGACATCCACCAACCCACTTGCTCAGAAAATACTTCACCACATAACTACCTTCCGCCGTACGGACACTGACGTTCGTATGGACTGCCCCCCCCCCCCCCCGACAATAAGGAGGGCTCACCGGGAAATCACGCAGCTCACTCGGCTGCGCAGGGTAGTCAAATGTTGAGCACTTCTGCTGATTCCCCCTCGTCGACACGTAACCATGCGACCTTATCATCACCAGCGTTTCAAATTATGCGATACAAAAAAACTCCCACCTCCCCTCGCGGGAACCCCTGTGTAGATGCGACGCATAGGGGGTTCACGTTGCAGCGTTGGACAGCGGAGGAACGGCGCTGGAACGATGGAGCGGAGCGGCGCAGGCACCGCCTTTTATAGCGCGCATAACGGTGAGAGGACGCGCCGGCACCAGTGCGTCTGCCGCGGCTATGACGCAACACAATCCAACACAATCCACTTTAATCCAACCCAATCCAATCCAAATCCAATCCAATCCAATCCAATCCAATCAAATCCCATCCCATCCCATCCCATCCAATCCAAGCCAAGCCAAGCCAAGCCAATCCAATCGAATCCAATCCAATTCCCCTCGCGAGAGTAGAGTGAACTAGTTCACTCTAGCGAGAGAGTGTTCGCTATCGGAGAGGTGAGGGGGTGAGCGGCGGAGAGCGCAGCTGTCGCGGCGAGGAGAATGGGGGAGGGGCGGACGCCGACGACGACAACGCCGACGACGCCGGATGCAGGGACAAGGCGGGTGTGAATGAGATGCGGTCGCATCTAAAAATCCTAAGAAAACTCGCGCCTATATCCGAACTTCGACAGGCTTCCCCGTGCCCCGTACAAATCTCATTCGATGGGTAAAGTCTAAATCAATAAATACATCGTCAAAGCCTGCTATACCCTTGAAATCCTAAATAACCCGTCAACTTCCGTACGCGCTCATAAGGAAATTTGCTCAGCACTGCACTTTGTTTTATTTTAGCGTTTCAGTTTGGTAATTTAGTAAAAACTGGATTACCAAAGCGCGGTCTTTATAAGCATTCATGAAAATAACTGAATAAAATTGTTTCTATTTCTGGACTAGGATATATTGTCGGCAGACCGAAGACTGTTTCACGATTATTATAATCATTAGTTTTATTTTGATGCAGCATTGAAGACACTACGTTCGAAAAGCAATCCCGTGGTTCAGCTTCACCGCAATGCATTTGAGTGAGCAATTCATGCTATCAACAAAACAAATTTGTCGAATGAAAGCACCGTGCATACCATTCGACGCAATCCCACCGTGGTGGCTCAGTGGCTAAGGCATTGAGCTGCTGAGCTCAAGGACGCGGGTTCGATCCCCGACTGCGGCGGTGACTTTTCTGACGGAGGCGAAAAGCGCAAACACCCGTACATTCGACCGTTAAAGATCCCCAGGTGGTCAAAATTAACGCAGGGCCCTCCACTACGGCGCGCCTCATCGGCTGTGTAGCGTCGGCGCGTTAAACCTCATAATCATCATCGTCATCATTCGACTCAAAAACTTAATCTGCGCTGTCGCATTGCGCTATGCAGAGCGCCATGCTTGCAATGCGTGATGCCCCGGCGTAGGCTGAACTTTTTAATTAAATCGTAATCCCGACATCGTGATTCTCCGAAATATTATTGTTGCTGCATGGATTGGTCGATCGAGTGCGTTGTAGTGAAGCTGAACCATTGGATTGCCATAGAGGGTATGCCGCAACTAACTCTTTTCACCAGAACGGATATCGCTTGAATAAAATATAAACACGGATGTCCGCTGCAGCCCAAAAAACGTTCGGAAGAACATACAGTTTCAGTAGCACAAGGTTTGTTTTCCTTCATCGCGGCCAGCTTAGTTTGCCCCGCAGTACGCTGTACAACTTGCCGGCATGATGGAAACCACGCTGGGAACAACGACGTGGTAACGCAGTCTTCTTCCGCCTTCGTCCGCATTTTTCAGGCGTTAAATATAGAAATAAAAGTCAACAAATAGCCAGAATAGAAATAGACCAACAAAAGAACTGAATAGCTTTCCTCCGTGGCGAGTTTCCCAAGAAAACACAGCACAAGGAACGGAACAGACGCAGATGCTCCGGCCGGAAGTCGCCTTTTGACGTATATCCGGCCGGTTTTGCTCTGCGCTCTCCCCTTGTTGTCTGCTTAATTCTCGTGGACGGGTTAAGTCATTTGCACGATGGGCGAACTGCGTGAAAGCCGCCGCTAACGAAGTTATAATAAACAACATACACCTATGGTAAGACCCATATCAGCCTATACAGTGTAATTAGCGTTATATATTGTAGATTTCTAAAAAATGTATGGCTTCTACGAACTCACAAAAAATAACGTAAGGGCCTCACTGAATAAACAAATGACATTCTAGACAAAAAAATGTTCGTCTTATAATGTACGAAGTTATTTGTTTCTTTGACGTTTATAAGGTATACATACTTGAAACAGAAGCACCCGTAAAGTCACGCGAACGAACAGATATGCAGGAATGCAGGAATGTATAGGTGGAGGCTAGCAGGCAGGCTGATGCGAATGTAGATTGATTATGGTATTTAACGCTCCGAAACTACACAGGTTATGAGGCGCGCCGTAGTGGAGGGCTCCGGATTAATTTCGACCGCCTGGGGATCTCGAACGCAGGGGCATTCTTCCTTTTCACCTCTACCAGAAAGCGGCCGCCACGGCCGGGAATCGAACCCGCGTCCTTGGACTCAGCAGCACAAAGCCTTAGCCAGTGAGCCACCGCGGCGGGTAAGAAGGTAGATTCATGGCCATATAACCATCGCCAGCGGGTAGAAAACAAGCAATATAGAAACCAAGCCAATGACCTCCCGCTAATGAGTCGAACACGTGAATGCCACACATGGATTGTCTACTGAGTCGCGCACGCACGTGGGTATACACACCAGCGGGCACAAAAATGTGACCTCATTTGTCCGTCGCGTTAGCTGCGAAGAGAGACACGCGAAGAGCCCCTGCGCGAGACGCGATGGCGCGCGCGTTTCTGTGTGCGCGCGCGCCGAGGGCAACCCGCAGACTTCTTTCTCCCCGAGGCAACATCTGCGGCCAAAGACCACCCGCTTTCCGTGACAGCGTTTCTCAAGGCTGCGTATCGCGAGTAGCGTCGTTAGCATATGAACGCTGTCGATGCAAAACAGTCGAGAGCTTCCTCGTTGTGTTTCGACAACGAATTTTCACGTGTACGGGAAAAGAAGCGCCCTCGCGTCCCGACGCAGTGAGTTCGGCACACCTGGGCGGGCACGCCCACGTTTGTTAGCTACGCACGACCGAGATTGCGCTCGTCGTATTATTCCCTTCGCGTAACCAGCCTGCCGAAGCTGGCTTCGTCGCGAAGAATGGCAGTGAGCCAAAGCAGACGACAAGTGCATACGAGAGGATCTGATATGCCAATCTGGCTTCACTACTGCGCAGGCCGAGGACCGTAAGCTGATGAGTCTTTTCTTGTCTTCTTTTTCGTCGCATCAAAGCCTGAAAGGATGGAGGAGTTCTCCCCGCATACGAAACAAATTCGGATCTCGTACGCGCGGCGGTTTTGTCATCTTTCTTCACTGCATACGATGAAGGCTGAATTAGCAGCTGACCGTATCTTTTATCGGTCAGCGTTAGCGCCGTTAGAGCCACTCCAGACACTACTGCTACCCCTTGAATGGTGCCAATTAGAGGGAGTCCTACACTTAGATGCAGAAATTTTCTTTGGAAACATATATATACACCCCCTCTATCTCGTACCCGTATTACATATACGGGTACGAGATAGAGGGGGGGGGGGGGGGGGGGGGCGAGCGAAGGAAGGGAAAAATTGGACGAAATTACTGCGAGTCGTATGTTGGTTCAAGTACTCGCCAATAGTGGCAGTTTATTGGTATAGTTTCAAATCAAGCTTTAGGATGTATGTTATGGCGAGCAGTATAGTTCATTACGCGCGCCACCCCTGTACCACAACTCTTTATTGGCATGACGCATCGGCGTTATCACCACGGAATCGTCAAGCATGCAACGGTGGTCTTTTACAAATTACCATGAAAAGCATTCCTAACGTGATCAGCGTAATAAACCTTTCATCGTAGCTTTCTAGAGCAAATGTATGCCTCCCTTCGATCTCGTTATAGTAGACTGACGTCTCTCAGACCCCTGCTAAAGGACTGCACCGGGTTTCCGGCGTTACAAGCCAACCTTACATCGTATACATGGTTTCCTGATCTAAGCTTTCAAGATTTATTTCGAAGGGAATGTCGAGGAGCACGCGGAATCAATTTTCACACATAGCCTCCTCTCAGGTAGACATGTAGGAAGTAAACGCATATTTCCGGCGTTAGTCTCCGAATTAACTGATAGCTTGCCGTCCATCATTGGCATCCCTAAGAGGTATTGCTTAGCACTCCCAGGACTTCCGGTGGCTGCACCAGTGCAATTTCGGCAAGATGTACAGCCTTGCAGCGACCTGTCGGTGCTCCTTCTCCTCCAGAGTTTCTGCGGCAGTATGTTTGCGAAAAATTGCCCCCAGTTTCAGCTTAAAATTCACTGGTGTTAGTCTACAAGAGGACCCTTTATTTTAGCGGGCAATCACCGTAGGTACACGTCCTGCCCTGGGCGTGCGGTGTTCCATGCTTAATGTCGGAGTTCGGCGGCGATGGTAAACTTATGGATAGCCAAGGGCGGCAGCGGTACACCACCCGACCAGGGGACCGGCGGGTAGTTTGGTGCTGTAGCACGTGCCTCGCACTGACACGCTGGGGTCACTAACAGCTCTACATGATAGTGGACACCCTGAAGATGATGGGTGCCGCCACTCAAGGGCAACAGCGCTGTCAAATTTTCACTCGACACTTACTACAAAAAACACCTCTTCCTGCTTCAATGCTCAAAACGGCCAGATGTCGCTGAATGTCATGTAACGCGTGAGACCCATAATTTTCACTAATGAATTCTTCACACCGGCTGACAATCTGGTATACGCTGACGTCTTTTAAAACTTAGCCACTCACATGAGCAGAGTGATTCTCCGTCCGATGACGCGGCGTAACTCAAAAAATAACTCATGTTTTACCACTTGGGCTCCCGAGGAGAGAATTAAGAAAATAAAACGAGATGCAACGACGTGTCCTCGCGTGTACATTACACGGGTGTTCTTGCTCCCGTGCCGTCCGCTGTGCTCACAAGGCTCGTTTCGCACTTTAAGCGCGCCCGCCCAAGCGTGGCTAGCGGTTCTTACGCGACCCGTTATGAAAGAGCGGCGTGGGGTAAAAGAAGCAGCTCGCAGAAGTGGCTGCAGTGGTGGCAGAGGCTGCTTCACTTGCCCACGACCACTTAACGCGCTCGCGCGTGCCACATCTGCAGTACGGAGGAAGCCCCGCTTCGCGCGAAATTACGCCATTGGCGGAGAACGCGGCCCTCAAGCAGATTCTACGGCATGCGTGAGGAATTGCGCGTCAGGTTCCGAGCGGACGCCCTTACAGGGAACGTGAGAAGACGGTCAAGGATTAGTGGTGCTCGGTCAGTCCTCCCTTTTTCCCTCCCTCTCTTTTTCGTTGAGCTGCTTGCGTACCTTTTGTTTTTCTCTTTACGTTTTTCTTCATCCCTAGCTTATATCATCCAGCGCGGATGCCCAAGGCTAGTTTCAGAACACTAGTTCTTGGTAAACGTGTGACCTACTGGCGTCACGCAGCGCAAAAACGAGAAACAATGATGCCCACGTTTAGCTTTATCTTTGCTCACGGTTATACTAATCCGTGCTATATATCTGGAATCTTCCTGCGAATGAATGAGTGAAGCTGCTGCTTGCCTTAGGCAAATGCGGTAGCGTTTCAGGCAGTTCCAATTCCTAAACAGGCGTAGCTGTGGCGACGTGGCAGCACTATTAGAGGAGCTGGCTCTTCGGTCTGCACATGGTGACGCGGCTTCGTTGGTGGGGCATTTACATGCCTTCTCCACCGATTTATATTGTGCTCCTCCTACGCAGAGGTGCATTTACATGCCGGTGATGTTCAGTACTGGCGAAACCTCATTATTATCAACCCAAACAGTAAAGGAGTCATCCTGATGACCTAGTTGCAAAATTGGCTCGTGGCAGGGCATGCGGTGGCGCTGTACGTGGACAATCTCGCAGCTGCAACAATGGAGATTGGAGGAGGTCGTAAGGGATACAACAATCGACAACGTGGTACGGGGAATGGAACTTCAAAAGATGCGTCTTAGAGAAGCCGGGAGTTGCAGATGTAATCCAAGGTTCAGACATGAGAGTCGGCAGGAAAACCCATCAGGAGCTTGGCACTCGTTGCGACGCGGTGCTCCAGGCGCGGTTGGTCTTCGGCTGTTAACGATGTGACAGTATTCCGACATACTCCAGCATGTGCAAAGACTTGGGACGCAGACGTACACTCGGAAGCATCTGGGCAGTACAGGAAGGAGTAAGGTATCCATACACTGTAAACGCAAACTAGCCGGAAATGGAGTTTTAATCAAGTAATGTGCCCTGAAAAGTACCTATAGCAAAAAATGTGCTCCCTAGGCATGATCTAAAGAAGTGGACGAACCTCCATGGTAGTACCGTTGCCCATCCAGGTAGCAAAAGGGAAGATTTAGAACTACTTAACACCATTTGTGAGATGGCGTTCCGTTCCTTATATACTACCACGTCCACAATAAACGCCCTATCTGAGGTAATCATCTCAAGCGGGCGGTCGCCATGTTAGTCTTCTGTTGTCTCCGTGCACCAGCACTTCAACCGTGGCCTAATGCTAATCAGAACGAGTGAGCAGGACGCGACGGTTGCACGCAGCTACAAAACCAATACCGTACGTATACCCGTATAGATGCTTCAACCAGCGCGATCACAGGCAGAGAGCGCGGCCGGGTTGTCTCAATCTGTTTATTTTGGCGATAGGTGTTGTCAAACTCTGCTGCTAACGAAGAGGCAGTTCTCGCCGTTGCAAACAATTGCAATGTTCATATGCTTCGCTTGATTGCGCATACATGGACGATTTAAATTCTCGTGCCAGCGCGCCAACGCACCCGACTGCAGCGACTCAACTTGCCCTGGCGGCACGACTGGCTGCCCGGATGTAAACAACCTCTGTGTATCAACGCAGCGCGGCCGGTGACTCGGCGCGGCCGGAGCTTCAAGCCTCGCCTTGGGCCGTCGTTTTTTCGTATTTGTGAAGGACTAGTAGTGCCATTTGGTGGAAAGATTTTCATGTGCTCCTGTCACACGAGGAACAGCCGCAAACAGCATTTGGATACGGCGACAGGTGTGGACAGCTCGCTGGTAAGTGGTCTTTCATCAGTCGATGCGTTTGTCAAACGTTTGGATAGGGTTAACAGCGAAGTACCCGGGTACCCGTGCCGCTCACAGCTCGTACACGCACGGGCAAAGAAAAAAGCGCACACTCGTATTATTTTACTTGTTTGTGGGTTTTGGGGTATGCGTTCGCATACTTTTGTAGGCCGGTTTGTAACAGGGCATTCGAGATAAAATTGTTTGTCGCGCGCGGCGTCGTTTCAAAGCAACGTGACGGTTACTTCGTGCTGGCGAAAATCAGCGCAGTCAGACGGAAGCGGGAAGGAAGGTAGAGAGATCGGGAAAGAGGGCGCTAATATATAAAAGAAAGCGTAATGCAAGACGAGAAATATAACACAACCCGCCTGCATTTCTCCGAACTTCAGGACAGAGCCGCACACGGGTACGTTGTCACAAGCTCGAGCGTACGACGTCTAAAAGTACCGTATATTTTTTTTTTCATTTTTCAACGTGACCTGAGCCACTTATCTTCTCATTACCGCGCATGCAGACCTGATTGTGTCCCTGTGTTTGAGCGCACAGCCATCCTTTTGCGACATAAGAACCAGCAAACGCGAGAAATTGTAGAAGCCAGCCACATCAGAAAAGCTGGTTCCGAATGTATCAGTCATCCCCTATCGCCCTGCTTAATCGAGAAGTCGCATATTTAGACGCACATTGAGCGCTATTTCGGTGCTTCTTCTGGGAATGCGTGTTGGGGGTGGGAGGGGGGTCTTCATCCATGTATGATGCGGTTATCTTTGCTGATTTTTCGCCTTTCGTACGCCTCAAAGTTCGTTTTGTGGTTTTGTTGTTACGGTTTTTTAGTATTTTCGGCTGAGTGCGCCGAGAACTGTGACGCATTGGGGGCGCGGCAATTGGGCGCTTGGGCATATAAAGCTTTGAATTGTGCAATAATAAACTAGTTGCGAGTGTGCGCTTGTGCCGTCTTCATGTGTTCTTGTCCTCGTTAATTTGCGCGCAGTTTATTTTTCGCAATGCATAATTACCAACTCGCCCAACTCGCAACCCTTTTACAGATCCTATACTCGGTAACAATGAGTTGCCTGTCCTTTTAGGTACGGCAAAATCTCGCGCAGCGCATCATTCTGCCAGGGGGCCATATCCTAATGTCAATGCACACACTATGAAAGCAGCTTGCACTTAATGCGTCACATTGTCTGCTGATAAGCATTTTAGATTCGCCCCTTTCATCATCATTCACTTCGTGGAGATGGCGGGATTTTCTTTCATAGCTTGTTGTCACTGCAGTAATTAATAGCAGAATCAGTCCTACAAATCACAGAAACGGTTCGTTTCACGTTACACACTAACACACTTTGCACCACACGGAGAAACAATCGGTTGCAGTGATGAGGCATAAGGGTAACTTGTTGTTAAAGGGTCATTGAAGACAACCAGCAAGTTGATTTCAAACGGAAGTCGGACCTCCGCATAGCCATTTCAGCATTGATTTAGTGCCAAGATGCCTTAAGTGCTGAGAAATCGCTGTTCAACTGCTCATCAAACGTGACGCAAACACGACTGCAGTCGCTGTTTGCATCAGGATAAACCGGCAGCAAGTGAAGCAGCGGTGATTAATAGCAGTATACAAGCAACTGAACACAACATTACCACGTACCAAGCAGTTTGGTCAGTTCCGGTCAAATCGCTCATGCTTCCCCAAACTCCCCTGTCATTTGCCGTTCGAGACCACTAAGCAAAATGTTTCTCCATTGGACCTGTGGTCAGTATTTACGCTTCACTGAAGAAAAACATTGGCCTTTTGAGGCCCCGCAGGTTTTGGCGTCGAACGATTTTCTCATGCGTAGCTCGCATGCTCCCTTGGAAAACGGTACTGCCACCCCAAGTATGGACGAGTAGCACCATCCAGCGGCAGCCAAGAAAGAAGTTGTGCGCGTCAGGCCACTTAAGCCCTTCCGGTGAAAACGTGTTTTTGCTAGTTTCAACCTTATTTTAAAAAAAATGCCAGGTGTAAGAGGGGTATAATAGTGTTCTCCGTGAGCTAATCTATCAACCTAGAGAGACTTGCATTTTAACTTCACTATCATTTAAAGTTGTGCTCGAGTATATTGTGCGGAAGTAATATCTTTTTTATTGCTGCAAAAGCCACCATGGTTAATGTACTGGCACTTGGTTTTATGAAGCCTTTGCATTCCTAATTTAAGTACTGAATCTTCGCAGGGAACCTGGCATAACAATTTTATTACTGTACCGAATTATTAAGTTCATTTAACCATAGTGTCTGTTTTGAATTTTACATGTGGGGCATTTTTTTTCTTTTTTGCTTTTTCAGGTAGATGTTCCTTTGACTCCCTGCCTGCATTCCGGGAACGGGGAAATTAGCCTCCGCATCGATGGCCAGAGTGTCTTGACTGCATCATCTTTACTGGGAGGACTGTGTAGTCTGTTTGCATCGTTCTGGGTTTTCAACATTCAATATCCCAAGAAGGCACACAGAGCTCTAACGCTTGTGGAATATGTCTTTTTCGACCTTGCGAGCACCAAACCACGTGTGAAGGATTTAGAACTAATTAACCTTTATTGCATCAATATCCCTCACCAATATTTTATTTGTTTTCAATCCTGTAATCCTTGGATAGTAGTTTAAAGAATTTCGTATTATGTTTCTGACGTTTTCTTTTTTTTTTTTTTACTGAACAGGGGATATTTGATGGGCCCTTCTGTATGCTGATAATACAGCTATCTTTTAGTGAAGCAATAATATTAACCAACTAATATAACTTGAAACAATTATCTAACTAATGTTGGCAACTGGTGCCAAATGAATCAACTAAAAATTATCGGAAAAACACGAATTACATGGCTGCTTCTTCTCACTCTGAAGAAGCTGTCGCGATACCACCCATTCTGTTCTATATCCTTGCAATTAAACCCTCAGACTGGGTCACTTTTCTTGGCGCATTTGTGTCTTTATCAAAACGCACTGGTATTTTCCGCAGCATATTTCTCGTTCTTTATATTACTCATTTATCCATAGCCATCTCATTGCTGTCTGTCTCCTACATCATTTATCTCTTGTGCCTTTACGATCTACAAAATGCTCGTTACCTTTCAATATCAAATCGTTACACAGCTCTCGCTCATTTCACCACCAATTGAAAACATTTTTTGTTGTTTTAAACCACTGCAACCATTTTTTTTTTCACTTTGTGTACTGAGTACTGATGCGTACTGATAAGTACTCACGCGTTCTCAATCCTCTAGTATTATATAATGATGTCACTTACCATGCCGTTGTGTTTGTGCCTATATGTTTTTCGCGTATTTCCAGTTCTTGTAGTAATATTGTTTCTACAGTTTGTTCAACTAGCACACAGATCGCTCATTTCACCACCAACTGAAAATGTTTTGTTGTTGTAAACCACTGCAACCATTTTTTTCACTTTGTGTACTGAGTGCTGATGCGTTCTGATAAGTTCTGATAAGTACTGACGCGTTCTCGATCCGCTATTATTATGTAATGATTTCACTTACCATGTGGTTGTGTTTGCGCCTATCTTTGTTTTTCGCGTATTTCCAGTTCTTGTAGTAATATGAATTCTACGGTTTGTTCAACTAGCATTCTATTGCTGTCTTCCATTCCTAACTGGCGTGTTTTTAGCAATTTACCATTTTTGCTTTCTTATAGGAGGTCGCCCTAAGTTTTTATTTCGGAGCCTCCTTGTGTACACCATGTACCATGTAAACTTGTATGCGAAAGTTCGTTTAAAATAAACCTGAAACCGAGAAAAACCGTGTGAAATCAGTACTCCCGCAGGGAACTAGAAACTCTCCCTTGTGGCCTTGAAAAAACTCCTTTCGGAAGGCCTATAAAACCGCCCCAACTTTGCAAAACTCCATTCAAAAGAAATATATGCTTCTTTTGAACCTCCTAAATACTCCCCTCGCGAGGCCTACAAAACGTAAAACTCCATGCCAAAGAAGTAAATGCTTCCCTTGAACCTCCTCAAAACGCCCCTAAAATAACATAAGTACTTCCCAAGGGAGCCATAATAGGCTCCTATTCAACCGCCTAAAAAGTCCATAAACATCACTTAAAAACGCCTTGAGGAAGCAAAGAATACTCCATTTTGATCTCCTTAAATTCTCCCTAACATTTCTTAACACTCCCTAACTACCTCCTTTCTATCACCTAAAAACACCCTGTTTTGAGGAGGTAAACAAAACCTCCCTGTTCCATGTAGTAAAAAAACTCCTACAAGGAGGATCACTAGAGGACAGGCGAAAAAGAACCTCTAGGGAGTATATGGGTGGAAAAAAAGTTTAGAGTGTAAGGCATTACGGCTAGCGCCATGCAACAGAAAGAAATCAGAAAACCCGGTGGAGGTCTGCGTACCTGTTGTGTGAATTTAAGTCACAATGGCAGAAAGGCTTCCAAGTCTGAGTTGTCGGAGAAAACGTACATAACGAGTGTGTCGCCATGCGCACGGTTAAATTGCTGCGTCAGACCGTTTGTTTGCGGATGGTGAGCTGGTAACAACGTCGCCTTGCGCGAGGAAGGCTGAACCACAACGGCCGAAGGGAATAGACGTCTCATGTACCTGAGCGTTGCAGGGCCGGCAGGTAGCGCAGCGGTTTAAGCGTACCGCGGGAGGTGGGCTACGGCTACAACAGCCAAACTCTTTCCCGTAACCGTGCAGGAAAGGGGTCCATGAAGGTTGATCCTAAGGCGATCGAAAGGTCGGGCAGGGAAAGGCAGGGGATGCTATGCGCCGGGCCGTGAGTGAGGCGCGTGTCTTTTCTGTGCTAAAAGTTTTGACGGGACCACACGACGTGTTCCCACAGCTGTACATTCCGCGCCAGCAATGCCGTAGGTGGGGGCGCTGATAAGTTTTTAACAGCATAGCTGTTTCGGCCGAGACAAATTCATCCGTCGCACCAAAAACCTTAAAGCCTGAAGAAAAAAAGGTGGTTAGGGAGGTCCCGGGAATCGAAACCGGGACCTTTACGCCGTGAAACCGGCAACCTAACCACTGGCCCGGAAACGTAACCCCAAAGGCCCGAGGGGTACGGGGTAAGCAGCGGCGGGGAACAGTGACGTGCAGCCAATTGGAAAGAACAAAAGGCTCTTCCCGAGGTCGGAATCTAACCTGCGCCTCTCGCGTTATGAAACCGGCGTGTATCCGATTGAGCTATCATTTTTTCTTTCGTCCATGGTATCTAATTCCAATATAGAGAAACATATATACAAGGGTAATCGCTTTACTTGAAATACTGCTTTATTCGAAAATTTTTCTGGTCCTATGCTCTAGCATTTCAGGCCGCATTACCCGAAGCGCACGAAGAGCTTGACCCGCTTAGAGCGATGTGGGGAGCGAAGGCGTTGCCGAGCGGCGGTGACCCAGCGCCTAGTCAGGCTGTCAACATGGCAGGTCAACGCCAGCTGGTATTTTCCCGGTGTTTTTCTCGAGCCGGTCATGCTCAATTCACGCCGTCGGGCTTTATACAAACGGTCCATATGCGTGGTAGGATGATTGAATTTGGTTTCTAAACGTTGGTCAATGGCCTGGACGTGACGGTGCGCGAACACCAGCACTCAAAGCGTAGAATTAGCAGTGTCGTCGACAACGGGGCGCCCAAAAACTTTTGTTTCGCAAACTTCACGGCTGCGGACCTCGGGAAAACATTCCCCGTTCGGTGACACCCGCACGCCACCTATACAAAGGGCCACTGCCTTCGCCTCCTCATTCGCTCTCCAGTCTGAGAAGCGTTCGGACGCCAGTCACTGCTCTTGCTCGCCTTCATGTCAATTCCTCGGCGCCTTGCTGCCAGTTACGACGTCAATGCTCCTCCAAAGCTCCTCCTGCGTCGCCCGCTGCGGTCAATCACTTGGGCGCCGACGGCGCGTGCCTTTGGATCCGTGCTGCAGGCCATGGGATTGTGTATTCGGAGTGCTTCGTTAGGCGTTCCTCGTGGGTGCTCTTGTCGTCTACAGTGATAAATGGCTCCACCAGGCTCCCGGCGAAAGTGTCTGACTTCGGAGCAGAACGTTCTGCTGATAAATGCATTGGCGGCGACCACAGCCTCGTGCAATACTTGGTCAGATAAGATCATGGGTTGCTCGCTCACGGCACGAACTTGAAACAGCCAAAGCTCACTGCCTTTTTTGCATCTGAATGAAGTTTTGCTTCACTGAATACATTGTGTTTTGTTTCCTCGCACCCGCGGCGCAATTAAAGCTCAACTGCTTTACCTTCCCTCGAGTGGTCGCTTATATCACAATACCGCTTGTAACAAAATTTTTCGCCGTCCCGCTGGCTTTGTTATAACGAGGGATTGTTGTATTTACAAATCTTGGCGCTTAATATACAGGGCGAAAAGGGTAATCCAGAGATTCGGCGAACAAAACAATGACAACGATTCCCGCTAGTACAGGGGCAGTGATACACACTGGTGCCAACCAGGCTAGCAATCAGGTCTCAAATCGCTTTGGTCATGGTATCCTTTAAGCTTAATTAGCATATGGCTAAAGTGCAACTTCGACGATATCATCGGCTCAGCGCTTCTGTCTAGCATGCGCGTTTTCTATAAACTGTGTAGAGCCATCAGAAAAAACAGGTCATAAGGCACATCATCGCAGGGTGCTACAAAGTACCGCACCCTGTTGGGAGTTAATTCGAGGTATTTTTGGAGTGTCCGTTGAAGCACATCCGTGAACAATATAGTGCCTTTGCAGTCAATGAAACAATGCTCAATTGTTTCTGGAGCGTCCCAAAGTGTACTGTTAAAAAAAGACACAAAAATGTTCCTACTGCTCAGCCATGTTTTAACGCGCGAGGTGTCCGTATGTATCTTAAAAAAGAACGATTTTGCTCATGGTGAAATCGGCATTTTACAAACTCGCTTAAGGAAATCATGGCCGGGCAAACCATCGCAAAGAGATCTGTAGATGGGTGCAGCAAATAGCATAGATATTAAATATCTGTAGAGTGCCTTGCGCGCCACCGTAAATAAATGGTCAGTGAAAAAACGAGCCAATAAAAATCTAACACGAGAACGCACCTCATGTATGAATCCCCACAAACACGGCTATGAGAAAAATTTAGAAGAAACGATTGTACCAGGAAGAACATGCACAAGGTTCACTTGACCAAAGGCTCTAAGAATGGGATGGGATGAGTCTCAAAGAAAACAAAAACGCACGACTAGTTGCCTCAAATAGAGATGCGTCAGCCCGAGCCCCACCGCACAGATGGGCCTAAACAGATTATCCCGTCTCATAAGGTCTACAGAAGACGACCACACAAATTTAGCGAAGGTCCTGTGAAAACTCTGGGAGCCGCGAGCAGTGAAAAATTTTTGAAACATGCAGCAATTTTGTATTGAGAAACATGTTGCACGCCCTAGCTTTTCCGAAAATTGAAAGATTATGCAGCACAAAACTCCATGCTTAGCGACAGAGGGTTTTCCTCCGTTCCCGCCAATATCTTGTGCTATTCTTATAGCAGTCCATTGGTATGCCAAGGTATTTTGGTGGCCGGCATGACCATTCAATGCCTGCATATTGAGATGGGGTGAGCTGTCATCGCATTCCGGGCGCACAGCATTTCTGTTGGGTTCGCAGCGTGAGCGTTGGCTTTGGACTTTTGCCGCGGGTTCTAGCGCGTGCTAACGCAGTCCACAATGGGAGTGATGTGAAGGCCTTCTGAAGAAACGGTTGCGTCTTGCCAGTCATGGAGAGCGTTCATCGGCAAGTTCTGGAATAATAGAGGTGCAACAGCCGGGTCTCCGACGAAGGAAGAGGGGCCGCAAGCTCTGCTGTTTCTCCAGACTTGCGCCACTAGTGCAAGCTACGCCCATTTCTCAGTATCCCAGTGGTCCCACTAGGCGCATCGCCGTAGCACGCGGCGCAAATATGGGAACCGAAGACGAGGGGCAAGGTGTCGGGACGAAATGTTTTTCGTTTCGGTTTCTGTTTCTTTCCCTAAATAAAAGCTACGTTCCGGTCGAGCCCTGGAACAACAACAACAAAAAGAAATAATGGTTCTTAACAGCAGAGTCCTGTCACGAAACTTCGGCGCTCGATTCATATAGGGACCGCGCGCGCTACTACAGGTGCCACCGCCGCACGAAGGGCATCCAGCCGCCGCGCGTGCGGCGTATTGGCCAGCTCTTGGCGTGCAAACGCTCGCTGCTTTTGGTGTCTGCGCGCTGACTAAGTGTGTTTTTTTTTCGTAGTAGTTAGCGATGAATAGTCCAGTCATTGTGTATATCACCTGCCTTCAATGGGGTTTTATTTTTCGAAGTAAATTACCGTAGACTTCGGCCGCGGACGGCAACGGCTTCTGTGTGCTCTGGCACAAGCGCTGCGCCGTCGTGTTTACGGATTTTTAAATCTATATTGCTTCTTTTCTTGAAACAAAGTTGTAAATACCACACATACGGTAGCTGTGTAGTCACGGACTGCTGCGGGTCTATCGATAATTCAATAAAAAAACTGAAAGAAACCAAGTACGCGTCGTTCAGACTACGCTTAATGAATCCGTTGATTGCACTGGAATGCACAGAACGCTAAAAGAGATAGCCCAATAGTATTGTCGTTTCGATGAGTGGGTACATACATGAGAACATCTAAAAACGCTGCAGAAACGCGAAGGATCAAAACACAAAGAGATATATGTTGCACCATGTGTCTTTCTGCTTCCACGCTTTGCAATCCTTGCAAAAACAGGAAGCGAAAAAAAGAACAATGAAGCTGATTTTATCACACGGAACAAAAAATTTCAATGTTACGAAGGGAAAACAAAAGATCGGGGTCCAGCGTACAAAAACTTAATTTTTCGCGCTGCGATGTGCAGCACACGGAGGAAACAGAATATTGCCACGTAGCCAAGAACGACGCAAAGCTATTCTGAATGCAGCGAGCTAGCGAGCTCCTGCACTACAAAAGACTAGAATGAAACACAAACGTCGAAGAAGCAGTTCGCAGTGTGACGTGCACAGATGAACGTCGATAAAGTGAGTTGCACGGCGTTTGCTATGCATGCATTACTCTCGGAACGTTATTAATTTCAGATCCATGGAAATAGGATCGAGAACATCGTCAAAGAAACAAAAAATCAAGTTAGCGACAAGGTGGCACCCTTTCCATATCAAACAATATTGCCCGACGGGACGTACTACAAAAAGAGCAAACGGGCGCTCCCGTTGAAACGCCAGTAAGAAACCAGAATCGGCCACGCGCGGTTACAAAACAAACAAAACGAACCCTAATGGATAATTCGTGGAAATATGAAAAGTAAAAGCACAAGGACGTCCCGAAGTCTTTTTTTACACGCGAGCCTGAGCGCAAGGTAATACAAGTTTGCAAACAGGTAATGAAGCACCGCTACAACCTGACTGATATGACAAAAATCCGGTTTTAAGTTAGCCTTGTACAATTCTAGGTCCACGATGCTCTCAAAAGGGTACATTGCTTTTTCCAATCTCACACACAGTGCATTTCCACACACTGTCACACACTTATAATCGAAGCTGCAATCTCCCGTTGCTTGCCTTGGAATGGCGCGCCTCCTTTTCTCACGCAGCTGCCCGTCGCTCGGTCAACAGAACAAGGAAACATTTTCTGTGGTATCGTTGTACAAGGAACGACATCCCGGGACGCAACAAATGTTCGGCATCGTCTTTGCACTACTTAAGTCACATCACAAGAGCGCGATATGTACGTTACATTTTTTTCCCGCACAAAACAAACACAACTCGCCGCGGCTCCGCCGTTCGAGCCAGCGCAACGCCGCCCGAGGAGTGACCTCAGTGAGAGGGTGGCGCCACCGCGCGGCGGCCAAACGCAGCATATGAAGCTCTCCCATTGAGTTACGGAGTAGTTTCGTGACTAGTAAAGCATTGAAGGACTCTGGTAACAGTTAATTACGGTTTATGTTTGGGCGCAAGAAAAATTGAGATTTGTGAAATTTTGTTAAAAAACATTAAGTGAGGATCATCATTTTTTTGTAAAACTTCCCGCAAATACCTCAACTGCGCACAAAAATATCCGAGGATACCAAAGCACTCCTCGCCGTATATAACTCCCGATGGCGCAGCTTTAAAGGACGCTTAAAGTTTCCACCCTGGTCACCAGAAACTACATGCCGGCAGTCCTCAACCTGGTCCCTAGGTTTCATTGGGACGCTGTCGCAGATGAAAAATTTACGAGCACTATCGGTCTTGTGGCGCCCATTGAGGTGAAGCTTACAAAAGTTAGGTGCGAACACTCCAATCCTCCAGAAAAACACTGTCGCGTGCGGCGCGCGTACGCTCAATTCTTAAGTATGTCGCCTTGGTCTGGGACCCGAAGACAAAAACTTTTATGAATAAATTTGAGGATATTCAAGATCCTGCTGTGCGCGAGGCAAAAAACAAAAACGTCTGTGCGTATGAGATTTCGGCGCGCGCCAAAGATCCCCAGGTGGTCAAAATTGATCCGGAGCCCTCTACAACGTTCGCGCCTCATCGCCTTCGTTGCGTCGGCGCGTTAAACCTTACAATCAATCAATCCTGCGATGCGCTTTGTTACTAACTCGTATAGGTGTGATATTATCGTTACAAGTTTAAAACACTCCGTGTCATCTGACACTAAAATGCCGGCGCACCTTCTCTCCGTGTTTAATCTTGGAACAGATTGTATGACAGGACGTAGCAACGGACCAACATCAGTACCTTCAGTCCCAACGTATAAACCCAACCAAAGGGATAAAAAGAAAATTGGTAAATCTTCATGGCGCACATGCGCGTTCCAAGCATCTTTTTTCTAAAAAAACTATTTAAAATTGGAATGTCCTGCCCGACACCGTTCGTTCGCCCCTTATGAAATGTTTTCCGCTGCGCTCTGGCAGCACTTGCGAGCGCAATGACTTGTAGTTGTTTCCATTGAACGTGCCGCTGTTGTAACTTCTAATTGTGTATGCTGCTGCAATCACGCGATACATTGGATTTATTCTTCTTAATGTTGTGTCGTGTTTCAGAATATTCTTCTTTATTCATGTATAAGACACCACACAACAATGATGGTGGGTGAATGTATGTAAATAAATAAATAAATAAATAAATAAATAAATAAATAAATAAATAAATAAATAAATAAATAAATAAATAAATAAATAATCGACGTGTGCTGGTTGCGCGCGGCGATCACGCGGAGAGCTCAGCAGTGATCATGGAATCATCGAGACAGAAGGAGAGAACATGGAAGCAGGCACCAAGCCTGCTGAAGGAGAGGTGGAGCCAGCTATATGAAAGGCGATTTTATACCAGCGAACCGACGGCAATCTCCCGCCTCTCTGCATGGAATTCGAAATGAATCCTGAAGTACCTCAACTTTCCGCTCAAACCTAAAACCGTAGCGATTTTTTTTCGGTTTCGCTCCTGAACGAGATAATACATAACGTTCCATTTTCGTTTTCGTTCCGGCCAGAAAAATCGTTTTTTTTTTCTGTTCGTCTCTTGGTTCCTGTTTTTATGCCATTCCGACACCGTGAGAGAGGAACGACGAGTTACCACTGGCAGCCGTCGGGGAGGTAATTGTGACGGTAACACTGGTTATCACGGATGGCTAAGTGAGAGGCTTTTCGGCGCAATGCACGTGGTTTTGAAAACGCCGTTGGTTTAGAAAAAGCGCTCACAGAGACGTAATTCATCGGTCCTTGCGCTGCTCTAGAGGTATATCGTGTAAGAGAAGGAACCTTGCAGAGCCAAAGCCATGGCCACAATGCAATGTCACAAATACCAAATGTGTCGTAAATCAAGGATTTCCAAGGATGTCCGCGTCTGCGCAACGCCAGAGGAAGGAAGCATGTACGCTTTCGAGTGGCAACGGCGAGGTTGCGATTATTTCCGGTGGATTCAAATTAGCTGGACAGCTGTGGTTGGTTGGATTGAAAGACTTTTTTCACAATATATAAAATACCGTTGTGATACTGCACAAGCCGCCCGCTTCGTAGATGCTGCTTTTGCCTTCAGTGGCCTTCATTTTTAACAGCGAAGCTGTTTAGCAAATCGTTATTTTTCATTTCCGCAGTTAAAAATACCCCGAAAATGCCGAGCATACCCACTTAGGAAGATTGGCCAAGAATGCCGATCATGCCCACTAAGGGAGATAGGCCAACATTGACCAGAACGGGCATACCCACTTAGAGATATTGGCCAAGGTTGGTAAAAAAGCAAGACCAGCGTTCGCCGTAATCGTGGTAACACTTGCTCGGAACGAGAAAGATGTCATGGTGTACGCCCCTCATCCAAAGTCCAATTATGTCCAATAACTATCACGTCCAAAAAAAAATGAAGGTAGCTCACACTTATAGCAACAGTAATGAAGTAAGTGTTGTTGCGGCAGCGAATAAGCAAATTGGTTGCAATCGTAGACTTAAACCATCATGATGGTCGTGAAGTCAATATTGCGTACAGCGCCCCTCCACGGTGACGTCCAAAAATTATCACTTCAAGAAAAAGGGAAGGAAGCTCACACTTATAGCAACAATTTTGGAGGAAAGGTCGTTGCGGCAGCGAAGAGGAAGCAAATCGGCGGCAATCGTGAACTTAAGCCGTTGTGGTGGTAGGGAAGGTTGCGCACAGCTTCGCTACCTTCGAGTCTTACGCGTTAGTGTGAGCTTCCTTCCTTTTTTATCTTCAGTTTCTCTACTTCCCTTACGTAGTATTTGGCTAATATGCAATTTGCACGCAACGGTAGTGTTTTAAAGCGACATTCACGGTTATTACTTATTCCCGCCATGCATCATGTAGCCCTGTTTTCAAGATTGGATGCATGAAAATTTGTAAGCTGCAATACGTTCTAACTGAAACCTTAGACCGGCCGTGGTGGCTGAGTGACTCGGGTGTTTTGCATTTACACGCGGGATCGCAATTTCGCCTTCCGGTCCTAGAAGTATTTTCGGTGGAGGCGAAATAGAAATGAAAAAAATCCCCGTCATCCGGGCGCACATGGTCAAAATTTATACTGGCACTTCACTACAGCGCTACCCATATATCACAGGTGGAGCTCAGGATCGTTAAAACCCAGTTTGATTATCAATGAAGCCTCAATGACTGAAGACTCAAACCTTTAATTTAAGCCGGATTGCCGTGTCGGCCCTATTTCTCTGAGCCCTTTGTTCCCACAACCATTTTTTTTTTCGCGTACATCAAAGCGACACGTTTCAGCTGCGAAGTTACTGACAACTGGTCGACATTGGACCTGTTAACTTCCCCTCTTTCCCTTCTTAATGGTTTTTTTTTTTTTTTGTACCAACTAAGGATCAATCTTCTCTTTCAGGTCGACGCTGTATCCGGGGGCGGAGTCGTTCCGGCGCTGCCCGCCGGAGCATTCGCAGCGTCGGAGGCGTTCCGCCTCAGAACGCATACGTTCCTTCGCGGCCGCGAGTGTATCCAGCCAAGTGTGTCGGTGCTCGTGCAAGGCACCACGCGACCGACTCGGAAACGCCACTTCGAACCTCTGCCCGCGCATGGCGCGCGATATCGCGTGTCTCATTTTACTTGCGATTACCAGGAAACGGCCAGTCGCAAGGCCCCTCAACGAACGTCTCCCACCTATGAATACAGATGACCGAAACGATATCTCGAGGTACTTCCAAGCCAGTGGATGCAAAGTATAATTAACATAAACCCCACCTTTTTTTCCCAGGAAATATATAGAGTAAAAGCTCTAGCCTCTACTTGCAGCTATCCCGTTCGTTTTGCCTTTCTAAAATTCGCTTGCATTTCCAGGGCGCTCAGCCTTTCTGGCCGGCGCATGCATGACTTCAATCAGAGCAAAAAACTCCCATCTCCCCTCGCGGGAACCCCTGTGTAGATGCGACGCATAGGGGGTTCACGTTGCAGCATTGGACAGCGGAGGAACGGCGCTGGAACGATGGAGCGGAGCGGTGCAGGCACTGCGTTTTATAGCGCGCATAACGGTGAGGGGACCCGCCGGCGCCAGTGCGTCTGCCGCGGCTATAACGCAACACAATCCAACACAATCCACTTTAATCCAATCCAATCCAAATCCAATCCAATCCAATTCAATCCAAGCCAAGCCAAGCCAAGCCAAGCCAAGCCAATCCATTCGAATCCAATCCAATGCCCCTCGCGAGAGAGTGTTCGCTATCGGAGAGGAGAGAAGGTGAACGGCGGAGAGCGCAGCTCACGCGGCGAGGAGAATGGGGAGGGGCGGACGCCGACAACAACGCCGACGACGCCGGATGCAGGGACAAGGCGAGTGAATGAGATGCAGTCGCATCTAAAATACTTCTGCAAACAAAAGAAGGGTTAAACTCTGCATGAAACTTTAAAGGAGTACTGACACGAAATTTCAAAGCTGAGATAACTATGTAAAACGCTTCCTTTTTATCAGGAGATATCTCCCAGCAAGTTTCAACAGCAACCGTTCAGCGAAACATATTTAAAATCCATTTTAATCTTCGCCCGCACGAGAAAGCCCAGAGCGGGCCGACGTGACATCATCTGCTACGTGCCCCAAACTGACGACGTCGGGGCTCCCGTGACGAAGCCGACGCGCTGGCTGTGGTTGGCGCGCGCTGCTCGGGCGTGTGTACACGTCATGATTTTGGGACTGACGTCTGCTGCCCGGGCCTGTGGGGACGGCGAAAACCTCGGCCGGTCTGGGCGCGCGCGTGCGCTCGCTCGCGCGCGCTTCCAGAGAGGCAGCGATACGGCAAGAATGGTGACGCCATGTAATACATGCTGTCATGGCGGCCGCTCGGCGTTTTTTTGTCGAAACCGAAACTGGCACGAATAAACGACGCCGTAAATGAATGTTTACGCTGCGCTCGACCGTCTAATCTGTCATTCTATGATTAGTGGGCTGGTAGGCACGCATAACAGCGAAAAAAACGTAACATAAAAATTTCGTGTCAGTACTCCTTTAAGGGGTATAAGAAAACTAAAAGCTTTATAACATTTATTGAAACTGAAAGATCATGTCTTTTGCACATCTTTCAGCTTTTGTTCGACGACAAACGGCGATTTGTTTGCTTAGTAATAAATAATGGCAGCTGTCATCTCGTTTTCCCGTTTCCCTTCGATTTTTTCGACTTACAGGGAAACAAGCACCTCTATTCGGCGTCAACATTCCCGATTTGTGAAATCACAAATCGAGGTTCGTGAAAAAGTACAAAGCGGTGGTATACCTGCAGTTTGGCATTTTCTGTGTTACTAGAGCCACACTAAACGGTATACTTCGTATTTTTGCAATTCTAAGCACCCCCTCATTCTAAGCACACTCCCATACTTTCAGCAAACAAAATTGCGAAAAAAAGTTTGCTTTCGAATCTAAGCACCCCCTTTTCTAAACAACCATCGCAAGGTATATTTCAGACACACGGAAGCGGGCCCGAGTTGGCGTTGTGGCTGAGTAATTTATGAAGTTTTTCATTGAAACCACTTCAACCGAACAGAAGACGACCTGCTTGGGGATACTGAGACCGGCGGCCCAAGCGGCGCAACGGACTCGAATGGTAGTGACTCGTGAGAGTGACTCAGTATCAGACGTATAAGCGGTGGGTCCACGGTCTGTACCTATTTTGCTTTTTGAATTTGGCTCCATAAAACATTGCTCCTTGCGCCCGCGTCGTCGAGATACGGCGGCGAAATAAAGTGGTGGTGTGGGCGGTAATTTAGGTTTTTCTAATCTAACCACCCCCTTTACTTTGGGCATCGCGATCGCGGGAAAATGGGGTGCTTAGAATCGAGTAAATACGGTAAGTATTTCTTCTAACTGAAACATTATACCTTTCACCACTTTTTCTCTAGTTGGACGACAACAGACGTTTGTTTAGAGACAAACAGTTAAACCCAGCACTAACCTCTCCGCCTTTCCTCTCTTATATATTTCCGATTATCCCCATCTTGTGTTGCCTGGGTACATTCTTCGCCACGAAGTTTTATTATTTCATCCCTCCATTGAGTTAGTTGTCTTCTCCTCCTCTCATTCCATTTATTCACTGGTGCGCCGGTTTTCAGTTTTTCGCATTGCACGCTCAACTTAAAGGAGCCATGCAGACAGAAAAGAAGTTTGGTTTATTCGGAAGATTTGGTGTTTTATAGTGCCACCAGTGCTTCTCCGGCAGCAAGTGGCTTTATTAACTGAGAAATTAATCAATTTAAGTTAAAGTTTTGATTCTCCCCCCAAATCGTGTGTTTCGTGACGTCTGCCATGACATCACAAGGATGGGTCTTCAAGCGAACTTCAAATGCGATGTTCAGTCTGCAGCGGGCTGCGGAGCATTTCTTACAGTCAGTCCTCCTGGATGGCGCTATCATACTGCTCCGCACCGCTTCCCGCCTTTGCTTTCTTTTTGTCCGTATTGGCACCTGGTTCGTTTTTGTTACGGTAGGTAGTCATGGGGCTCTTCGATTTACAGTCTCGGACTCACCGCGGAGTCCCCGAGAAGCAGTCCAACATTTGATTTTCCCACGTATCCCTATGGCTTCTGGGAATCCTCGGATACCCGCGGACTATCCGCGGTGAGTCCGAGAGTGTAAATCGAAGACCCCCGTTGTTTCGTGAAAAATGGGGTATGTTCGACAAACGGGGTCACCTAAGACAATGTCGCTTACGCCAATCAGCCAATGTCGTCTGAAACAACCCCAAAGCACCGGACTGCTGTGCAGCTATAACAAGCATAGTGCGCGCAGTACCGACAGCTGTACGCACTGGTACTTCTATACGCAGGGACTTAGCCAGAGGTTGTGGGGTTAGAACCCTCTCCGAAATTTTTTCCAGGCAGCGCTAAAGCGAAGGTTAGTGTTTCGGTAACACTCCTCCCTTCCAATAACCCATAACCCCATCCTAAAAGGATTGAGGCTACGGCTCTGTATATACGTGTACTTTTGTAACTTCCGTAGTTTACCCCATCAATTACTGCTATAAAATGAATATGCCTTACGATTAAGCGAAAATGGCCCGTTCTGAAGGCTTATAAGCCCTGCCTCACTTACGTTTGCTTTTGCCGGCCTCAGCAATCGCACAGCTGTGCATATTACGTCATAGGTTCTAGTGCGGCAAACGAGCTATTGAATCGCGTGGCCATTCCTTTATTTCCTGATCATATAGCTTATTTAAGCCAAGTTTATGTAAAATGTGGGGTCAGTATGATTATAACGAGGAAATCTTTCGAACGAATAAAACTTCTGTTTTGTCTGCACGGCGCCTTTAAGCCAACCGCTTCCTCTCAACTTGAGCTGCGACATAGTCTGCCCCTAAGTTTGTTCCCTGGCCGAAGAAGCTCATTTACTATCAATAAGCGTTATTCCCATCGTCCTTCTTTGCGTTGATCGTTGGGCTGACGTAAGTTGTCCTTCAAGGGGTTTAGTAAGGCGCCAAATTTCTGGCCCGTAAGTCGTTGGCTGCAGTATGCGCATTGGTTGTCTACCACTCTTTTCAGTTATAGAGTAAGCCTCATGTTCATTATTTAAGAGTGCATGCCGAGCGCCCCCCAGCGCGTACTAATTTCTTTCTCGTGGCTGTGTTCCGCACTTACCACTTGTCCAAGCCTTGGTGGTTATATTCATCCACCTCCTCAAGCATTCCATTACTTTGGCTAGGAAGGAGTACTTCTGCCTCTCTATTTAACTTACACTTTCGATTTCTTCACATTCATCTTTGACCCTAAGACGAAATTTTTTGGGTACAGCTCCGGACGCATTTTTGGAGGCGTTTTTTTTTAGTAATTGAACAAGACGATTTCGTACGAAAATCCCAGGAGGCTCAAGTGTTCCCCATTTGCTCGTATCACCGACTTCTCTAAATCAAGCTTCTTGCATACCCCTTCCAGACAGACTTCAAATAACCTTGTGGACATCATCATCGCCATCGTCATAACTGGTTTTTATTTCCCAGAAACTGATGTGGTTTTCCGGTTAAAAGCTGCCTTAGAAGGTTGACAAAGCTAGGAAACCACACACAAGGCAATGGCAGCAAGCATATGAAGGCAAAAATTACAGTCACTTATTTATGTAAAGTAAAACAAAAAGCATAACCTACGAATTGCCAGGAAGTACCACGGGCAACAAAGCACAAGGCACACAAGTTAACAAAATGTACATATAATGCAGTGTATCTACATTCTGCATACACGTACAATATCACAAGTAACAACAAAAGTAACGCTCTCTAGCATTCACAAAAAATAAAAATGCATGCATTTTAGTATGAACATACAGACAAGCCATACCTAAACTACAATGTAACAGTTACTAGTACAGCAAAGCAAAACCATCAACAGCACAAGATCAGAACCACTTTTGCCCTCAGGTGATTTCAGTCTACATGAGTGAAAAAGCTCCTAGTCTTTTCTTTGTTAGATATGCTTGTATGCGTATAGTTATTGAGTATTCATGGGAGATTACGAGATAAAGACTTCCACTTATAACTTGTTTGAAAATGAGGTGTGTGCCGTAAAGCCGGGTTTCTTGTGCTTACTCGCGTGTTTACTACTGTGTTTACTTCGTGTGTTCACTATAGTGTCACCTCGTCAGTAAGTTCCTGATAGGAAAGTTTCCCCTCTTCATGTGAAGGGTTATCCGGCCGAGCATATCTTGTATATGTCCTCCAAGAGTCTTGCCTCCTCTGTTCCCTGGCCTTCCAATGCCTCCGGTACAGCAGCGGTGTTCACAGGACCAAATGCCTTTCATCAGTCTGCAACTACCATGTAGAGGGGTTTATTATACTCCGGGAATTTTCGTGTTACCTGATTGATGTTACCTGATTAATGACGATGGCCAACGGGCTATTACTGGGCTATTAAAAGGGCCATGAAGGCAAAATACAACTTTTGTTCATTCAAAATACTGCTTTGTCCCGAAAGAAATGATACCAGTATTATCGAAAACTTCAGACAAATAATGGCGATATCGTGAAAAACAGATGGAGCAGTGGTGACTCCCAAGCCACTTTACGGCGATTTCTCTGTGAGGCCACCGAATCTTGTGCGTGCGGTTGGCGGTCACCGACCTAAGCCACTGCCCAGAAACATGATTGGGCGATTGTAGTGTGGCCTCTAGTTCCGTTTGATCGTATCACTTGAATACTAGCATTCAGTTAACACACTGATAACCACGTTTCTATTGCTGACCCACATTACGTGGAACTCCTGTCCATATTACGTCACTGTAACACGAATTACAAAGTTTTTCAATATTTCTTGGGCTTTCATTAGTTGCAAAATAATTTCGTGACTGGAACAGAGCTGAGTAAGCTACCACAGGCTAGAAATTTCAAATTGAACAAAGTTGTATTTTGTCTCCGTATCACCCTTTCATAAACTCTGTTTGTGTTATTGAATGATCTTGTCATTGTTGATACTGCAGTTATTATTAACGTTGTCAGCAATACACATAACACTCGTCTTATTTACATTACTAAGTATTGTTTTTCTTTTGTTCAATTTTGGAAGGTCCATGTGCCTTCCCGAAGCAAATTGTGTGCCGTATTCTGTTTCCGTTCTCACGGGCAACAGACCTGTTCGTTGTGTTATCAGGTATAACTATTTTTCCTTGTTTGTCCGTTTTGTGCTTTTCTTCGGTCAACCTCGCACTTACACGAACATGTTCACTTGTGTACCAGCACCAAAGTCTACCTGGGAATCATAAACCATCGTTGGCTGCACATACCAACATTAATATTATTATTAGATTTTTATTACTGTCACCCTCATTTCTTTTATAACCAAATGTCTTATGTAACCTACTTTCGGATACAGCTCAATACTGTGTACTTTGACCAAGCATGGCTTTTCGTGTCGCCAGCCACCACTCCATAAATGCAAAACTGTCCCCCCTGAACATTTTAATAAGTCACTTGCGTGGGCGGACCTGCTATGTCAATGTTAACCGCTAGCGGTCCTCTCGTTACTGGCTTCAAGTTTCCTGTCGCAGGGGTGTGTTGTCGGTCCTCTCCTGTTTTCTTTATTTGACAATGATGTTTGAGCCGCTATAACGCATTCTTTTTTAACTTACTGCTGATGGGATCTAGATTTTCGAAGAAGTTTAATGTCTTAGTGATCGTAGGTATTTGCAAAAAAAAAAAATGTCCGCGAATTTTTAAGCTGTATAGAACGCCTGCCTGAATCGAACTCACTGCCACCGAGTCTTACTTTGCCTATAATTTAAACGACTGTGGAACTTGATGAAAAGTTTACCTTCACCCTCATGTAAGATCTATCAAACAGCGAGCAATTCAGCGTTTCGGCGCAGCTTGCAGATTGTCTAGAGAATTCCTCAGCTCTACGTGTTTCCTAGAGCTGTAGCCACGTTACAACATGTTTCTCAGTTTTCTGGAGCGACGCGTGTAAATCAAATAGAGAATGATATTGATAAAGAACAAAATAAATGGTAGTCGATGCTCATACTGTCATTGCGCCCCTCGTGAGCCTAACCCTCCTGGCTCACGACCGCTGTACTTGGAAGTGCCGCGTTGCCTGAACGCGGAGGCGATAAAGTTTTTAGCGGTAATTCAGGCGAAAGTTGGCTGTGCAGAACTTTTCTCAAATCGTGCTGCCTCAAACAAGAAAATTCCTCTCTTTTCGTAATTTCAGCCCAAAGGCCGCTGTACCAGACACGCCCATCAATGGAACTTAAATCTACCGAAAATACATAATGTGTATGGTTGCCACACTGCTTGTTGCTTGGGAGCCAAACTATAGAATAATATAACACTCAAAATAAAACAAAACACACATAAACACTCATTCGTTAAATAAATTCTTGATGTTATGTCTGAGCAGTATATATCACCATGTTAAAAATGCACAATATATTTCTCTTGAGCACAATGTATATCATCCTTGTAAATTTTGTGTTCGAATTGTTTCTTTATGCATATTTTGTTATGGATCCATCACAAGCAGTGTCGGCTAACTATCCAGATGACGTTTCACCTATTTCTTGTATCCATTTTCTTCTTGAAATAAAGATTCTGATTGTGGCTGTGATACCCTGTCCATACTACAGAACACTTATTTCTATTCTGCTGATGACGATATTGTCAACAGCTGACTCCATACACATTTCATTAATCCGTCACATGGAATTTATTTTTACGTAGTAGTAGTTGGCCTGTAGTTTGCTGCTTGCCTAGTATCTTGCCCCCATTAAGTAATATAATATTTATTCTCAATTTACGCGCTCTGTGTTCAGAGTATATGTTCCCTCATCGATCTCTGTGACGAAATTATGTTATCCTGTTGTGTTATGACAGTTTGGTTCATGGGTCATTGCATGTAGGGTATATACGCATTTCCCACTTTAAAAGTTACGTTGGGTTTCTTATACGTGCTACTGTACAAGGACCTATCGGATGTCCCTGCACGCACGTTACTATACACTTCAGCGATTGTCTTGTATTTTTATTTTTATTATTGGTATTATTTTTATTTGTTGCAATCAGGAAAAGCGAAAGAGGTCTCTGCAGTAGCAATTGTTCATCTGGTGGTCCCATGTGAAAACATGCCAACCTAGTAATTCAAGAGTAGTAAAATAGCTAGCACAGAAAATACAGCGGCACGAAGCAGTCCCTGGCTCCTTTTGTAAAATCTGGAGGTGAGTGACGGGGGGACCCTTCTGCTCCCAGAAGCGAACAGAAGCCGCTTCGCGCGCCCGTCTCGTGGCAGGCTCGTCGAACGAACCCAGGAAACCGGCGGTAGTGTGGCGCTTCGTTCATAGAGAGCACTTGGGCATCTGCCGCTGTGCCGCCGCAGACGGCGAGCATTGAACTCTCACCTGCCCCGCCGAGTGCGGCGGTGCTGCTCCGAGGATGCTCGGGCGGAGATAAACGGAAGCGCGCGCCACGGGGCTCCGCAAACAGGCGCCAACATGGATGACGCGAGGACCTTCATTCAACTTCTTTTACCCCTACCGTTGCGTACCTTATCTCCTTAGTCTACTCTCTTTGCATATAGTTTAGAACTTGTTATAGGGAGCACGAACCGCAAAATTTTGACCAAACTATTCTAATCGATGACTGACTATATTTGGAGTGACCCGGGGCACGTCTTTGAGGCATTTAACTTGCGTGCTGATAATCTCGGCGGCGCTAAAATTGAGATCCAAACAGTAGCGATTTGTCGGAGATGCTGCTCTGTCGTGGGAGATTGGAGACGAACGAATCATCTTCAGTGTGGTTTGCATAAGTTCGTGTAATGGTATGGTGAAAGTAGCTACTTTGTGAGTAGCTCGACATTTTCACTAGTGTGAATCTATATCACGCTCGCTCACGCAGAAACATGCATACAACCCCCACCCACGCACACACACACAAACACAAACGCACACGAACACACGCACCGGCAAAGGCGGGTGTTTATTATATTCACTTTGTAGACCAATTTGAAGGTACGCATGCATTTGGATGTTGAAATAACGTGCGCTTTGCCCAGTCAACGCTAAGTGGAGGGTATTTATACATTCGCGCTATGTAGCTATTCGGTTCTTTTACAGTAAAAGCGCCTCTGTACTACAGTTAGTATGATATATGAAACCCATGTTGGAAAATACACACAGCTGACGTTCTTGGCGGTCCTTCTGAATCTAAATAAACAGAAAGCGACGAGATAAACAAGGTTAATCAACAAATATAGTGCGATCACCATGAGTAAAAAAATAAGGATAACAGGGACTCAGTGGACGTTCTCCATGCGGAGAAAAAATACATCATTATAAGGTATATGCCTTCCTGGCTTTACGAAAATTCGAAATTTCTACGTTCCGAACCCCACAGCAAAATTATTTTTAAAAAAAGGGTTATCAAGAAGCTCCCCGGCCATGGCGAGGCGTATGTAGGTAATAAATGTTAGAATTTTGCATAAGTTTCCATAGGGAAAGTATATGTTAGACAGCAAAAGTTGATTAGCAAGTGAAAATAAAGAGCACGCTCATTGACAATCTACCTTTACGTCTTGCGATATGCTAGCGTTACTTCGTCGTCGCTGGTGCACACCATCCGTGCACTCGCAGCGATGAAGATCAGCCGCCAAAGCTAGACTAGCAGCAACAGTTCTTTTATGCCCCCTGCACTGTACTGGGGTAGTTGGGAGAGTGCCACTTTTTGTATGAAATACGTCTGCAGTAAAAGCTAGGGCTTCGATTTCGACAAACGAGTAGTTTTTTCTTAACCTGTTATCACCCACTGCCTGACGCACCGCCCCAACATTTTGCGGGGGCCGCTCTAAAGTGCGCCCCACACCACCGTGATGTGTGAAAGGCGCTGCTTCTCGGACCAGCTCGAGCGGCAAACATCGGTGAAGCACGTCTACAGGCCGCTGCACATGAAGAGAACGGCTAATCGACGCGAGCAGAAGGAATTTCACTGTGCGAGTGCATCGCTTACTAAAATCCCAAATAATTTGTTTTTCTTATTCGTTTTTTTTTTCTTTTATTTTCAAAATCTATCCAAATTAGCTTTTTCCACTCTCCTCTTACATCGTTTTAGATGAGAAATAAAGCATTGTTGTTATTATTTACTCCTTCGCCAGCGTTTTATCATTACAGGCGAGCTTACCGGAATGCATCCTCCTTTCCACATTCCAGTTGTCGCTATGCCCGATTTCTGCTCAAGGTGGTCGCTGGATTCTGCCCACCGCCGTCGTCGTTTCTAGTTGGCGGCGATGGCGTCTTTCCACAGGCGCTTGATAAGCACAGCTGGTAACCACGGGAGCTGCGGATGGCTAGCGCACACAAAAAATCTCTCAATGCACCTAGTAACGCTCACGCGTTAATAATAACATTAACGAATATACCCAAGCCCCCTCCCTTTAAAAGCTTCGTTTATGTTATTATTAACGCGTGAGTTACGTTGCGCGTTACGCGTAAGCAGGGCGTGTGGTCACCCAAATTGGAAGACTGCAGTTCTGTTCAGTTTTCTTTCTTTTTCAATATGCCTAAGCCCCCTCCCCTTAAAAACTTAAAAAAAACAGGGCCATCGATTAACGTGAAACCTGGGGAGGGGCGAAACATGCCGTGTGTAAGTGTATTCAAAGATTGTATATCTCTGTCTCGCCAAAACCACGCGCGCTGGTATACGCAACATCCCTATTACAAAGACGAAGGAGAAGTGCAATTCGGAACGGAGAACTGCACATTTTAAAGTTAAAGCGAGTACGAAGCGAAAGGGAAGCAAGCAAGCGAGCAAGCGCCAACGAAAAACGTGTGACCCGGTGTGTTCTTTTCGTACCAGTTTTTGCCCATGAAGATGAAACGTTCTAGCGCGAGGCGTTCGAAAACGAGTGTCCCGGTGTTTTAGTACCGTGACCACATGAGAATACGATGACGAACGACGACGACGACATAAGACGCCGACAGCTCGATTCCCGAAGGTGCTTTGCCCCTAAAAGAAAGAAAAATGAATAGAACTGCAGTCTGCAACTCAGGTGCTGACACCCTCTTTGGGGGAAACGAGTTTGAATGACGTCTGTCTAAAGGAGCAGAGATAACGTCGCCTGGGTTAACTACCCATTAAGACAGTGCTCAAAAAAACGAACTCCATGTGGGAGCGATGGCACAGGCGTCGAGAACAATTATCACCAAGCGTCGCGCAATGCGTTAACGCGAGTAAGGCGTAGGACCGTGGAGAAACGCTTTTGTTTGCTTGCTCCACATGCAAGGTAAGTATTCCGAAAATGTGGAGTACCTTTTGTCCGAACGCAGCCTCCAGGACGAGATGATGTTAGCCATAAGCTCTGTGGCAACTGCGGACACTTCCGACCGACTTTTTCCGCCTCCTACCCCTGTCAGTTAATATTTTTTTTTTATTTCGGCAGATCTGATATTCTTATGTATGAGGTTGGGTGAGCCCTGGAGGTGTTTACGTCGTGTTGCTGCAAGCGGAGAACCCAATCTTGTTGAGTTCACTCTCACTCATGCACTGGCAGAGTTACTCAAGGAACGATGCAATAAAAACCTGGCTATTGTAATCGATGTGGACTTTCAAACACGAGACGGACTACTACGTCATCCTCGATATTCCTGACTGACTGGTGGCCTCGCTGCTCCTTAGGAGGGAGAGTGAAAGAGGGCGAGGCGGGAATTACAGGCTGGGAGGGGGAAATGAGGATGGAGAGTGTGAAAGAGGGGGTGGGTACGGTATGGAATGCGGAAGAAAGGGTAATAAAAGGAGGAAGAGGGTAAAGGGGAGTGGAAGAGAGGGGGCATTACGTGGTCGAGACGGCAGTTATGCAGTCAATTTTTCCGTGTTTGTTCGTGTTATTATATCATCATCATCGTCGTCGTCGTCATCATCATCACCATCATCATCATCATCATATGCCTGTTAAAGCGAATCCCAAAGAGAAGCGTTGCAGCGCTTCTTTTCAATTTCCGCTCAAACGAATGTCAACGACTGGCGTGCTTCTAGCGGGGAGTTTACTACAATGAGACGTGTAACGTGTAACGGTTTAATCCATGATGAGATCAAGGGCATAACGAAGTAACAGACAGGAGGGTTGCAAGAAAAATTCAATCATGAGCTTTGGGGCTAATCGAAGAATTCGCGGCACCTAACAATTAGTGCCTGTTACAGCTGGTTCATAACAGTGGTCAGAGCAGCTCACCATTAGCTGGGCTTGCTGGTTCAGGTACGTGAAAGGTGGTTCCTCACAGTACGTTTGAGACTTAAAACGTTAACTGCTAACAACATGGTAAAAAAAGAAGGGCCAAAACAAAAACAAAACAGAGAGAGAGAGAGAGAGAGAGAGAGAGAGAGAGAGAGAGAGAGAGAGAGAGAGAGAGAGAGAGAGAGAGAGAGAGAGAGAGAGAGAGAGAGAGAGAGAGAGAGAGAGAGGGGGGCGCGTTGGTGTATGGCTGCCCGACGCCCCTATAGTAAACTCCTGGCAGCAGCCAGCAGCAACAGGCACTTCGGTTCACCCAGACGGATAGAGCTGCAGCCGCTTTCGCTGGGTCAGGTCTCGGCGCAAGAGGACGGCTGGTAGTGGCACTTCTTCTGGTTGCTCTCTTCTTTCCATTGATCGCTCGCTCAAGCGGCGTCTACAACGGCATCGGTTACTTCGTACGTGAACGAGATGCGAGCGGCAGCAGCTTAATCTTTTCTTCGGCCACGCACACAGGGCGCTCACGGGGAAGGCTCGACGTCCCTTCGCATTTGCTGGGCTTTCGAAACATTCTTTGCCGCCGTAAAAGCCGCGAGATTACGCACGTATTGCTCTATCTGCCGTCCGCTGCGACGAAAAACAGCGCCCAAAGACGGTTGCGAAACCAACCTCAGAAGATTGGGGCGGGCAGCCAAGCTGCCGATTGGACGAGATAGACCTCTAGGCGCGTTTCGAAACGTGGGAACGATACGGTGCTTTACATTCGTGGTGTACGCGCAGCTCCGATCCGAGAAATGGCGTCTTTTTTTTGGAAATGTAAAAAAAAGCTGTTAGGAAAACAACGCAACACTTTTTGAGCAACTCGGCTGTTGCTCATCAAACAGCCCTACTTGCGGATTGTTCGTCAAAGCCAGAACATACACCATGCATTATTGCTTTAGTTTCTGAAATAGGCGACCGCACGCATGCACACGCACACGCGCACACGCACGCGCATACGCACACGCACACGCACGCACACGCACACGCACACGTACGCGCACACGCACCCACGCACACACCCACGCACGCACGCACACGCACACACATGTCCGCGAGGGTTCGATGAAATCTCTCAGTTAAAGCATTCGTCTGCGGGTGGTAGCTGGACGTTGTTTTGTGCACCGTGTTGGAGGCACGCAGAAGCTCTTCGACTACAGAGGACAGAAAAGCCCTGCCGCGATCACTGAGGAGGACGCGTGGCGCGCCATGGCGCATAATAATGTTGTGCAGTATGAAGTCACCGACTTCAGCAGCCGTTCCAGAGCGAATGAGTGCTGTTTCAGCGTATCGTGTCAGATGGTCGACAGCCGTAACTATCCAACGGTATCCAGATGGCGTTGGAGTTAGTGGTCCGAACAAATCGATGCCGACGGTCCCGAAAGGCGCCGACGGACAAGGAAGAGGTTGAAGTAGTCCAGCAGGAGGAGGAGTTGAGCGCTTGAGGTGCTGGCAAGAGGCGCACGAGCGAACGTATTTGGCAACAGAAGTGGACAGGCCAGGCCAAAAGTAGAGACTACGTATTCGTTCGTAAATTTTTGCGAAGCCAAGGTGCCCAGCGGTAGCCGCATCGTGGTAGGCTTCGAAGATAGGGCGCCGGAGTGTACGAGGCGCAACGGGGACCCATTTGCTGCCGTTTGGATGGTAATTTTGCCCGTAAAGAACGCCATTAAATAGTTTGAAATTGATGAGTTGGCGATGCGCACGGCTGTTTGGGGGTGTCAAACGGCCTTCGAGATAGCCAATGATGGGGCCGCAATATGCGACTGCAGCGACGGCAAATCCACGCGTCCCTCAATGCTTGAGGAGATAACGGGTGCCAAACAAAGTGTGTTATCAGCGTGCTCCCGCTCATCGGAAGATTAAGAGGACAGTGGGCAACTAGAGAGAGCATCGGCGTCCATATGCTTCTTTCCTGACTTATACGCCATGGAAAAATCGTATTGCTACAGGCGGAGAACCCAGCGGCCAAGGCGCCCAGACAGTTTTTTCATGATGGACAACCAGCATAGCGCATGATGGTCGGTCACCACTGTAAAATGACGGCCATGAAGATAAGGGCGAAATTTCTGCCAAACGATGGCAAGGCACTCCTGTTCAGTGATTGTGTAATTCTTTTCTGCAGGTGTCAACGAACGGCTTGCGTGGCGACGACCCTCTCCCGAATTTGATCATCACTTTGGAGGAGAACACCGCCAATGCCATGTCCACTAGCATCCGTGTGGAGTATAGTGGGCTTTGTTTCGTCGAAGGGGCAGAGCACCTGAACAGACGTTAGGGCGGCTTTCAGATCATCAAAAGCGCGTTGACAGTCATCGGATGAAACGTACTGGGCGCCGGACTGTAGGAGATGGTTCAGAGGGGACGCAATGGTGGCAAAATCTCGCACAAAGCGGCGGGAATACGAAACCAACCCGAGAAAACTACGGAGGTCTTTTTGTTGGCGGGGACGAGGAAAGCTTACAACGGCAGCGATCTTCTCAGGATCGGGTCTGATGCCATCTTTACTAACGACATGGCCAAGCACCTTGGTGGTTTTGGTGGCAAAGCGGCATTTCTTTTAGTTGAGTTGAAGTCCGGCGTTAGGAATGCATGTGAGTACCTCGTCCAGACGCTTAAGATGTTCTGTAAACGTCGACGAGAAGACAACGACGTCGTCCAGGTAGCAGAAACAGGTCTTCCATTTCAGTCCTCTGAGCACCGAATCCATCATGCGTTCAAATGTTGCCGGAACGTTTCACAACCCGAACGGCATGACATTAAATTCATATAGGCTATCGGGAGTAGCAAACGCTGTCTTTTCTTTGTCGGACTCATGCATGGGAATCTGCCAATAGCCAGAACGCAAGACGAGGCTCGAAAAGTATCCGGCGCCTTGCAGGCAGTCCAGGGCGTCGTCGATGCGTGGCATGGGATATGCATCCTTTCTGGTAATCTTGTTGAGGGCACGATAGTCAACGCAAAAGCGTACGGTGCCATCTTTCTTCTCTACCAGCACAACCGGGGACGACCAAGGACTACACGAAGGCCGAATAACATTTCATTTCAGCATGTCAGCCACATTTTCCTCGATGACTTGCTTTTCTGATGAGAAGACGCGATACGGGCGATGGCGAACAATAGACGACCCTTCGGTTTCGATGCGATGCATGGTCGTGGTTGTGTGTGGAAGATCTGTTGAGTAGGAGTCGAACGATGCATGGTGCTTATTTAAAAGCTCCAGGACTGATAATTTCTGTCACTCTGTGAGGTCCGGGCTGACGGTGACCGCAAGAGAAGGCTTCGAGGAAGTAGTCGCTGAAGCCAGGCATGTAAGGGGACGGGAACGCGAAGGCAGTATGGTCACCTCGACATCGGAGATATGCAATTGTGGAACCTTGCGGAAGCAGAACGTCTTGTGTAGTAGTGTTTTGCACAGGTATAAGAGCTTCGAAAAACGAACCAGACACGCGGCAACAGCAATTCCACGGGAAAGGAGGCGGCTGCAGGGGATGACCAGAACATCACCGTCAAGTACAGTGCTAGCAGAAACGGGAAGAATGTGCTCACGACGGGAGGTTACGACGCGATCGGTCGTCAGCACCAAAGAAATTGGCTCTGTCGAGGAAACAGTTGAATGATTGGTATCTGTGATGCTAATAGCAGGAGTTCTACAACAAATAACAGCGGATGTCGATGAAAGAAAGTCCCAGCAAAGAATTAGGTCGTATGGGCACGTGGAGAGTACGGCACACTAAATATGATGACAAACTCCTTCAATGGAAACACGTACTGTACAATATCCAGAAGGACCGATGCGTGTTGCATTTGCACCACGTAATGAGGGACCTCTAAACGGTGTTCTCACCTTGCGTAACCTTTTGTACAGATCAGCATGAATAATTGAGACGCTTGCACCAGTGTTCAGCAACGCTTCGATGCCGATGCCTTCGACGAATACACACAAAATGTTCGAGGGATGCTCTGGAGGAGTTGTTATCTTTTCCCTGGATGCAGTTTCCCCTCCAAAAACTGCATGGCTTAGTTTTCTGAGAGACGAGCGCTGTCGTGCACGACGGGGCAAAGCGGTGATACAGCTCGGCGGAAAGGCGAGGGAGAGCGGCGTCGTTGATCACGGGGATTGCGTTGTAACTCAGGGGAATCGGCTGGAGATGGAGTCTGGTGGGGCGGAGATTGATAACCCCGCTGTCGGTATCCATAACGAGGGCTATAGTTACGTCGCGCTCGTAGGTGTCGTAGCCACGCCGTTCATCCTGTAGACGCCTGCGACAGAAACGAGCAATGTGGCCGCGAATTCCGCAGTAGAAACACACTGGCCTGTTAGGCGGGTGATCGGGGCTCGGCAGGCCCAACGTACGATAGTAAGGCTGCGGGCGAATGGCAGGGTTGATCGTTGCCACATATCCGGGCAGAGGTTGTGAGGTAACCGAGGACATGGCCAGAGGCGGTCTTCCAGCGACTTCAGAATAGGATGGTACGGCATAAGGAGCGGCAAGATCAGACACAGACCGCCCAGACACACAGGCAAGCTCCTCTTTGATTATCTCTCGAAGATTGGGGCTTGCTGAGCGGTGGTGAGCAGGAGCAGAAGCACACACGGAGGCACGGCCATCAAGCTCCTCCCGAATCAGCTGCCTCATAAGCACGCGAAGGTCTTCGTCACCTAAGTTCGTGGCCGATTTATCGTGCTGAATGCGGATCGACTGCAAATCGTCTAGACGTTGTCATGTAGTGGTCCGAGACGGTCCTTGGGTTCTGAAGGGCGAGCGCAGTGAAAGCGAACGGGTTAAAGGGGCCCTGAAAGGCGTTTTGAGCACACTAAATTGACTAGCGCAATCGTTAGATTGGGTCGTCAACATCATCTGTGCCAAGTATTACTCTTTTACGCGCAGCGGAAAGCTCACACTTTTGTTGCAAAGTTGGTCGCTTTTTTCTCACCCTTTCCTTCGTGTTTTTGGACGCCGCCATCTTCACATGTCTACATCATCGATTCCCAGATGTTCGTCATGAGCTAGACATCCTGCTATTGGGCGGCTTTTTCACGCACTTCCGGCAAAGAGATGAGTCGTCTGCTCAGCGTCGGCTCGCCGGCTGATATGCCAGCGGAGTGCCGGAGTGCTTGGACATTTTACGACAAACGAAACAAGTGTAAACAAGCGCTTAACCGTTTGTATTAAATGCAACAGGGCCATGACATGACATGAATATTCTCTTACTTGAGTACGTTCCATAAAGAAAGCGTTGAAGCCCCGTGGCACTTCTTTCTTGCAATCGCAGAGAACGCCCTGAGCCGAATGCCCGGGTTTGACGCATACATTTTATTCAACTTCCAAACAATCCAGAGATGCGTTTCGAACGAACACAACGTCACAACATGCGTTGCAAGTCCGAACCGCGATTGACAGACGATAGGTTGCCTGCTCCTGCCAGTCGTAAATTCGGCACTCACCTCGCGCGCGGTTTGCGGGGACGAACAGCAAGTCACTTAACTCCGGCGCACAAGCCGAGATGGCTTTTAGCCACGCACACTGCACATACCCCATGCGAGGTTGAGTCGTACGCCGCTTGAGAAAGATAATCCAGACCATGGGAAGCACTATCCACCCGCAGAAGCACAACGCATTTCATCGCGAAACAAAGGCGTCCAGAACACACACACCATCGCCTCCTGTAATGCCAAACGCATCTCGCACTTCCAAATGGGAGTGAGTAGTATGCCTGCAGTGCCCATATGCCGCGAGGTGGGGCCCCAAGCTGAACCGGGATCACGCAACCGTAACTGACTTCTAGAGCGGTTTGTGCCTTGTTGCCAGGGCAACCGATGTTTGATATTGTCAAAGAAATGGTGCTCGCTCCAGCGCGAGGAAGCTCAGAGCCGTGGCGGAGTATGTTTTGCCAACGTTGCCGCTCTCCACCACGCGTCGCCCCAAGCTGAACTGGCGTTTTGTGCACGGGTTCTGTATCGGTTCAAAATGTCTTTTTCACATGCCGCCGGCAGGAATTACCACCGCCACAAAATAAGACCCGGCACCAGCGGGGCCACATCTGATACGGCGCTTTTTGGATAAACAGTGCGCTGTGCATCCAAGGGAGCGAGCGCAGGATCCTCCCCGTGCGGCTGCGAGTTCGCCGCCGATAAAAAGTCGCGTGCCGCCGATAGCAAAGTTCTGCAACAACGTACACCGCGAAAGGGCAAGGCCAGGCCGCCGCACACATGGGGCCAGATTTTTCGTTCCCTTTTCCAGCCTTGAGCGGAGTGCGGAATTCATGGTGTCAACAAAGCTTGCCCGTAGCCACCCGTAGCAGACGGCTGTGTGAGCAGCGCAATAGCGGAAGTACGTCACCGCCGAGGAGCGCAGCATCATGGGAGGGAAGGCTCGCTCGCCGTCAACAGCGGAGAGTAAGTTGAAAGGAGGAGGAAACGCGGCGCGACGATAATGCGCGGTTTTTGATTTACGATTTCTCAGCTAATACTCATCGCTTCAACAAAATTCTTGCGGCAGGAGATTGCTAATACATTGCTTTATTTGGTTACATGTACATCCACGCATCGGCGGAAGGTATTTCAGGACCCCTTTAATACCTTTCAGTATCTGGCGTACGCAGTCCGACTCCGACATATCCTTATTGACCTTCCGGCATAGTGCGAGGACATCTTCGATGTAAGACGTGTAGCTTTCGCAAGGATGTTGTACGCGCACTCCCAGTTTCTTTTTCGTGCCCTCAGAGCGAGCTGCGGATGTCCCAAAAATCTTGCGGATCTCGGTTGTAAAGGTCGTCCAATCGGGTATGCGTTCCGCGTTATTGAGGTACCACGTCTTCGCGATTTCGGTGAGGGAAAAGCCGACAGTCAGCCGTTTTAGCTCGTCGTCCCACCCGTTATATGCGCTGACTTTCTCGAAGTTGTCCAACCACTCTTCTACATCACCGCCACGAAGGCCAGCAAAGTCGGGGGGGGTTGTTGACAAAACACTGCAGGGGAGGCGTAGCCGTGGGGCTGGCTGGATCGAGTGTCATGGGCATGGTCTCCTGAGTCAGACGGCGGCCCGAGCGGATCTCCAGGAGTGGCGCTGCAGAGGTAGACTGCGAAATCGAGACGCACCCTCCACCACTCAGTGAGAGACGATGGAAAGCGTGACGGGTTTTTTCGGACACTCGGACGAAAGAGGCCTATTAAGTGGTGATGATGATTATGTACAGGTTATGATGATGCCGCGGCCATGAGAGCTGGCACTAACACTAATGATAATGTGCTGCTTACGAGGAAATGTCCGTAACCTATTTAAGAGCACAGGGCATAGTCAGGTTGTCTCACAATATATATATATATATATATATATATATATATATGTGTGTGTGTGTGTGTGTGTGTGTGTGTGTGTGTGTGTGTGTGTGTGTGTGTGTGTGTATATGTATATATATATATATTGTGAAGCACAGGGCACGAGTCATCGGGCACCGGTATCATCATCAGCCTAGTTGTTTCCATTGCAGGATGGAAGCTTCTCCCAAAAATCTCTAGTTACGTCTATCGTGTGCTAGTTGACTCCATGCTTTCACCCCGAATTTTCGCTGCTCATCTCTCCATCGATTCCTCGGCCGACCCCTATTGCGTTTACGGTCTATTGGGAGCCACTCTGTTGAACGGAGGGTCCACCTGTTGTCCCCTCAGCGCATGACGTGACCCGCCCATGCCCATTTTCTTCATTTAATTTGAACTAGAAGGTCTTCCATCCACGCAGTTGTTTTTTTGCCCTGAGCGTGACCCTCAGCACTCACCTTTCCATAGCCCGTTGTGCCGATCTAAGTTTCCTTTCAAGACGGTTAGTGAGATCCCAAGTTTCTGCTCCGTACGTCATAACTGGAAGAATGCACTGACTAAATATCAGCTTTTTGAGGGAGAGCTAGAGGAAGCTTACTAGTTAGGACATCCGAATTCTTACCGAAAGCAGCCCACCCATGCTAATTCTTCGAGTAATTTTAAATGCAGAGCATTTCCTTAACTCACATGTAGCGTCCGCCGTCCGTCCGCAACAGCTCAGCGCGCAGGTGCGCCCTCTCCCCCACTCCTCCTCTCCCGCATCACGCTACCCTCCTCGCTCTCAACAACAGGTCCGCACCCCTCCCCCTACACTATATAAAAAAATAGTTATCGGCGCCTGGTTTCGATCCCACGACCCTGTGGGCGGAACGCGAGGTACATGGTGCTCTTCCCACTGCGCCACAAAAGCGACACAGAATCAAAGGGTACGAACGCGCCTTATATCCTTGACTCATTCAAACTACGTCAAGAAGCTGCTGATACAAGGCAGCAGTTGCATCGATCTCGTCTTCACCAGTTGCTGAAACGCACGACCACTGCTTAAAGACCCCTTAACAGTACACTTTAGCGACCACGAAGCCGTCGTTCTCAGCGTCCAATACAACGACAACAGCAACAAATAAATAAATAACGACTTACAACAACCTACTCCTTGCCTTCACTTCTTGCGTCACACAAAAAAAGAAAAATTGGGCCCATCTCTCCACGAGGGGGGACTCGAGTCGCAAAATCACGAAAGTAATAATTAATATATGAAAGAAATAACAATAATTACTAGTAATAAGCAATAATAGTTAACACATTCACCACCATCCCACCCTTCCCCCCCCACCCCAAACACTAACGTTAACGCAATACACCCACCCCCTACGCGACGCATTTACTCGAGTCCCCCCTCGTGGGGAGATGGGCCCAATTTTTTTTTTCCTGGTTTGGGACTATTTCCGAGACCTCGTTACTTACCTTAAATTATCGTGTTTTAGCATTCGTATTGAACATTACCTTCTATTTCTTTGTGTTCTTTTTCAAGCCTTCTGCAATACTTTCCGAGCACAATTGGGAAAGCATGCGCTGCAAATCCTTCCTGGTTTGTTTGAACAGAACAATGGCATCTGCAAACCTCAGGTGGCTGAAATATTTCCCATTACTTCTCACCCCTATTTTCCTCCACCTAGGGTTTCTGAATACATTCTCCAGACAGGCTGTGAATAATTGTGGGGATATTGTGTCCCCTTGGAGGACACCCTTTTGTATAGGAAACTTACAAGTTCTTTGATGGAGCTGTATAGTTCCCGTGCGTCTGTGGCAAATATCTCTGAAGAGCGCAACGTGTGACTCGTCTGCGCCGTGTTCGCGAAACGCCGTTATAACTGCTAGTGTGGGCACTGAATCAAATTCTTTTTTCATAATCTATAAATGTCATATACAAGAATGTATTATATTCCGAACTCTTTTCGATTACCTGATTGATAGCGTGAATATGATCTAAAGGGGAGAAACCTTTCCTGAAACCGGCCTGTTCTCGTGGTTGTTGAAAGTGTAAAGTGGCACGTATACGATTGAGAATTACCTTTGTAAATAATTTGTAGGTAATTACCGGAGGCTGATGGATATGTAGTTTTTAAGCCCCTTGTCATCGCCTTTTTTCGTGAAGGAGAACTAAATTCTCATTTTTCCACACCTTCGGCACCATTGAATGTCTCGAGCAGTGCTGCGAGAATATGGCTGCAAGGTTTGTTAGCACAATGTGCCTTTGAGGCACAATATATCAGCCGTGATCGCATCATCTCGTGCAGCTTTGTCTTTCTTCATTGCTTTGAGCTCCGTTGTTACCTCATCTGTCGTAATCGCCGGAGCCTGACCGACACCAGTTATCGTATAACTTGTCTCTGAGTCAGGGCCAGAAGCGTACATTTTAGTGTAAAATTCCTCGGCTATTTTGAGTATATCATCAATATTGTTTCTTATGTTGCCATTGGCGCCACAGAGAGCGTACATTCTATATTTGCCAATAGTGAGCCTCCTTCTAGTAGCTTTCAAACCTCCTCTGGCTTTGAATATTACTTTAAATTTTGCAACATTGAATGCACCGATGTCGGCAGTCTTGCGTTTGTTGATCAATTTTGCCAACTCTGCCATTTCTATTCGGTCCCGTGCACTGCAGACTGTCATTTTTCGGCGCTTGCCAAGAAGGTCCTTGGTTTTCTGTGATAGCTTGGATTCGTATAACTTGGGCTGTTTCCCTCCTACGGCTAGGGCTGACTGAATAACTGCATTTGTGAAATAAAAATTGGCAGTGTGCGGATCATTGTTTTCACTGAAGATCAACCTAACAGTAAATTTTGTTTCTTTGCTCAGCAGGCGAAATTACTCAGACAAAAAAAGTGGGGGGGAGGGGGAGGCGGAAACAGGCAACTGTTCTTTTGATCGAATTATTCACTGATTTATTCATTTATTGGTGTCACTGTAAAATGGAAAATGAATCCTACAAATGGAAACTACGAATGGCGTAGGCGCCGTTATATTTTGTGATTGTATATTGTAATTTGTAATTGTCTTGTGTAATTGAGAGCGCACGAGTCACCAACAACATGTAAGTAAAGCCCAATGGTCGTAAGGCTTGCTTGTCTCATAAATATGTACATTCTTTATCTCACTAAGCAACCTCAGCAACTGTGTAGATATTGAACGCCTGTTCGTCAAAATCTGCAACTCCGCGGCTGCAGCGTAGAGGCCATAGGGACAAAAAAGTGGACATTTCATATCAAGTTATACAAGCAAAAGGTTTTTGAATTCTCGCCCGTCAAACCACTCACACGTGGAAGACGACCGCGCGAGATAGGCATTCGGCGAAACTTAAAAATCTACAAGAAATTCTTTCAAAACTCGTGCTTCAGGCTCACCTGAACCAATATTATATCAGCAAAATCTTTACGAAAGCCAAATGACTATAGAAAAGCAACCCTGTGAACACACAAAAAATAACCTGCCTTCTTCTATACCAGCGAAATTCAAACACTGACACCTCAACAACAGGAACGCTCAAAAGCAACGCGACGAAAATTACTCAGACAAAAAAAGTGGGGGTGAGGGGGAGGCGGAAACAGGCAACTGTTCTTTTGATCGAATTATTCACTGATTTATTCATTTATTGGTGTCACTGTAAAATGGAAAATGAATCCTACAAATGGAAACTACGAATGGCGTAGGCGCCGTTATATTTTCATCAGCTAGATTCACCGGCTGAGCACTCTCGGTTGCTCTCGGCTGTACTGCAGTGCTTTTCGTGGAGGAATGCAAACAAAAAACCGAGCAACCCAAAAAACGCCAGGTAAGCGTGTAAGAATAGCCGCGAGCCTCTGTGCCCACACGTCCTCCCCTTTCCCCCGAACGAACAAGACAAGGCGGCAACCAGTCTTGTACAATGGCAACCTGGCCACCCAAAGAATCTCTGAGGGAGTGTTACACACCCGATACGGCTGGAGGCGACGCAGATACGTTCTTTGGAGAAAGGCACACCGGGAGGGGGAAAAAAAGTCGGCCACCGACCATAAGGCGGCACTCCCAGCGAAGTAAAACCGTTAGCACGAATTCTTGCATGGAGCAGCACCGCATGCAGAGGCAAAAGTTAAATCGAGCGCTTAGGCCCGCCCGGTCTACCTGCGCAACGTCTGGGCGGGTGTCGGTGCGGACAGATGATTTTTTGCGCAAATATAAAGATGGAAACACACACACGATCCTATTGAATCGCGCGTGTTAGTGCCAGGGGATTCCATCCTGAGGCAACGTTTTTTGCCGGCGCCAAAGACACGAGGCATCCTAAAGAAATGAGACCTTCTATCCGCGCCTCGCACGCTATAGCTGTGCGTGCTATCACCAGTATAGAAAATTTTAAAGGCAAAAAAGTGCGGCAATATTAGCGCCGTATAGTCTTCCGGAAGATACCCGCAGAAGGCTCGGGGACGTTTTCACTATAGCCTCGGCTTTACTCCTGTGAGTAATAGTATGACACGTGCAGGTGATGACACACTGTATCAGCTAGCGTGTACGACGTTCAGAAAATTTGGAATGACGACGTCCGCCTAGGATGGCGTAACGTTGGATGATGCAGAAGTAGTTCGCAACCTTCAGTTGTGCAAGCGACGCTTGCAGTGCCGTCCGTCACCTAAAATGCGTGGCACCATGAAACAAAAAGGCCTTCATTTCAAAGTGCCGGCTCACGTTTTTATGCTCAGCCGGTGTGGTACAATATTTTGTGTTCATTTGTTCACAATTGTCGTGTTATCTGGTGGTGTTTCTGCCTGTCTTTACGAATACATAGCTGAAATACAAGAGTTCGAGCACTGTTTCTCGAGTTTGAAGACACAGTCAACAGGTGGCCAACCCAGCTGGAGGAGAAAGAATGCAACTTCGGGCAGACGCGATGTAGGTAAAGGAACGGTGAAGGGCAGGGGCCTGTAGAATCTCGTGAGTCACTGAGCGGGATCGGGAAGCTTGCTCTGTGTTATGAATGTCCTCGAGATCCAAGAGAAGCGGATCACGCAAATGGAGGCCCAGGCGATCGCGCAGTGTAGCGAACCTACTCTGAATGCTCCCACCGCCAGCAGATAAAGCGCTTTCTCTCGGGTTTTCTGGGTCGGCGAGCCAGAAACCCGCGCGTGCACTCTTGGAGCAGGAGGTCAGATCAAAGATCGGCCAGCTGCATCGTCAGGAATGCCTCAAGGTGAACGCTCAACGCTTTTCTATTTGACCTCTGTTTATATAGAGGAAGTAGGACTTTTTCAATAAAGGACAAAGTTTTCCGCTGTGACCAGAACGCGGGCTAGCTAGGCATATCTCGGTAACAGCAACCACACGTATACGACAAGACGTAATTCAGACGGGTGACCAATGCACTGTGCGTTTTTTGCCGCACCTTTCATGCCCGTTGTCCGGGTTTCTAATGCAATGGTGTTGATGGATATTCAAAGAGACAGAAATGAGATTTCTCAGTCTTTCATTCTCAGCTGTAAAATCACAAGAAGAGTTTAAATAAGTAATCCATTCACCGGTAACACAGACGCGTAACTGATTGATTGTAGGGTTCAACGCGCCGACGCAACGCAGGCGGTGAGGCGCGCCGTATCGGAGGGCTCCGGATTAATTTAGATCACCTGGGGATCTTTAACGTGCGCCGAAATCTCGTACACACGGGAGTTTATGCTTTTCGCCTCCATCAGAAAAGCGGCCGCCACGGCCGGGAATCAAACCCGCGTCCTCGTGCTCAGCAGCATAACGCCTCAGCCACTGAGCCACCGCGGCGGATCAGACGCGTAACTCCAGTTACGCTTAGGCAAAACCTATAGCAAAACTACAGGCACATAAACATTGCATCAATAAAAGATCTAGGGTGACCACGAAGGTGAAGCGAATCGGCCGCTGCAACTTTTTTTATCAAAAATTGGGAGAACGAAACATGCTGTACGAAATTAGCAGGCAAGCAGGCAATTCCAGCAGCCATGGGTCTGTGGAAAAGCGATTTATAGGTCGCTCTATTGGGCGAGAAGAAAATCTAACATCGTACCCCACAGAAGTCGCGCACTTACAGCCTTCTTCCTTTTTGATGTATCCTCGCTGGCCACGGCTTGGGCGCTCTGGATACACATTGCGAGACGAGTTTTCCAATTCTTCATGTGCTACTTTAATGAAAAGATTACTAGGAAATGAGCAATTTTGAAAGCTTGTGCCTCGCAAGTCGGAAAAAAAAAAGTTTTAACATCGGAGCTGTTATAGGTCGAGCCTTTTCGCCCGTCGCTCAAGGGCAGGCGCAGGTTCCCAGACCCACCGATAGAAGGCGCCGTGGTTTCGCAGGGGCGGGTTCCTTTCCCTCCCGCTAGGAAAGGGGACGGAGTCTCGCGCTGGTTTTGAGGCTTGTGAGGTAAGGGTTGTGACCAAGTATTTGTAGATATGCCTTATTACCCGCCGCGGTGGCTCAGTGGTTATAAAGGCGTTGTGCTGCTGAGCACGAGGTCACGGGCTCGATTCCCGGCCGCGGCGGCCCCTTTTCTGATGGAGGCGAAAAGCAAAATGTCCGTGTGTACGAGATTTCGGCGCACATTACAGATCCCCAGGTGGTCAAAATTAATCCAGAGCCCTCCACTATGGCACGCCTCACCGCCTGCATTGCGTCCGCGCGCTAAACCCTACAATCAATCAATCAATCAATCAGATATGTCTTATTCGCCACCATGTGGAAACCCGCTATGGATCATGCTATACTCCGAGATAAATTTCAGCTTCACTACGACCCTGAAACGCGGCTATTTCGATTCTTTGGTATGAGACAAGCATCAATTTTTTTAAAATATAAACTTCATCGAGTACACCAGCTCGCGCGCACACACCACGCAGAAAACGCACAAGGCAACGAATCGGCTAGCTATAAGGCAGCGCTGCACACTCAAGATGACAACGTCCCGGATGGAATGGTGCATATGTTAAACTTACCATTATTAACAAAAGAGAGAACCGCCCATCGCACACCCCAGCGGTGAAATGCTAAATATCGAGAGAGAGGCATTTGTGGACGCTTTATGAGCAGGCATGTGCGCTGCTTTTGCATGATGCTCTGAGGTTGGCGCAGCCAAACATTCTCTCATATGAACTGAATTAACATCAGAAATGGGGCCAGCTGGTTCATTCTGAGCAGTTTGTCAGCGCTCGCCTGTGTTCCTCTTCTCTATTAGTCGTCTTTTTTTTTTGCGCTGTTTTCCTGTTCGGTCTGTCATTTGGTAATGCTTAGCGCACCAAAGTGTCTCAGTTACCCCTGGTTGGAGGAAAAAAGTAAAGGGGTTTATTCGTGCACGGGTCGGTAAACTGTTGTTTGGGGAGCAGAGTAGCAACAATCGAACCCATCTTTCTCGATTGCTGGAATGCAATATTTCATTCGGAGATCCTATCGTTGAAAAAGGACCTTCCACTTTCACCGTGTGCATTCGAACTCAAAACAAAGGAGGCGTGCCCCATATGACATTGTTACTTAGCCTGCACAGCTAGCTTACACGAGAGCGGGTTCGATATCAGTACTAGAGCCGTCAGGAATTATCTTATTGAATGTGTAACATACATCAGGGAAGTTTACAGGGCGGGCACAGACCCACTTGAACGCTTGACTACGCTACATAGCCTCGAAACATTAAGAAACTTGTAGTTAACCTTGCCGCATAAGCAAGGCTGTTGTTTTTAAACCTGTGCCACGAGTGTTGTGTTTCTTTAATATGCCACGTGGCAAGCAGGCAATAAAGAAAAAAAGAGCCCAAGTAGCTCAGTTGGTGGAGCATTAGTCTAAAGAGGTAAAGGTTTGATCCCGGGTTTCGGCATGTGGGCCCTTTTTTTTCAATGTGTTAATTTTCTATCACTTTTTCACCGACGAAGCAGTCGTCATGAAAACATGTATCACTACTTATCGTGCATGAAAACGAAGAGCCAGGCGAGCTGGTTTATGTTCATATTTTAAAACGCGCAAAAAAGGCGCGCACTAAGGTTGAAGGGTAAACAAATAAGGCGCCTTGTTTGTTTACATCTCAACCTTCGTCCATGGATTTTTAGCGCCTTTTGAAACGGGACTTCCCTGTGGAGGTTAACCAGATGTAGAGCCTGGTTTGCTACCCGGCACTGGGGGAATGGGGCTCAGGGAATAAAAGGGCGGGAGAATAGGAAGAGATAGGAGTGGGAAAGCGCGCACTCTAGTCCCATTTCGGGCACTACAGTCTTTCACGCAAGTTCGTTTCACTCAGGAAACGTAAAATGGCTTTCGTCGCCTTCTGCGAGGTCGATGGTAAAGACCGATGACTTAGAATAGTTTCCACTGTAAATGGCCGATTGTCCAATCGGCTGAGCGCGGTTGCAAGCACGCTACTCTCTGACGAGTATTCGGGGCAGCGACACAGCACATGTTCTACAGTCTCTTCTGCCCCACAGGCGTCACAGTGGGCGCTGCTGGCCATCCCGATGAGGAAGGAGTAGGCTTTCGTGAAGGCCACTCCCGACCAGTCTACAAAGTAAAGTTGACTGGAGTAGAGACAGCCCATATGGAATACGACGCTGAAGAAGAGGATCCTGAATATATAGACGGAGATTCGAGAAGTCCGGTGTGTTCCATTGCTGCATGGTAATCCTGCCTGCAAAGGAGCTAAGCGTCCTGGCGGCATCGGTCCTTGAAAGCGGAAGCAGAATGGTGCGGTCGCTCTCATGGCCTATACGGGCAGCTTCATCTGCCAACACGTTACCGATGACTCCGCAGTGACCTGGAAGGCACTGAAACATTCCGTCATGGCCGGCTGTGATGGCTTGATGGAATTTTTCTCTTATCTCCGTCACCAGTTGGTGGAGGGGGCCGTAGCGCAGGGCTGCGCGTAAGCTCTGTAAGGCAGCTTTGGAATCAGAGAAGATTGCCCAATTTTGAGGAGTAGCTCCAATGACATGATCAAGAGCCTCACGAATGGCTGCAAGTTCTGTAGCTGTCGAGCTCGTGGTATGGCCAACACGGAATCGTGTTGTGGCAAAATCTGCTGGCACAAACACCGCACCTGCCGAAGTGGATGACGTTACTGAGCCATCCGTGTACACATGTTTCCGGTCGTTGTACCGTTCATGCAGTAACAGCAGTGTAAGCTGTTGAAGGGCCAATGGTGACAAGTCGGCTTTTTTTTCGAATTCCCGGAACACTGACACGAATCTCATGTTGTGCCAGGCACCACAACGGGGAGGACGGTGTTGCCGCAGGGGCGTACCTTGGAGGGATTCCAGCCCTGTGCGTTGCGATAATGGCTGAAAAAGTAGATCGGGGTCTATTTTGAGAAAGCTGCGCCAGGTGGTGAGAAGGCAGCCTCGTGAGGAGCCTTATCTACAGGCGTAGTGTTTCAGTAGCCACGTACGTTGCTATTGGGTGTTCCTGAGCGATGCAAATGGTGCCCACTGTTGATGCACAACGCGGCAAACCAAGACACGTACGCAGAGCCTGTGCTTGGACGCTTTGTATTACCCTCAGGTTAGGGGTGCAAGTGTTGGAAATTGCTGGCAAGCTGTAACGCAAGGCTCCTAAAAAAAGTGCGGAGTACTGTTGCAGCATTCATCTTACCGATGTTCCCCACGTCTTTCCAGCAAGAAATCTGAATATGTGGGCAATGGTGGTAAGTTTCTTCTTAAGGAAAGACACATGTGCGCTCCAGGAAATGTCCTTGTCGATGATGACGCCAAGAAATTTGTGATGCCTGGAGTAGGGAACGAACCTCCCATTAATCTTGATAGAATATCGAAACATGGGCTTGCGGGTAAATGCAACCAGCGCGCACTTGTCACCCGAGATACTCAGACCTTGCTGTTGCAGGTAAGATCGCGTGACATTGTCCGCCTTTTGAAGTCGTGCCCGTAGCTGTGGTCGGTTGACCCCGGAATCCCAGAGGCAAATGTCGTCGGCATAAATGGAGACGCAGACATTCTTGGGGAGAGCGTGCACAAGTCTGACGATCACTAGGTTGAAAAGCGTTGGACTTAGCACCGCACCTTGAGGAACACCACGTTGAATAAAGTGCTGTGATGACGGGCCATCCTCCATCATGACATAAAAAGATCTTCCGGACAGGAAGCTTTCCATCCATAGGTAAACTCGCCCACCAAGTCCGAAGTGCTCCAGGGCGTCTAGAATAGCCTCATGAACGACGTTGTCATAGGCGCCCTTAACGTCAAGGAAGAGGGCTGCTGAAATGCGCTTGCGACTTTTTTCTTGCTGTGCAAACGTTACCAAGTTCACCACGCAGTCTATGGAGGAACGCCCGCGCCGAAAGCCAGCCATAACTTCAGGGTATATATTGTTGTATTCGAGGTACCACTGCAGCCACGTGAGTATCATTATTTCCATGTTCTGTGTGTGTGTCCCCGTTATGACACCTCGCGGCTAACCTGGAAGACAACTTTGCGACTGCGTGCTGATGCACCATTGAAGCTTTGTGACGCCATTGGTCCTTGGTACTCAACTGCCGCGGCAACACGGAGTACACAGGCTTTGGTGTCATTTCTCCGTGACTCCGGCCTGAACGAAACTCTGTGAATGTGTGCCTTAACTTCACTTCTGTTTGTGAGCCGTGTGCGTGATCCTGCATTTGTCAGTTTGTGTGCTTATTTGCTTGTGTAGTGTCTGTGAGTTTTTGTGTTTTCGTTTGCCTTCAGTTTCGCACATCTCATGTTCATGTGGAGTAGCAAGCCAAGCTCGCTGCCAGGCTGACTTCTCTTCATTCATTAAAGGCATTCCTCCTCCTCCTTACCTTGCAAAGACAGCTTGCCAGGGCAATTGGACGGTATGATGGAAGGTCAAGCGGAGATTTGCCAGGCTTGAGTAAGGGGACCAGACGGCTTACTTTCCACTCCGGTGAAACGATGCCATCCATCCACGTCTTGTTAAATATGTACAAAAGAGTTTGACGTGCTTGAGGACCAAGGTGGCAAAGTGTGGAGTAGGAGATTCCATAGGGACCTGGGGATGAGCTACGCCTGCAGGATGCTAGAGCCGCCTCTAACTCTTCCATGGAAAAGAGCACGTCCATGCGTTGATCGTGTGACGTGGGGACTTCACGGATCCTTGCAGATCGATTGCCATCAGGTCTAGAGGCAACCATCGCGCAGAAAGCTTCTGGGACTTCTATCTCCATACGGTTTTCATGTAGTGCCAAAGCCTTGAAAGGGTAGCGCTGCTGCACAGGTGTCGTCATGCCACGCACTACTCTCCATATAGAAGAAAAAGGCTTCTGGGGGTCGAGGGACTAACAAAATGATTTCCACAGTTGTGCCTGAACCTGAGCGATGCGGCGCTGTATCTTCTTTTGTGTGCTTCTGGCTACCCTTAGGTCGTGTACAGCTTTTGTACGCCGGTACCGTCGCTCCGCTCGCCATCGAATTGCCCGGAGGCGTTCAAGTTCGGTATCAAAGTCTGTCACTTTGGGTGACATTGTGACAGTACGCGTGCAAGCCTGGGTTGCACTGCCGATAGCAGTTTCTAAGCTTGTGGAAAGGCCCTCACAGCAGGCGTCCTCCATAAGGAATTCAAATTTCGGCCACTCAGTATAGTTGGACACAAGAAGCTATGGCCTCACCAGCACTTTACAGTTTACAACGGTGCTTGTCTCAGCCCTGAGGGATTTTTACGATGACATTTTGAGAAGGGATCTTATCCCACCATCAATGAGATAAGGACTAACTGTGCTGATACCCAAAAAGCACTCGAACGGCATACTAGCGACGTCCGCCCTATCACTTTGTTGACTACTGACTTTATGATTTTCGCCAGAATTTTAGAGAGAAGACTAGACAATGCTGTCGAGAACGACGTGGGAGGTCATCAAACGTATGGTATCACACGGCGTCACATCGCATACAACCTGTAAAAAATACGAATGTTGTGTGAAACCGCGTCGGCAACTGGAGCCGAAACTGCGGTGCTGACAATAGACCTCAGCAAGGCGTTCAACATAGTGTCGCACAAGTTCCTCTTCAGCCTCCTTGAAGGGTGCAATATTGGCGAGAAGCTGCTCAGGTATGTCGCCACATATTACAGAAACGTTGCGACAGCAGTTATGAACGGCCAAGTCACTATGATCAACATATCCGCTGAACAAGGATGCACGATGTCGCCCGTTCTCTTCACTTTGTACCTGGAACCTTTCTGTCTTGTCGTTCAGGTCGATGCCGCAGTGAGTGGTGCCAACATGGGGGACGAACGGGAGGAGCTGCTTGCCTTCCTTCGCTGTTGATCTGACCCTGGTGTTTGAATCTCGGGAAGAATTGCAACACGCAGTACAACGCGTCTCAGAGTTTTCTGTGGTGTCTGGTGCCAAGGTTAACCTAGAGAAGTGCTCAAGTGCGTGGTTGGGTGTGTGGGACTTTAAAACTAAAGTTTTTTTAACTCCCAATGGAGGAGTTAGGTCGGCACATATCTAAGTGTTGTTGTAAATACAGGTAACGTACAAAGTCGAAAAAGAAATATGAAACATTCCGCTCGGAAATCAAGCATTTGTATGTAACACCATGTTTTTTTCCCCTTCAGTTCGGTACGCGGCACAGGCGATGCCCTGTCATCCTGCTGGGGTAAACTAAGTGCAAAAGTACTGTGGATCGTTTATTTGGTATTTTTGTTTTGAGCGCATGAGGCGATCAAACCTTTTTTAAGCCCAGAGAAAGCCGGTTTTAGTAAATGTTGACTTCGAACTAAGGGTGCATAGGTATTTCTTTTTCCGAAAGCAAAGCCAGCCCCCGATGCGGCATTCTTTCGCGGTGCTGGCAGGTGGGTTCATGAAATAGTGGTTTGAGAACGTAGAGGGTGGACGAAGAGCCACTGTCATCAAGAGTTCCAAAGAGCTAAAAGAGCTGTTCGTTTTTTTAGAAACGTTTCTCTTTTGAAACGCTTCACTTTGCTTAGGTAAGCAAAGTGAAGCGAAGTGAATGAAAACACATATTGGGATACTATAGATGTCTTTTCCACCTCCGCTATAGCGATCATGGATCGGGAGCGGGCTTCAATCAGATGTATTAAAACGGGTACGCAATCACCTTCACAGCGTGGATTGGAGACAGTTTTTTTGTTGTTCTTTACTAACGCGCCGCATTTTCGCACAAAGTTCGTTCGGTGCTAGGCATCAGTTCGTATCCAAAGGTACACAGAGAAAATCTCACTGGCGCAGTGTAGGTCAAAGTCTTAGCTTACGCCGATGACATTGTCTACTTTTGCAATGACAAAAACATGTTTTGGAAACGGGCAGGTTGACCAGGCAGTTTTGTGAAGTGTGTGGCACTGCCTTAAATCTTGAGCAGTCTAAGAATTTTGGCTTGGTCTCTGGGGTACTCGGCCAAGGTTTTAAATGCGGAGCATTTTTTAGGCTCGCCTTGTCCTGCGTCGTTGATGGCGGCGCCGTCCACTCGCTCACTGTGCATGCGCAACTCTCCTCCTTACACCCACAGCTCCGCGATACTACACTATAAAAAAAAAGAAATAGTTAGCGGCGCCCGGTTTCGATCCCACGACTCTCTGGTCGCAACGGGAGGTACGCGTTGCTCTTCCCACTACGCTACAAATCCGGGACAGGAGCAAGGGCTACGAACGCGCCTTATGTCCTTGACTCATCCAAACTACGTCAAGAAGCTACTGATACAACGAACGCACGCGAAGCTGAACGTCAATGGAAACGACGAACTGAAAACTTTAGATGGGGATGCTGAATTTCCCGTGGGAAAGCTGTGGCGGGAAGCGCCACGCGCCTTGCAGCTCAACCAGCCCGTCCGCGGCGCCTCTGATGCTGATTGTGGCAGGATGCCCCTAGGGATTGGCCAACCAAAGAATCCATCACGAGATAGGTTCGCGTTCAACCACCATCGTCATCTTCCCGTAGGGGAACCGCCGAAGAAGAAGAAGAACGAGAAAAAATTCCCCGCATTTCCCCGAGGGGAAGAATGTGAAAGTGCGAATGGACGAGTTGAATTTGCGCGGTTCGGTAATGTTCGCGAAAGAGAGATCACACACACACACACAACTTCAAAGAAAGAAAGATGCATTTATTCACAGGCACCTATTTGTGTTGTCGTTGTACTTGATTGCTAGAGCGGATCTCAGCTTTGAAATTTCGTGTCAGTACTCCTTTAAGCAGGTGCATTAGCCCTTCTCACGCCCGATTCCTGGCCAATCCCCCACGTGGGTATTTGCCATGTCAGCGGCCAGGCAGCGCGCGCCCATCTCCCCCCGTTGCCAAGGAAGACGAGGAGATTCCTGGCCAATCCCCCACGTGGGTATGTGCTATGTCAGCGGCCAGGCTGCGCGCGCCCATCTCCACGTGCGCGGACATCGCCGGTGGACGCAGGTTCAGGGTCGCTTAAGAAGTGCATTGCACTCCTGCGAAGAGGAGGGCGTGTACATTGCTCTCAGCCGGTGCGCCAATGTCAACAACCTTTACCTCACCAAAGCTGACGGAGACTACCGATTCTACCACAGAGACAACATCGACAAGAACATGATGGACGAGTTTCGGCGCCTCGAGAACCACCGCCTACTCACCGTAACACAACAGCACTTGCGTGCTTTTGCCACCGGTGTGGACCCGGACGCGGAATTCCCTCTGGCGCTAGTAAAAACCAGATCACTCAACATAACGGCAACACAATGGAACCACACGGAACCGCCACGATGCTTCGCATCCTCATCAGGGTTCCCCACGGGAAGATGGTGTAATTTTTGGGGGGGAAAATTACGTGGGATTGTGAAGAGGGCCAGGACTTCGGAGTTCCTCTTAGGGATGATTTTCCACCCGACGTCCTGCACCATTCAAGCCCCATTCTGTTCAAAACCCCCATCGAAAGAAATCTGTACCACATCCGACCCCTCATGTAACACCCCGTACTGGGGTATTTGAGGTATAATAAATAAATAAATAAATAAATAAATAAATAAATAAATAAATAAATAAATAAATATACACTGAACCCCACTGAGAGTTAGTGCTTCCGGAAATTAAGCGTAGCACGCAATCATAGATGGGGGGAGAATGGGGGAGCAACGTTTTTCTCTTTGTAAAGCTTGACTACGTCTTGCATGTCCGGCCTGTGCTATAGGAATAAAGTGAGAGTCCTTCATACGGTACTCTCTACCTTTGTGTGGAGTTACAGTTTTGAGCCCATGCGCAGAGATAACCTGTTTCTCACCTTAGAATCGTGAGGGCATGGACTTTTTTTCGTTTTGTGCACCAGCTGGTTCCCCGCTTCCTTTCATTTTAATATGAACGAGCCGTTCTTACGGGTAGTGCAACAGCGTCATTTCTGCGTCGGTAGTGCGCATCTGTCGTTTTTATTTGCACCTGTAGGACCAGTGGTGGCTAGGGCTTCCAGGTGATTTCTTCCCGGGGGGGGGGGGGGGTTAGGGAAGATGCAAAAAGATTTTTTGAAGGTGGGTTCCTTAATATAATACTTGTTTGAACTCTCCAGGAAGCAGATAAGCTGCGTATTCCTAAAAAACGTGTTCCCTTCTCCCCAACCGAACCGCCCATCTCCGATCCTAAATCCGAACAAAAGATTCGAAGGATTTTTTTTCTGTACCGCCGTACAGATCATTGTCCTGCAAAGGGCCGGGCCAGAATGCTTTGTCGCGTGTAAAGATGATATTTTTCCCATGTCCGTGAAAACTTTTTTCTTTAGGCTGCCACGAACATGCTTCCAGGGAAAACCTTGATGCAGGAAAAGGGTTTATACGAGGTCTGGTCTAGTGCGTGTGTTTTATGCAATAAACCGGAGACTGTGGAACACGTTTTCACTGAGTGCTGGGTTGCCATCTTCTTTTGGGACGTCTTGCAAAGAACCATAAAGAAATAATTTCCTGTAACACCACAGGGCATACGGTTCGTTCCCGTAGAGTTTTGTGATGGCGTTGTTAAATAAACAGGACGAAGTGCGCCACTAGCGCAGCCAGCGGGAGCTAGCTCCACGAGCGCGGCTCTCGCGGGAGTCGGTCGTAGCCATCTTGGATAGCCGGGCGTCTGGTCTCCTCGTTCCCTTTCGCTACACAATTCTCTGGTGCCGTTCTTCGCGTCACCGTCACGAAGAAGATGACGGCACTCGACGCGCTCCTGCAGAACCCGGGGGCACCGACTCTCGAATGTCAGACGCTGCTGGACATAATTCTCGACAAGCAGCGAGCCTTGCACGAGCTGGACAGCCAGATTCAGGCGGATATCACAGAAGAGGAATTTGACGCGGACGTCTTGGATGCTATTGATTACGACGAGCGCATCTGCGCCCCTCGCACGCGCGTGCGCTCCGTCACGAGCCCGTCCCCTTCAGCCAGCACAGCTACAGCCGAGTCTGGTGAGCTTTGCGGGAGCGCACCTTCGCATTCTCGACCGGGCACCCCTCAGACAACGCAGGGGACCCGCTTCGCCGCACTCCCGAAGCTCCAGATACCGAACTTCTCGGGCGACCGACGCGACTGGCAAGGGTTCTGGGACCAGTTCGAGTCAAGCATCCATTCGAACGCGACTTTGCCACGCATCGAGAAGTTTAAGTACCTTCTCTCGTACTTGACCGGTCCCGCCAAGGACGCGATCGAGGGCATCAGGCTGGCCGACGACAATTACGACTTCGCCGTCAAAATCATTACCAACAGATTTGGGCGGAAAGACCTACTAGTGGACGACCACCTGGACAAATTGCTCGCCTTGGAGCCGGTGCAGAATTCGGCCGACACCGACAAATTGCGGGTCCTCTACGACACGGTCACGTTTCGCATAAACGCGTTGGAGGGCCTGGGCGTTTCCCCGGACCAGTACTCCGTCGTGCTCCATCGCGTACTGCTGCGGACCTTGCCGCACGACCTGGGCCTCCTGTACCGGCAAAGGCTGAAGGAGGCGCAGCAGGACGCATCCGAGGTGTCCGCGTCCCCTTCCGCCAGATCCAAGGAAATCAAGGTGATCCTGGACTTTCTCCGCGTCCAGGAGGAGATTCGAGAGGAGAGCGCCTTCGATCGTTCTCTGCCGTCAACGCACCGCGTCCAGGAGAGGGGTCAGTCGTCGCCACCGCGTGTCGTTCTTCCAACGGCAATGACTCTGAGCGCCCAATGTCCCTCTGCGGGGCGGCCCAGGTGTCAACTTTGCAACGCTCAGGACCACGTCCTCGCCCACTGCACATCGGCGGTATTACCCGAGGAGAAGCGAAAGCGACTGCAGGCAAACAGGTGCTGTTTCAGGTGCGGAAAGCACAACCATTTCGCCAGACACTGCAGAACAGCCAACAGTCTTGTCTGCAGCCACTGTTCCCGTCGCCACCTCACGTCCCTGTGCGACATCCAGCTCCCTGCGGAAAGGTTTGGGCCCACCAGTCCAGAGTCGGAGCAAAGTCGCAGCAAAGGGGCAGCAATCAATAATGCCAGCGCGGTGACATCCGCGTCAACCACTGGTGCAGGACCCATGTCGGTGCTTCTCCAGACAGGCCGTGCATGGGCCCTCGGCAAGAGTCACCAGCTGCTCGTTCGCTTTTTGTTGGACACCGGGAGCCAGCGAACGTTCATTCGATGCGACGTGTCCCATGCACTTTGTTGTCCGGTCAACGGTGTCGAACGTCTAACGCTTTCTACGTTCGGAGACACTCGCCCGAGAGCACCTGTTACGTGCAACAGAGTCTACAGAGTCTCTTTGACACTTAAAAGTCAGCACGATGGCCAGAACATCACAGTCGAGGCCCTGGAAGTTCCCAGCATCTGCACCATCACAAGCCCGCCCGTCAGCAAACAAATCGCTCGTGTGATGGCCGATCAGGGTCAAGTTGCTGCGGATGCCCGACTTGCGCCCACGTTTCGAGAGAACCAGGTCAGCGTGTTGATCGGTTCAGACGCGTATTGGAAGGTGGCAACAGTAAACGTTTCGAGAATTTCCCCCACTCTGATGGCCGTAGAGACGGTTCTGGGCTGGACCGTTCTAGGTAGTCAACTCGACAGCTCAAGCCTTTCGACCGCTCACTCGAGCGCACTCTTTCTTTCCCTTGGAGAATCGTCCACGGAAGACGCCGCCGTAGACAACGATCGATCGTCCATGTGCCGCCTGGAAGTCAGCGAAACTCGGGGCACTACGGAAAACTCCACGTTCAACGACCCCGCCGCCCAACCGTTCGAACTTCAGGATCGCAAAGAAAACCACCGGGATCAGGTTTGCTCCGCAACGAAGAGCCAAGAAGCGACGTCGCCAACCATCCGTCCTTCCAAAAGGTGAAACTTGATTTTAAAACGAAGAGAGGTGACCCCTGCATCATGAAAGTGCTCGGCACGCAGTGGAAGGACTCAGACAGCCTTGTTCTGAGGGAGGACAATATCACCACGTTTGTGTCGGAAAAGCCTGTGGCAAAGAACAAAGCCATGCCCGCTGTTCCAAGCGCACTCCTGGCTAAGCAAAGGGAACACGTGCCTCCAGCAGAAACTCTGCCTTCTAGAACTCTTGTTGACTCGCAGCGAGCTGCGCATACTCTGACAGCACCGTCAAGCCGCCAAGGGGTATCGTCTGTGGCACCGTCCGATATGGGAATACCTCCTGCTGCTTCGATTCACTCACGAGGTGACAGAACAGCCGCCAGCCAAGCTCGAAGTAGAGGACGTCGTGTTTCTAGAAGACAAGCCGATGCCTGCCGTCTAGCAACTCGACCACCATCGTCACCGGTTTTTCGGTCGCGACGGAGTTGTGCGACCATGCTCCTTCCGCCAGTGGATTTCCGTCCGCCTGTCATCGGGACTTAAGATACGGCGACAGGGTCCGCAGATGTTATGGTGCAACAAGTCCCTGCTCAACTTGGGGGCCGCGGGAGTGTGTTAAATAAAGAGGACGAAGTGCGCCACGAGCGCAGCCAGCGGGAGCTCGCTCCACGAGCGCGGCTCTCGCGGGAGTCGGTCGTAGCCATCTTGGATAGCCGGGCGTCTGGTCTCCTCGTTCCCTTTCGCTACAGGCGTGCCATATGATCTCATAATGGTTGTAGGATTGCATTCGATTTGGAGGTCACGCTTTGCTGTACGTCATGCTGACGTATACGCCAAAACCGTGAGCAGATATTTCGCCCAGAGCATGACTTCGATGTATGACGTCGCTACAACCCAGGACCTAGAACTGGAATGGTTAACAATTCTGGAGGATTTGCGCACTGTTGATGTTGATTTTAAAGCCTTCCGCAAGCGAAAGCATGGTCGGCGATTTGTAACTTACCATTGATGAACTGTTGTTCTGGTGTTCATACAGGAAATAAAAAAAAGCCCAAGTAGCTCAGTTGGGAGAGCGTTAGATTGAAGGTCGAGAGGTCCATGGTTTCATCGCGGTTTTTCGCATAAGTCTTCTTCTTTTCTCTATCCGCTTTAATTTTGTTTCATGTGTTCGCCGACAAAGCACTCCTCATGAAAACACGTGTTCTTGTCCCGCCGATTTTGGTAAGTGCATGGGGTTCCAGCATGGCAAATGGCGATCAACCCCCGACACTTTATCCAACGTAAGCTGGTTAACAACTACAGTAAAATACCTTAGTGCACCTTACTGGCGTGAACAAACCCTGGAGACTAGCGCAAAGTCAGATAGTGGAACGGGCCTTATCTATCAACCTTTGGTAGAGCAGCAGTGTGCAAATTGTTTTTATTTTGTAAACTGTGGTATGTGATGCAATTGTTGCAGTGTTCTCGCACAAATGTGCAAAACCAGGGAGAAGTGCAGCCGCAGCAACCTGTTCAGGCGTATGGAAGATAACAAGTACAGGCACTTATTTGTGCGACAACTAGTAAATACACTTTTTTTAAGAAACATGACAGACCCTTTACTCCATACGATTTGTCAACTCAGGCTGGGCAGGATTCTCCCTAATTATGCTGTCCCCACTGAGTGTGCATATCAGGTGGCAAATTTGGATTTTTTAAAAGTAGTAGTCGTGAGTGTGAACTTTTTGACTGTATATTTTTTGAAAGTATATTTAAGCGCAGTGACGCGGAAAACCCTGTATAAGTATATTGTGGATGCTGTCTTCACTGTGACCTTGTACAGAGCTATGTACTGTAGAGACCCGGCCACGATGCGCTGATAAGGGTGAAAAGCATGCAGCTACAGCCAGGGGATGGCTCAAGTCTTTTTTCTTTGGGTTACACCCGGGAAAATTACGGAGACAATGGACCCCGGTTTCTTGCATTGTTGGGAGGCGGAATATGTTTGGCATGCCCTTCAAAGGACGCCTCGTTAGAATTTTCTACTGCACCCGGTACACGGTAGCTCATCGAAGATCAGGAGTACTGGGTGCCTTACGACTTAGTCATGGCACTGTGCCTCCAGAGAATATGGCGTTCTCACATAGCAAGGCTCTACACCGATGTTGATGGCTGTTCTGTAAATCAGTATTTTAAAGAAAGCGTTGGATGCTTTGTTTAACTAATTAAATCTCCGCAGGTATCGCCTGTGTTGCGGCCAGAAATAGTGCAGCTCACGCCATTTAGGGAATTTTCACTAACAACGCTAGCCCCTCGTTAGGCATCATCACCCTTTTCTTGTGTAATTTTTTACATGCTGATCTCGAATTTGTTGTGTATTGTCAGAGCCAGGCAATCAAAAACCGAAATAGACACTGCATTTCCAAATGTAAACATTGACCAATGAGCTTTTTCTTATTTTTTCATGATACAAGCTTTGTACCAACGGCTTCTCACCTGTAACCGAGATATTTTTTGTACATATCAATGTGTGAACATCTAGCCGCTCGCGCGCCTTCATATTTCCATGTCGACTGTACCCTTACTTATTCATATTAATAAAGTTACTGTTTGACAAAAAAAGCTCAGTTGGCAGAGCGTTATGAAGATCTAAAGGTCTCTGGTTCAATCCCGGGTTTCGGCACGTGTTTCATTTTTCAGCTCAATACGCTTAATTCATATCACTCATTTGCCGTCATTGCAGTCCTCGTGAAAACACCCGTTAGCCTTCACCCCGCCGAAATAGCTTAATTGATTGCAACCCATACTGGATAAGCCAGACGACGGCGCTGCGTGATAAAGCAGAAAACTAGTAAGGGAAGGGCCGTGCGTTGTGGATGGTTGCGCACGCAACAGTGTGCAACATGTTTTTCTTTGGGAAGATGTGGTACGTTTTGCAAGTGACCCATTGTTCGCGTGCCGATGTTCAGGGGATGCATAGCGTTCATGCAGTTTTTGTTTGGGGCTCGTCCTTGGAAAGGGCGAGCAGAACGAATCTTTTTCGACGACCACGAGAAGGCAGTTTATCGCTCGCATATTTCTCTGGGGCAAGTGGCAAATTGTTTCTTTTTCTTGCGTGAAGTAAAGGTCCTCTTCCTGCGCACTGTCATTCAAGTCAGGTTAAGAAAACTGTTGCCCCAATTCTTAATTACGTCATGTCAAACCTACAACGGAGGAGTACATGGATATTTAAAGGAAGTGCAAGCGACACTATTTCTGTGTGTGCGTTTCTTCATGGAGGGCATGAGCTTCCTGTCGAAGAAAAAGTTGTACAACGGCCTAGCTGAAATCGGTTTTCAGGTTCCTTTATACCGACCCATGTTTCCGGTGGGTCCCGGGCAGAACGTTTTGAAACGTGTAAGAGCTATGACCATTCCTCCTGGTGTTAAAATGTTTTTCTGGAAACTGCATGATGGAGTATTACCAGTCAAAACATGGATGTTAGAGAAGGGTCTGTCCGCGCCATGGGGAGTGGGCTGTTCTTTGTGCAAGAAGCCCGAGACGGTGAAACATGTTTTTTGGATTGTTTGGATGGGCTGTTTTTGTGGGACGTTCTTCAGCGAACGTTGAAAAAGGAGTTTTCATTGAACCCATATGACATCCGGTTTTTAGCGGTGCAAAACGATAATGAAGTCCCTTATGAAATTGTGATGTCGCTGGTAATTCATAAAATATGGAGGTCACGAACGGAGTCTCGTCACTGTGACGTAGACAAAAGGCCGGCAAGGCAGTATTTCCGCGAGACTGCCCAACGTATTGCAGAAATGTGGAATATTCAACAATGTGCGCCTGGTGGTTGCATGAACTTGAAAATATATTGCCTATACCCAGTTTTTAGTCATATTACGCTGGCTTACGTAAATCCAGCGCTTTTATTATACGTGCCTTGCTTCTGGACTATGTCTAAGACCGGAAATCAAAAAAAGCCGAAATAGCTCAATTCGGGGAGCATAAGACTGCATATCTAGAGGTCCCTCGTCTGATCCCGAGGCTCGGCACGTGTTTCCTTTTTCTGCTGAATACACTTAATTTTATATCCCTCATTCGCCGTCATTGCTGTCCTCGTGAAAACACCACTCACCCCTCGCCCTGCCGAAATAGCTCAGTTGGGAGAGCGTTAGACTGAAGATCTAAAGGTCCCTGGTTCGATCCCGGGTTTCGACACGTGTTTCCTTTTTCTGCTGACTACACTTAATTTTATATCGCTCATTTTCCGTCACTGCAGTCCTCGTGAAAACACCTGCCAGCCCTCACCCCGCCGAAATAGCTCAGTTGGGAGAGCGTTAGACTGAAGATCTAAAGGTCCCTGGTTCGATCCCGGGATTCGGCACGTGTTTCCTTTTTCTGCTGACTACACTTAATTTTATATCGCTCATTTTCCGTCATTGCAATCCTCGTGAGAACACCTGCCAGCCCTCACCCCGCCGAAATAGCTCAGTTGGGAGAGCGTTAGACTGAAGATCTAAAGGTCCCTGGTTCGATCCCGGGTTTCGGCACGTGTTTCCTTTTTCTGCTGAATACGCTTAATTTTATATCGCTCATTTTCCGTCATTGCAGTCCTCGTGAAAACACCAGTCACCCCTCGCCCTGCCGAAATAGCTCAGTTGGGAGAGCGTTAGACTGAAGATCTAAAGGTCCCTGGTTCGATCCCGGGTTTCGGCACGTGTTTCCTTTTTCTGCTGAATACGCTTAATTTTATATCGCTCATTTTCCGTCATTGCAGTCCTCGTGAAAACACCTGCCAGCCTTCACCCAGCCGAAATAGCTCAGTTGGGAGAGCGTTAGACTGAAGATCTAAAGGTCCCTGGTTCGATCCCGGGTTTCGGCACGTGTTTCCTTTTTCTGCTGACTACACTTAATTTTATATCGCTCATTTTCCGTCATTGCAGTCCTCGTGAAAACACCTGCCAGCCTTCACCCAGCCGAAATAGCTCAGTTGGGAGAGCGTTAGACTGAAGATCTAAAGGTCGCTGGTTCGATCCCGGGTTTCGGCATGTGTTTCCTTTTTCTGCTGACTACACTTAATTTTATATCGCTCATTTTCCGTCACTGCAGTCCTCGTGAAAACATCTGCCAGCCCTCACCCCGCCGAAATAGCTCAGTTGGGAGAGCGTCAGACTGAAGATCTAAAGGTCCCTGGTTCGATCCCGGGTTTCGGCACGTGTTTCCTTTTTCTGCTGACTACACTTAATTTTATATCGCTCATTTTCCGTCATTGCAATCCTCGTGAAAACACCTGCCGGCCCTCACCCCGCCGAAATAGCTCAGTTGGGAGAGCGTTAGACTGAAGATCTAAAGGTCCCTGGTTCGATCCCGGGTTTCGGCACGTGTTTCCTTTTTCTGCTGAATACGCTTAATTTTATATCGCTCATTTTCCGTCATTGCAGTCCTCATGAAAATACCTGCCAGCCCTCACCCCGCCGAAATAGCTCAGTTGGGAGAGCGTTAGACTGAAGATCTAAAGGTCCCTGGTTCGATCCCGGGTTTCGGCACGTGTTTCCTTTTTCTGCTGACTACACTTAATTTTATATCGCTCATTTTCCGTCATTGCAGTCCTCGTGAAAACACCTGCCAGCCCTCACCCCGCCGAAATAGCTCAGTTGGGAGAGCGTTAGACTGAAGATCTGAAGGTCCCTGGTTCGATCCCGGGTTTCGGCACGTGTTTCCTTTTTCTGCTGACTACACTTAATTTTATATCGCTCATTTTCCGTCATTGCAGTCCTCGTGAAAACACCTGCCAGCCCTCACCCCGCCGAAATAGCTCAGTTGGGAGAGCGTTTGACTGAAGGTCTAAAGGTCCCTGGTTCGATCCCGGGTTTCGGCACGTGTTTCCTTTTTCTGCTGACTACACTTAATTTTATATCGCTCATTTTCCGTCATTGCAGTCCTCGTGAAAACACCTGCCAGCCCTCACCCCGCCGAAATAGCTCAGTTGGATTCTGCTTCCGGTAGCGCTAGCGAGCGGTCGCAGAATGTCGAGCTCCGCCCAAGGAGCGGCTTCAGCGGGCCTTTCGGCCCGCGGTAACAGGAAATTTGCCCAGGATGCTGATGATTATCAAGTACTTTTGCCACAGTTTCCTTCAGGTCAGTCGGTTTTAAACACGGTTTTTCTTCATGCCGACATGCGTGCCCGGCCTTACCGTGTTGAGGATTTTCGGGACGTTTTGGCTCGTCTGGAACTGCTCCCCGACGTCGTGGCTTTGGGGGCGTACCAGATGAGTCACGTTTGGGCAGTGACGTTCAAGTCGGCGGAGGGTGTAAAGAAGATTTCTGCGCTCGCTGATATCAAGGTGAAGGATCGTCGGTGCCTTGTTATCGACCCGTCGAATCAAGAAGCCCGCCTCAAGCTTCACTGGCTGCTGCACAACGTGCCGGACGACGCCGTTCGCGCTGCGCTGGCACCCTACGGGCGTGTCGGCGAGGTGCGCAGGGAGCGGTGGCGCGTCGAAGGCATCCAAGACAAGGGCTCGACACTTCGGACGGTGACCCTGAAGTTGAAGGCGGGCGTGACCATCGACGACCTGCCGCACGAACTTCGTGTGGCGGGTGACAAGGCCCTCGTCGTCGTCGCCGGAAGGGCCCCGCAGTGCTTACGTTGCAACCTCAAGGGGCACGTCAGGCGAGAATGCAAGGTTCCGAAGTGTTCTTCGTGCCGTCGCTTCGGGCATGATGCAAGCGCCTGCGTTAAGTCCTATGCCAGCGTCACCGGTCCAGCGAGGGAGGACGACCTCCGCGAAAACCTCATGGACGAGGCAGAAGCGGAGGAGACAGCTGCAGGAGTAGCCGACAAGGTGGTGAAGGAGTCGACGTCGGCGGGGCGGGTCGAGGCCGAGGCTGGCCAGCGCGTTCCTGAAAAGGAGCAGCCGGTCGAGCCGAAGACGCCTCCCCCTCACGTCTCGTCGAACGAGGACAACGGCACCGGAGCGGCAAGGCAGGGGACGACGGAGGTGTCGGCTCTAGCAGCCGAAGCCGTGCAAATGGACCTGAGTGGGGCCGTGGCAAAACGACAACGCGAAAGCAACGACACAGAGCAGGTTGACGGACTCACCAGCAGCGAGGAGCCCCCGGCTAAAGCGGTTTCAGTGAGACGTCCGAGCTTCAAGCCGAAGCCCAACGTCCCTCCAGACCGAACGAAAACTCCGGCTTCGCCCACTTAGCCAGCACGTCACTACGAAAGGTAGTCGCCATCCTGTTTCTCTGTGTTGGTTGTTGCGCTGCTGTTTTGAATCGCCAACGAACTAAACGCAACAGTGTAGTTGGGTCAAGGCAGTATTTTTGGAGGGGGTATTGTGTTCGTGATGCTTATGCTTTCATCTTTAGGTTTGGCTGGGGGGAGGGTGGCAGTGTGTATTGTAGTTGCCGTGAATCCCGCAGGCCATACGAATGTTTTATAAGTGCGAGATTTTGGAGCGTGTATGGGATGTTTGCAGTTGACGAAGCGTCTTTCTTTTTCGTGCTGCATGAATGTAAGTGTTGTGGAATAAGTCTAGCTCCCTCCTAAACATGGTTTATTTGAGCAAACCAATGCGCATCGCCACGCTTAACGTCAGGGGATTTTCGGATCGGAGACGTCAAAATCAGGTGTATCGACTCGTAACAGATGAGGATTTGGACATCGTGGCCTTGCAAGAGACCAAAGTTGGGAGGGAGGACCAGACGGATCGTATGGTGCGGCCCTTTATTGCGCGCTATGATGTTTGCGTGTCGCATGCAGTCGGGTTTTCTGCGGGTTGCGCACTTCTAATTCGGAGAAGCTTAGGGGCCGCTCTAAAGACTGTCACCGCCTCGGAAACGGGGCGGTATGTTGTGTGCGACTTGGAGTATTGTTCCAATGAATGGCGTGTAATATGTGTCTACGGGCCCACCAATACAGCCGAAAGGAAGGCTTTCTTTGAAGAAATGCGTCCATGGTGTGAGACGGAACGGCTCTTAATTTTAATGGGCGATTATAATTGTGTTTGCTCAGCGCGCGACAAAAGCAGCACGACCAATTTCAGGGACGCCAGTACGGTGGTACTGAATGAGATAGTAGCCGGCTGCGCCCTGGAAGATGCAGGTGATAGTATGAGCAATGCAGGCACCGTTCGCTATACACACTTTCAGGGCAATAGTCATGCGCGGCTCGACAGGGTGTATCTTTCCGTAGAACTCGTACGTGAATGTGACAATTACGAAGTGACCCCAGTTTCATTTAGCGACCATTGTCTGGTGTCGTTAACACTAGGCAGGGCCGCTAAACGTGGAAACGCGTTCTCCTGGGGTTTGTGGAAAATGAACAACAAACTTCTGCAAGATGATAAATTTGTCGAGGCGGTTGACGCATGCGCACGGACCTCATTTAGCAGCTCAGGAGTGACGAACTTCATTCGGAAGTGGGAGCTGTTTAAACAAGAAGTTAAGCTAAAAGGCCTTGAACGTTCTTCTGTAATGAAGAGCGACGAGAAAAAGAAAGAAGCCACGCTACGAAGTAATCTCGATGCTCTTATTGTAGCAGAATGTAAATCGCCGGGGACGTGCAGAGATGACATACAGAATGTTAAAGCACAGCTCGAGGTCTTAGATCAGGGCAAATATCATGGCGCGCTTGTTCGCGCAAGAGCAGAAAAGATGCTGCTGGGAGAGGCGCCGACCAAAAGAGCCTTATGCTCCGAGAAAAAGTACGCTCGCAGAAATGCGATAGTGGAAATAGAAAGCGAAGGCGTCTTGTACAAGGACCAAGCCAGCATAGAACGCTATTTTCGTAACTTTTACGACAAGCTGTTTGCACGTCACGCTATTGATGTCGTGGCGTTTAAGGATGAATTTTTGAGATTGTTGCCATGCCTAAACAAAGAGGTGTCAGCACTGCTCGAAACAGACATAACGGAGAATGAAGTAAGAAAAGCTATAGAGGACTTGAGCCCGGGAAAGACGCCTGGCCCCGATGGGCTAAGCGCTGCATTCTATAAAAAGTTTAAAGAGTGCCTAAGTCCGGTGTTGTGTACGTTATACGCTGAGGCGTATCAGAATGGTGTGCTGCCACCGTCTTTTCATGAGTCGCACACCATTTTTATTCCTAAGTCAGATGATGACGCCAAACTCCGAGCTGTATCTGGGTATCGCCCAATCAGTCTCACTAATGTAGACTATAAGATTTTAATGAAAATTCTGGCGAGTCGCTTGCAGACTGTTATTAGGGACATCGTTGGACCGCATCAAACATGTGGTATAAAGGGGCGGTCGATAGTAACGAACATTCATACTGCTCGAAGCGTTCTTGAGTGTTGCGACAGCACTCAAGGTTCTCTAGCAATGCTTCAGGTAGACCTGGAGAAGGCGTTCGATCAGGTATCACACGAGCTCCTTATAGCCATGTTAGAGCACATAAATGTAGGGGCTGTTATTCTTCAAGGAGTACGCATGGCGTATAGTGGGTGTTCAACTAGCCTCGTTGTGAACAAGTCCCTCAGCAAAGCAGTGCAGGTTCAACGTGGCGTACGTCAGGGTTGCCCATTGTCCCCATTGCTTTTCTGTGTATATGTAGAAGCGTTTTGTTTGAGTGTTATTGGAAGCAAAACCATCAACGGCTTTCGACTACAGTCGTGTGAGGTGCGTGTGTTGGCCTATGCCGACGACATTGCACTTTTCTTTGTTGATAAAAGCAGCATAAGCGAAGCTGTAAAGACACTAAAGGTCTTCTGTAAATACAGTGCCAGCAGTGTGAACTGGCAAAAATGTTTAGGTTTCTGGCACGGCCAATGGCAAGATGCCCCTGAGGTGTTTGAAAGTATAAGCTGGCAGACGACGCCAACCAGATACCTAGGTGTGCCTCTCGAAAACTACGAGGACAGTGATCCCTATTGGCGCAGACAGACAGCTGAATTGCGCGATAAAGCAGAAAAATGGCAAGGCACTGGGCTCTCCATTTTTGCAAGAGGCTCAGTCTGCAATGTGTTCTTGATAAGCAAAATATGGTACGTGCTCCAGGTGTTACACTGTTCGCGTGCGCATGTGCAGGCGTTGCACCGCGTTTTCGCCGTGTTGATTTGGGAGTCCACGTGGGAAAAAACAAGTCGAACGAACTTGTTTCGGCGCGTGCGTCGCGGGGGCCTTTCCTTGTCTCATTTGTTTTTGCGACAGGTTGTCAATCGTTTTCTTTTCCTTCGGGATGTACAAGACCCCTTTTTGCGTACTGTTTGCCAAATGAAGTTGTCTGTGGTGTTACCCGATTTTGTTATAGCGTCAGCACGTTTTCCTGTCTCGACAATGAAGGGATACTTCCGCGAAGTGTTTCAAGCGACCCAGTTTTTGCGTGCCCGCTTCACGATGGAATACCTATGTAGCGTCACGCGGAAAAAATTGTATAATGATCTCGTTGACTCTGTATTTCCAGTTCCACTGTACCGGTCAATGTACTGTGCAGGGCCAGGCCAGGATGTGCTTAAACGCGTGAAATCTATGGCGGTACCGCCATGGGTGAAAACGTTCTTTTTTAAGCTCCACGCGGGTGTCCTACCAGTCAAAACGTGGCAAAAAGAGAAAGGACTGGACGTTCCGTGGGGGGTTGACTGTTATCCGTGCAAAAAGCCGGAGACAGTAGAACACGTGTTTTTAGAGTGTTGGGATGGGGTCTTTTTTTGGGATGTGCTTCAGAGGACTTTGAAGAAAGATTTCCCTCTAGACGCCTACGGAATCAGGTTTATACCCATCGAGAATGACGGCGGGTTGCCGTATGATGTGGTGATGGTTTTGGCTCTGCACGGCATATGGAAATCTCGCATGGCTATACGCCACCGCGATGTTGGTGCTAAGCGTTCCAAGGAATACTTTGGAGAAACTGTTCGTTTGATTGTAGAGGTTTGGAAGACACAGCCTGACCCCCCGGAATGGCTTCCAGTAATGGAGTCGCTGACAAACCTTAACCAGTTTTAGCCATTTCCTGCTAGCAAAAGACTGTTAGCAGTTTTATCAGTGTATGTTACAGCTTTGTGTACCTGTTTTCCTTGCTTTGTGTGCTTGTTCTCTGTCAGAGTGTGGCAATAAAGAAAAAACAAAAAAAAAAAAAAAAAAAAAAGAAATAGCTCAGTTGGGAGAGCGTTAGACTGAAGATCTAAAGGTCCCTGGTTCGATCCCGGGTTTCGGCACGTGTTTTCTTTTTCTGCTGACTACACTTAATTTTATATCGCTCATTTTCCGTCATTGCAATCCTCGTGAAAACACCTGCCAGCCCTCACCCCGCCGAAATAGCTCAGTTGGGAGAGCGTTAGACTGAAGATCTAAAGGTCCCTGGTTCGATCCCGGGTTTCGGCACGTGTTTCCTTTTTCTGCTGAATACGCTTAATTTTGTATCGCTCATTTTCCGTCATTGCAGTCCTCATGAAAACACCTGCCAGCCCTCACCCCGCCGGAATAGCTCAGTTGGGAGAGCGTAAGACTGAAGATCTAAAGGTCCCTGGTTCGATCCCGGGTTTCGGCACGTGTTTCCTTTTTCTGCTGAATACGCTTAATTTTATATCGCTCATTTTCCGTCATTGCAGTCCTCGTGAAAACACCTGCCAGCCTTCACCCAGCCGAAATAGCTCAGTTGGGAGAGCGTTAGACTGAAGATCTAAAGGTCCCTGGTTCGATCCCGGGTTTCGGCACGTGTTTCCTTTTTCTGCTGACTACACTTAATTTTATATCGCTCATTTTCCGTCACTGCAGTCCTCGTGAAAACACCTGCCAGCCCTCACCCTGCCGAAATAGCTCAGTTGGGAGAGCGTTAGACTGAAGATCTAAAGGACCCTGGTTCGATCCCGGGTTTCGGCACGTGTTTCCTTTTTCTGCTGACTACACTTAATTTTATATCGCTCATTTTCCGTCATTGCAATCCTCGTGAAAACACCTGCTAGCCCTCACCCCGCCGAAATAGCTCAGTTGGGAGAGCGTTAGACTGAAGATCTAAAGGTCCCTGGTTCGATCCCGGGTTTCGGCACGTGTTTCCTTTTTCTGCTGAATACGCTTAATTTTATATCGCTCATTTTCCGTCATTGCAGTCCTCGTGAAAACACCACTCACCCCTCGCCCTGCCGAAATAGCTCAGTTGGGAGAGCGTTAGACTGAAGATCTAAAGGTCCCTGGTTCGATCCCGGGTTTCGGCACGTGTTTCCTTTTTCTGCTGAATACGCTTAATTTTATATCGCTCATTTTCCGTCATTGCAGTCCTCGTGAAAACACCTGCCAGCCTTCACCCAGCCGAAATAGCTCAGTTGGGAGAGCGTTAGACTGAAGATCTAAAGGTCCCTGGTTCGATCCCGGGTTTCGGCACGTGTTTCCTTTTTCTGCTGACTACACTTAATTTTATATCGCTCATTTTCCGTCATTGCAGTCCTCGTGAAAACACCTGCCAGCCTTCACCCAGCCGAAATAGCTCAGTTGGGAGAGCGTTAGACTGAAGATCTAAAGGTCCCTGGTTCGATCCCGGGTTTCGGCACGTGTTTCCTTTTTCTGCTGACTACACTTAATTTTATATCGCTCATTTTCCGTCACTGCAGTCCTCGTGAAAACACCTGCCAGCCCTCACCCCGCCGAAATAGCTCAGTTGGGAGAGCGTTAGACTGAAGATCTAAAGGTCCCTGGTTCGATCCCGGGTTTCGGCACGTGTTTCCTTTTTCTGCTGACTACACTTAATTTTATATCGCTCATTTTCCGTCATTGCAATCCTCGTGAAAACACCTGCCGGCCCTCACCCCGCCGAAATAGCTCAGTTGGGAGAGCGTTAGACTGAAGATCTAAAGGTCCCTGGTTCGATCCCGGGTTTCGGCACGTGTTTCCTTTTTCTGCTGAATACGCTTAATTTTATATCGCTCATTTTTCGTCATTGCAGTCCTCATGAAAATACCTGCCAGCCCTCACCCCGCCGAAATAGCTCAGTTGGGAGAGCGTTAGACTGAAGATCTAAAGGTCCCTGGTTCGATCCCGGGTTTCGGCACGTGTTTCCTTTTTCTGCTGGCTACACTTAATTTTATATCGCTCATTTTCCGTCATTGCTGTCCTCGTGAAAACACCTGCCAGCCCTCACCCCGCCGAAATAGCTCAGTTGGGAGAGCGTTAGACTGAAGATCTGAAGGTCCGTGGTTCGATCCCGGGTTTCGGCACGTGTTTCCTTTTTCTGCTGACTACACTTAATTTTATATCGCTCATTTTCCGTCATTGCAGTCCTCGTGAAAACACCTGCCAGCCCTCACCCCGCCGAAATAGCTCAGTTGGGAGAGCGTTTGACTGAAGGTCTAAAGGTCCCTGGTTCGATCCCGGGTTTCGGCACGTGTTTCCTTTTTCTGCTGACTACACTTAATTTTATATCGCTCATTTTCCGTCATTGCAGTCCTCGTGAAAACACCTGCCAGCCCTCACCCCGCCGAAATAGCTCAGTTGGGAGAGCGTTAGACTGAAGATCTAAAGGTCCCTGGTTCGATCCCGGGTTTCGGCACGTGATTTCTTTTTCTGCTGACTACACTTAATTTTATATCGCTCATTTTCCGTCATTGCAATCCTCGTGAAAACACCTGCCAGCCCTCACCCCGCCGAAATAGCTCAGTTGGGATTCTGCTTCCGGTTGCGCCAGCGTGCGGTCGCAGAATGTCGAGCTCCGCCCAAGGAGCGGCTTCAGCGGGCCTTTCGGCCCGCGGTAACAGGATTTTTGCCCAGGATTCTCAGGACTACCAAGTACTTTTGCCCCAGTTTCCTACAGGACAGTCGGTGCTAAACACGGTGTTTCTGCATGCGGACATGCGTGCCCGCCCCTACCGTGTCGAGGATTTCCGCGACACGTTGGCTCGTCTGGCGCTGCTCCCCGATGTTTTGGCATTGGGGGCGTATCAGATGAGTCACGTCTGGGCGGTGACGTTTAAGTCAGCGGAAGGTGTGAAGAAAATTTTGGAAGCAAGCGACATCAAGGTAAAGGACAGGCGCTGCCTTGTTATCGACCCGAGCAACCAGGAAGCGCGTCTGAAGCTACGTTGGCTTCTGCACAACGTGCCGGACGAGGCAGTGCGCGCTGCGCTGGCGCCTTACGGGCGTGTCAGTGAGGTGCGCAGAGAGCGTTGGCGCGTTGACGGAATTCAAGATAAAGGTTCCACGCTGCGGTCGGTGACCCTGAAACTGAAGGCCGGAGTAACTCTGGAAGACCTGCCGCACGAGCTACGCGTGGCGGGCGACAAGGCCCTCGTCGTCGTCACCGGGAGGGCCCCGCAGTGTTTGCGCTGCAACATGAAGGGCCACGTTCGGCGGGAGTGTAAGGTGCCACGTTGTTCGGCGTGCCGTCGCTACGGGCACGAAGCGGCAGCCTGTGTCAAGTCCTACGCTAGCGTCACCGGGCCTTCGAAGGACGAGGACCTCCGCGAAAACCTCATGGACGAGGCAGACGCGGAGGAGACCGCAGCAGGAGTCACCGGCGGGGCGGCAAAGGAGCAGACGCCTGCGGAACAGGTCGAGGCCGAGGCTGGCCAGCGCGGTCCTGAAACGGAGCCGCCCGGTCAGCCGAAGACGCCTCCCCAACTCGTAGCGCCGAAGGAGGCTGGCTGCCCCGGAGCGGCAAGCCAGGGGACGACGGCGGCGTCGTCTACAGTAGAGGACGTCGTGCAAATGGACCTCAGTGGTGCCGCCGCAAAGCGGCAGCGCGAGGGCAACGACACAGGACAAGGCGACGGACTCCCCGGCAGCGAGGAGCCGCCTACCAAGGCGGTTATAGTGAGACGTTCGAGCTTCAAGCCGAAGCCCAACGTCCCCCCAGACCGCACAAAGCCCCCGGCTACGCCCACCTAGTCACCACGATGCTTCGAAAGGTAGTCGGCAACTGTTTGATCTGTGTCTGGTGTTGCACTGCTCTACCGAAGCGCGAGCGAACTAAACTGAACTACGTAGGTGGGTCCAATGAGTACTTTTGTAGCGTCTCCGGTGACTTTGTTGCCTGTAAAGTGCCTTTCGGTGTGTTTTTTAGGGTGGGGAAGGGGGGAGGGGCAAGTATAGCACCGTGTTTAGTGGTGCCCGAAAAGCGCTTAGAGTATTTGCAGTTTAATGTATGTATGTATGAGTGTATGTATGAGTGTTTCATTTTCTTTTTTGTTGTAGTTGCGTTTTGGAATGCGGGTGAGTTCTTTAGTGTCTGCGGAGTGCTTTTTATTGGAATGTACGGACTTAAGTGTTACACGGTAATCCCCGTTGCTTTCTTGGAATGGTTTATTTAAGCAAGCCTATACGCATAGCCACGCTAAATGTCAGGGGGCTTGCGGATCGGAGACGTCAAAGTCAGTTGTACCGCCTTCTTGTAGACGAGGATCTAGATATTGTCGCCTTGCAAGAAACCAAGGTCGAGAGAGAGGATCAGACGGACCGTATAGTGCGGCCATTCATGTCGCGCTATGACGTCTGTGTTTCTCACGCAGTCGGGTTCTCGGGGGGTTGCGCACTGTTAATACGGCGTAGTTTAGGGGCCACCCTGAATACCGTCACTGCGTCTGATTCGGGGCGGTTGGTTGTGTGTGATTTGGCCTTGTTATCAAATGAATGGCGGGTTATTTGCATGTACGGCCCCACCAAAGCCGCCGAAAGGAAGTTGTTTTTTGAGGAAATTAGAAAGTGGTGTGAGACAGACCGGATGGTAATTTTACTGGGTGACTTTAACTGCGTGTGTTCTGCACGCGACAAAAGTAGCCCGTCACCTTTTAGAGATGCTAGTACGGCAGTACTAAGTGATATTGTAGCAGACTTCGCCCTAGAAGACGTTGGTGATAGCGTCGGTAGTAATGGCCCCGTGCGCTACACGCATTTCCAAGGCAATAGCCATGCGCGTCTTGATAGGGTGTACTTATCGCTTGATCTACTGCCGCAGTGTGAAGAATACCGTGTGATACCTGTCTCGTTCAGCGATCACTGTTTGGTATCTTTAACGCTCGGTAGGAGCGCGAAGCGGCGAAATGCCTTTTCTTGGGGCTTATGGAAGATGAACAATAAGTTAGTCGAAGACGGAACTTTCGTGGAGGCAGTAAACACATGCGCACGAAAGATTTTCGGTAGTGATGAAGGAGTGAACTTCATTTGTAAATGGGAACTCTTCAAACAAGAAGTAAAAATGAAAGCCCTGGAAAGATCGGGGGCAATGAAAAATGAAGATAAATGCAAAGAAGCCCTGCTACGAAGTAGCCTTGATGTTTTTGTTACAGAAGAATGTAAGTCGCCCGGTACGTTCAAGGACGACATTCGAACAATGAAGGTGCAGCTTGAAGAATTAGATAAGGAAAAGTATCACGGCGCACTTGTACGCGCAAGGGCTGAACGGTTCCTACTCGGTGAAACGCCTACCAAAAGAGCACTCAGTTCAGAGAAAAGATACGCACGTAGAAATACGATAGCGGAAATAGAGTACGATGGCGTAAAGTGTAATGACCATGCAAGCATCGAGCGTAGTTTCTGTGACTACTATGAGAAGTTGTTCGCGCGTCAGAATATCGATGCTGTCCAGTTCCAAAAGGAATTTATGTGTTTGTTGCCGCGCCTGAGCGAAGGAACAGCAGCAGGTCTTGAAAGTGATATAACAGTAGATGAAATAAGGAGAGCCATTGACGAGCTGAGCCCAGGGAAGACCCCGGGTCCGGATGGACTGAGCTCAGCCTTTTATAAAAAGTTCAAGGAGGATCTAAGCCCTGTTTTGCGTAAAGTTTACGCCGAGTCTTACAAAACAGGAGAACTACCTCCGTCCTTTCTTGTGTCCCACACAGTCTTTATACCGAAATCGGAGGACGATAATAAACTGAGGGAAATATCTGCCTATCGCCCAATCAGTTTAACCAACGTTGATTATAAGATATTAATGAAAGTATTGGCTAGCCGCTTGCAGAGTGTAATAAGAGACATTGTTGGACCACACCAAACTTGTGGAATAAAGGGACGGTCAATAGTCACGAACATTCACACCGCCAGAAGTGTTCTTGAATGTTGTGACAGTATGCGAAGTGCTGTGGCCATGCTCCAGATAGACCTGGCAAAAGCATTTGACCAGGTATCCCATGAACTCCTTTTAGACATGTTACAGCATGTAAACGTAGGATCTGTTGTACGCGAGGGAGTACGTATGGCGTACAATGGGTGTTGCACTCACCTTGTTGTAAACAAAACGACAAGCAAACCCATTCAGGTTCAGCGAGCCGTGCGTCAGGGCTGCCCATTGTCACCGTTGCTTTTTTGTGTATATATTGAAGCGTTTTGTTTAAGCATCATAAGAAGTGAGAGCGTCAACGGGTTTCGATTAGAGTCAGCTGAAGTGCGTGTCTTGGCCTACGCTGATGACATTGCCCTTTTTTGTGTTGATAGAAGCAGCATCAGCGTTGCTGTAAACGCTCTGAAACGGTTTTGTAAATATAGTGCCAGCGGAGTAAACTGGCAAAAGTGTTTAGGATTTTGGCATGGGGACTGGGAAAGCGCGCCTAGTGTGTTTGAATGTATCAGTTGGCAGACGACGCCCGCTAAGTACTTGGGAGTGCCCCTGGAAAACTATGAAGACAGTGACCCTTACTGGCGCAGACAGACCGCTGAATTGCGCGAAAAAGCTGAGAAATGGAAAGGCAGTGGCCTTTCCATGTTTGCTAGAGCATCAGTATGCAACATATTTTTGATGAGCAAACTGTGGTACGTACTTCAGGTGCTGCACTGGTTGCGTTCTCATGTACAAGCCCTGCACCGGGTGTTTGCTGTGCTGATCTGGGAATCGACATGGGAAAGGACGAGCCGCACGAATCTCTTTCGGCGCGTGCGTCAGGGGGGGCTTTCTTTGTCCCATTTGTTTTTGCGGCAAGTCGCCAATCGTTTTTTGTTCTTTCGTGACGTGAACGATCCTTTCCTGCGCACAGTGTGTCAGCTGAAGTTATCAAGGGCATTACCTGAATTTGTTGTTACGTCTGCCCACTTTTCTGTCGGAGTAATCAAGGGCTACTTCCGTGAAGTGGTTCAAGCGACCCAGTTTTTGCGTGCACGTTTCAGTACAGAGTACTTATCTAGTGTTACGCGGAAAAAGTTGTACCGTGATTTGCTTGACACTGCATTACCTGTGCCGTTGTATAGGTCAATGTACCGTGCAGGGCCAGGACAGGACGTGCTCAAACGTGTAAAACGAATGGCGGTACCGCCATGGGTTAAGTCATTCTTTTTTAAACTGCATGCGGGTGTCCTCCCTGTAAAAACGTGGCAGAAAGAGAAGGGTTTGTACAGTCTTTGTCAAAATTTTCTGGGCCACGGTGACCGTGGCCGGAGCAGGCGCGCGGCCGTGCAGGGGCGCTGCGCTTGCCACTGTCGGCTGGTTGCGCAGCTAAAGAGAGCGAGGGGAACTTTTGCTCTTGCTTTTGTAGTGTGCCCGGCGCGACAAGTGCTGCGGAAAGTACGTGCGCTGAAGCGAAGTGCGCCTGCTCTGAGAAGCCGGCCCCGCTGCACTTATATTGACAGCCATATACTACGAAAGGAAGCGCGAAAGTTCCCCTTACTCTCTTTAGCCGCGCAACCAGCCAACAGCGGCAAGTGCAGCGCCCCTGCTCGACCGCGCGCCTGCTCCTGCCACGGTTCCCGTGGCCCACAAAATTTTGACAAAGACTGTACATGCCATGGGGGGTTGAATGCTACCCGTGAAAGAAACCCGAAACGGTAGAACATGTGTTCCTCGAGTGCTGGGATGGGATATTTTTTTGGGACGTGCTTCAGCGGACTTTAAAAAAGGACTTCCCTCTGGACGCACATGGCATCAGGTTCCTGCCTATTGAGAGCGACAATGAGGTACCATACGACCTTGTCATGGTCCTGGCTTTGCACGGCATTTGGAAGTCGCGTATGGCGATCCGTCATCGTGACGTTGATGCCAAACGCTCAAAAGAGTATTTTGCTGATACTATGCGATTGATGATTGAAGTGTGGAGGGCTCAACCTGACCCTCCAGAGTGGCTGTCCGTGATGGAGTCGCTAACGGACCTGAAGCAATTTTAACCGCTTTCTGCTAGCAAGGTTGTTGGCTAGCAGTTTTTATCGTTATCTTGTTTTTGGTTTGTTTGGTTCAAGTGCTGTGTCAAAATATGGCAATAAAGAAAAAAAAAAAAAAGAAATAGCTCAGTTGGGAGAGCGTTAGACTGAAGATCTAAAGGTCCCTGGTTCGATCCCGGGTTTCGGCACGTGTTTCCTTTTTCTGCTGAATACGCTTAATTTTATATCGCTCATTTTCCGTCATTGCAGTCCTCATGAAAACACCTGCCAGCCCTCACCCCGCCGGAATAGCTCAGTTGGGAGAGCGTTAGACTGAAGATCTAAAGGTCCCTGGTTCGATCCCGGGTTTCGGCACGTGTTTCCTTTTTCTGCTGAATACGCTTAATTTTATATCGCTCATTTTCCGTCATTGCAATCCTCGTGAAAACACCTGCCAGCCCTCACCCCGCCGAAACAGCTCAGTTGGGAGAGCGTTAGACTGAAGATCTAAAGGTCCCTGGTTCAATCCCGGGTTTCGGCATGCGTTTTCATTTTTCTCCATGTGGCATTTAATTTCACTTGTTCGCCGAGATAGCAGTCTTCGTGAAGACGCGTATTAAACGTCGCCCCGTTGAAATGGCTCATTTGGGAGAGCGTTAGCCTGACGATCTAAAGGTTCCTTGTTCCATCCTAGGTTTCGGCAAATGGTTCCTTTTTAACAGCATAGCCGTTTAAGCTTTTAGTTCTGCCGTACAGCGTTACCAGAAAAAAATAGCAAGAAAGAAGACCGAGCGCTCGTGGTGGTTTGCCTCGTTAGGAGCGCCCAGCGCGTGGGTTTGTGCCACGTAAGTAGCTGGCAAGAAAATACCCCGGAAAAAGTCCGAGTGCACATAAGCATGCGCCTCGTGGGGAGCGCCAGATGTCGACCAGCTCGACCATCGAGAACACTCTGCACAGCGTTCGTGGCGTGATCTCTCGCGTGCTGTTCTTCTCGCCAGTTCACGTGCGCTCGCCGAGTTCGCGAAGCCGGTTGCCGCTGGTTCTAGCGCGTGCTAACATGGTCAACCTTGGGAGAGATGCGACAGCCCGCGGACAAAACGATCCGGGCCTGCCAGTCATAAAGAACTTTCAGCGGCAAGTTCGGTAACCCATGCGAGGTGCAACAGCCGGGTCTCCGACGAAGGGAGTGGGGCGCCATCTCTGCAGTTTTTCCAGCCTGGCACCACTAGTGCACGCCTTATTTCATACGCCTCTAAAACGTACCTATTTAATCGCACTTACTCTGAGTGCGCTGGGGCTTCCCGAATTACCTGGGGCTCCCTGCTGCTAAAACGACGAAATAAAGGGCCCTTGGCCGAGATGTCAGTGACAATAGCTGGAATAAATATTCCTCAGACAATTACTTGAAATTCCCATTCTTTGACGCTAGAAACAATGTAAACACTTGATTGTGTTAACTAAGCGTACAGCCATGAAAAAATGAAAAGCGACCTCGAATATATGAACCTGAACCTGAACACGCAAGATCGAAGAATTAGGTGCGTGAAGATCACGTAGTGACACCGTTGGGGTATACTTGGAAAGTCACCTTTATAAACATTGCTGATGTTATGAAGTGATGAGGAAATTTGACTTGCATAGAAAGTATAGCACTATTTTTGTGTTCCCGTCCATATTTGCGCGTTCGCATTTCATTTTACCATGACTGTGCGGGATTAAGTTGTGGTGGAAAACAGTGTAATTTAAAGGGGCCGTGCAGAGAAAATACAAGTTTGTTTTAGTCGAAAGATTTCGTGTTTAATAGTGCCCCAGCGCTTGTCCGGCAGTAAACGGTGCTGTATTCGCTGATAAATTAATGAATTTAGGTCAAAATTTTGATTCTCCCCCCAGATGGTGTGTTTTCGTGACGCCTGGCATAAAGTCACAAGGGTGGGTAATCAAACGAACCTCCAGTGCGCCATTAGGCTCTGCAGCCTTGCTTACCGTCAGTCCTCCCAGATGGAGCTACCATACGGAGCCGGGGACCGTTGTCCACCATTGTCTGCCGTTTGTTTGTTTTTGAGCGTATTTGTACGTGGCTTGTTTTGGTTAAAGTAGAAAATAATCGTTTCGTGAAACATGGTGTTCGCTCGATAAATATGGTCACGTAAGACACCGTTGGTTACGCCATTCGGCCCGTGTCGTCTGAGACAACCCCAAAGCGCCTCAGTGCTGTGCAGTTAAAACAAGCATAGTGCGCGCAGTACCAACAGCAGTACGCATCGATATTGTTATGTTTACGTATACTTTCGTAACTTGCACTGTTTACCCCACTATTCTTACTGCTGTAAAATGACTATGCATTACATTCTACCGCAAATATCTCGTTTGGCAAGCTTATATCAGCCCTGCGTAATTTGCGTTTGCTATTGCCGGCCTCAGCCAATCACACAGCTGGGCATATGACATCATTTGTTTTGTTGCGGGAAATGAGCTAGTGAGTCGCATGACCATTCCCTTTTTTTCTTACTACATAGCTTATTTGAGGGGAGTGCACGTTAAAAGTGATGTCAGAATTATTCTAACGAGGCAATCTTTCGAATGAACAAAACTTGTGTTTTGTCTGCACGACCCCTTTAAGTCGACCCGGGGGCCGTAGCATGCCAAAACGACAACAAATTTTAACTGCACAGCCACCTATGTCGGAACAAATTAAAGGATGGATTTCTATAGTCCAGCATTTATGTGTACAAAAATATTGCCTGCACAAATATGAACATTAATAATGCGACACCAGATATTCTGCTTACACCCCAAGGGACAGTAAAGGCCAATTTGGTGAATTAGTTCACAGCTGCCGCGAATCACAGCTGCCGCGGGTGAAAGTTCACTTGCGGTACAATAGGTATAAAAGTTTGGTCGAATACGAGCTGCTAAAATTGAGCAATTCTCGTTCGCGCAGAAGCTCCGCATTTTACATCCTGTGTTTCGCGACCTGTAATGAAACTAGACCTCCGAGCGCCAAGCCAAGCAATAAACAAGCTTCCTGCAGCCACCAGTTATAATATACATTAATGCAGTGCTACGTTAGGCTTTGGCACAGCTTGCGATTTTCCAGAAACTCTACGATGGTTTTGTGATCTATTCATGTTGGATGCTCGTCCAAGTTCCGTGAAATCACGTTCTTCGCTTTCACTGCCATTTCCGAAGCACGAGCACGCACAACAAACGCAGGCAGTGCACTACAACAGCCCATGCTTCGCAGAACTTCGTTACATAGGGCGAGAATGGGAAAAAGAGTACGCATGACGAAAAAAAGGTTAGCCCCACACAACAACTACAAAGCAGCAGTAAAGCTTGATGTCGGGCTAGTTGGTGTAACATGGTTTTGAAGGTACGTTGCGCTTGCTGTGAACACAGAGACGGGCATGGGAATAAAACGTAGACTTTCGCGAAAAGACGGCACACTAGCAACTGATTTATTCGGAACAATACAAAAACATATATATAGAAAACACAGAATGCAACAAACGATTCCGGGTAGATGGAGAGGGGAAGACAGACGGGTGAAATATACAGATAAAAAGAGATAAAAAGATAGTGGTGGTTGAAGCGGCTCCACGTGCAGTCGTTAGAAGATTCTAAAAACTTAATCTCACGCTGGGCGAGCGCAATCGAAGGGGTGCTCACGCATTCACCCTCACGTCCTGAAATCATTTAAAACGCTTCGTAAATCTCCCGGGACATTCTATCTTTAGCGCGGAACAAAATGGTGGTTTTGTCAAATGAGACCTCACACTTGCACCTCGCACGATGTGCTGCAAGATTTTCCACTGTGCTGACTTGTTGGCAGGCATATCTGTGTTCACGCGCCCCTTCGTTGATACGTCGGCCTGATTGTCCGATGTAGAAACGACCACAAAACAAAGGTATCTTATATACAACATGCCGAATCGTGCATGTTGCCTTGGATTCTCCCCTTTCTTTTCTTAACTGCAAAGCCTTACAAAGGCCACCGAGCTTTAAAGGTGCAGTGAAAACAGCTGGTACTTTATGCTTTCCCCCGACTTTTTTTAACCTGTGGGAAACGCCGTGAACGTATCAAGACGGCAGGTCGAATGCGTTCTTTCACACTTCCTACTTCTACACCTTTTCCTTTGACAACAGTTCTCAGGACTTTTTCTGCAACAGGAATTAGCAACGCGTCTCGATAACCTCTTTTCTTTAGCCGGCTGACTTGGAAGCTAAGGCTTTCCGTGATACGGTGGTGGCAGGATTTTTTGACCGCGTTCGAAAGACACGACAACGCGATTCCACGCTTGAATAACTTTGTATGGGCATAATCGAAAGGAAGTAAGCCGTTTTCTCACCGGGTTTGATAGGACCAGCAAGTGTGTTCCGAGCATTTTTTTTAGGCTAAGATCTAGAAATTGATTGATTTGATTTGATTGATTGTGGGGTTTAACGCGCCGACGCAACGCAGGCGATGAGGCGCGCCGTAGTGGAGGGCTCCGGATTAATTTTGACCACCTGGGGATCTTTAACGTGCGCCGAAATCTCGTACACACGGGCGTTTTTGCTTTTCGCCTCCATCAGAAAAGCGGCCGCCGCGGCCGGGAAAGATCTAGAAATTGCAAGCAGGCGTTGACAGGAAGTTCATATGTAAACTGGAGACCACAGTGGGCAGCCTTAAACATCTCCAAAATACCTATAGAAGCATCATGAACGTTGCTACTGGATGGTATGCACACTAGAAAATAGTCAACATAACGAAAACACTTATACACCTGGAATGCCTTCAAAGAATCCTGCAGCTCTCTGTTGCCACGCGCAAGGTATAAGTCACAAAGCACTGGAGCGATGAAAGAGCCCCATCCTTTTGCGAGAAAACAAACCCTTGGTGACAAATGTACGAGTCTAAATACAATTTCAGTAGACACAAGAAGTTCGTGGAGGAAAGACCCACTTCGTTTTGGAATCGCACATTCCCATAAACATCAATACTTTGCTCCACCGCTAACAAAACATTGTCTTGGGGTACGCTGTAGAATAGGTCTTGCACGTCAACTGAGAACCAGTTCATACCGGGGCTGTCCCTTAGATAGTCCACAACTTCATCAGAGCTTCTTATCAAGAAGGGAGCATCAATTGGTAACTTCTTTAAGTGCCCCTGGAGGAAAGTGGCAACACTCCTCTGCCAAGTACCTTTGTCCTCTACTTTTGTCCTAAAAGGTTTACCCTCCTTGTATTGTTCCGAATAAATCAGTTGTTAGTGCGCCGTCTTCTCGTGAAAGACTACTTTTTTTTCATGCCCGTCTCTGTGTTCACAGCAAGCGCAACGTACCTTCAAAACAAAGCAGCAATCGGCGCCTAGCACAAGTCCACAAAAACGATGTGGGAACGGCGAACAAACACCGGCGGTCATATCGTCACTGCTATTCGTTGCGCAGCGAGTCGCCGCAGCATTATTATCGAGAGAAAATCATCACACAGTGTGGATTATAACAGACTGGGCTTGAACGGGAGCACAACCATAAAGCCACAACAAACCGCCTGCGTGAACGTCGCAGATAATGGTTGCCATAGAGCAACACCCCACCAGGCGGCACTGGCACGTCGTTGTGAGAGAGAATACGTTCTTGTTTTTCATCGCTGCTTCTGTTTTTGTAAAAATAAATCAGCAATGTATCCATAATTAACATTTAAAATTACTTATATCTATATATCAACGACCGCTGGCTTATGTTATTTTCTGATATTCAGATCCCTGCTGACGAGAGTACTCACTCTGCAAGCCGGCCCGGGGAAGATGTGTTTAAGGAACACACTCAGCTTCAAGTGAGCTCCTTGGAGGATGTCATTCGCGTTTGTCCATTCGCTCCAGAATGACATTTTAGGCCAGTAAACTCTATGGAAGTCCACTTAAACAGGCATGTTCGACAGGTGTATCACTTGTTCACCGACAGCATGAAAAGACTTGGTATTACTTATCCCGCCAAAATAGCTCGACAATGCACAGCCCTGACGCACCGATGCCTGCACGTTAATTTCATTGACTTCAATTGCTCGCTGATTAAAAGTTTCGATGCGCCATTCTCACTGCTTCTAATATCACATTTCCAGTACCGACATGTTCTAGGATTCTAGACTACCCCCGTGAATACCAACCAATGCTCTATTTTTGCTCAAGTCGCTGAATTCTTTTTATTCTTGCAAACTATTGCGAACTCACAAGTTTCAATTCCGTGCACTGTCCTAAATTTAAAATCTATTCGATCTGTTACTAGGTCATTATCTTTTAGCTGCATTGCTATGCGTGTTTCTTGTGTATTTACTCTGCAACTTAACGTTACATGCCTTTCCTGCAAAAATCCTTGATGAGATCGACAATATGCCTAAACGAATAAATAAATGTACGCACACTTTCCGCCTTCACTCGCGCCTACTTTCTGTTTCCACTCGTTTCTACTGTCGTCTGCTTCATCAGCGCCTGTCAGCCATTGGATATCAGCTGGGCCGTGCCGTCACCTAGGTCTTCTGTGGACCTGCCTTTCACTCCCGTTGCTACCACGTTGTTGCTAGTGGCCTCCTGGGGGCGCCAAAAGCCGCGCGACTTCTACCACTTCTCGCAATGCAGCGAATCGCTGGGAGGCTTACCTAAGCTTTCTTTCCTTCACGAGTTCTACAGTGTATACTGGAAACTGTTCCCCGCCTAGAAGCTCCCCTAGACTTCGCTTCCGCCCCTCTTCCCTTCCGCATGATTAGCAGAAGTAGTTGCTTCGTTATCTAGCAAACACTTTCTTCGGTTACCCTGTGCCTCTATGTCACAGGGCAGCAGTCAACACAATGCCGCGTGAGTGATGAAACTTTGTCATCCCGCGACTGACTTGGCTCTGCAGCTCGGCCGCTGTTTGCACGTGACGATGGTTTGCTGCTACTGGGCTGCAGAAGAGTTCAGGCACCGGCGGTAATTTTACTATGTTGAAAGGTGAAAAGTGGGAGAAAATATGTGTTGCGATGTCAAGTTACTCGTAGGGGGGACATTTCGACCCATGCGCTGTAATTGTGGTGATTCGGTGAGAGCGGGCGGCGTTCGCTGGAACGCCTTCCCGATAAGCATTGTCAACTTACCTGACCAGAATAAAGTCTAGAATGTGGAGGATGTGCTCTGAGTTTCTTCGGCCGACTTACATGCCTTTTTTTAACAAGAAAGGTGCGCTCGAAAGAGCGGCTTCCCTTGCACTATCGTACCCGACAATTTTCTGAGGTCGACTATGACGACTCATTGGCAAGTAAGCAAACTATATTTAGCTCAGTGCTACTTTTATAAGCTTTGCCTGTACTAACAAAACAAAACAAAAATGGCCGTGTACATGCTCCTTTCGTTGCAAATGTCGACGCAAGACGACAGTCGACTGGCGCTCCTGGCAAGTAAATGCAATACATCCCTTCGCTTTCCCGCTCACCCATGATGCTGTTCCTCGCCCGTCTCGTTCCTTCCAAGTTAACGCGCTAAAGGTTTGCTCAAGTCAATTTAAATTTACCGCGTTCCACTGCTCCCGGTCCGGTACCTCGATGAAAGCGCTGCCGTACGGCGGAGACGCGCGTAAATCGAGGGACCCGACTACAACGTTTATAGAACCACGTTGCCCCACCCCACAATCGTTCCAAGCTGAATGCGGAACCTATATAGTGGAACCTTTCGTTGCTGTTGCCGTTTGATTTTTAGGATTCGGCCAGGTAGCGCGGGCCACAGCAGGCGACCGTTTTCTGTAGTTGATGTAGTATTTTATTTGCTATCGCAAAAAGCAAGCATCTTTAATTTTCTAATAAAGGAACGCTGCAAATATCACTCCTGTATTGTTTTTCGGCCTTATGTTTGCGTATTGTTTTGTTCTTGTTCAACAATGTTGACAAGTATGAACATTAAGATCGGACTTATACGTTTAGATTTGGCTGTGAGTATATACCACTATTGCGCAGGCAATGTTTCACTTTGGCCGGCTGGCTGAATCGAGTGACAGACGGACAGACAGACCGACCAAAATTTTCCCGTTCAAGTAGCCCAAAAAATAATTGCAGATTCAGTGGTCGAACTTTGGGAATGCGTGAGCATCTCGTCCTGTACAATTCGTACAAGCGATGGCGGGACTCAGAAGGCCAATCGAGGCAAATGCAGCTGGCCACCCACGCTTCGGCTTGTCGTCTCCATGGAATAGTCTCCAGCGTCGCGAAGGCAACAACTCTCTCTTCACGCGATCTCTCCACTTAGTCGTTCTTTGCTCTCCTATCACCCCTGATCTATTCACACAGCGACGTGAAAATGAACCGGACTCCGAGAAAATTTTACCTACATGTCCCACCTGTTGCTCATGCAATAACAAAAGCTGAGCTGGCTGCGCCTGCTTCGTGAACACGGCAGTTCAGAAACCGGTTTCTTTAATCAGCCTAATCCTCTTCGGCCCTTTTACTGATAGCCTCGCGTCCCCACACTTGGTGAAAGCCTGCTACATTGCCGATGTCGATGTCGGCACATGCGTCTGCTGCGACGGCTAGTACACTGATGTGCTTTGCTGATGGTAGCTCAAGAAGCAAACAATGCGAGGAAGGGCCAGGTTCCTCTCAAGCCGAACGTCACGGTCAGTGCGCAGAGCTCGTGAATTTCCCCCTTTGTCTGTGGCGCTGTACGTATCGCGGAAAACAAGAAAGGATGGGATAAATGCAGCATTGTTTTATACTGGAGCTTCAGAACGATGCGCTCTTGTGTTTTTAAAGATGCGATGCATTTTTTTCTAGAAATGTGAAAAGCAGAAGGATACGCAGAGAGAAAAATATATACCTTTTAAGGCTCCACTTTGCTATGTCCTACACACAGTCTCTCTCTCGCTCCCTCTCTTTCCTTTTTGATGCGAAAGCATTAGTTAACTATGTAGGTCGAAAATTCGGTGCCTACTATAGAGCCCACAAAATGGCACACAGGGGGGGGGGGGGGGGCTGATCATGGGAAGAGCTGTCACTTTTTCCACGAGCCAGGTGACACAATCGCACATCTGAAGACTTTAAAGACCTGTCCACTGCTTTCTGCGGACATCTCGAACACCCAGAAGTAGAGTGAGCAGCAAACTGCGCCAAAAATCGGATGTTTCTGCTCACGATGAACCTTATCTCTCTACGGTGGCTACACACTATCGTTTCGGCACCGCGAAATGTGAAGCCGCGCTATATGGCGCTGCGCTGCATTCCCGCATTCTCGGCGACCCACGAGCGCAACCGCCCGTGTAGGGATGGGAGTGTGCGTTCGGCCTCGTGCGACTCGTGTCACTCGCGGCGGCTGCACCTATGGGCGGCCCCCTGCGATAGCGGTCGTGGGAAGCAGCGCTCGGTCACATCCCGCATCGTTTTGCCCAGCACACGGAACCCGCCTTCGTACACTAGTATAGATGCGAATGGGATCCGATAACTTCCTCCTCGTATGCAAGGGCATTTTTCTCAGATCAATAAACGCCGTTGCCGCTCGGTTGGGTTCGATCAGGGCATTCCTGCGCTTGCGATTGTCGGCGTTCGGGCCGTGCCGAAGGGAGGACGACGAGCTCGCGGTGTAGGCGGCGGCGGCGGGTCCGCATACATGAATGCGCGAACGAAACCCGTGAACCGGAAAAGTGGCCTTAGCCGCGCGCATGGCTCGAGAACGGGCCGGGCTTTTCCTCTTTCGGCGGAGCTGCGATTAAGAGGCTGACTCGGCGACCGATGCAGTGTCCCGAGACCCAATCCGGGACATTTCCCGCTCCGCTTACTTCCGCGACCCGTGAAGCGGTGCGGCGCGAGAGGGCTGCAACGGGGACCTCTGAAATGAAAGGACTCAGGACAAATGAAGGAATCAAGTGACACGGAAAGACACGAGCGCTTTGTTCCCCGCCAGAGGGCGCAAGTTCAACCGTTTAGTCGGCGACGGTTTGATCCCGCTGAACACTGTATATGCACAAAGTGCTGCAGGACGACCCTGATAACCAGCATTCTTCGCTCGGTCAGCAGAGCGATCTACGGGCAAGCATCCGTGCGAAGGTTGTCCCATCTGCTGAGACAATGCAGGGGGGAAATCCACATTGATCTACGATGAAATGATTGTATACAGAAGCTGTTGGTGGGGTTATGGAAAACGTCATGGTAGCGATGGCGCTTGCATGCCGCGTGTTGATCCCGTACGGTTGGATCTTGTCGTTGTCCAGCTACTTGGGCAGGAACTTCTGGTCTGCTGTACCTAGCGCTTCTGTTCTGTTGGGTGAGAACGGACGCACTGGCACGCCCCCGTCGTTGCGCTTGATATACCTTCCTGTTTGCTACGCAGCTGACGATACTCTCGCGGATCTTCGGGTGTCCGAACAGTGCGTGGCCTAATTGCAACAGAAAAAATGGACGCCATCCCACCCTGCGAAAGTGGATGTCCAGCGCAGCTGTTGTAAACCACTACACATGCTAATGGGAGAGAGTATGGAATGTTCCTCATTGTCACGGCGGGCTTGTCGCTTGCACTCGGCTTCTCTGCCGGCAAATGCTGGGTCCTGCGCATTCACTCAGCGTCTTGGGCGAGAACTTCTGTGTCCTGTCTAGCCTGACGCATGCATTAGCCCTCGAATGATGTCAACCCCCCTCCCCTTTCGAGAGCAGCTGCTAACCTAATCTTTCCCAGGACACATGGGGGGCCCCATTGTTTACCGGTTCCTTAACATCCACCATGCTGTTTCGATGCTTCTTTTGCGTTTTTTTTTTTCTTTACACGATTACTGAGCTGTGTGCTGCATGTCTGATTAGCCTCATGTTGCGCTCGGCGTCTTGAGCGAGAACTGCTGGCTCCTACCTGGGTTTTTTGTTTACTACAAGAAATTTTCCGACCAACGAGAGGCTAACAGGTTTCCCGTAATAAGATGATATGAACAGATTATTTGGAGGAGTCTTAAGCGTCACCGTCAAGCGTGGAACGTGGTAGCGCCACCATGCCCCGTTGGCGTCCCATAAAAACTTCCCGTGCGGTGAAAATTTTCCGATCATAGTCGCACGCCATCCGTTAGGGCAGAGCTTTACGAGCCCGGGAGTTTCCGTTGACACAGGAAGGGGACGCTACAGTATTTTCCCTCACGGTCAACGCCGACGACGACACCGACTTTTATGCGACTCGGAGCCCTTATGCTACACGTTAACATATGCAGCTATTGCATGTTCGAGAACTGCATGTCATCAACCCTCGATGGTGATTGGCTAACAGGCCACGTGCTCCCAGCTGGCAGCGCGAGCTCTTCAATGTGAAGCAGCGTAGCCTCACCCGGTTCCAGGCGACACGGCTCTTTTTGCTGGAATTTCTTTTCTGTCCACTACAAGGACACGACAGATGCCGGCGAGAGTGACACTAATAGCTTCGCTGTAAGACGCTTAGGAAATATATTGGCGCCTATCGGATGATCCTGTAAACAGCTGTAAACGGCGTTCTAATGCGCGTATCTGGAAAGACACCCCCCAAAATTTTCTGAGGTGTGCATCCCCCCCCCCTTTGTCGCCTCCTCATTCCAGCTTTTTTTTTCTTCCACGGTTTTCACACTCCGCAGAGGTATATTAATATGTAAAAACAAAACTCAGAAAATTAGATAACAAAATGAAATCAGGTAGCGCGCACGACACCTTTCCTTTCAGATTTTTTTTCCGCAGGCATATAACACCCCCGAGAAATATTTCTGGCTACGCCACTGGTGTCCGCATAGTTTAACTTATTGAAGATGAGGCATGCGGCTCCTAGTCGTCGTAAAAGACGACTGGTAATCTGGTTAGTGTGGACAATCCTCAGTTATTAGATAAATTATTATTATTATTATTATTATTATTATTATTATTATTATTATTATTATTATTATTATTATTATTATTATTATTATTATTATTATCAAAATGCTCGGGGTCTACGTACTAAGTCCTCCGAATTTCTTAGAAATGTTGTGTGCTCCAAATTTTCTACTATTGTTATTACTGAAACTTGGCTTTGCGATGATATCTCATCTTCCGACTATTTTACTCCGACCTATGAAATTTTTAGAAGTGACAGAAAGTTAACTGGGCCCAAGCAAAAGGGTGGCGGTGTTCTCATTGCCATCGATCGCTCAGTTCAATGCGTGCGGCGTGCAGACCTCGAGACTGAGGAATCAGTCTGGCTTGAGGTAGGCCTCAAGAGGGGCGAGAAGCTGCTCATCGGTGCATTCTATATAACCCCGGATATTTTACCTGCTGAATATAATCTAAAGCTCACATCTATTGAAAATGTTTCCAATTCACACTCCAACCATAAGCTAATTATACTTGGGGACTTCAACACCCCAGGTATTCACTGGAACAGTCTTTCATTTCAGCATAAAAACCATTATGCAGCGCAGAAATGCACCATGTTATTAGATTTTCAATCATTCACCTCCTTGCAGCAGTTCTGCCACATAGAAAACTTCTGTGGTAATGTCCTAGATGTGTGCTTCTCGAACTTGAAAACGTAGAAGTGTGTGCCTCCGAAATATCTCTTGTACACCCCGACAAGTTTCACCCCCCTCTTATTGTTTCTGTCTCTGTCGCTGCCCAGCATTGCTATGGTGGTGTTGACGATTGTGCAGTCCCGCGATATGCTTTCAAGCGTGGAGATTATGTTGGGCTCTATCACTTTTATTCATCTGCTGAATGGTCTAGTGTTTTTGATGTCAATGATGTTGACGAACAGGTTCGACGATTAGATTTTCAATCATTCACCTCCTTGCAGCAGTTCTGCCACATAGAAAACTTCTGTGGTAATGTCCTAGATGTGTGCTTCTCGAACTTGAAAAACGTAGAAGTGTGTGCCTCCGAAATATCTCTTGTACACCCCGACAAGTTTCACCCCCCTCTTATTGTTTCTGTCTCTGTCGCTGCCCAGCATTGCTATGGTGGTGTTGACGATTTTGCAGTCCCGCGATATGCTTTCAAGCGTGGAGATTATGTTGGGCTCTATCACTTTTATTCATCTGCTGAATGGTCTAGTGTTTTTGATGTCAATGATGTTGACGAACAGGTTCGACGATTAGATTTTCAATCATTCACCTCCTTGCAGCAGTTCTGCCACATAGAAAACTTCTGTGGTAATGTCCTAGATGTGTGCTTCTCGAACTTGAAAAACGTAGAAGTGTGTGCCTCCGAAATATCTCTTGTACACCCCGACAAGTTTCACCCCCCTCTTATTGTTTCTGTCTCTGTCGCTGCCCAGCATTGCTATGGTGGTGTTGACGATTGTGCAGTCCCGCGATATGCTTTCAAGCGTGGAGATTATGTTGGGCTCTATCACTTTTATTCATCTGCTGAATGGTCTAGTGTTTTTGATGTCAATGATGTTGACGAACAGGTTCGACGATTAGATTTTCAATCATTCACCTCCTTGCAGCAGTTCTGCCACATAGAAAACTTCTGTGGTAATGTCCAAGATGTGTGCTTCTCGAACTTGAAAAACGTAGAAGTGTGTGCCTCCGAAATATCTCTTGTACACCCCGACAAGTTTCACCCCCCTCTTATTGTTTCTGTCTCTGTCGCTGCCCAGCATTGCTATGGTGGTGTTGACGATTGTGCAGTCCCGCGATATGCTTTCAAGCGTGGAGATTATGTTGGGCTCTATCACTTTTATTCATCTGCTGAATGGTCTAGTGTTTTTGATGTCAATGATGTTGACGAACAGGTTCGACGATTAGATTTTCAATCATTCACCTCCTTGCAGCAGTTCTGCCACATAGAAAACTTCTGTGGTAATGTCCTAGATGTGTGCTTCTCGAACTTGAAAAACGTAGAAGTGTGTGCCTCCGAAATATCTCTTGTACACCCCGACAAGTTTCACCCCCCTCTTATTGTTTCTGTCTCTGTCGCTGCCCAGCATTGCTATGGTGGTGTTGACGATTGTGCAGTCCCGCGATATGCTTTCAAGCGTGGAGATTATGTTGGGCTCTATCACTTTTATTCATCTGCTGAATGGTCTAGTGTTTTTGATGTCAATGATGTTGACGAACAGGTTCGACGATTAGATTTTCAATCATTCACCTCCTTGCAGCAGTTCTGCCACATAGAAAACTTCTGTGGTAATGTCCAAGATGTGTGCTTCTCGAACTTGAAAAACGTAGAAGTGTGTGCCTCCGAAATATCTCTTGTACACCCCGACAAGTTTCACCCCCCTCTTATTGTTTCTGTCTCTGTCGCTGCCCAGCATTGCTATGGTGGTGTTGACGATTGTGCAGTCCCGCGATATGCTTTCAAGCGTGGAGATTATGTTGGGCTCTATCACTTTTATTCATCTGCTGAATGGTCTAGTGTTTTTGATGTCAATGATGTTGACGAACAGGTTCGACGATTAGATTTTCAATCATTCACCTCCTTGCAGCAGTTCTGCCACATAGAAAACTTCTGTGGTAATGTCCTAGATGTGTGCTTCTCGAACTTGAAAAACGTAGAAGTGTGTGCCTCCGAAATATCTCTTGTACACCCCGACAAGTTTCACCCCCCTCTTATTGTTTCTGTCTCTGTCGCTGCCCAGCATTGCTATGGTGGTGTTGACGATTGTGCAGTCCCGCGATATGCTTTCAAGCGTGGAGATTATGTTGGGCTCTATCACTTTTATTCATCTGCTGAATGGTCTAGTGTTTTTGATGTCAATGATGTTGACGAACAGGTTCGACGATTAGATTTTCAATCATTCACCTCCTTGCAGCAGTTCTGCCACATAGAAAACTTCTGTGGTAATGTCCTAGATGTGTGCTTCTCGAACTTGAAAAACGTAGAAGTGTGTGCCTCCGAAATATCTCTTGTACACCCCGACAAGTTTCACCCCCCTCTTATTGTTTCTGTCTCTGTCGCTGCCCAGCATTGCTATGGTGGTGTTGACGATTGTGCAGTCCCGCGATATGCTTTCAAGCGTGGAGATTATGTTGGGCTCTATCACTTTTATTCATCTGCTGAATGGTCTAGTGTTTTTGATGTCAATGATGTTGACGAACAGGTTCGACGATTAGATTTTCAATCATTCACCTCCTTGCAGCAGTTCTGCCACATAGAAAACTTCTGTGGTAATGTCCTAGATGTGTGCTTCTCGAACTTGAAAACGTAGAAGTGTGTGCCTCCGAAATATCTCTTGTACACCCCGACAAGTTTCACCCCCCTCTTATTGTTTCTGTCTCTGTCGCTGCCCAGCATTGCTATGGTGGTGTTGACGATTTTGCAGTCCCGCGATATGCTTTCAAGCGTGGAGATTATGTTGGGCTCTATCACTTTTATTCATCTGCTGAATGGTCTAGTGTTTTTGATGTCAATGATGTTGACGAACAGGTTCGACGATTAGATTTTCAATCATTCACCTCCTTGCAGCAGTTCTGCCACATAGAAAACTTCTGTGGTAATGTCCTAGATGTGTGCTTCTCGAACTTGAAAAACGTAGAAGTGTGTGCCTCCGAAATATCTCTTGTACACCCCGACAAGTTTCACCCCCCTCTTATTGTTTCTGTCTCTGTCGCTGCCCAGCATTGCTATGGTGGTGTTGACGATTGTGCAGTCCCGCGATATGCTTTCAAGCGTGGAGATTATGTTGGGCTCTATCACTTTTATTCATCTGCTGAATGGTCTAGTGTTTTTGATGTCAATGATGTTGACGAACAGGTTCGACGATTAGATTTTCAATCATTCACCTCCTTGCAGCAGTTCTGCCACATAGAAAACTTCTGTGGTAATGTCCTAGATGTGTGCTTCTCGAACTTGAAAAACGTAGAAGTGTGTGCCTCCGAAATATCTCTTGTACACCCCGACAAGTTTCACCCCCCTCTTATTGTTTCTGTCTCTGTCGCTGCCCAGCATTGCTATGGTGGTGTTGACGATTTTGCAGTCCCGCGATATGCTTTCAAGCGTGGAGATTATGTTGGGCTCTATCACTTTTATTCATCTGCTGAATGGTCTAGTGTTTTTGATGTCAATGATGTTGACGAACAGGTTCGACGATTAGATTTTCAATCATTCACCTCCTTGCAGCAGTTCTGCCACATAGAAAACTTCTGTGGTAATGTCCTAGATGTGTGCTTCTCGAACTTGAAAAACGTAGAAGTGTGTGCCTCCGAAATATCTCTTGTACACCCCGACAAGTTTCACCCCCCTCTTATTGTTTCTGTCTCTGTCGCTGCCCAGCATTGCTATGGTGGTGTTGACGATTGTGCAGTCCCGCGATATGCTTTCAAGCGTGGAGATTATGTTGGGCTCTATCACTTTTATTCATCTGCTGAATGGTCTAGTGTTTTTGATGTCAATGATGTTGACGAACAGGTTCGACGATTAGATTTTCAATCATTCACCTCCTTGCAGCAGTTCTGCCACATAGAAAACTTCTGTGGTAATGTCCAAGATGTGTGCTTCTCGAACTTGAAAAACGTAGAAGTGTGTGCCTCCGAAATATCTCTTGTACACCCCGACAAGTTTCACCCCCCTCTTATTGTTTCTGTCTCTGTCGCTGCCCAGCATTGCTATGGTGGTGTTGACGATTGTGCAGTCCCGCGATATGCTTTCAAGCGTGGAGATTATGTTGGGCTCTATCACTTTTATTCATCTGCTGAATGGTCTAGTGTTTTTGATGTCAATGATGTTGACGAACAGGTTCGACGATTAGATTTTCAATCATTCACCTCCTTGCAGCAGTTCTGCCACATAGAAAACTTCTGTGGTAATGTCCTAGATGTGTGCTTCTCGAACTTGAAAAACGTAGAAGTGTGTGCCCCCGAAATATCTCTTGTACACCCCGACAAGTTTCACCCCCCTCTTATTGTTTCTGTCTCTGTCGCTGCCCAGCATTGCTATGGTGGTGTTGACGATTGTGCAGTCCCGCGATATGCTTTCAAGCGTGGAGATTATGTTGGGCTCTATCACTTTTATTCATCTGCTGAATGGTCTAGTGTTTTTGATGTCAATGATGTTGACGAACAGGTTCGACGATTAGATTTTCAATCATTCACCTCCTTGCAGCAGTTCTGCCACATAGAAAACTTCTGTGGTAATGTCCTAGATGTGTGCTTCTCGAACTTTAAAAACGTAGAAGTGTGTGCCTCCGAAATATCTCTTGTACACCCCGACAAGTTTCACCCCCCTCTTATTGTTTCTGTCTCTGTCGCTGCCCAGCATTGCTATGGTGGTGTTGACGATTTTGCAGTCCCGCGATATGCTTTCAAGCGTGGAGATTATGTTGGGCTCTATCACTTTTATTCATCTGCTGAATGGTCTAGTGTTTTTGATGTCAATGATGTTGACGAACAGGTTCGACGATTAGATTTTCAATCATTCACCTCCTTGCAGCAGTTCTGCCACATAGAAAACTTCTGTGGTAATGTCCTAGATGTGTGCTTCTCGAACTTGAAAAACGTAGAAGTGTGTGCCTCCGAAATATCTCTTGTACACCCCGACAAGTTTCACCCCCCTCTTATTGTTTCTGTCTCTGTCGCTGCCCAGCATTGCTATGGTGGTGTTGACGATTGTGCAGTCCCGCGACATGCTTTCAAGCGTGGAGATTATGTTGGGCTCTATCACTTTTATTCATCTGCTGAATGGTCTAGTGTTTTTGATGTCAATGATGTTGACGAACAGGTTCGACGATTAGATTTTCAATCATTCACCTCCTTGCAGCAGTTCTGCCACATAGAAAACTTCTGTGGTAATGTCCTAGATGTGTGCTTCTCGAACTTGAAAAACGTAGAAGTGTGTGCCTCCGAAATATCTCTTGTACACCCCGACAAGTTTCACCCCCCTCTTACTGTTTCTGTCTCTGTCGCTGCCCAGCATTGCTATGGTGGTGTTTACGATTTTGCAGTCCCGCGATATGCTTTCAAGCGTGGAGATTATGTTGGGCTCTATCACTTTTATTCATCTGCTGAAAGGTCTAGTGTTTTTGATGTCAATGATGTTGACGAACAGGTTCGACGATTAGATTTTCAATCATTCACCTCCTTGTAGCAGTTCTGCCACATAGAAAACTTCTGTGGTAATGTCCTAGATGTGTGCTTCTCGAACTTGAAAAACGTAGAAGTGTGTGCCTCCGAAATATCTCTTGTACACCCCGACAAGTTTCACCCCCCTCTTATTGTCTCTGTCTCTGTCGCTGCCCAGCATTGCTATGGTGGTGTTGACGATTGTGCAGTCCCGCGATATGCTTTCAAGCGTGGAGATTATGTTGGGCTCTATCACTTTTATTCATCTGCTGAATGGTCTAGTGTTTTTGATGTCAATGATGTTGACGAACAGGTTCGACGATTAGATTTTCAATCATTCACCTCCTTGCAGCAGTTCTGCCACATAGAAAACTTCTGTGGTAATGTCCTAGATGTGTGCTTCTCGAACTTGAAAAACGTAGAAGTGTGTGCCCCCGAAATATCTCTTGTACACCCCGACAAGTTTCACCCCCCCCTTATTGTTTCTGTCTCTGTCGCTGCCCAGCATTGCTATGGTGGTGTTTACGATTTTGCAGTCCCGCGATATGCTTTCAAGCGTGGAGATTATGTTGGGCTCTATCACTTTTATTCATCTGCTGAATGGTCTAGTGTTTTTGATGTCAATGATGTTGACGAACAGGTTCGACGATTAGATTTTCAATCATTCACCTCCTTGCAGCAGTTCTGCCACATAGAAAACTTCTGTGGTAATGTCCTAGATGTGTGCTTCTCGAACTTGAAAAACGTAGAAGTGTGTGCCTCCGAAATATCTCTTGTACACCCCGACAAGTTTCACCCCCCTCTTATTGTCTCTGTCTCTGTCGCTGCCCAGCATTGCTATGGTGGTGTTGACGATTGTGCAGTCCCGCGATATGCTTTCAAGCGTGGAGATTATGTTGGGCTCTATCACTTTTATTCATCTGCTGAATGGTCTAGTGTTTTTGATGTCAATGATGTTGACGAACAGGTTCGACGATTAGATTTTCAATCATTCACCTCCTTGCAGCAGTTCTGCCACATAGAAAACTTCTGTGGTAATGTCCTAGATGTGTGCTTCTCGAACTTGAAAAACGTAGAAGTGTGTGCCTCCGAAATATCTCTTGTACACCCCGACAAGTTTCACCCCCCTCTTATTGTTTCTGTCTCTGTCGCTGCCCAGCATTGCTATGGTGGTGTTGACGATTTTGCAGTCCCGCGATATGCTTTCAAGCGTGGAGATTATGTTGGGCTCTATCACTTTTATTCATCTGCTGAATGGTCTAGTGTTTTTGATGTCAATGATGTTGACGAACAGGTTCGACGATTAGATTTTCAATCATTCACCTCCTTGCAGCAGTTCTGCCACATAGAAAACTTCTGTGGTAATGTCCTAGATGTGTGCTTCTCGAACTTGAAAAACGTAGAAGTGTGTGCCTCCGAAATATCTCTTGTACACCCCGACAAGTTTCACCCCCCTCTTATTGTCTCTGTCTCTGTCGCTGCCCAGCATTGCTATGGTGGTGTTGACGATTGTGCAGTCCCGCGATATGCTTTCAAGCGTGGAGATTATGTTGGGCTCTATCACTTTTATTCATCTGCTGAATGGTCTAGTGTTTTTGATGTCAATGATGTTGACGAACAGGTTCGACGATTAGATTTTCAATCATTCACCTCCTTGCAGCAGTTCTGCCACATAGAAAACTTCTGTGGTAATGTCCTAGATGTGTGCTTCTCGAACTTTAAAAACGTAGAAGTGTGTGCCTCCGAAATATCTCTTGTACACCCCGACAAGTTTCACCCCCCTCTTATTGTTTCTGTCTCTGTCGCTGCCCAGCATTGCTATGGTGGTGTTGACGATTTTGCAGTCCCGCGATATGCTTTCAAGCGTGGAGATTATGTTGGGCTCTATCACTTTTATTCATCTGCTGAATGGTCTAGTGTTTTTGATGTCAATGATGTTGACGAACAGGTTCGACGATTAGATTTTCAATCATTCACCTCCTTGCAGCAGTTCTGCCACATAGAAAACTTCTGTGGTAATGTCCTAGATGTGTGCTTCTCGAACTTGAAAAACGTAGAAGTGTGTGCCTCCGAAATATCTCTTGTACACCCCGACAAGTTTCACCCCCCTCTTATTGTCTCTGTCTCTGTCGCTGCCCAGCATTGCTATGGTGGTGTTGACGATTGTGCAGTCCCGCGATATGCTTTCAAGCGTGGAGATTATGTTGGGCTCTATCACTTTTATTCATCTGCTGAATGGTCTAGTGTTTTTGATGTCAATGATGTTGACGAACAGGTTCGACGTTTTACCGAAATTGTCAGGAGTGGCATGGAAAAGTACATCCCTTGTTATATGCCTGTTCATTCCAAATTTCCCCATTGGTTCTCTAAAGAACTTCGAAGTTCGCTTAAACTTAAGGACAGCGCCCACAAAAAGGCCAAGCGCTCTGGGCTTGACAACTGGAAAGCGGAGTTTAGTCGGTATCGCTCACTTTGTAAAAGCCTCTACCGGCGTGACCACCAGCTGTATATAGAGTCGTTAGAGGCTTCTGCGTCTCAGAAACCGGCTGACTTCTGGAGGTATGTACGCGGCCGTTCTAAGGCGTCTAAAGAACACATTAGCCTGCTTAATTCCGATGGGGAACAGGTTGAGGATGTCGCCACTAGCTTTGCTCAGTACTTTCATTCTGTCTTTCAACTGCCAGATGGTCACGACGAACGCCTATCGTTTAATAATATGTCTAATTTTAGTACACTTATGTTCGATGAAAAACTTGTCAATGATAGCCTTAAACGGATGAAACCGTCATTTTCCTGTGGTGCAGATGGAATTCCAGCAGCCCTCATGAAGGTTTACGGCAACATTTTTGTGCCTGTCTTAACTTCCATTTATAATAACTGTTTACTTTTCGGCAAATTTCCTCGTGCATGGAAGATTGCTCGAATTTTTCCAATATTTAAGTCTGGTGATAAGTCAGCCGTTACCAACTATCGCCCAATCTCACTCCTTTGTGTCGCCTCAAAACTCTTTGAGTCAGCTCTGCACAACGTTCTTGCTGCCTGCGTCAAGAACGTTCTGATACCAAATCAGCACGGCTTTTTCTCGGGTCGATCGACGGTTACAAATCTTGCAAGCTTCATGACTCATGCTTCGGCGGCAGTTTGTGAAAACGGCCAGTTGGATGTTATCTATTTTGACCTCAGTAAGGCGTTTGATGTAGTGATCCATAAATTATTAATTAACAAGCTTACTATGTCCGGTGTTGATGCAAGCCTTGTTGCCTTGTTGTCCAACTATCTCCTTGACCGGTCCTTTTACGTAGATGTAAACTTCAAAAGGTCTAGTGTTTACACTGCAACGAGTGGTGTACCTCAGGGTTCTGTGCTGGGTCCACTATTGTTTTCTATCTTTATCAATGATGTGTCAACAGTGTTAACAAAATCTTCATTTCTTCTCTATGCTGATGATGTAAAACTATTTAGGCACATTAGCAGTTTTCAGGACTGCTGTGCCTTGCAGAGGGATGTGTCGGAATTATCGGTCTGGTGCAGCAAAAACTGTCTAATTTTAAATCCAGCTAAAACAAAGGTTGTCACGTACAGCCGGAAAACCCATCGTCTACTGTTTTCCTACAGTATAGAGGGAGCTCCTTTGCAAAGGGTTGAGGAGATAAGGGACCTCGGAGTTCTTTTCGACAGTACCCTCTCTTTTTCTTCTCATATTAAGCTCATCACCCGGCGAGCGCTCCGAAGTCTTGGAAATGTGTGTCGGATTACAAAGGAATTCTCTTCTCCAGATCCATTTCTAATGCTATACAATGCAATATGTATCCCCCAGTTAGAATATGCTTCTGTTGCCTGGAACGGCATCTCCAAATCTAGTAGTGAATTAATAGAACGTGTGCAGAAGAAGTTTTTATCCATATTTAAGCACCGTCATCACAATCACAGTCCGGGTCCTGATTCTGACTTACCCATAGTTCCTTCCATTCCTTCGTTGACCTGCAGACGTATGCGTGCAGACCTTACATTTCTTCACAAAGTTGTTCATGGTGACCTTTCTTGCGCGGACCTGCTTAACTGTTTAGAGTTTAGTGTTCCACAGAGGCCCACCAGGTCGCATCGCCCTTTCTTGACCACTGCGCGCAACTCCAATCATTCTCCAGTGCGCAGAATACAGAATTGCTACAACCGCTTCTCTGAACGCCTTGACATCTTTCAAAGCTCCTTTACAATTTACCGTACTGCGCTGTTGAACACGGTATGTTAAACATCTATGATATCTCTGTCGTTCGTTTTTCTTTTTTTTCTTTTTTTTTTATTGCTGAAATTTGGTTTCTCTGCGGTTCTGTTTAACCAATATAGTTGCCTGTTTTCGAAACTGTTTACTTATCATGCTTGTCTTATCATTTGTCTCTATACTCTTGTCATTGTTTTTGTCGTCTTACTGTCAAACTTTGTTCTCCGCTTGTTGTGTATTCATTACAATAAGCTGAGCCACAAAGGCATCTTCTTTTTTCTTTTTTACCTGTACCCAGGCTCCGCCTGTGCTTTATTTTTGTAATTTTCGCTACTTCAATATGTGTGTGTCTTGTCGCTTGTTTGTTTCTTGCAATGTGTTTCTTGTATTTTGTTTTCATATAACTATCCGTGCGCCAGCACTCAGGCCTCTGGCTGTTCCTGGGCACGTAAATAAACATGATTGATTGATTGATTGATTGATTGATTGATCATCTTGCTTGTTTGTTTTTCACTTTTCCTGATTTTGTGTTGCTTGAATTTCTGTCGGTTTAAGTGTCAGTGCTTGTAACGCTGAACTTCGTTTTTCCATTTTGAAACTTCCTGACATTTTGTTACAAAACCTTTGTTTTATGTGTATAATCTATCTCCGTCATGTGCATTGAGTATTTGCTTGTGTATTTTCAATTTTTCACGTGCCTTCAACGTTTTGCTGGCCGGGTGTCATGGCTTCTAACACTAGGCTTCCTTTTTTTTTTTGCTGTTTTGCTGTTTTGCTTTCTGGGATCTCTGTAACTATTTTTATCTTATTTTTTCTTTCATATATACGGTTTTCTGTGTTGTGTTGTCTTGATTTTAGTTTGTTTTTATGAATGCTTGTATATGGTGTACCAGTACCAAGACCCTAGGGTTGTTCCTGGGCACCAAAAATAAAGGTTGATTGATTGATTGATTGATTGATCGATTATTATTATTATTATTATTATTATTATTATTATTATTATTATTATTATTATTATTATTATTATTATTATTATTATTATTTTATTTTTTACCTGTACCCAGGCTCCGCCTGTGCTTTATTTCTGTCATTTTCACTACTTCAATTTGTGTGTGTCTTGTCGCTTGTTTGTTTCTTGCTATATGTTTCTTGTATTTTGTTTTCATGTAACACCCGCCGCGGTGGCTCAGTGGCTAAGGCGTTGCGCTGCTGAGCACGAGGTCGCGGGTTCGATTCCCGGCCGCTTTTCTGATGGAGGCGAAAAGCAAAAACGCCCGTGTGTACGAGATTTCGGCGCACGTTAAAGATCCCCAGGTGGTCAAAATTAATCCGGAGCCCTCCACTACGGCGCGCCTCATCGCCTGCGTTGCGTCGGCGCGTTAAACCCTACAATCAATCAATGTTTTCATGTAACTACCCGTGCGCCAGCACTCAGGCCTCTGGCTGCTCCTGGGCACGTAAATAAACATGATTGATTGATTATTATTATTATTATTTTACCTGTACCCAGACTCCGCCTGTGCTTTATTTCTGTCATTTTCACTACTTCAATTTCTGTGTGTCTTGTCGCTTGTTTGTTTCTTGCTATATGTTTCTTGTATTTTGTTTTCATGTAACTACCCGTGCGCCAGCACTCAGGCCTCTGGCTGTTCCTCTGCACGTAAATAAACATGATTGACTGATTGATTGATTGATTGATTGATTGATTGATTGATTGATTGCTTGATTGATTGATTGATTGATTGATTGATTGATTGATTGATTGATTGATTGATTGATTGATTGATTGATTGATTGATTGATTGATTGATTGATTGATTGATTGTTAGAGCGTCCGAAGCGGTTCATCATAGGAGGCAGCTTGATACTGTGTACTTCGACCTGAGCAAGGCTTTTGATGTGGTCAGTCACCCATTGTTAATTTCTAAACTGTCACTCCTGAACATAGATAATTCGATTCTTGACCTCCTAATTAGTTGCTTGCGTGGGCGGACCTGGTACGTAAATGTTAACGGCCAGAAATCCTATCGTTACTGCGTTTCAAGTAGTGTGCCACAGGGGTCTGTTCTAGGCCCTCTTTTGTTTTCTTTATTTGTCAATGATGTTTCAGCTGCTATAAGGCATTCTTCTTTTTTACTTTATGCTGATGACATCAAGATTTTTAGGGAAGTTTCGTCTCTTAGTGACTGCGGGCATTTGCAAAGAGACGCGGATGCATTTACACTCTGGTGTAAAGAGAACGAACTGATAGTGAACGCCGCGAAAACCAAAGTGTTGTCATACACATGTAAAACAGACTGCCTGCTTTATCACTACTCAGTTCACGATGTTACTTTGCCTCAAATCTCGACGATAACTGATCTTGGCGTGCTCTTTGATAACCAGCTGACTTTTACGCCGCACGTTCGATTCATCAAACAGCGAGCTCTCCGCCGCTTGGGCATGGTCTGCCGGATGTCTAAAGAATTCCGTAGTGCAAAGTCCTTCCTGAAACTGTACTCCACTGTCTGTCGTCCCGTGATGGAATATGCCTTGGTTGTCTGGAATGGTACATGCAAATCTAACAGAAGGGCCATTGATAAAGTGCAGAATAAGCTGCTGTCCATACTTAGACATCGCTTCACTCACAAGTATCACCGTCTTGACTCTGGACTACGGTACTTGCAAGTGCTGCCTGAGCTAAAGGCTAGGCGCGATACAGCTGACCTCTTATTTCTTTTTAAGCTCATACATGGACAAATTAGCAGTGCGATCCTGCTTTCGGAGCTCCAGCTAACAGTGCCTATTAAAACCACAAGAAAATGTCATCCTTTTCGTACTCTCAGCTCCTGTAACCGACATTGCCCGCTGTTCAGGCTGCAGAGCACGTGTAACTTCTACTCTGCAGACGTAGATATTTTTATAGCTCCCTCAATCAGTTCAGTTCAGACACTTCCAGAATTCTCATTCGCTAATATGCTCCCTCTTATTCTCTTACATGGAACTATATGGAATATTTCTTTGCTCCGTCATACTGAATGGATCTTGTTATAGTTATAGTAACTTCTTTTTACCTGCTTGCCTTACTGTATAGAGAGTATGCTGTTTATATGACTCTTTTGTTGTTTTCCATTTTATGGATTGCTGTTATAAGGTTACACGATTATCTGTAGTGTGCAGATGTTCTGTTTGATTGGTACGATGTAATTACCAATTCTGTTGTATCCTGTCAGTTTTGTTTGTGTTCATTGCATGTAGTGTATACGCTATCAACGTTTTGTAGTGGTTTGTACGGTCTACTTTGTAATATACATTCTAAAAGTTATTTTTTTTCTACTCTTTTATTTTATACGCTGTCAAAGTGTTTTTTTCCTTTCACTTTTTGTTTTCCTTTTTTTTACCTGTATCCATCTGTGTACCAGCACCAAGGCCTCACGGCTGTTGCTGGGCACAATAAATATACATGATTGATTGATTATTATTATTATTATTATTATTATTATTATTATTATTATTATTATTATTATTTGTTTTTATGAATGCTTGTATATGGTGTACCAGTACCAAGACCCTAGGGTTGTTCCTGGGCACCAAAAATAAAGGTTGATTGATTGATTGATTGATTATTATTATTATTATTATTATTACTGCTGAGAAGAAGCGTCGAAGCCGGGCATGTGTAGGTGCATCGGACACATGTGGACTGGTCGTCGTTCCGCAGCCGAAGCGCCCCAAAGCAATGTTCGTTTCAAAGCTTTCTCCGTCCACGACCTCTATTAGTCTTAATGCCCATCTGACAACCTTAGGTGTCTCGCCCTTGAACTGCCGACGACTGAAGACTAAATATGACACGTACGCATCCTTTTATATTTCCGTCAGTGAAGAGCTTTTCGAGCGCTTGAATGACCCCGCTGTTTGGCCGAAAGACTGCCTCTTTAAAGGGAAGGTGAAGCGGTTTTAGAATTAAAAGAAAAGTTGACTAGCAGCAAGTACACATTGAATAGTTCATGTGTACGAAATATTTTCGCAATACATGCAATAGAAGCGGCGCAATGAGCAAACAAAAGTGGCCCGATGCCCCGCCCCCATCTCGCCGCGCGATGCCGGAAGACCGAAGAGCGCGGGCGAAAACCGGCTGAAAAACGTCATATCTGGACTTCCGGCCGGATCGGCCGCCTCGGCCATGCTCTTTTCGCCGTGTTTCCTTGTGAATGATACTTGTTGTTGTTGTGGTTGATAGCACTCATTTGTACAATTTTCGTGTTCAAAAAGTATGCACGAACACCAAACGAGGCATTCGTTATAATGCCGTATTCCTAAGCAGAATAATGCCACGCAGCCGAGGTGGCTGTGCTTGATGACAGAGAATATACTACACTACGTTAAATACTTTGTAAACCGCTCCAATGCGTTTTTTTTTTTTTTTTTTTTTGATGCGACGGACGTGAATGTTCACATTAGATCCTAGATTTAGGAAGGATGGAGAATACTGCTGTACTTTGGCCGGGGATGTTTCGTTCCATTCCAGAAACCAAGTCACATTTGTTCAGGAAATACTTGTTTCGTTAAACGCGTCGGTTTTCTTTCCCTATGGGCTCAGGACAGTGTTCAAAAAAACAATTTTTTGGCGAAACTAAAACAAGGGGCCAATCCTGATAGAAGTTCTCTCCCGGCTAAGAGGTAAACAGTATTCCTACAAAGTAAAAGAACCAAGACAACCAGATTACTTATTTTGCAAGTATACATGTCACGATAAGGTGATGTTTGTCTGGAATTAAAAAAAAAACACCACTCCGAACCACCACCGTGCCATAATTTGTATTGACTGCGGGGGCCTAATTTTTTGCCCAAGATTCCGTGTGGCTGCATATTATAACCTGGCAAGCACTTGTTGTCACTGAACCTCAAGTGTGCTCCAGTGATAGTCGGTGATATATATAATGATGATACTAAAAAAAATTAGGAGCGAAGAGTAAATATACGGCCTCGGTCCGACTAGCGCGGTAAATGCTTAAATCTAGAAATGCTGAAACAGGCCAACGATTCATTTCACAAACGTTTGCTGATTGTTACCTAAAGTAACGTAACTACAACGTAACTGCCTTGTCCGACTGGTCTGTTAATTATAACGAGGTGGCCGTAATATTGTAGCAGAATGCGCAACGCACAAGCGAAAATCAAGCCCTACTACAGCCAATAATGCTGAGCAGGCACTAGTATGCTGCATTGTTTTCAGAATAAATGCATGTGAAGCAGTAAGACGCCACTCATCGAAGTGCAGCTAGCAATCGCGGAGGCGCCGTAGCGCCGCTGCCGAAATGGCGCGCGCGTGTGGGTCTGTGTACGGGGATGAGTAACGGGGCTGGGGTGGGCGACAACGAACAAAGGAAATTCGGAAGCAGAGTCTGCTTGTTGGTTTATGCGTGTACCGGCAAGATGTGTCTCGCATATACGTTTACAGCGCATGAACGCTATTTTTTCGCGCAGTGCACGTACGTGCTTTTCGCTGGTAGATTGTTTATAAAACCCCCATTAATCTTCGGCATAAATGGTTTTGTGTATAATAAGAAACAGTTAAGGCAGTACCTAATATTAACATAAGGTATAAAATTCCCCTATGCTGGTTGCCTAATTCAAAAATATTTTGATGGAACCCACTAGTCGACGTCACAGTCACTGCTTTGGGGTTCTCTGTCGTGTAAAGCAAATTTAAGCTCTAAGATAATTGAACCAACAGCACGGGAAATTATAAAACAAACTTCCAGTCATGTGCGAAAATTAAAATGCAAGCTAAATTGCCGCAAAGGCAACCGTGCGATCGTTCTCAATGCTTCCGACAACCCGCGCGGCCGAAGGGTGTCCTCCTTTGTCGTCATGACGGGCGCAACCAATCAGGGGCGTCAAAAGACGAAAAGCGCGCGTCTTTCAAACGGGGCCGCGCTTTTTGCAAGATAAATGCCACTTGGACTCATGTACGATAAATTTCAATGTGATATTCGGAATCAGCGCGCAAGAAACTATATAACTGTTAATCTAACTCAAATTTTTTGGAAAGCGCTTCAGCTTCCCTTTAAGGAGTTTCGAGGCATGTTTCGCGAAGGCATGCTTCACAGCTCTGAGCGCAACACATCAGAAAAAGAATAATGACTAGTTTAGATGTTTTTTATCAGAATATGCGAGGTCTTCGAACTAAGGCGACTGAATTTTTTGGTAATGTTCTGGCATCTTGCTTTCCGTTAATAGCTATATCTGAAACTTGGTTGTGCCCTGATATTCTATCCAGTGATTATTTTCCTCAAAATTACCATGTATATCGTAATGATCATGCCTTAACGGGATGCAAACAAAAGGGGGGCGGGGTACTTCTCGCAGTTAACAAATCTCTCCCGTGTGTGCTACGTAGCGATATTGAAAACGCAGGTGAGTCTTTATGGGTCGAAATTCATATCTCTAAAACTGAAAAACTTCTAGTTGGTGTTTTTTACGTTCCTCCTGATGTAGTTCCTGACGCGTTCAATAAGTTAGTCTCCTCCATTGAACAGGTGCTCACTACTCATTGCGACCTCAAGGTCCTCCTCCTTGGAGATTTTAACGCTCCTGGCGTTCAGTGGAGCCACCTCACCTGTTCCCACTACAACCACCACTTTCAACAGAAGGGTAATAGGTTACTAGATTTTTCGTCTTTCACTTCCATGGCACAGCGTAATCACATAAAAAACTGCAGTGGAGACATTCTGGACCTGTGCTTTTCAAACTTCGATGGTGTTAGTGTGTCGCGTTCTGATTGTGCTTTAGTAATACCCGACAAATATCATCCTCCTCTTTCTATTTCCTGTTGCCTTCCTACAATACTCCACCGTTCTGTAATTTCAAGCAATGCGCAACCTCGCTACGCTTTCGCCCGGGGAGATTACGTTGGGCTGTATGGCTACTTTTCTGCTGACCCTTGGTCAACAGTCATTGACCTCTCTGATGTCAATGAACAAGTTGACCGTTTTACTGAGATTGTGCTTTTGGGTATGAAGAAATACATCCCGCAATATTTACCAAAGAAGTTCAAGTTCCTACACTGGTTTTCTTCTGAATTGCGGGATGCCCTGAAACTCAAACAACGTGCGCACAGAAATGTGAAGTGCTCTGGTGCGAATCAGTTCGCTCAGGAGTTCCGGCGCCTACGTGCCCTATGCAAAATATTGCACAAGCGTGATCATGCTTTGTACCTGGCGTCAGTTGAAGCTAAAGCAACTCATCAGCCGGGTGCCTTCTGGAAATACATTCATTCTAGATCTAGTACAACGAAAGAATCTATTGGTCTTCTGGATTCCAACGGCGATGAGGTTGCAGATGCGGCCGACTGCTTTGCTCGTCAGTTTTCTTCTTTGTTTGGGCTTAGCGGTGGTAGTGATGACGGCAGCGTCTCTTGTCACCAGGTCGGTAACTCCGCTTGTTTCCAATTGGATGAGAACATCGTGCGGACCAGCATCAAGCGGCTAAAGCCCTCGTTGTCTTCTGGGCCAGATGGTATTCCTGCTGCAATTCTAAAAACGTATGCAAATATATTCGTTCCTGTGTTCACCTCAATATTTAATAACTGTCTCCGGTCTGGCACGTACCCTCGCTCACGGAAAATGTCTCGTGTATTCCCTGTTTTCAAGTCAGGCCCAAAAACTGACCCCATGAACTATAGGCCAGTGTCGCTCCTTTGTTCTGCCTCTAAAATATTCGAGTTATCTCTTCATGCGGTCTTGTCTTTTTCACTTAAACACGTCCTCATTCCTAATCAACATGGCTTCATGCGTGGTCGCTCAACTTCCACAAACCTCGCATGCTTCATGGAGCAGGCTGTCCCAGCAGTCGTTGGTAGAAGCCAGCTTGATGCGGTCTACTGTGGCATGAGCAAGGCCTTTGATGTAGTCAACCACTCGTTATTGCTTGCCAAGCTCATTCTGTTAGATGTTCACGCTTCTTTAGTGGGTCTTATACGTTGCTATCTCCAGGAGCGATATTGCTATGTAAGTGTTAACGGTCAAACATCATTTAGATACAAAGCAACAAGTGGTGTACCCCAGGGCTCCGTTCTGGGCCCCCTTCTTTTTTTCCATTTTCATTAACGATGTTGCTTCTGCCATTTAAAATTCATCTTTTTGTTGTATGCTGATGATATGAAAATCTTCAGAGAAGTGCGTAATGTTCAGGACTGTAATTCTCTTCAGGCTGATATCGTGTCATTCCATCGTTGGTGCACCAAAAACGACTTAATTTTGAACCCCTCAAAAACTAAAGTTGTTTCCTATAGTAGGAAAACTCAACAGCTGCAATACTCCTATAAAATAGCAAGCACTGCACTGCCGAGGGTGACCGAAATTCGGGACTTGGGAGTGCTATTTGATTCTTCTCTGACTTTCTCTTCCCACGTTACACAAATTACCGGACGCTCTCTTCGATGTCTGGGTGCTGTTTGCAGGTATTCTTCTAGAGAGTTTAAAAGTCATCTTCCTTTCTTAAAGTTGTATTCAGCTCTCTGCTTACCTCTTCTCGAATACGGTTCTGTTATTTGGAATGGAACTTGCAAGTCCAATAGTGACCGCATCGAAAGGGTTCAAAATAAGTTCCTCTCTATCTTTAGGCACCATTTCCGTCATGTACGAGAAGACGCAAACGGCAGCATGTCTTGTCTCAAAAGTATTCCTTCCCTTTGGTGTCGACGAATGAGAGCAGACATTATCTTCCTTTATAAACTTCTTCATGGTGATATTTTGTGTGATGACTTGGTTGCACTTATCAATGTCAACTTGCCGAACAAACTTTTCCGAAGATTTCGAACTTTCAGAACAGATGCTTTAAGTAAACGATGCTCGTCCATCTGCAGAATACAATGTGCATATAATGAATATTCCGATCGTCTTGATATATTCCAGAGCTCTTTGTCTTTGTTCTCTAATGAATTGAAAACTGTTGTAGCTTAAGTGCCTTTATGTCATTTATGTGCCGTATTTCTGTTCCGTATTTATTTTATGCAAATCATCATCTTGCTTGTTTGTTTTTCACTTTTCCTGATTTTGTGTTGCTTGAATTTCTGTCGGTTTAGGTGTCAGTGCTTGTAACGCTGAACTTCGTTTTTCCATTTTGAAACTTCCTAACATTTTGTTACAAAACCTTTGTTTTATGTGTATAATCTATCTCCGTCATGTTCATTGAGTATTTGCTTGTGTATTTTCAATTTTTCACGTGCCCTCAACGTTTTGCTGGCCTGGTGTCATGGCTTCTAACACTAGGCTTCCTTTTTTTATGCTGTTTTGCTTTCTGGGATCTCTGTAACTATTTTTACTTTATTGTTTCTTTCATATATATGGTTTTCTGTGTTGTGTTGTCTTGATTTTAGTTTGTTTTTATGAATGCTTGTATATGGTGTACCAGTACCAAGACCCTAGGGTTGTTCCTGGGCACCAAAAATAAAGGTTGATTGATTGATTGATTGATTATTATTATTATATTATTATTATTATTATTATTAAACAACGGGGCGGTGGTGTGCTTATTGCCCTACATGACTCCATCAAGTGTAAACGCCGCCTTGACCTTGAATTAGAGAGTGAGTGTATTTGGTTAGAGGTGTTTTGTGATCGGGGTGAACGGCTCTTAGTGTGTACATACTACATTTCCCCTGAGACACATGCCAGTGAGTTCAGAAATATCCTTAACACAATCGAAACTACAGTAATATCTCACAGTGATCACCATTTCCTTGTCACTGGGGACTTTAACGCACCGGGGATTTCTTGAGAGACTCAGCGGGTCAGTCAGGCGTCTCAACCAATATCTCCGAAGTGTGACTTTCTATTGGATTTTATTTCCTTTACTTCCTTGCAGCAGTGCAACCTCATTAGGAATTCATGTGGGAACGTCTTAGATTTGTGTCTGACTAGCTTGGAAGCTGTCGTCGTCTCGCGCAGTGATACTAACCTTGTAAAACCGGACAAGTTTCATCCGTCATTACATATTTCATTGCCTAACGTATCTCTCCTTCATTACAGTCCCCCTGTTTGCACACCAGGAAGCAGTAGTTACGACTTTGCTCGTGGTGACTACATTGGTTTATTTCACTTTCTTAGTAACACTGATTGGTCACCAATAGCTAACCTCAACGACGTTGATGAACAGACCGATTTTTTTTGTTCCCCGAAAATTTGAAAAGAAAGGCAATTTTCCGCGTTGGTTTTCTGCTGAACTTAAACGAGCTTTGGGGAGGAAAAATCGAGCGCACAAGCAAGCTAAGAAAACGGGGCAGGAAAGGTGGCAGAATGAGTTTCGTCAACTCAGATCTCTTTGTAAATGTCTGGTTAGGCGCGATAGGTCGAATTACATTGCCGCGGTTGAGGCTGATGCAACACGCAATGCAAAAGCTTTCTGGGGCCACGTCCGTTCTCAAACATGTAAAAATTCACCTGGGAACATTAACCTCATCGATGAACCAGGAGAGAGCATATCGGACGTTGCCAATGCCTTTGCGCGACAATTCCGTTCCACTTATGGCAACAACAGTGCAGCTTGCCCCCCTCCACAATCTCTAGGTTACTGTAAAAACTCAGAAGTGTTGGTTTCGGAAAGTCTCGTTTTGAAAGCTCTGAAACAATTGAAATCGTCATTTTCATGCGGCCCTGACGGCATTCCTTCTGCCGTACTGAAAGCGTTTGGTGATACCCTAGTTCCAGTATTGACGTGTATATTTCAAACTTCTCTCAAGTCTGGCAAGTTCCCCGCTCGATGGAAGAATGCAAGGGTTGTTCCTGTATTTAAGACAGGTTCAAAATTGGACCCCACGAACTACCGACCGATATCTATGCTATGTGCTGCTTCTAAATTGTTTGAGTCAATACTGCATAAACTACTCACATTCAGTATAAATACCACATTAATACCTGAACAGCATGGTTTTTTCGCGGGCCGATCGACCACTACCAATCTCGTCAACTTCATGCTGCATGCTTCGGAAGCTGTGCAAGGGAGAGGTCAACCTGATGTAGTCTACTTTGGTTTAAGCAAGGCTTTTGATGTCGTCTGCCACGAGCTCTTAGCCAAAAAACTATCTGAGCTTGATATACAACCATCCCTGATATCTCTTATATGCAATTATCTATGTGATAGGTCATGTTTCGTGCATGTAAATGGACAGTCTTCTCTTTCCTATGAGGTCACCAGTGGTGTCCCTCAGGGCTCAGTGCTCGGGCCACTTCTCTTCTCAATCTTTATAAATGATGTCGCGACAATATTTAATGATTGTAATTTTCTTTTATATGCCGACGATGTAAAAATATTTAAATCTGTTTCCAACTCTGCCAGCTGTTCCGCTCTCCAGAGAGCAATCTCGCCCTTCTCGCATTGGTGCTCATGCAACAAACTCCTCATTAATACATCTAAAACTAAGGTAATGACATACACAAGAAAGACTGACAACATCTTGTTTCCCTATAACATCAACGGTGAATTACTCCCACGTGTGGTAGAGGTTAATGACCTGGGCGTCACTTTCGACAGTAAACTGAGCTTCTCTCCACATATTCAGGTAATTACTCGTAGAGCTCTTCGATCGCTTGGCGTTGTCTGTCGCGTGTCCAAGGAGTTCAAGGAGCCGCTTTCTCTTCTCAAGCTCTACACAACTATATGTCGTCCTCAGCTTGAATATGCATCTGTTGTCTGGAACAGCACGAGCAAAACAAACCGTAAGCTTGTAGAAAGGGTCCAAAATAAGTTCATATCTATCTTCAACCATCGCTTTGGCGATAGTAGTAATTATAACCCTGGATCGCCCTCTTCATTGACGCTATCATGCTTAACTTCCAGGCGGAACAAGGCTGATATTCGCTTCCTCTTTAAAATTATGCACGGCATAGTGTCTTGTGGTGAGCTGCTACAACATGTTCGTCTTTATGTGCCGCAAAAGTGGACCAGGAAACATGATACCTTTTGCAACCCCAATTGTCTGCGTGTCTTGTGCCCTGTGTTCCGACTGCAATGCACGTACAATCGGTACTCGGATTACCTTGATATATTTAATGATTGCCCTACTCTGTTTCGCAAACATGTCTGTGAGTTTGTATTGGCGTAACTGCCAACTTCTCTTATTCTGCATTTGTCTTTTATCCTTGAGTTCATGCACTTAAATGACTTTCATTCCGTAACTTCAACATAAGCTATCCTTTCGTTTTTTGCTTGTATTTTGTATTTTATTTTGTATTTGAAAGATATGTACATTATGTTTCGTGTGTCACTGTTTCCGTGCGCCAGCACAAAGGCCCCCCGGCTGTTCCTGGGCACGCAAATAAATGATTTATTGATTGATTGATTGATTGATTGATTGATTGATTGATTGATTGATTGATTGATTGATTGATTGATTGATTGATTGATTGATTGATTGATTATTATTATATCAAACGTGTAGTTTTCTTCGTGCGTAACCACTACTATTCGCGTCTTATTTTTTCTTGCTTCGCGTGATTGATTCATTGATTCATTGATTCATTGATTGATTTATTGTTGCATATTACAGGCCAGCAGCTTCCTCTCCTGTCTCGGCCCGGTTACGGACGGTTGCTCAAAAAGCGAGGTGGAACGTGGGAAGGCAAGAATGATGAAAATTCAGTGATGGCTGCGCACGTGAGAACATCTCGGGAGGCGTTCATTCGCGGCGGCGATTATCAGCATGAGTAGCTACGCTGTCGTGCGCATCGCTCGAAGGGCCGCATATCTGCGGGCTGAAGAAACCGCCCGCTAATCACGACCTCGTTTCACGCAAGTCCCTTCAGCCTGCACGGAGGAATCGATGGTCTGCACCGAGCATATTTCGGCGTGCCAGTCATCTTAGACACTCGAAGGGAAGGGGGCGCGGGCTGCGAACAATGTGAATGAAAGAGAGATAGAGAGAGAGAGAGAGGGAGGGAAGGAAGGAGGGAGGGAGGGAGGACCCTCTCACCGGCCTGCGCATCTCATCACGAGTAGAAGCGAAGCGGGGCCACGCCTTCCAAAGGCGCGCTGCGAAGAAAAAAAGGGGGAAAACAAAGGACATCGCACGTCACGCCAGCGACCGAACCCGCATGAAAACTTCGGCCCTGCAGGCTAGCCTGCATCCATTGCAAGAACAACCTCCCGAAGCCGTTTCTGCAACGTCTTTCGGGTATCCCCCCCTTCTTCCCCCCCCCTCCCCCAACCAAAAACGAGCTTTGTGCCGACGGGCTGACGCTAAACTTGACGATCGAGAAAACAGGCACTCAACGGGACCCTCAACGAACCTGAAAGGAATTTAAGTATATAAGCATTGCGTAAGGAAATGCCCCAATGTCGCCAGGCTATTGGAAAAATATGCACACCTTGGGTAGAATTTATTTGCCTAAAAACTCATTATGCCACCATAAAAAGCGTTGCATGCCTATAACTCGTCCCTTTAAGTGCGTGCACTTACTTAGGCGTTGTGCCGATACGTGAAGGATCGAAACTCCAACTCTCTGCCCCGGATGCTGTACGTCTGAGAAAAGCGAAATGCAAAAGTACCCGTGTGGACGAGATTCCAGTGCAAGTCAAAGAAACCCCTGGTGGTATAAGTGAATCCGTAGACCTCGACTAGGGTACATCATAAGGCCCAGGTGCAGCTCCGGCGCCTCAGGCCACAATTTTCATTTCAAGCATATTTACCGATACATAGTTTGCTCCGTGTAGTACGGGTCTGTGTCCCCCTGTGCAGCCGTCGCATCAGCGTTACAGTATTTCATATGTGACTACTTTCATTTGCTTAGTCTACGGAGGAAGAACTTCTTGATGTAACGAATATCATCGTCCACAGCCCATTCGAGTCCACTCCAGGACGGAGGCCTCTCTCAAAGATTTACAACTACTCCTTTCACAGGCTTTCCCAGTGCATTCTACGCCCCCAAATTTTCGTATTTCGCCCTTCGATAGGATCTTGGGTCTTCCCCTAATTCGTTTGCCGTCTCTAGGTGCCCACTCAGTTAAACGGATGGTCTATCGGTTGTCCGCCATTCGCATCGCACGACCTACCCAATCCCAGTGCTTACGCTTCGAACTAAAATGTCTTCGACCTGAGTTTGTTGCCTAATTTTGCACAAGACAGTTTTCTTATGCGTAAGTGTTAATCATAGCCTTCTTCTTCCCATGGCTCGTTCGCCCGACCTAAGCTTTTCTTTTTCATAATGTATTTCCTAAACACCCCTTCCAGACGAGCTGTGAATAATTTAGGAGAGACTGTCTCATTGTCTGACGCCTTCCCTGGTAGCAAACATTTTTAGTTTTCTCGTGATGCAGTATCGTTCCCATGCATTCTTTGTAGATTCCCTCAAATAGAGCTATGTGGGCTTCCTGTACTCCGTGATCTCTCAAGGATTCCAGCGCAGCGGTGGTGTAACTGCTAGATACAAATACTTTTGTATTCTGCAGATTTTTCGATTACCTGGTCTAGCGCATGAATTTCATTCATTGTTGAGATACCCTACAAAATCCGGCGTGCTCTTTTGGCGGTTGAAAATCCGGGATGTCAGTTGATTTAGACACGGCCGGTCTGGACGCACTCGATCGCTCCTCGCTTCCTCGAGTGCAGAAGGTGGCGTACGCCTTCTTGGAGTCCGTGAATATAGTGCCAGCCCTCGGATGTGTTAGCGCGAGGGCCACGGCAACTTCTTCCGCTTCGACCGATCGGGTCGTGCGGACCGACGCGCAGGTCATCAGGGTGTCTATGGCGGTAACCGCCGCCGTTGGGGTCCTCTTCCAGCTGGCGGGCCAGCGCCCTGGCCCTTGCGGACCACCTCCCTTCGTTCTTCCCTGGCTGCATGTGCCTGGGAAGGGGCTTGGTTTTTACGACGGCCGTCCACTCGCGAGGTAACATCTCGGTGTCCAGTTGCAGTTCGATGCTCCATCCCACCTTGCGCAGGACGGCCCGTCTGTGTTCGGCCTGACTCAGTCTCATCCTTAGGTTAGGGAAGTGGGCCTCCACCATTTCGTCCACCGTGTTGTGCCTACCCATGCCCAGCAGTTCCGGTGTGGACGAGTGGACGGGCGCTCCTACGGTGAGCTTGGTCGCCTTTCTGACCACCGTGTCCAGGGACAACTTCCAAAAGGGGAGGCTGTCCCCCGCGGCACGTGAAATACTGTCCAAGTGAAGGCCCTCGAGGTGAGCCTTAGAGCTCGCGTGCGTGCCGGCTCACTCGAAGGTGGAAGGAAACGAACTCGCCGACCACCACGCCTGAGAGTTGTCCGTCCGGGCCGACGACGAGCCGGCGCTGCTGCGACCCGTCATGAGCTACAGAGAAATAACCGAAATGTACAGAGAGCGCAGGTGCAGGTTCCCCGGACCTCCTCCGCAGTTAAGCAACAAACAGCAGACCGTGATACGAAGGATACAGGTGGGGATGCTAGCGCGTCCCGCACTCCTAAACAAGATGTACCCGGACAGGTACGAGAGTATTTGCCCGTTCTGCAAGGACAGAGAGGGCACTCTGGCACACATCCTGGCCGAGTGCGAGTCTCTTGAAATCCGCCCGCCCCCCACCTCTGTTCCCACACCCGACCCCCGAGAGCGATATGAGACCTTGTTTGCTAGCACCGACCTGACGACCCAGCTCGCGCTGGCAGCCAGGGTCCAGGAGCTGGTTGGCGCATATGGGACCCAAAAAGAGGGTTCCATCCCATCCGGTGCCTGCGTGGGCTCAATAAAAGTTGTGCTCAACCTTTATTGGGCTCAATAAAAGTTGATCCTTTCCCTCCCCACTCGAGCGCAGAGCTCGCGAGCACGCCTAGACCGGCTGTGATTTAGTATACAATTGTACATTAGTGAATAAATTACATACTCCACCGTGAACAAAGCTCAGTGAATGTTTGCCCTAACTTGACTTCTGTGCCTGTGCTTTGTGTGCGTTTCTGCGTATGTCATGTTTTGTGTTTGTAATCAGTTTTTTTATAATCAGTCTGTTTTTTGTAAACGGCGTTTGTTAGTGTTTCTGTGCGTTTTTTATCTTCGCTTCTTTCCCTCATTTTCGCTCATTTTCAGTGACAACCGCGGTGACATTGTCACTAATACTGAAAAATCCCCTCCCATTCTCTGCTATGCATCGAAAATCATACCCCAAGCTTCCTTCGTACGTCATGGCCTGGAAAGAATAGTAAGTGCCCGTTTGCGGAGATATGTAAACTGCTTTACTTGCAGGGACTTCTCTTTTGTCTTTATATTCCTCTAGTCTTGTGCAAGAGAAATCAAGTCATTCTGTGTGATCCCGCTGCTCACATTATTGTAACGAGTGGCATGGCCCCGTCAGACATATTTTCTTTTGCATTTAGCCATGCCTCCCAAGACAGTTGTCATGAGTTGTCTTGAAATAAACGGAACCAATTATTAACAAACAACATTCAACTATTTAAATCTATCCGTCTGGTCTTCTGGCCTGACTCAGTCCTATGACGTCACAATTAATCCCAGAAATTTCCTGTAACAAAACAGCTAGCGACTTTAACTCGATAGTGTTCAAATGTTAATTGTAGCCACGTTCTAATTCCCATTAACGGGTTGTCCGTACCCAGAAATTTTTAGCACCCCTGCTTCATCGCGGTTCTGTCCGCCGCCTTGAGCAGGTGCTCCACTGCTGCTGGGGACTGGGAGCCAGCCATTCAGTTGTGTAATCAATGAGCGGTGTCCGCCGAATAGCGTGTAATGCAACAGGGAGGTCAGATCCTTTTTCTTGTGAGGGGGAGCTGTTTGCACCCCAGGGAGCTTTTCCCATTATGGTTGCACCTGCTGCTAAGTCTGCCGTGGCATCCGGCGATGTTATTACATCTTATCAGACCAGACAGCAATCCCAGCATGGGAAATGGAGGGCGGTTGCTGTGCCCCGATTCTGAAATTGTTCGAGCACAGAATAAAGGGCACCCACCATCGATGCACGGAGTGAGTGAAATCTGGGGCACCGTGATCTTTAAAAAATGAATGCACTTCAGATCAGCGGGAACTAACCCAAACTACCATGACGTGCGGACATTCTAGAGACACCCCCCCTGCACGGGAAGCGCACGGCGAGGGCGCAAATGTGATAAAAATCGCCCTTTCTTCGGCATAATTAGGACGTAATAGAGGCAACCGCTGCAGCGGGGCAGGGACAGCGCAGATAGATTACAGGAGGCATCGACGTCACTTCATGTAGAACAAAAAGCATAAGAGTGCGCCTGTAATGAGGTTAGCCATTGACCTGTCGTTACCATCCAATCCTTCATCAACGCCTTTTATAGTTTCCCGGAGGCTTCTAACTAGTAAAAGTGACGCCCAAAAGATGTGCGCATTATGGGCTAACGAAAATGCTTTTGTGATGAAACGTTATTACGCGGACAATTTAAATTATAAAATGTAACATAGTGATGTTACTCTGATGATTAACGCTACTGTCTACATCACAGTTGAATGTCTGCGTAAGCAAAATCAATGGCCGAGGATTGCAACCAATCAATGATACTATAAATCAATGTTTCAATGCCCCATGCAATATGATTGGTTGTAGGGTTTAACGCGCCGACCAACGTAGGCGATGAGGCACGCTGTAGTGGAGGGCTCCGGATTAATTTTGACCCCCTGGTGATCTTTAACGTGCACCGAAATCTCGTACACACGGGCGCTTTTGCTTTTCGCTTCCATCAGAAAAGCGGCCGCCGCGGCCGGGAATCGAACCCGTGTCCTCGTGCTCAGCAGCACAACGCCTTAGCCACTCAGCCACCGCGGCGGGTGTCCGATGAATAGAGAAGACCGAAGCAGTGGCATGCGGGACATTATAGCACGCTTTGGGGTTCTTGAACTCAAAAATTGCTTCCGTTCTTTCTCGTCATCGCATTCTCCACCACGGAGGTTGCCCGCACATCACCGTCTTGTTTTAGTTAGATGACCTAGCGAATGGCTATACTAACGCAAGGACACAGCTGAAGAGGTAGGAAAAGTTGTTGGCAAACTCATTTGATACAATAAGGCCGATATTATATTTGTTTGCAGCGTTCCACGAGGTGGGAGGCAAGCGACCTGGCGTATATTAATGTCAACACTAAATTTTACACATTGTTTTACATCGTGCATGGCAAACGCCTGGAGTAAAAGAATGGCCGCTGGTTTCCGGCATACCACTGAAGCGTGAATTCAGTTAGGGATCTTTCTTTCATGACACAAGGGCGTGAAAAATGCTCTCAAACTTAAAGCGTTCCGCTTCGTATAGTTGCCAACCGACAAGCCCGCTGCTGTGTTAAGGAAATCCGTGGTTGCTCCAGGTCACTGTTTCGAGGTTTCTGAGACAGCCACCGTAGGAAGGCCCGCAGACAATCGGGGAGGAAGGACAAGTGCCTCCCGGAGGCGAGGGCAGCGCGCAATACTATGACGTAATTCTTATCACAGGCGCCCGCGTAGGCACCACCCACATGCGCGGCCAGTCTCACGGCGGCAGACCTCAAGGGCCCGCGGCAAAACAAAGCGTAGCACGCGGAGGCAGGAAAAGGCAGCGCGGAAGGAAGGAAGGGGGGACGTCCGCAGCGGGCGACCTTTCCTGAGCGCCGCCTCGAGGAAGTGCGTGACGGCTGGCGGAACGGAGGAAATTGGCCCAAATTTACGTGCAGCCCCGAGCGCGGCGAAGTCCAGGAAGCCCGGAGCGGAACAACGCGGACACCGCGGGCTGCCGCAGCGCCGGCTCCGACGGAGGGAAGAAACGAGGGACGAGAAGAAGCCCCTGCCGATCGACAGCGGAGAGCACCGAGGTGCGGGGCAAACTGGCAGTAAGCTGCGCTAGCCTCAAAGAAACGTAGAATCGGTGTTTACAGACTCGCAACTCATTGAGAGTCGTTTCGAACGCCCGCGTAAAAAGGTCTGTGTTGTTGGCTGGTATCCGGTCCATTGTGGCGCAACTGGATATTCTTGTGGGAGGAGATTGTTCTGTGGTGGTGTTTAATCTTTTTATCTACACATGCGAATGCCATCGTAATTCAAGGGCTGGAAGACTAAGCAGTCGGAAGAAACTGGGAACACGCGAAATATTGGAGGTTGCTTATTCTAAAATTAAAACACCCGAGGCTGTGGGGAAGGGCAAAATACTTTTGTTTAAAGAAATAAAAGTAAATCGTGGCAGTGGTGGAAACCATAACTGGCAATGTTTGCCCGAGCCCCGCCAAATATTCATTGCGTTCAGGTATTGCGTTAGATTTTTAAAGCCTTTATCCCTTTGCTAACGTATATTCTTATTTTACCTAGAACCACTGTCAGCTACCTTGCAAAAATTTCAGACGGGTACTTCCGAATCTAAAATTAATTAAGTGAAATGGAAGCAAACAAAAAATAATCATTCGGTTGTTCCGTGCGGAAGGAGAGCACAAAAAAGAAAGAACAAAAAGGGGACGCCTGTGCGCTATAGGCCCGGAATACAATTCAAACAAATGTAGGAAAGAAGTTCACCGAGATTGAACTCAATAGGTGCCGTGGTTACACTTGGCGGCGCCCAGGGTTAAATTCGCAGAGGCAGTTGTGATCCGGTAGCGTAGTTAATGTATGTATACATATATTGCAGCGATTGACATTACTGGGCTATACTTAGCGGTATGCCACTCCCTGTCTAGCCCTTTCCACAGAAATATCTGCGAGAGTGACGACGAGGGGGTGGGTGGGAGAGAGGGCGGTGAACGGGGGAGGGCGGAATGAGTAGGGGAACAGGAGGGGTGGGGGAAGATCACCGCTCATCGGAACGCTTCGAGTTATTGCACACCGGCAATAACTCGTGTGGTGGCAGTCCGACTTGACTACCTCCAGTGGTCAAGTAGGAGTGACGAACCAATTACACATCCACCACCACCAATACAATGCTAGTTGCAGTTACGTAGACACCCATCCCCAAAGAATAGGTCCTGCCTCGATTTCTTTAGAATAGATCAGGCTTCCCCGTTTATGAAACTTACTCGCCTATATGACATAGAGTGTGCGGTAGTCGAATGGGATGTAATCTCATTTGACTCTACGCCTCCTACCCGCTGGAGATGTTTTGAGAGTATGTAATGGCTGCTCATCGACGAATTCGTTGAAGCGTGTAATTTGTAGCCGGAAGACTAAGACTAGCTTTTCTGCCAGGTTGTGCGCAAAACAAGCTCATTGGCAAGTATAAAAATCTTGAGTAAAGCCTCCACTCAGTGATACGTACAGACACTGCGGATTTCCCCTGAGATGTTTGAGTTGAAAGATTTGGCATAACGAACGATGTAACATTCAAGTCTCGTCGCAGAGTCAGCGACCGAGTCGGGCTCTTCGGCCTCAGATCGTTACTGCATGCCGCATACCAGCAGGCTTAGAAGCCCGTGAAGCCCGTTCACGAGCTCCGCCTTCGTTGTGATTAGCCATAAGCCGTTCTGGCTGTGCAGCTGAATCGTGTAGACGCCCTGATTTCGATTCTTGGCCATTGCGGTCGCCCTTCATCCGGGCTTAGGCGCAGTTTTCTTCCTCATATAACAAGCTATTCCTGAATAATGTTAAAGTCCGGATGATGGTCCAAACTAACTCGAAGGTTTCAATCCCGCCATCCCGCACTCGCATGCGGTGGCAGCAAACGGCGCCTATTTGCCTGCAGAAGATGGAGATTTTGCTCCGCGGACGGAAACAATGGCCGGTGCAGGCGAAGCCTCGATGGGGCGCTGGAGCGACGCGGTCCTCAAGAGATGCAGATCGCGCGGCCCGCTTACTTTGCGTGGGAACCGGGCTTTATTTCTCTCTTGCTGCATTCTTCCTTCCAGCGATGCAAGACGGCTGGCCTTCGGGGGCAGCCAACCGTCGCGGTGCGGCGCTAGGCGCGAGGGACGCTCTATCTACTGGCCGGCACATGTCGGAATCGGCCGGCATAGGGGGGGCGGAAATAAAAGAGCGAGAAAAATTTCTCCGAGGAGACATCGCGCGCGTGCACAGAACCAGCAGACGAGCACCGCTGCGCTCGGCAGTAAATAAATTACATGTATGAGTCTTCTCAGGATGGTGCCCTTGGTCGGAAGGATGGTAGAGACTTTTTTTTCTTTACTAAAGCAATGCTGTTGCCTTCGCGGCCCTTTCAACGTAATGGAAATGTGACGCCTATGGCACCATATCTGGCGGGAAAATAAAAAAAAACGATTTTATCCTTTTGTGCATATAGTGAAGCGGATTTATCGGCGACTGAGGAGAACACGGTGCGTAACAAATGGCTGCACCTGCGTGAACCTGGTCCCTGGACCGCGTCTGCTGCCAGCAGTGAGTCCTCGCGCAGTTTGTGGGATGTCTGCCACTACCGGAGCTTCATAGTTGGCGCCCTCAATTCCGCCTAAAAGCTATGCACATGGCCGGCCGTCACGCATGCACAAAAAGAAGCGGCGCCCCCGTACATTTGCTGTCATCAACGCCGCCACCCAAAAGCCATCTTCGCTCGACCTCATCAAGTTAACCGATCGGCGATCCTCCGCGTACCATATACGAGCTCGGTTCCCCTCAAGACGCGGGACACCGCCGCTAACGTCCCTTCCAGCGAGCAGTAAGGAGGTATTCGAAACAATCGCACGTTACAGCGAGGCAATTCCGGCGTAACCCCCACGGAACAGCGCCTCGTCGCCGTCTTTTCCCATCATATCTGGGTTATCGTTCCTCTCGCAAACGGACGTCGATTGTTTCAGCACAGACTGCGTAACGGCCGCCGCTGGACAGATGAAGCCCGGACGACATGCGAGGGGTTTTCCCGAAGTCTCGCAGATGCGCGGCGGAACGCGAGTCAAATCGTCCCAGTGCGGCGGCAGCAGTGCACTCCTTTCGCGGCCGACTGACTGGCCGCCTCTGCCGAGCCCCGCACGGGAGCGCGTATGCCCTTTGCGTAATCCGTGGCTCTAGTTCATCGCTCGCCGAGAAATCAACATTTCTCGGGCCGTGTCCTCGGCGGGAGGTCGATCGCAGCGGCTTCCGGGTTCACGGAGCCGATCCCTCCGCGGGCAGCAGCCCCGCCGCCGGGCGCGCCGCCTGCGCCGCCACCGCCCAGGGATGATCGCCTGGGCGCTGCGGCTGTTGCTGCTCTGCTGCTGCTATTCGCGTAGATTACCCGCCGCGGTGCCTCAGCGGCTAAGGCGTTGCGCTGCTGAGCACGAGGTCGCGGGTTCGTTTCCCGGCCGCGGCGGCCGCTTTTCTGATGGAGGCGAAAAGCAAAAACGCCCGTGTGTACGAGATTTCGGCGCACGATAAAGATCCCCAGGTGGTCAAAATTAATCCGGAGCCCTCCACTACGGCGCGCCTCATCGCCTGCGTTGCGTCGGCGCGTTAAACCCCACAATCAATCAATTATTCGCGTAGATTGCACAACGCGCGGGGTGATTCGATGTGCCGACATGCCTCTCCGCTTTGCGAATGCTGCAAGGTGACCAGCACAACTATCCCCGAGAATACACGAACAAAGGGGGTCCCATAAACAAGATCGCAAAACGCCCGACGCGCTCACCTAGACAAGGGAACCAGCGTGGCATATGTACCCCCGTCGACCACAGCCAGGAGCAAGGTTCCAATCCATTAGCAGTGCGCACACAGAAGCTATACTCATGCCGGACTACCTGTAACTTTGTAATAATATTTAGGTGACAGAAGAGGAAAGGTACGGCTTCCGACCTAAACACATGACAACCTAAACAGACAATTCGCCGGCCTGGCGCTATTTATATCTGTTGTTTGAGCGACATTCTTGATTTTTTTCTCCATCCGCCAACCAATTCGCCAACGCCAGGCATGTATTAAGCGGAGCCAGCTGCACCCCATCTCGTCTCTCTCTCTATCATTGTATATACATCGAAATCTCGTTGATACGTTTTCCACGGAACCGGAAAATAAAATATTATTGCGAAAATAGTATTATCCAAAGATGTAAAAAAATGAGGAAAATATGCATACTTCGTCAGCAACTCACTTTTATTGAGCAACATTGAAGAAGCTGGTCAATTTGGGCTGCGCTTTCTTTTTTTCAATGTACAAGAGTAAATTCTTCTGAAACGTAAAAAACGAAGCTGCCAGTATTTTTCTCTTTGCCGGACCCCATTTTGCACGACAGCCGCCGTACGCTTGGAAGTCTTCAATGACCAAGTTGATTTGGTCAACTTTTTCGGATTTTTTTTTCTTTGCGGCGAAGCAGCATACCCCTACCAGCCAAGGGTTCTGACGCGACCGTTGGCGTCAACAGAAAACACCCGCGAACAAATAAACGAAATTACTGGTACCGTCGGGAATCGATCCTGGACCATGGTAGAGTAACGAAGCGACAACCCGCCGTCTTACCGACTAAGCGACGCCCACACGAGGAGACGGAGAGACAGACGGTGCACCCAATCAGTACATGGCTGGTCTACCACTTGAGCTCACAAAGCCCTTATTTGAAGTGCAGACCGCGTAATGTATGATAACGGCGTTCACGTGGTTTAGATTAGCGGCGAACGAAACAGAGTCTGGGGAGTACGAGGGCTGGGAGGACGCTCTTCGGCGGCGACACATGAAACAAGAATGAGGGGGAGTCAGTGAGAGAGACGATGACATAGCCGTGCGTGCCGCCCTCCTTCTCACCCTTCTCCTGGCGCTCCTCTCCGTCTTCTTTCTGCTGTCGCTGCTGCGTTCCCTCGTCTCTGGGTTCACTCTTTGTAGAGCCACGTGTGTGAATTCAAATGACGTCGCGTGAATAATCGTTGTGGGTGTCGTTTATAGCTTCGCAGTCCAACCACCTTCACAGCGTGAATTGGGGCCCTTTTTTCGCGTTGGACTGGCCGGTCGACGTTCACTGCTGCCGCTCCAACTTCCTTCAACCATGTAAGCAGGACGTCTTCGCATCTCGCGTTCGTTTTACACCGGGACCGAAAAGCTAGAGCTTCTATCGAACTTCCTCATGCCGACCGACAATAGTGTTGAGCGTTGGCACTGGTAAACCGAGCTCGCGTGCCAAGTCCACGTGCTTCCTCTTCGGGTTATCTTTGTATTTGCGTCCAATTTATTTTAACGGAGCGCCTAGCGTTACCCCGACAGTGTCACAAGCCTTGGCAGCACCATCACGCACAGCAACAAGGCTGCCAGAGAAGAACAAAAAAAAATAGCGTGAGAATCACAGCAGCCCCACCGAACACATCAACCAGGCCGAAAGAGAACAAAGAACAGCGTGGAAAGCATGGAGCATCATTTTAAGTCGGGAAGGGAAGTTGCTGCCTGCAGAGAGCATTGCTCACGTTGCACACCTTCCTTAATTATGATACGTTTCGCTAGATGGTGCAGTGCATTTCCTGACGCATCATCATCAATTGGACGGAGCGACCACGCCTGGCAGCGATGTTTTCGCCGCAAAACCGACGCTGCACCGGCCTCAGTGGCTCTCCAACGTGCAGATCGTGGATTGTTGGAATGCGGTTTGAGCTGGTATAGCAAAGAATAAACGTAAGATCCACTTTCGCTATAGTATTGTGCGATTTTTTACAGAAATGTGATCGTATTAAATGCATAGAAATGCGTTGTTTCTAAGAGACGTCGGCCGGGAAGGAAAAGAAAAAAAAGGCTGATTCCTCTTTCATAGCAATCGGTAAAACACGAAAGTGAAATGTGCAGTGAAAACTGCAGCTGAACATGATTTGCGGGTCGGCGGCTGTCTTGTGGGTGTACTTGGCGAGCGACGTCTTGCTGGCGGGTCGCTTGGGCTAAGGTGTGATGGCGTCATTTCCGTGACGGATATGGCGTCAGTAAAATCTTGGTGTATCCCGGCATAAAACACTTTCATGTTTAAATATAAAACTCGAAAACGAACAACCCTAAGTATAACGTACTCTTTAGTACTAAAGGTTGCTTCCCCGCAAGAAGACCCTCTGTGCAGGAGTGCACCCTTTACAGGCCGCTTGCTTCGATGTACTGGCGTCACTTCCGTGACGGATATGACGTAAGTGAAAACTTCGTGAAACCCGGAAGAAAACACTTTCTTGTTAAAACACACACACACACACACACACACACACACACACACACACACACACACACACACACACACACACACACACACATATATATATATATATATATATATATATATATATATATATATATATACTCAAACCTCGTTATAACGAAGTTCGAGGGGAGTCGTACTTATTTCGTTATATTCATTATATCGATTTTTAACAGTTTACGGCAATGTATTGTCAGTTGAGTTCTCAACTATATGCGTGCAAAGAAGGAAACCTCCTTGCGGCCCACGGTACCGCTAAGCGACAGCGTACGCGACGTAAATCGAATAGAACATAAATATTTTGACTGCTCAAGGCGCACACTGCCTATGTTATTTTCCGCTAGACGTAGCTAGCAAAAAGTCCGTGATACTTCTTTGTGTGGGAAATCTCAAGAGAAAGAATTCCTTTTTGGCGGTGGCCACCGCGTTGATGCCGTTTTCGCCAGCGCCGGAGAAGCAACGTAGCAGGTCAACCGCATCGATTGCCCGTGACGAGGTTGGCACGTCTAACGTGTGGGCATGGTAGACAACGGCGTGTTCGTCATCGCTTGTGTAGTTTGTCGGGGGACACCTGCGACAAAGCCGGGTTTCCCTATTGTAAAACTGGATCGTCGGTGAGCTCCTCCGTAGTGACCGCGTCGGAATCGGCGTTAAGAGAGCCAACTGCACGTTGCGTGACTGCCCATTTTCCCATAGGCGAAAATCGTTTTTATTTATTTTCAGAATAAACAGGTAAGTACCATCGTTGTTCTCGGAGTCAAATAAATTAACCAGAAAATGCGACCTTCGCGGGTAGTTTGAGCACGAACCGAGCAGTTGTTCGCCGAGGAAATTTTTTAAAGTGTTCCAAGTATCGTCGCCACACCCTGTATATATATAGTAATTCCTCGTTAGCACGAACTCGGATATCTCGGATATCCAGGCGAGAATTTTTTGTCGTGCATTTACCTCTCCTAGGCGCTATGTATTTGTAGCCCTTTTTCTCGAAACGTTTTTTCTGGGGACTGCGGATATCTGGAAGCGTTGCACAGAGGACACAAGGCAAAGTCCTCTGCAAACAGTTGGTAAGGTCTCCGTTCTAACGCTTAGCTCGTACTACGTGCCGAACACGGTCGTGAACGGCAAATTTACGCTGTGCGAAGCCGATTTTCGTGTTACCGGAATGCTGTCCGACTCCTACATCCCTGAGAGAGCCGTAGACGATGCAGCTGATCATGAGAACGAAGAGGAGCCCCGAGAAGTGCCTACAACGACAGCAACAACAAAGATGCTGCTCCGCCTTCGCAACAAGGTGAAATTCATGTGATGCATTGAGCAGCTCGGAAACGCTTTTCTAGGACCAGATACGAGCGTGAAACAGGCGAGGATCACGCGGTTTTTTTTTTCTTCCGCAATAAAAAAATCATCCATCCCTCCGCTAACAACGACGATGTTTGAACGCGAAGCTTTCTCGTGAAGGATTCTTTGGTTGGGAAATCCCACACTGCGAGTATGTGCTTCTCTGGGGGTATGCACCACTTTTCTAGAATAATTGCAGCAACTCCCGGGTGTGCAGTCCGTAGGCCTAACTTTTGGGTCTGGGGTGTACGGAGCGAATCGGTACCTGCTGCTCAGGGGTAGATTATCATTATCCATGGTTCAAAAAAAAAGGGGGGGGGGGAAGCTGATGGCTAAAAAAAAGGCAGACTTCGTGGTTGGGTTCGAAAAAGTTTAGGCCTCCTGCTGATTCTTCCTGATGAATACAGGGATTATCTATTTTACAAATGCATGTGTTGAGAAGGCTGTTATTTGTATAATGTGCATAATTGTGAAGTTAGCTCACAGTTATTCAGTCCAAGGTAAAAACGTTTCACTCGCCCAAAACCTTGCAACGAGTAGAGCGATGAAGGCTCATCCAGCTGATGGACACAGAGAAGCAGCCGGACTGAGATTTCTTGAAGGGTCAATATTTAAGACTTTATCAACCAAATGTCCCTGCAAAATGCAGAAAAACACTTGTAGAAACGTGCATACCCTACTTTCTTTCTTTAAAGTTAGTAAAAAAATTCAGGGAAGCTTGCAACCACGCGCAAGACTTGAATGGCGAAGCTGTTGTAGGCAAAGAGTTTCGTACTAATATACTCTATGGTTGTATGCGCATTGCCGGACTCATAGTTAAGTTTAAGTATCATTGCTTACTTGCATAGTTGCCGGTCTAGTAATCGTCGTCATATGCATCGAGCGGTCGTCGTCTTCTTCGCGGGCGAGTGGTGGATGCAAAGTCATCCTCAGCGTCAAAGACTTTCACCAGATCAACTGACGAAGCTAGAACAAAGTCACGCAGGTCTTGAACCGTAGCGAAGCTGCAGGATTTCTTTATACGTGAGCACTGTAGGACACATCACCACGCGTTTGTAAAAGTTTGAAATTGTTTATTTACATGATCCACCGTTGCTTTGCCCTGTGTTAGTAGTCGTCATCGTCATATGCATCTATATGGTCGTGTTTCTCAAGCCAAGCATTACATGCGCAATAGCGCTTAACGACAGCGCTGGAGGATTTTTTTTTTTTCCTAAAACGCCCATCTCCTTTCGCCTGCAACTGGACCACGCTCGCCACGCGCACCGATGCCGCCTAGCATCAAGCACTCCGCTTGGCTAGCTACACGGCGTCCCTACTCTACCACGCCCAGCCGAAATTTACATTAATAAAACTCTTGCGAACGCTGCTCTCACTCCTCACATCATATCCAAATGGATTCACCCTGGGAAGTCACCACTCCCCCGCTGTCCGCACTGTTCAGCAACTTCTATCGCAGACCTAAACCATTTAATCTGGCACTGCACTGCATTCTCAGACCATCGATATATTCTCGAAAATGCACTCCCAAATGGTTCTTCACCAGCTAATCCCCCATACCATGACCCCCAATTCCTTGCCGCGCTAGGCACTTTTTCCCTTGAGAGCGGTCTGGCTCGAGTAGCGTGATCCGGGGCCTACAACCCACTCGGTCCCTCAAACTGAACAATTAGATCCTCAATTAAAGTTGCCTGCACGGCCCTTTAAGATTCAAGAAGTGTTAATCCCCCTTCCAGCTATTCCCATTTCTTCCCTCTGGCCAACCGGCCGTCCCTTCCCAATAAAGGACTTTACTACTACCCGCTTCCCCCACTTGACCTAGCGTCTTCCTGATGTAATAAAGGCTATCTCCTCCTCCTACTACTACCTAAAACTCTGCGCGTGCCGTGAAAGCTCGGCGGTCGGCGCGGCGCGAGACGCGCGCTGACTAGCGCTCCGCATTTTCTTGGTATTTTTTCCTGCAGCAACACCGAACTTACGGCTTTTACAAGACCTCCGTTGTTAAAAAGAGAAAACAGGGTAACACGTGCACATGTCCTATTTTAAGGTTGAATTTCTGCGAAATGCATAACCTATTTTTGCACTATGTTGAAGCAAAACATTTTTTGTAAAAATGTAAAATTACTAAAGGCGTGTGCAGTACTAATGTGTTTCCGGTTCTTATAAAAGTAGATAATGTCTGCAAAACTGTCAATGTATTAACTGTTTAAAAGTAAACTATCTGTGCATAAATGAAAACATGCAAGATTTTTTTGTTCGAGAGTGTTATTAAAAACGTTTTTGGGAAAGTTCGGTATTGATCTCGTTTTCTATAGGCGCCGCATTTTCTAAAAGATATAGTTCCCCGAATGACGGAAATATTTGAATAATAAATCATTTATATTACGTTTATGCTCAGCCGGCATATACAACATGCATAATATCACTGTTTATGTGGAAACGCTGCATTTGGAGAGCCTAAATTTCTGTTGCTGGATAAAATCAGTAAATAGCCAGGTGATTGGTAGCGTATTTACTTTACGGATGTGCGAACAGTTTCTGAAAAAGGCTCAGCCGTCAACTTCGGCAGTGTCCACACGCAGGCAACGAAGGCGTGCGTTACCGAATCCATGAAACAGATCAAAAAAAGTTATTTTTCACGAATGCGCTGCCTGATTATCGGGAGAATATGCTGTATATTGAAACAAGGGTAAACCACGCTAATCGTTAAGATGAATGGGCGAAACACATGCCAGACTTAAACTGCACTTCTAAGTTTTGTATTTATTTCTTCATTTCGTCTTAACTTTTAGCGCAGTTTAGCCTTCTTTCAGTATATGAGCCAACTAGCCCGACAAATCTTAATCCTGTCTGTCTCTTCGTCTCCTGGTATAGTTTAATTCCGATGACAATCTGTCCATGTGCTCTGCGAGAAAGCAGATGCCCAGGCGATGTTCATAAACACTCCGGAGACTCCTCGAGTAAATTGATTGATTGATTGATTGATTGATTGATTGATTGATTGATTGATTGATTGATTGATTGATTGATTGATTGATTGATTGATTGATTGATTGATTGATTGATTGATTGATTGATTGATTGTAGGGTTTAATGCGGCGACGCCACGCAGGCAATGAGGCGCTCCGTAGTGGAGGGCTCCGGGTTAATTTTGACCACCTGGGGATCTTTAACGTGCGCCGAAATCTCGTACACACGGGGTTTTTGCTTTTCTCCTACATCAGAAAAGTGGCCGCCGCGGCCGGGAATCGAACCCGCGACCTCGTGCTCAGCCTCCTCCAGTAAATATGGCATTTGTTCTTTGTAGTGAATTCTAAAACGAGTCAAGTTTCAAGAATGACAAGTGAGTAAGGCGAAAATGGGGGGGGGGGGGGGGGTCGGGAGGAGGAGGGGGGGGGGCACATGTTTGTTTTTTGTTTTTTTTTTTTAACTCTACCCTCAGCACTGTCAATCCGGCCCTGCTGCTGCTTGCCGTTCAGTGAGCAATTTTTGAGTGCGTACCGGTTTCAGGTGTTAAACCCGAAGATGGGGGGTTAAACCTAACGTTCTACACCTCAAAATAGGAATGAATGAAACAATCTTTATTAAAAACAACAGGTGCACTTGTTAGGGCACCCGCCCGGTGGAGGGGATCCCTAGTCCGGGATCCCCTGGCGGCGGCTGGCTGCGCGGGCCCTTTGCACCAGGTCAAGCTGGAACGTAGGGTCTTTGCTGGTCAACCGCGCCGTCCACTGTTGTATAGAGGGGTTGGGGATTGGGTGCAGGTCCGGTGTCTTTTGGCACTCCCACACCTGATGGTACAGGGTACCGGGCGCTGGACAGTAGTGGCAGGTGGCTGGATATATTCTGTCGGATAAATGGCATGAAGAAGGGTACGGTGTGGATACGTGTTAGTTTGAAGTCGTCTGAACGTTGTTGCTTCATCCCTTGTGAGTTGGTGGTGTGGAATGGGGAAAATTTGCCGTTTGTGTCGGTAGTCCGCCAAGATATCTGTGTAGCGCAAGAGAGGTTGCGGATTAGGTGGATGAGGTGGTGACTGCCCCGTAAGAGAAACGGCCCGGTGTATGTAATCGCGGGCAGCGGCGTGAGCCGCCTCATTCCCCTCAAGGGATTCATGCCCTGGCACCCAAACTATATAAACTTCGGGAATGCACTGTCTTGTTAAAAGAAGACGAAGTGCCGTTTTAGAAATTCGACCTTGTAAGTAATTTCTGCACGCTGCCTGAGAGTCGGTAAGTATGGTGATTGGGTATTGGGCAGTGATGATGGCGTGGGCTATCGCGGCTTCTTCGGCAGTATCAATCGCTGTGGTATTGACGGTGCAGGATGTGATCTCTTGGCCCCGTCCATTCACTACACAAGTTACGTGGGCGGGATGGTGCGGATAAGGGGATGCATCTCCATAACCGGTATTTAAGTCGTTTGCATGTCTGTCGGACATGGCTCGTGCTCGGGCAATTCTTCTGGCCTTGTTGTACTCTGGATGCATATTTCTTGGTATTGGGGCCACTCGTATGTGCTGTCGAATCTTCAAAGGTATGCTTGTTTTGTCATCTTTAACCGGTGGAGTGCTTTAACCTAATCGGTGAAGAGTTGCGCGCCCCGTCGTCGTTTTCTTCAGGCGCTCTATCTGAGAAGTGTGGTGCGCTTCTTGTAATTCCTCCCAACTGTTATGTACGCCTAATTGTAATAATTTAGATGTCGATGTCTTCGAGGGTAGCCCGAGTACAGTCTTGTAGGCTTGGCGAATAATTATATTTAATCTGGCTTTCTCGTTCGTTTTAAGGGCCAAGTATGGTGTTCCATAGGTGATTCTACTTATGAGTAGTGCTTGTATTATTTTGAGCGTGTCAGGTTCTTTGAGGCCATATCGTCGATGCGCGACGCGCTGAATTATGTGTGTCAGTTGGTTGACAGTCTTCTGGAGGGGAGCGATTGTGTGGAGCCCAGAGCCATTTTTAGGGACAAGTCCAAGAATTCTTAAGTGAGGCACAGTTGGGACGGGTTGCTCATTTATGAATAGGTCCGGGTCTGGGACGGTGCACTTGTTTTGTTTCGGGGTACCAGCACAAAGCGTCAAAAGTGCCGATTCAAGTCAGGAACGTCTTGTGGCTAACAGCCTTTTAGCACGCAGAGCAGCGCCATTCTTCTCGTCACGAATTCTTTGGTTGTCGTCCTAGTTTTCCAAAATACTTCGACAAGGTCGAAATGGAGCAATCGGATAGACGCCGGCTTCGTAACGCGACGATCCCAGTTTTGGTTCCTGGCACTGGAAGCGTTTTTTATTTATTTTTTTGTTTTTCACTTCATCCACGATCGTTAATCATCATCGTCAGAGAAAGTTGGCTTTTCTGCAGGGCGTACGGATGTACAACGGCATCACTGAGGATACTAAATCTCCGCTTTAAAAAATCGTTCTTCGTGCGAACTTTCTGCCTTTATTACGAAAGCCCCTCTCGGCGGTGGAGCTTTTGTTAAAAGAGCTAGCCCTTAGTTCAGGGATCTGGCCACCAATTTTCGGCATATCGCTTAACTCCAAACGCCGTGTGTTTCGAAGTTTTCAGCGGATTTGACGACTTCAAGTTAATGAGAAATTACGGTATATATACAGGGTGTCCCAGATATCATGCACCAAGATTTAAAAAAAGAGAAATAGCGCAACTCGAAGAAAACCTAGTGCATAATGTTTGCAGTACTGTGAAGAAGCGGAGAGTAATTTTTTCGTTAATGAGACTTAATTAATTAATTGTAATTATTATCTAACTCGAGAAATACTGTCCTAATCACTAAAGTGTCAATGGGGCACTTGTAGGTAACCACGAGGGGCATCTAACTGCGCTATTTTCAGCGACGAACTAATTGCGTACTCATTTATTCTGACTGATAAAGGAAACCCGCGAAATATGAAAAATACCACGTGACGACGCTTACGCGCGCATTGTAAAGTAGCGTCCCCAAACAAAGCTGATTGAAAGCAACTGCTTCGCGTGTTACCCGCCCGAAGAGACAGCGCATCACCTTGATAATAGCATGCATGGAAGGAGCAGCAGCAGCAAGATTCGCGGGACGCGTGTGCAGATAAGGAACAAACTCGATTGCGATTTCTTCTTTGTTTCTTTTGTCTATTTCATTCTGGCTAACTCAGAGGCAGCCTGTTTGAGGGCGTTGCTTTACGGTGCGCGCGGAGGCGCCGTCACGTGGTATTTTTCATATTTCGCGGGTTTCCTTTATCAGTCAGAATAAATGAGTACGCAATTAGTTCATCGCTGAAAATACCGCAGTTAGATGCCCCTCATGGTTACCTACAAGTGCCTCATTGACACTTTAGTGATTAGGACAGTATTTCTCGAGTTAGATAATTAATTACAATTAGTTAAGTCTCATTAACGAAAAATTTACTCTCCGCTTCTTCACAGTACTGCAAACATTATGCACTAGGTTTTCTTAGAGTTACGCCTTTACTCTTTTTTTAAATCTTGGTGCATGATAGCTGGGACACCCTGTATATATATATATATATATATATATATATATATATATATAATATATATATATATATAGCTAGGGAATGAGGGGCTCGTTGAGGAAATACAGAAAGATAGGTCGGCAGTCTACAACGCCAAAGGAGGCATGGGGGTGTGGTTAGGCTCATTTTTTACTACGGTTAATGACGTTAACATTTTTTTTTTTTTAATATACGGAAGAAAGAAAGAAAGAAAAACACGCGCCCAGAGTGGGGACCGAACCCACGCCTTTCGATTAGATCTCGAATGCCTTACCAATTCGGCTATCTGGGCGACTGTGTTCTCCTTCGCTTTCTGGGCTATATATATATATATATATATATATATATATATATATATATATATATATATATATATATATATATATATATATATATATATATATATATATGGGGGGGGGGTTGCAGAGATAGAGAAAAAAATAAGCAAATTGACAATAATATTCGGTAATAATTTGCAATAACCTGGCTAAACGGGAAGGTGGGGGACAATGCCAACTGGAAGCAATCAATTCGCTGTTCTAGACACCCGTCTAGCGCCATTTGGGGTGGAAGGTATGACGACGTAATGGGGACTGCATAATACTACCCCACGGGTCGCAGGTTGCCGACCCCTGCTCTAGTTGGTTATTGTGTTTCATGTGTACGTACGTAGCGAGAGAATTTATCTGAGCATCAGCGCAGAACATTAAGCAATTCGCGTCTCCCATAGTCACCGAAACCTTCGTGTGGGAATTTAGTTGCGATCATACCAACAGGAAAGCACAAGTCGAAATAAAAATGCTTGGGTGTATGTATGCATATGTCTTTCTTAGGGATGACCGCCGTAAACCAATTGCTCGTACCTTCCGCCTAAGTGCTTTGTCACCTTTATACGTCGTGTGCTAAAAAGCTTCGCTGATCATCCACCTTCACAGAGTCGAATGCCTCCCAATTTTGTTTTGCAATTACACGCTCCGCAGCTTTGTCGTAGAAAAGTCAGCTGTCTTTTTTTTTCTCGGTAAATCGCTATGTATAGATTATAGCCGTATTGGTGATATTGTTTATTTTATGCGCGCGTAAGAGTGTGTGTACGCTTGCGAATGTGCGTATGTGTGCGCATAAATTTGTGCTATTGTGTGCACGTGCGCGTACGTGTGTACGCGTCTGTGTGTTTGTGAGAATGTGCGAGTGTGCGTATGCGCGTGACTGTGGACGTGCGTGTGCGTTTGTGAGTGAGTGTGTGCACGTGTACGTGTGCTCGCGGCAGTGTGGGCGTGAGTGCACGCGTGTGTAGGTTGCGCCGCCTATTTCAAAGGGCAGACGTTGATGGCCACAAATCTGATAGTATGATACTGACGCCGCCAACTGTACTTTATGGCGAGGTGCATGGTGTGTGGAGCATAGGGCTCTTCTGTCCACCAAGCAGTTCACTTCCCGGTTCGGTCATCTGCCTCGCAGGGCCCCCAGGTCTCTGCGGGCAGATCAATACCACAAGACATGCATGCACCCTAGGCGCTGCACAATAAAATGATGACACGCGCCCGAGCCTTGTACTATGACTCGGATATCGGGGAGCAATAGCGCCGCTTCAATGAATGAATGCCATATAGCCAACCCTAGAAAACGATACATCGGTCATTTGCGAATACGCGTCATCGGTGACGCCACAATGCATTGCAGCGGTTAATGGCCCAGTCTCTTGCGCGACAGAGGGTCAGAGTGCGGGGATATTGTTCCAGTGGGGGCATCACAGAAAGCGGGTTTCGAATTGCGTGGCAGAGAAGCATCTGGGCAATGACTCAAGGGGGTGATTTACTTGCATCTGCCTCCCGCTCGTATAATATCCGTTGCTCCTGCATGTGTGCAAGTAAATTGCCAACGCAGGGCTGCAGTTTTCCAAGCCAACGTTTGGACCGCACAGCCCCGGGCGTGTCCTTGCCGCACCGGTTAGTAATGGCAAGCAACACATACTAAAAAATCGCAAAAATGAACGATATCCTTGTAATCTCCTTTTAACACTCCCTAGACGGGCTTGAACGAACGTCGCAGAAGTGAGGTGGTATTGACAGGTTGGCATGACAAGGAGAACGCAAGAATCGGCGAGCTGGCTTATTTAGAGCAACGTTGTTCCCTAAGCATGAGGTATACAGCAAAGCTGTATATCTCTATTCCCCCCCCCCACCCCCACCCCCCAACGGTTTCATCGCCGTAGGAAAAAACGAATTCTGTAGGCAAAAAAATTCCCCCGCATTTCCCCGAGGGGGAGAATGTGAAAGTGCGAATGCATGGTTGTCGGCCCGCTTGCGGCGCTTGCGCTCGGCCCCCGCAGCCCACCGCCTCGCCGCCTTCTCTTCCATCTCTTCCATCGGGTTTGTAGTATCACGTGTACACCACGCAGTTATCAAGCCGCTATAACGCCGCTGAGTCGCCAACGCACGCCGCTGACGACGTAGTTTGAATGCGTTAAAGATATAAGGCGCGTCACTAACGCTGATATCACGTCGCGTCCGTGGCTTGGTCGGTAGAGCGTCGCGCTGCGGCCGCAAAGTCCGCGGATCGAAACCTGGCGCCGGATGCTGTTTCTTTATAGAGGAGCACTGCGGACGCCTACGCCGCCGCCGCCGCCGGCGGTGGATGGTGTGGGGTCGCTTATAAAGTGCATACTTAAAACGCCAAGGTGCCAAGGGCTAAGACGCCGAGCTCATGCGTCAGGCTAATAAGGCATACAGCACGGAGCTCAGAATTCGTTTAAGGAAACCGCAAAACAAGCATCGAAACCGCATTATGGATGATAAGGGGCCTCTGAACAATGAGACCCCCACCATGTGTTCCTGGTAAAGATGATGTTTGCAGATTATTTTTGAAGGCCAGGCAGAACTAGTGTCACATAATGCACAAATTAGAGCAGTTCTTGCCCAAGACGTCGAACGCATACGTCAGGCTAGTCAGGACCCAGCATTTGCCGCCAGGGAAGCCGAGCGTTGTGCCAGTAGATAGGTATAGAGTACGGCCATTGAGTAACGCAAGTCAGCAACGTCGGCCATTTTGTCGTTTATCAGTGTTACGAAATCGCCGCATCTACGGTCTCGCCGTTAAATTCGACCGGATCGTTTGTTAGCAACACTACCGATGATGCAGCAAAACGGCATCTTTCGACACATTGCTGCTGCTGAAATTCTGTCACACGCGTTATCTCTGATTCCCATTCGGAACGACGTATCATCCAATGATGATACCATTAATAGGTTTCGTTCTAATCAGACCCTGGCGACGCGGTATTCGCGTGGATCCCATTACGGCCTGCGAGCTTACAGGACACCCCGAGTTGCCTCCCCTCACTGTCAGGCTTGCAGTGTTCGTGAGGACATAGAACATGTACTGTGCGTGTGTCCCCGTTTTGGCACGCCACGGCAAACCATCAAGACAACTTTGGGACTGTGTGCTGATGCACCACTGAAACTTTGAGACGTCATAGGTCTATGGCTGTCAACTGCCATGGCAACACGGAGTAAAATGGCCTTCGTGTCATTTCTCTGTGACACCGGCCTGAACGAAACTCTGTGAACGTTTGCATTAACTCTACTACTGCGCGTGTGCTGTATGATTGTTCCTTCGTCCGTCAGTTTCTGTGTGCTCGTCTGCCTTTGTTAGTGTTTGTATGAGTCTGTTCACTTTCGCCCCTCACATGCTTTTATGGAGTAGCAAGCCAGGCTCGCTGCCAGGCTGACTTCTCCACATTATTAAATGCATTCCTACCTCCTCCCTCATCCGACTGCTTAATTCCCATTTAAAGTTCCCTGCTAGTAAACCACTTCTTTAGTGCGCGCATTCAGCTCGCGGTACCCCTGACTTGTCAAAGGGCACGCTCTGTTCTACGCACAACCATTGCGGTCGCTGTCTATCGTGGGACGAACTTTCGGGCGGCGATCGTAACCGCGCACTCGCTATTTCCCCCACGTGCACCTGCGCGTGATCGCCCACTCGGGAAAGGCATTCGCGCGCCGAGCGTAGCTGACCGCACGCCGTAGGCTTGGCGCCCGCCGCAACTGCGGGGGCGATCGGTGGTCGAGGACGACGAACTTATTCTTCGCCTCCATTTGAATCGTACGGGAGGCGGTGCGAAGGCAGGTCGTTGCTGCCGCTTCGGAGGCGGCGTCCTTTGAGCGTGTGTGTATACTTGTAACCGTGCTAAGGGCCTGTTCGGGTGGCCTGCTTAGAGAGATTGATGGCCGTTCTTTAGCGAACAGACGTATCGAAGAAGCGTCGAAATACGCTTTCCATTCCCTTTGCTTTCGAACCCGTGCATGGCGTTCTATGCGACAGCACGCCGGCGCGTTTATTTGACGTGTAATCAACACGTCAAGGAAACCGAGTCATCGTTCGTAGCTTCTCCATATTACGGCACTTCCGGCCCTCCATGTTGTAGAAGGCACGTGAGTTTGCTTTATGGCTGCTCGGGTCGGGAATTTTCTGCATTGAAGGTACCATCCGCATATGTACACAGACCACTAATGACCCTCTGGGCTCCATACGGGGCCAACCAAGTTAGATTTGCGATGTAAAGAGACCTTGGAACACTTTTTTTTTTCAACTTTTTTTTCGATACCTGAAGCACTTGCAGCACTTTGTCCACAGGTGCATCCAGTACTTCGGATACGAGCAATACCACAGCCAAAATATGACTTATCCACACCCATCAGAAAACGTAGAAACTTGCTCGAAAGATTTTTTTCCTCTCGGTCTGGACATTGTTTGCGCGCTTGAGTAACGTCAGTCAAGCTATTGCCCGGCTTCCTTTCAGCTGGAATAATTAACGTGCTCAGTAGCCCTTTTAAAGGAAATCTCAACAAAAGCAACGCATAAAGTGGAAGACGAGCAAATCCCGCAGTGCTATAGCATTCGCAGTGCTTCAGGCACGAAGGAAGGAGCGAAAGCGTTTGCGTCAGTGTTCCAGGGACTCTTTCATGTGCAGGCTGGTCTGCTGCTTGCAGTCCGGCTAGGCGTTGGAGGGATGAATAAACGAACGCCATTTCATAACACATAGACCGTTGAAAACATTTTTTTAAGAGCTTCCCGGTATCTCCTTCGCAAAAGTGTACCTTAATGAATAATCGATGTGTTCAAAAGAACAAATGCTTCGTATCACAATTCTTAACAACGCATTTCCGTCAAAAAAAGTGGTAAATGACGAGAGAAGGTGTGTTGCGCCTCCAGCGCAGTTGTGGGTGGTTTTTAAATTGTCTGCCAGACGTCGAAGGGCGGGAAAACATAAATTTAATGTAACGACGCCGTGCAAAATTCCACACCCGAAGACATGACAATTAAGGTTGTTTACATGTAGTTCCTTGACCAATCCACTGCCTTCACGAAGACAACGATAATTGCAATGATTGTTTCGGCTGCCGAGTGTCCAGCCGTCGACTAAACGATTGCGAAAGTTATAATTGCCGACAATTAGCTTCTTGACCGGTATCCGGTATCCACGAAGACGACAATGACGACGAATGTTCTGCATCCACTGAACCACTGACAAGAGAAAGCTTCCAGGCCAACCTACTGCATCGGTGAAGACAACGACAGCAGTGACGATGATTGTGTTGGTTGCTGTCCGTCCACCCGTGGAGAACGACACCCTGATCTCTCAACCCGCCTCAGTGGCTCAGTGTCAAAGGCTTGTGCGGCTGAGCCCAAGGACGCGGGTGCGATCCCGGTCGCAGTGGCTGCTTTTATGATGGAGGCGAAATGCGAAAACACCCGTGTGTTCGAGATAATTGGGCGCACGTTAAAGATCCTCAGGTGGTCAAAGTTAATCCGGAGTCCTTCACTACGGCGCAGGTGTAGCTTCGACGCGTTAAACCCTACAATCAAACATCCTGATCTTCCCAAAACACGGCGTAAACATTGCGCTGTAAAAAAATGAAGGAAGCTCACAGTAACGCGTTACACGTGACGGTAGCGAAGCAGTACGCAACCTTCTCGACCATCACAAAGGTTTAAGTCAACGATTGCAGCCAATTGGATTCTTCTTCGCGGCCGCAACTACCTTTACTCTATCATTGTTGCTATAAGTGTGAGCGTCTTTACTTTTTTTGGAAGTGATAATCATTGGACATCGCTTGGGGGGGGGGGGGGGGGGGGCGTACGCTATGACGTGTCTTTCTCGTGCCGAGGAAGTGTTGCCACGATTACGGCGAACGCTGGAGTTCTTTTTTTTTTTTTTTTTTTTTGCCAATCTTGGCCAATCTCCTTAAGTGGATATGTTTGGGTTGACAAACGTGCACCGGGGGCGCCGGCGGTCGCCGCGAGGCACGCATACATGAGCGCTAGGTATTTTCTTGGTTTTGTTAACTGCCGCGAGGTCTCCGCGAGGCCCGCGCTCACGTAAGCGCACTCGGCAACTCATTGGTACAGTAATCCCTCGTAATAACGAAGTCAGCGGGACGGCGAAATATTTCGTTATAAGTGGTATTTTGATATAAGCTTCCACTCGAGAAAACTAAATAAGTTCAGCTTTAATTGCGCCCCAACTGCGAGGAATCAAAGCAGAATGTATTCAGTGATACAGAACTTTATTCAGGTGCAAAAAAGGCAGTGAGTTTTGGCTGTTTCACGTTCTTGCCGGGCGCGAGCAACCCCGCTCCAATTCGTCCAAGCAGTGACTGGCGGCCGAATGCCTCGCAGACTGCAGAGCGAATGAGGAGGATAAGGCAGTGGCCACATTTATAGGGGTGGCAGGGGCGTCACGGAACGCTACGAGAGTTTCTCGCTGGAAAGCATCGCAAATTCCACAGCTCGAATCTGAGGTTGTGTTTGTTGAGCTCAAAAAACAATTACCCGCTCATTGTGGGTACACAGCACAATAATGAAAACTGGCCGGTTTTGCACGAGGGGCTTTGCATGATTACTGGGCAATTTTTTTCCGAGGTGTGCTGCCGTGAAGTTTGCAAAACGTTTTTGGCAGCCCGCTCTCGATGGCACTTCTAACTGTATACGCTTCGCGCACCGTCGCGTCCACGCCATTGACCAATGTCTAGGAACAAAATTCAATCACCCTACTACTCATTTCGACCGTTTGTCTTAAATCGGATGGTGCAAATCGAGCATGACCAGCTTGAGAAAATCGCCAGGGAAACACCAGCTTGTCAACTCGCCATATTGACCGCCTGACTCGCTGCTGGATCGCCGCCACACGGCGACGCCTCCACTCGCCACTTCGCTCTAAGCGGGGTCCTGCTCTTCGTGCGCTTCGAGTAATGCGGCCTAAAATGCATGCGTTTGGGTTGGGACCAGTAGAAATTTCGAATAAAGCGATATGTCGAGTAAAGCGATTTCGTTATAACGAAGGATTACTGTATTTTTAACTGTGGACACACAAAAAAAATGCGATTTGCAAAACAGCTTCGCTGTCAAATTATCTACGCTGAGTCACCATGAAGTGCAAAACACCATGCTCCCAGTGCGTAATATCACGGCACCGGCCACACGTTTAAGTCAGACGGGGCGCCATCATTGGCCCACTTTGATTCTTTGATCGCAGTGATCGGTTATTATGGGCGATTCTGGAAAAGCAGACCTGCGTGTTTGTTTAAGAGCCCAGCGTACCTCCAAACCGGGCGGACCGCCGCATTTCAAACAGGCCGTGCAGATTGAAAACAAAATTTTATGAATTGTAATACCTTACGCAACGTAATCCACGAAAAAAAAAAGCGCACCGTTTCAAATGTGCTTATGTAAGGCGCATGACTGAAACAGCTAGTCAAAATTTAACGTTTTCCGTTTTTAAACAAGCAGGAAACATATCTAAAAGCCTAAGGAGACATAAATTTATGCGTTTAATTATGTCGCGTTAAGGCCATAAGTCAGCTATAAACAATGAACACCCTGGATTATCGGTCCTGGACCGCTCGCAGGCTGCCCGGGAGGCAATCCGGCGCTCGATTTTCTCCCGTGTTTTGATCGGACGCCTCCTCCCAGTGGAAGTATAGTCAAGAGCCATAATGTGAAAAACCGCCGTTGTCTTTGGTGCCCGGTATACATCGAAAATGGCCTCCGCTGTAACGACAAAAAAAAACACTTACAAAAATGTCGGAATTCGTGCTAAAGTGCGTACGTGGATTAATTTGAACAATGTAAATCAGTTAGTGTGAAAATAAAATTAGGCACATTGGAGTTCATATGGGAAGCAAACCCGGATAGCGAGAGTAGGAGCTGAGTGCGTTACCACTCCACCACATCTTCAGGTTGGCGGGAACGGAACAAGGGTTAGCCAAGTGCGTCCGGCATCACACCGCGCGACAAGTGAACGTGACGGCTTGCGAGTAGAATGGGTGCACCCCACACACAGAAAACTCTGTAAAGCAACTATTAAACTGAACAGCGGGGCTCTAACACCAAACCTGTCATGCAGTGCCGCAAAGAAAAAGAAGGCAATTTTTAGCGTGCACCCCAAACCCAGCAGCTCGCCTGTTTCACTGCAGCTCCCCTGAACGGACAATGATCAAGCGTGGCCATTTAAAATACGAAGTAAGCCCAATGACAACGTCAAGCATATTTGCATATTTGAGTAGGAAATTGTCTGTAGTGTGGCATTTGAGAAACCAACCATGACGTTTCGAAATTTCTTATGCTGGAGCGCAGATTGCATTTTTTAGACTGATCTTAGGTCTGGCCTTATTATTCGAGATATCCCCCCCCCCTCGAAGGAAACTATTGTTCGTTTTTTTTTTGTTTTTTTTTTGGGGGGGGGGGAGAGAAAGCAGATCCCAGCGTTTTTTTACAGAATGTGCTGTACACGCTGAGACAATTCTGCAGTTAAGCTTCACCACAATACACCCGCGTTACCCATTTGTGCCGCCAACAAAGCAAATTCGGCGAATGACGGCAACGAGCATCCATTTGAGTCAAGCATGCTATCTGCGTTACGGCTCTGCCCAATGCAGAACGTTACACTTGCATTGCGTGATGTCGCAGGCCTAACTTCTAAGACAAATCGTATGCTCGACAACATCGTCATTCACCGGAATTTCATTGTTGGCCTCATAGATTGGTCCATCGAGGACCTTGCGGTGAAGCTGTAGCGCAGAATTTATCCCATTTGGGCCTCAAGCTTCTTCCGTTTGGGTCCAAAAATAAGCATGGGACGTTCAGTGCTTTAAATATCCTGCGATTACAACCTGCCGCATGTCGCCAAAGATGATAAAACTATACTTTTATAGTTTTTGTGGAGACAGGACGTTTTCGCACAACGCCTTAACAGGTCCAATCATCGAGCGATTGATGTGCAGTGTGAGCCCAAATGACGGGCTTTCGTTGGGCGAGAGCTTGTCACGTCACCGCTGGTGTGATTACTTGACAAGCGCAGTATTTCCCCATGCTATCCCAGCAACTTCTCGCCCTTTCCGTGCCCTCCGCTCACCCCCGCCGTCTTCGCCCTCCGCCCTTCGCACTTTTCCCGTTACGCTTGCAGAGCCGTAACGGGCCGCGAGACACGTGACCAAGGACAGAGGGAGAGAGGGGGCGAGGCGTGGAAGCCAGGAGCTGAGGAATTTCCGAGCGCCGACCGAGATGCCACGTCGATCGGTTCCGAGGCGGGGACCGCCCGAGGAACGGCACGATCCGGCATTCTCACGGGGAAGCCAGATTAGCCCCAGACGGAAATGGAAGCAAAAACAAGCAGCGCTCCTGCGGCGAGCTCTGATGACGAAAGCGTCGTGCCATTCGGTACGCGAGTGAGCGCAGATAGAGAGACATGTACAACGCCGGAAAACTTGTTTCGAGCTCCGGTATGTGGCGTGTGTCCGTCTCGCCCCGTGTCGCGGGAACGCTGGGCTGACGGTCAAGGAAAGGCCTCCAGCGAGGCTCCCGGGGTCGCCCCTGTACGGCTTGGCAAAAGAATGGCGGGAACCGTCTTTTTTATTTCCCGCTTGGGGACTGATTACATCTGAGCAATTTCCGCCGTTATTTCGGATGCGCATATTCCAAAAGGGTTATGTGAAGTCCAGGAGGCCTGCGATGACCCTGCTTTGCGAGAGACGGGAGTTCCCTGCACTTTTTAGTGTTCGACTGAAGCTGAGGAGCAAATAAAAGAGAGTCGTCGGTTTGTATGTTTGTCAAATATGGTTGTTGCTGGATTGTTATAACAACCAGCTACCTGCTACTCTGATTCATTCGACCAAAAATTGTGATGAGAAGGATTTGGGAGTGCGCGCATGTATAGATGCTGAAAAGTTGGCCCAATATTTTGGAAACGATGAGCGTGTACGGTACAGCCTGTTCCCTTTAAATGTTCTCGTAAGATGAGGTTATGGTTTGTGCAACTGAAGATTTTTGCAATTTTCCCGAGCTGCTCCTTAGAATATCCTCAACACAACGCAGTTGAATGACAAACGATTGCAATCAAGTGGGCCAAGTCATCGAATTGCGACGGCCAGCATAGCATTTCACTCGAAAAGGGGTGCGCACTGTGATATTACGCAGTACAGACATGCCATTTTGATTTATCCGATGTCGCACCGCAGCTCAGCTGACTTCTTTTTAATTAAAATCGTTTGTCGCGCCTTGTTATTCGTCCAGTTAGCCCCTTTGGGTGCAGCAACGTGTTAGTCAAGTGCAATGCGGGAAAGCGCACCGACATACATTCTTTCTAAAGTACAGGAAAACTTCCGTCGTGCCTGTTCCTGAAACTAAGACACACCAGTCGTGGAAGTAGCTTACCAAGTGAATTGCAACTCTTGTACAATTTTGCATTAGCACAGGTGTGCTTTCGGTGAGCTTGCATCACGCACATAATTTCTGGAGAAAAAACTTCGTCGCCAGCAAAGCTGTTGTGAACCAATACAAATGGTGATGGAGGAGGGCATGAAATGTTTCTCGTCGTCTCGACGGGCTCGTCGGTTGCGCTCGGCTAGTGTCTCTAGTTGAGGCTAGATCGGCACTCCTTTCTCCTACTGTTCCGTGCCGCCGCCATATCATTGGTCAGTTCCCATTACGTGACATTTGTTTACACTGCGACGGTTCACGGGCGCCGCCATTTTGTTGCTAATGCGTTTTAGTCGGTCAACTCTGGCAGGCCTAGCTTGTCCTCCCTGCTCTGCGGCTGCGCGCGACGGGCGTCCTTCCGAATGTGAATCAAAGATAACGCGTGTAACAGCATTGCAGCAGCAGAAGTGTGTCCAAATATGCCCTTTTGCTGCATCTCCGGTAGCGTTGTTAAAAAACGACCCGGCCGAAGTTAACGGCGAGGCCGTAGATTCTGAAATCTCGCAACACTGATAAACGCCAAACTGGCCGCCGTTGCTGACTTGCGTGCATCAGTGGCGGTATACTCTGATACCTTATCTATTGACACTACGCTCGGCTTCTCTGGCGGCAGATGCTGGGTTCTGCCTAGCCCGATGCATGCGCTCGGTGTATTGGGCAAGAATCGCTCTTTTTAGTGAAACTAGTCTGGTCTAACCTTCAAGGATATTTCGCAAACATAATCTTTATCAGGAACACATGGTGGGGGATCCCATTGATGATAAGGCGCCGCTGAACAATGGGACCCCCCTATGTGTTCAGCGGCGCCTTATCATCCATAATGCGGTTTCGATGTTCGTTTTGTGATTTCCTCAAACGGATTCTGAGCTCTATATAGTATGGCTGCTTAGCATGACGCATGCGCTCAATGTCTTAGGCCTTGGCGCCTTGTCGTTTTCGCCCACGGAGATGAAACCATTGGGGTGTAGAGGTATGCAGTTTTGCTGTAGAAATCTTCAGGGCACTTAAAACTGCTTTTAATACGAAAGCACTATGCTTCCACTAAAGGCACTCATCAAATACTTGTTTAGTTCTTTATACATAGCATTTACGTCTCTTTCTTCGCTTTCCTTTCTTCGTTGTTTGACTCTCCTCGCGGCCCTCTTCACCCCCTGTGCCTTGGCCTTATTGGCGCATGCGCGTGATCGACCGTGCTGACCTGGGACAGAAACTGGGGCTACATCCGACGTAGAGGCCCTTTCCATCACAACACACAGCGTAAATTTCTTCGACAGGCAGACTGGAAAGCCGAGTTGCTGCTTCTGAATAACATTCATGAAAAGCTCTCTTTCAGACTCCCCACCCAACACTGATGTGCCTTGGTAGAGCCATTTTGCCCAAAGAGCCTTCGGTCAACCCATCTAGGGGAAAACACATCCTCTGATTTCAAATTTGTTTGAAGTAGCTCTCTTGGTACGACGCCGTCCTGCCCAGCTTTTGGATTCCGATTTCCGCTATTCAAGTGAAGAGCGGTGCCCCTCGCTTGCGGCGCCCTAAATGCGCCCACATGTCCATCTCCAGGAAGCAGGTCTCACGTTGGCGCTCCATCCACAAAAGCGAGGTTCCATCAGCGTGGATGCCGGAAGACGTCAGCGCAGACAACCCGTTTGCTGCTCTGCCCTTTCGTCACGGGCGTCGCCGCTTGTTGGTGCCTTGTCTGAGCGGCGGCAGTGTTCCTGGGCACGACTCTTACTGGCCGCCGAGAGAAGTGGTGTCTCGGGACAGGCGGGGGCCCATCTGTTGTTCTTCACTGACAACATTGGCCAAGGCGAACGGGAGTATTTAAACTGAGAGAGAGAAAACATCCTCTACACACCTGCGCCAATTTTTAAAGGGGGTTAAATATCTAAATGGTGCAGGAGTGTACAAGCTAATGCATCTTGTTCTCAAATATAAAACAAATAATAAAAAGAACACTACTCTAGCTGTGTAAGTCATGGAAATGCTTTCCGTGGCATTTGAAGACCACATGTTGTTACGATAAATATGTGCCTGTATTGCTTGCATTTTCCCTTGGGTTGTATTTCGTTAGTATCAGCGCAGTGCTACAAATTATGTCAGTTTGCTTTTTTCCTGTGATTTTCGTTATTGCTGATACGAAGCAGCGAAATGAGCGGTAAAGGATACCTTTGGCAGACAGAGGAGGTCGGAAAACAGTTGTGTTTTATTACTACCTGTTCTCTCTCTCTCTCTCTCTCTCTCTCTCTCTCTCTCTCTCTCTCTCTCTCTCTCTCTCTCTCTCTCTCTCTCTCTCTCTCGTCTTTTGTTACTAGGCAAGACATTTATGCCTCCATAAAAAGAAAACTAACAAATATCTAACACATTCACTCAGCAGATCTTGACACTTGTGGTCCGGGTAAAGGGTAAAGGCCCACGTGTGCCATACGAAAAGTTTTCCGCACAGTCAGTGATAGCGGTGGCGCTGCGATTCTAGGCACCCCCAGCGCCCCCGCCCACCCCGTTCTGTTCGTGGCACGCGGGCAAGGTCACAGGGCCAATTACCTTCCCGCGGTCGGCATCTGCAGCTCCTGCGGTACTTTCTTTCACGCGGCAGCTCCGCCGCGGAAGCGGAAGGCAACCGCGCGCACGCGAGCCCTCGGCGCAGCGGGGATTCCTCGCTGCCCGTCCGCGTGTACGAAACAAGCGCCGCCTGGCAGCCGCCGCGCACGGTCGACCAAGGCGCTTGCTTTTTTTTTCTGGGGGCCAAATTTTATTCATAACCGTCAGACCTGCACAGGCTTCGTGAACTCGCTTGGGGAGCGAGTTCCTTCGTGCCGTCCACCCTTCGTGTCTCTTTACATCCTCACGACGAGCTGACTAATCGTTCCCACTGTGGATTACGTTACGAATAGTTAGCCGGATTCCCGCACTCGCAAGCTTACCTAAGATGACTGTGTGACGCGACGCCGCTGTGTGGCATGCCACATGTGGAGACACGATTTTTGTCGCCTGTATAAGACGCCAGTTTCCGCGTACACGCTTAAAAATGCCCGCGAGCATGTTTCTTCACAGTGCACGTGAATAAACATCTGTCCGCCCTGTGACATTCCGTAATACAAAACATCATACTTGCATTTCGTAATGTCCCTGGGCAGACCCCCTCACTCGAGTGTGCTGCGCCTCGTCTTTGGGATATCTTCTTCTCTTGACCGGAGTGACCGGTCATTCATGTGCTCTGTGGCGAAGCAGAGCGGTGGCCATTTTTATAGGGGCCCGGCAGCGGAGCTGATAGACCTTCGTGCTTATTTCCGACACAGGACAGAACTCGGTGGTTAGAAGATACTGTTTTGACCTCTTTTTTTGGTTTTGTTGCAAGTTTATTCAAAGCGGCAATCGAATTATTTCATTGATGCAATTCAAATAAGCCGACCAATAGTGCGGCTAAATAGTCTGTGTGATGTCTCATGAGCGCACAAAGAATGCCCGGACTTTGAAGAACACGACAAAGAGAGAAAAGTATTTTGAGCCAGTTGAGGCACGGGTTGTTCGTGGCGACCTCGTCTAAAGACTGCACGTGCTTATTGGGCGTTGCAAATGTTGAAAAAAGTTGGAAAAAAGTTGTGTAGGAGGACCCTTTAGTAGTAGAATCAATCGTCAATAATCTGTGCCTACCTTCTGTGCTTTTTTTTTTGTCTTCCACTTCTCGCGAATAAGAAAGGTTTTAGGCGAAGGTGAGATCATGACATAAACCGGTTGCACCGTTTATGTCATTATCAAAGGCCCATCCATAGCTTATCGGTTCTCATCCAATGCAAGCGGTTTCTATTATTCGCAGGGTGCTTTGTACGCGTGAACGTATGTGCCCCCACCTGGATGATTCCCGTCACGGGTGTACGTATAAATGAAGCCTGTAAATTGAAGGCGCGTGCCATAGAAAAATCAGTATACCGAGCCCAATATTAAATACCTAGCACAATATTGAATGCCCTCAAAGTGACACGGACCTGGGGTGGTGTAATGGACAACGCTTAGTAAAGCGGCTAATCAACTCTACCATTTCACTCAGTAGGCACTTGTGCTGTAGTTAAATGGGCCAGAAATTAAGACACATATTTCGACAAAGAACAAGGAAAACAATTAGATAAGCAATAAAATTATAACTAGGAAAACAATGGGAACAAATGACAGAAACTACGCTCATGCGAAATACGGGTTGACTTCGTGGAATGACCGTATAATTTTTTGGCATTTCTTTTTTGCTAGAACGTTACAAGAACTACACCAATGTTGCTTTCGGTAGTTATTATACAGAGAAGCAGACGTTATGTGCATGACTTGCTAATATTTAATTAACATTTTATTTCGGCGTTTCTTGGAAAATTTTTACATTAAATATTAACAGCCATGCAGTCCAATTTTTAATGCGAACAAAACCCATTTTTCGAAGCTAGTAGAACTCGCACGTCGCTGGAGACGCTTAAAACAAACTGTGTCCGGGAAAAGACAAGCCTCATTTTGCATCAGGGCACTACATGGTACGGCGAAACGTGTGTTGGGGTCTTCAGATCAGTAGAACTTGGAAATTTGCACCAAAACACACTCAATTGACATTAAATTCATATGGATGGCTGCTTATATCAGAACATGCGGGCTAGCTCAGCGCCGTACACGATTCGTGCCGCGCTTTGAAGCCCGTGCACGTTTCCCTTATAAGGCGAGTCTCCTGCCATTACGGGTGCTTTGCGGCAGCAGCTGTTAGTTATTCTAACCGATTCTAAACAATCAGTGCAGTGTTTGCAAAGTTGGGACCCCCGGGAAAAGATTTACCAGTACTTATTCGTCATTGTCTACGGCCAGGGGCTTCAACGTCCAATTTCAGCATATCCTTGCTGTGTCGGCGTCCAGGGAGAAGAGGTCACTGACAGGGTGGCACGGGAAGCGCTGTCGTTTGACCTTCCACTGAAGTTCCCCGCGCTCATCAAATAATACTCAAGCAAACATTTATCGACCATTTCAAGTATCCGTGTTACCGTTACTTACCAAACTTGTGTTATGAAGGGATCCTAAAGAGTGGATATCTCTCTGCTTACCGTACACAAGCGGGTGAACGGATTCAGCGAGGACATCTTGGCAACTGAAGGTACTCGCCTTTCACCCGAGGCCCTCTTTTCATCCTGTGCGGAAGTAGGAGATATGCAGCGCCGCGCAATGTGTTGCCAAGAGCACGCTGCTCGGACGCCTGGTCTGATGCGAGGCAAGAAGATGCATGCCCTTATACCTCGCTGGCACACGCCTTTTCGCAGGGCCATGGCACTGCATGGGTATACTGCACAGAGAAATGTCACACGAACTATCACCTCCTGCACGGACACTTGCTCAGTGCCCTGTTTTTTAACATCAAAGATGCTGCTATGGCGGGGCTATCGCCTGCAAATTATATACGCAAAGGCCACAACCGCCTAATGCGACAACGACAACGAAAGCTACAATTTCCAACGAGCTGTAAGGAGAACTGGTGTTTCTCTGGTTGCTTTTTTTATTATTATTATTATTATTATTACTATTATTATTTCTATTGCTTTCCCCTTTGCAGCGGGGTGATGACGTGTCATCTTACCAAAAAGGACTAATATAGGCCTACCTATGTTTTATACTCTTGGTTTAATACTAGCTCTGCTTAGTGCAGGCACAAAAAACTTATTAGGCACAAGATACTTATTTTTCCTGTTACAGGTGGTAACAGTCCTAGACAATATTCCCCTCTCTGCTTTTCGTCCACCAGCATTCTAATATTCTTTTCGTCGCCTCGAGAGCCTTGAAGTTAACTTCTCTGTTAACTTCCAACCCCAGCAATTTAATAACTCCAATTGTAATTAGATGCATTCAAAGCAAGGGCCTCGAATTTGACATTCTTGGCGCCACACATAGCATAAAAGGGTTTCTCGCAAGCCTACTGCTTTTGACAGGCTGTAGAAGCTCGAGCCATAAACCAGGGGTCCAAATGAAAGTCCCTTTCAATCTGAATTTTTAGAGCGACATTGGCTACCACCCTTAAGCATATATGATATGCTTAAATGCGCCAGAAATTTGAGGAGGACTGTATATACCGCCGCGCCGGTAGCTCAATCGGTAAAGCATCTGACACTTAATCTGGAGGTTGTGAGTTCAGATCATACCGAGCGCAGCGTTCTTTTCCCATTTTTTGCTTTTCTAATATTTCGAACTCCATAGAATCATTCAAAAAAGACACCTCTCCTGCGCCTTCCTTGGCGCGGGCAAAATACTTTGTACATCGCACCAATGATTTAGAACTACGTGTTTTTCCGGCCCCTTTATACGTGTACATCCACCAAAACAACAAAACAATGATAAAAACGTGCTTATTGGTCAGGATAGACCCGATGATGGCGGTGAAAATGTGCCGACGGGAAGGAAACATCTGCTCTCGCTGACATTATTGCAAAACGGGATGGTATCAAGCGCGACTGTAGGGTTTTGCAGAACGAGTGCATTAAATTCAGAAGAGTAAATTGTCTTGAGGACGCACTTCTGAAAACCCTACAAGCAGCCGACACTGCCTTAGTGTGAAATGCGGCGATGCGTGTTGAAATACGTTGGCCAAATTTTCTGCTTGCCAGCTTCCAAGCCAGTCGAAGATTACAATGCGTCGTAGTTGAGTGGTGACCTATGATCTCCGCCTCATGGATCAGGAACCAAGTCTTTGCAATGGCTGGACGATGAAAAACAGGGTTTAGTACGGGTTGCTTTTCGTCCCAGCTGCTGAAGCTGACCCGAATGAAACTGTCAAACCAACACTTCACATCATCGTCACGTAGTTCAGGAAACATCTTAAGCGATCTATATTTTAGTGGGATCCCTCCACTAACGCGTATCACAGGTGACCTTCTTTCTACTTAAACTCTAAGCTCAAGCCTTGACATTAGCACTAGCGCGCCCCTGACGGATGAAGATGCGGTTTAGGCATTGTCGAGACATTCATGCAGCTATGAGCAGCCACCGCGTATTGCTATGCTTTTGCCATTATACAGTGTAACGCAGGTCTTGCGCTTGCAATGCACTCTCCACGCATGTCAGTTGAAGAAAAAATAGGCGGGCCGTGCACTCACCAGGTGGGCATAACATAAAGCCTGCGCCCCATTACCTGTTCCGTCGCGCGTAACCGCGTTGACACACTGTCCCCGTTGCTCGACTTGAGACGAGCGTTTCCCCCGCCAGGCAGCGGCGTCGCACCGCAAGGGAAGGCGCGCCATCCACATTCTGCTCCAGCGCGCACTCTCGTTGGATCTCGAGCGGAAATCATGATCCTGTATGCCCGCCTGCTATTCATACGTTTGCTGAACCCGCTTTTCCGCAGGCTCAGCCGACGACACGGGGCCGAGCTGCCTGCAGTTCGTGAAAAGCCGTCTCCATGGCCTGCATGCGGGTGCCTCGGTATGAATACATGCACTATGGAGAAAACGGACGCGCACATGTCTCGGTGTGGCAACCGGAACAGAAGAAGCGTCAAACAAGCTGCGGTAGCACTCAGGACCCTGATAATATGCAAGAGAACGCGATGTGTGATGGGCGCAAGGTACGTTATTCCATGGACTAAGGAATCAATCAAATCTTTATGAACAACAGGGGGTGATTTTCGCTTTTTTGTGCGAGTCTTCGGTCGAGTCCGTGGATACAGAGACTTAGTGAAGCATCCCGTATTTTCCAGTTTATAACTCGCTGGTGCAAAGGTAGGTGCGCATCAGAGGGAATTAAGGGGCGACGCAGTTATGCGACGGCCCGATGCTACGCCTGACATCGCGCTTTGAGGTCTGACATCGTCAACAGCTATCCGCAGCTTGAGGTATAACAAACAAAAGTAGGCTCACCTCAAGCGCACCCTGCGTGCGCTTGATCGAGGGGCCGTGGTAGGCTTAACATGCCGTAAGGCTCAACTTGAATGTCATGTAACGTTAAGCCTAGCAAGCATTCCTTTTGAAAATTCCTTTTCATGGATAACTATCGATGGCACTCCAGACACAGCTCTCCTTGTTTCTTTATGTAGTAAGCCTCAATGATCTCCCTGGCCATTAGAAGTCTCTTGCGCAAAAATGATTGTAATATCTTTAAATGCACATTGAACCACCCACGTATCCAGAGCAATTCCATTGGACATGCAAATAATAATTATTATAATTATAATTAGAATAATAAGAAATCAATCAATCAATCTTAATTTCTGAAGCCGAGGAACAACCCTAGGGTCTTGCTTTAAATTCACCTTATACAAAGCATTCTTAAAAACAAACAAAAATCAAGACAATACAACACATAAAATACCCCATATTGGACAAAACGATAAAACAAAAAATAGTTACAAATATCTCAGAAAGCAAAAGAAAAATCTAGTGTTGCAGTCACTGGCATTCCAATCGAGAAACGTTCAAGGCACAGGAAAAACGGACATAAACAAGCAAAGAATAAAACTATATGCACCTAACAGAGACAAAGTATTCATGAGAAACAAAAACTTTGGAACAAAAAGAAAGAAAATTTCAAAACGGAAAAATGTTCCGCGCAGCAAGCACTGACACTAAAACCGGTAGAAATTCAAGGAACAAGGAAAAGTGTAAACAAAAGAGTAAACAAAAATATCACAGCAACATCATCACTATTATCAACAACAACGGCCTATTTAGGTCCACTGCAGGACGAAGGCCTCCCCCATTGACCTCCAACCGCTTCTGTCCTGCCCTGCCCGAGTCCATTCTTTAATTGACTCCACATTTTCTTATTTCGTCTCTCCGTCGAGTTAGTGGCCTTCCCCTTTTTCTCTCCCGGTCTCCATTCTGTTGCCCTTGTGGTCCACCTGTTGTCAGTTTGTCGTAATACTTGGCCAGCCCATCGCAAGTCCTTTTTTTTCTTAATTGAACTATGATATCTTCTATTCGAGTGTGCTCCCTAATCCAGGTTGCTCATTTTGTGTCCCTAAGCGTTACTTCTATCATTATTTGTTCAATGGCACGCTGGGCGCACCGAAGTTTGCTTTCAAGTTGGTTAGTAAGAAGCCAATTTTCCGCTCCGGATGTCATCACTATCAGGATGCATTGGGTGAATATCTTTCTTTTTTTTAGGGATATAGGTAGCTTACTTAGCATTCGGCGAGTGCTTGCCGAATGCACCCCAACTCATTCCTATTCTGCGCCGGACTTCATTCTCGTGATCGGGATCAGCACTGACCATCTGGCCAAGGTAGTTACATCCTTCTACTTGTTCCAGTATTTCGCAACCTATGCTGAAAAAGACGCCTTCAGAATTACTCAAGATATATTCATATTTAACTTTATCCCCAGAGCGGAGCTCTCTGATTGTAGTTCTTCAATCCTTTTTGGAGTTGTTCTGCAAATTTACTGATCAAGGCTATGTCGTCTGTGAACCTCAAATGGCTCAAGTGTTCCCTGTTTATCCGTAAACATAAGTTTTCCCGGTCGAACCTCCGGAATACACTCTCCAGACATGCTGTGAACAATTTTGACGAGGTGGTATCTCCTTGTCGCACTCCCTTTCGGATCGGGACTTTGTCACTTTGCTTGCGAATGGTAATGCTGCCCGTGCATTCCTCCAATATGTCGTCGAAGAGACTTAGGTAGGTCTCCTCTATTCATGGTTCCTTTAAGACGTCCAACACTGCGGTGGTGTTAACTGAATCAAACGATTTTTTCATAGTCTATAAATGTCATGTAAATAGGTTTGTTATACTCTGCACATTTTTCTATTGCTTGTTTGATGGCGGGGATGTGATCCCTTGTATAGTATCCTTTTCTAAATTCAGCCTGTTTCCTGAGTTGCTGAAAATCTATGCTGTCGTTTATTCGGGTAACTAATATTTTGGTAAACATCTTGTGTACAACCGACAGTAGGCTGGCCTGTCGGTAATTCTTAAGATCTTTGTATTTCCCTTTTCGGGAATTAAAACTATGTTTGCGTTTTTCCAAGCTGTGGCCACCTTTAAATTCCTTAAACATTCTCAGAATAGTCTATCAAGCTTTTTTCTAATATAACGCCACCATCCTTCAAAAGGTCCACGGTTATGCCGTCGTCGTCTGCAGCTTACCCTCTTTTCATACCCTTAGGCGCCTTCATTTTCTACTTCTTCTTTCGTGATTGGTGGAACACCGCAAGCTAAGCTTGTAGGCTGAGTAGTTTCCCCTTGTCGAACGTCGCTGCCGTATAGCCTGGTGTAGAATCGTCCAGCTATTTTTATTGTCTCGTCCATATTGTGCGTAATGTCACCCTGTTTTCGTCTCTGAGTGTGTACATTCTGTCTACGCCAATGACGAGCTTCCTCCTTGTCGCCTTCAAGCTTCCTCCTTTTTCCAGTATTTCCCCGATGACCGCCATGTTGTACGTATGAATGTCATTAGTTTTACTTCTGTTTATAAATTTTGAGAGCTTCACTAATTCAATTTAATCCACCGTACTCGACAATTTTATGTTCTGACACTTCGCAATAAGCTTCCTTGTTTGCTGAGTTAGTTATTCAGTCTGTTTCCTACATCCTACTTTTCTAAAAGCCGCTGCTGACTCTGTCATTGCTGTTGCTAGGTTGCCATTTAGAGTGTCAATACTTTCCTTGTTCTCACCGTCGAAAAGCGCGAATTTGTTCTGAAGGGTTATTTTAAACTCCTGCGTACTGCCTCTGCTTGACTTGATGCTGGGTATCTTACCTTATATGAGTTTCCGCCTTTCTTTTTTGATATTTAGCCTTACTTTGGACCTAACCATCCTACGATCACTGCACCGAATCTTGCTTAGAACCTTCACGTACTGCACAATACCTGGGTTGTCACTCAAAATGAAGTCAATTTCATGTTTTGTCATCCCGTCAAGACTTTTAACTGCCCATTTCCTACTCTTGCGTTTGCGGAAGAATGTGTTCATTAGTTTCAGGTTATTTCTCTCCGCAAATCCAACCAGTGTATCTCCTCGAATGCTTCGAGTGCCTGTTCCAAAATTTCCTACTGATTTTTTTTACTGTTCTATTAGCACCTAGTTTTTCATTAGTCTCCCATTACAATGGTGAACTGTGCTGTTTTTTTATTTATTGCTGACTCGACGTCTTCGTAGAAACTATCTGCGTCCTCATCCTCGTTGCTAGCTGTTGGTGCATAGACTTGTACTATCTTTAACCTGTACCGCTTGGTAAGCTTGATCACTACGACTCCGACCCTTTCGTTCACACTGAAGAATTCTTCCACGTTCCCCGCTATATCCCTGTGGATCAAAAATCCTACCCCGTACTCTTTCTTTTTGCGAGGTCACCGATAGCACAGAATCTGCCCGCTAGTCAGTTCTGTGAAGCCTGCTCCTGTTCCTCTGACCTCACTTAGCCCAATAATATCCCATTAAGCGTCTGAGAGCTCCTCTAATAGTACAGCTAAGCTTCCCTCGCTATAGAGAGTGCGTGCGGTTAACGTTGCCAAGCTCAAGTTGCAGGGGCGGCCTGTCCGGACTCAGAGATTCTTAGCTCCCTCTGCTGTATCGCTGGCCTGACCACCGCCGTGATCAGGTGTTCTACAGCTGCTGGGGACTGGGGGCCGAGATTTGGGTTGGTTAGTCATACGGTGGTTGCGCCATTACTACATTAGGGTGGCCAGATCCTTCTCTGATGAGGGAGTGCTGTTTGTGTCCCAAAGAGCCTTCCTAGTATGGTGGAACCTATATATATAGTTTAGTCTCTAAGCAGAATTGAGACACTATAGCAGAGTTGAGACAATATATAGTCTATAGCAGAATTGAGACACTACGTGACCAAGTTAACTTGAACGACAACCTTCGAAAAATTAGTAATTGGTGCAAAGAATGGCAAATGACTTTAAACGCTGAAAAAACGGTGTTTATGTCAATCACAAGGAAGAGAACACCGCTAGAATACAACTACCAGATTGACGATACTAGGCTTCAGCGCGTACAGAAATTTAAATATCTGGGGGTATTGTTTACACCCGATCTCCGATGGAATACGCACATTGACTACGTGTGCTCCAAGGCTACTAAAGCATTGTACAGCCTTAGGCGTAACCTTTATGGCGCCCCTCCTGATATCAAGTGCCTAGCTTACAAGACCTTAGTCAGGCCAATTATTGAATACTCTAAAATTGTATGGGACCCCTACACACAGTCCAACTGCAATAAAATAGAAAAGATACAGCGACTTGCAGCGAGGTTTATCTTTAATAAGTATCGTCGGCATTATTCCCCAACTGAGCTTTGTAGAACAGCGAACCTTGAAAGTCTGGAAATCAGGCCAAAAATTGAGAGACTAAAATTTCTCTTCCAGCTAATTCACAATCATTTCAAACTACACCATTCAGATTTCTTTCAGGTTAATACACAAGAACACTCCAGGCATCGTCATAGCATGTACATCCCACCCCTAGCCCCGCATAACGACTGCTTTAAGTTCAGCTTTTTCCCACGTGTTATCGAAGAATGGAATATGCTGCCTGAGGCCACAATCAGATGCTCTTCGCTTGCGTCATTTGAAGGTAATCTGAAACGGTTTTTTCTGTGAATAATATTGTGGCTGAATGTCATTCTTTTTTTTATGTCTTATGTCTGAGTGCTTTTTGTTACTCGCATGATAACGCCTATGCTTGTTTTATTGGTGCCGCCTTCCTGGCGTCGCAAAGCGTTGTCTGAAAGCGTTGAGTCATTGTCCAGCTCTGACCGCGTGTATTGCTTTCCGTGAGTGTTCCATTTTTATGTATAATTTGAGCTGTTGCTCGCTACAGCCCCGAGAAATATTGTTTCAACTTGATAACCTGCTTTCGAGTGAAACTTTTTGTCCTTCCACCCTGTAACGGCCCACTTCTGGGCTAACAGTATTAATAAATGAATGAATGAAAGGTATCTGGTGGTGTTTACTTCCGGACCAGGCAGAACTCCATACCTGGGATATTTTGGCAGCAAGAAAAAGAAGAAAAAGAAGAAAAGAGAAAGAAAGAGCAAGAAAAAAGGAAAAAGAAAGAGAAAGGAAACTGTCGCTCGTGTGTTTTCATAATAAATCTGCTGTTATTCGACCATTAAAATTTTAGACGTTGCTTGGCGCGTCTTATAGACGGAAAAATTTTGCGTTCGTCTAAGAAAAAGAAAAAAATGCATTTGTTCGGTCGCTCTCGTTCGGTCGCTCTCGTGGCGAAGAAACGCTGAGCGAGTGAGCAAATAAAGAGCGACCAGGGCTGTTGCCCGTGGAAGAAACAGGCAGGCGTGTAGCGCATTGATAAGTAATCGCTAGGTTGCGCTTTTTGTAGATTGGACGGCGTCGATGCCTAAAAAAACGAATGAATTCGTGGTAACGTTTCACATTCCAGATGGAGTTCAAAAACTTGTGCGAAGCTGTCCTTGAATAAGCTCAAAAAATGACTAAGAAGCCGCATTGAAGCACAGCCATGGTCATTACCACTTTCAAGGTATGCTGTCAGTTCCCTCAACATTATTAAACTCAGCTGCTTTGCTGGTCCAACTATAACGATAATCGGTTATAACTATCAGATTTTCCGCTTACGTCATTATCCTTATAAGTGGATTCTGCTGTATTGTGTCACACTAAGCCAATTTAATCAAGCTTTTTTTGCTTTGCACAGTTTGTATGACAAAAGATGAACTCGTCAGGCGAACGTTTTTATTAAAGGTTGCCCCGCCATGAAAGTTTTTCAAGAGCCGTTAAAAAAGTTCTGAGGACAAAATACGCATTTGGTTCATTAAAAAACTGCGTTATCTTAATAACAATGATACTAATTGTATTGAAAACTCAAAACAAGTAATGGCGATATTAAAGAAAACAGACGAAGCAGTGGCACCCTCACAACCACTTTTCGGCAAGGTCTCTGTGACATCACGGAGTCTTGCTACTGCGATAATTGTGCAGCCACCCACCTAAACCACCCGCAAACAAGACTGGGTGATTGCAGTGGGGCCTCTATTTTTTCGTTTGATTATGCCGCTTGAATTATAACGTGATGTTAACTCACTCATAATTATGCTTTCAGTGTTTCCCTCTATTGAGTTGCTGCGGGCCTCGTGTAACATGAATTTGAAACATATTCAATATACCTTGCAATTTTTCCTTCACCAAAAACTTCTGTGCCTGCAACAGAGCCGACTGAGTTATTAGAAGCTAGATTTTTTTTTTTCAAATCGAGTTTTCAGAGCCCCCTTAAATCGAACTGAGCCATACATGAACTGAACAATGGAGGGAAGGATGTGGGCTAATAACTACCAGAATAATGTACAGCTACAAGAGGCTCACCGGCTTTCTTTGCAGCGCTTGAAAAAAGTCCTTTTGATGAGCTTTGGGGGCTTCGACTTTGGCTTGGTCTTTTTGAGGAGCTCTTCCTTGAGGTTAAGGCCTCCGACCTGGCTTGCTACCCTGCTGCAGGACGGTAAAGGGAAAAATTAGAGCCCTTCGAAATTGTGAAGGGGGAAGTCCAGCGATGCTGGCGCTCTGGTGGGATTTTCGGTGCAGGGGTTTAGCTATATTGGGGATTTGCTATGTTGAATTGTGAGAACAGAGCTCCGATCTCAGAGACTTAAGGACACACACAATTGGCAGGTAGGGAAAATTACATTTTATTATAGCGCGGCTACGCCAGCCACGGCGCTGGCTCTAATGCGCCGACCATGTCGCCGCCAAGGAGCTCGCGGAATGGCACAATGTCCGGGGGTAGACAGCATCGGACGTGGCGAAGAATGTAGACTACTCTGGAAAGGAGTGTCGGCGGCGAAGAGGAGTACAAAGTGGGAGTGGAGCCATACTGCCTCCGTAGATGGCTGTGCTTCACTGCGCGACTAATTATGTGGGGAAGCTAACTTACAAAAACGAAGCTCGCACCGATTTTTTTCAAGTCAACCTCACCTCTTAACACAAATGCATTGCTGGGAAGATATTTTTTTCAGCAGAGATATAAGCCATCTCATTCAAAATTTTGAGGCCCCAAGACCTTTTTTATTCTTTACAATTTTTTTCCATGCGTTGAAAATCGTTGGTCTGCGCTCGGTCTTTCATAGAGTCACCTGCTGGATCCTAGCCATAGTGTCGCTGTACAAAGACCTTACATTTGGGAAAAAAAAACTCGAAAATGTCTTTATACTTAAAGGTATGGCTCAGCCACCGAGCAAACGCAACAGGTAACACGGTGACGAGAAAACAACACTGCGTGCGAGGGCAGCAGTTTGTTCTCTCTGCGAGACAAATATTCAAAGCTTTCGAATACCGAAGCGAATCATACGATACTCGATTCGACGGCTTTGAATTGAACAGCACTATTAGAAAACTTCGATTACCGTTGAAATATTTCAAAGTTTGAAAGCTCGCATAGTATGTGGTTTCAGTGAATTCAGACAAATGAAATCACGTTTTGTTGAAGACAAGAAATGCCCCAGTAAAACACATATGCAAAGTATATCCTTTGCGACGAGTTTGAAAGAATTACGCGCGCATAGTTAGAACTTCGAGCCCCTTTGGCCACAGGGTGTTTTCACGAGAGATGGGACCGGCGTGTCCGTTCGACATCTCTAATCCTGACGAGAATTTTATATACAGCCCCCCCCACCCCCCTCCCCATACCAAGAAAAAAAATCCCAAAGACGGCCCGGGTGGCAGGTGCCCCGGACAAGCCGTTCGAAGTTCGAAACGTTCGAGGCAGTAAAACACCAAAACACTGCAGCTATCCCCGCACAGTCCCCTCCACGGAGATCCAGCCCACTGCCAAATGAGCCCGCATACCCATTTTGTATTTTCAAGCAAAACCATTTACAGTAAAAATCACAAACCTCTTTCAAAGACTGCCGAAATGTCGGGCCTTGCCTCTCTGCATCTAGACAAGCCAGGGAGTCCAAGCCCTCAAGAATCCCTCCTGCATCCCTTCCCACTCTTCGTGGTACATCCGTTCACGTAGAAAAAGTGGATCACCATGAAGAACGGGCTACACTGCAGGTCACTTGTGCACCCTGGTGCACCCACGAACACCAATGCAAAAAAATGGGCATCTTCGGCCTTGCTCAAACCCTCCCAAATTGAAGCAAGAGCCGCTCTCTGTCACATGCCCGAAACACATGTTGCACCATTTCTGCGCTCCCGCATCTATAAGCACTAACTATGACCCTGCAGCAGCACTGCGGGGACGCACTATAGTGGTCCCCAACAAACCTCCGACTGCAACGCAAGGCGAAAAATGGCCGGCACAGCTAAAAAATCATGAAAGTGAAATGGAGGCGACCATACGCTCCAGAAATTAACCGTGAATAAAGTACACAGTCCCTGAATATGATGTAAAAGCTCTGACTCTGGAGAGTGGCGCCGCAAGGCAAACAGTGCTACTTAGGCTGCGGGAGCCTAGCAGCCCGATGCGCTACCACTGTGCTATACCAGTACAAATCCCTGGGCGGGGTGCTCGTGGTTGCGGAATCTTTATTTTTTTCGGGGTGGGGGGGGGGGGGTCGAAATTCTTCTGGCAGGGGGGGGGGGGGGCTGTTGGGGGTGTATAAATCCCTGACGGCCGGGCAGTTACAGCACAAATTCTTCGGTCTGCGCCGGGAAGCGGCAGCTAAGCGTCAGCGAGCGAATGAGCGAGCGAAGGAACGAACGAACGAGTGAGCGGGCGGGCGAATGAGCCAACGGAACAGACAGCTATACGTCAGCGGCGGGAAGCTCCCTCTGCTCTCCATCCCCCAGGAGAACCCGCCCCGGCAAGATCACTGCGCCCTCTATCGGTGGTTCTGGGAACCGGTACCTTTATGCCGCCGGCGCTGCTCCTACCCCTGCGTACCGCACAGCTGACAGTAAACTTTCGAACAGGTTCGACCCACAACAGCTGCACTGTTAAAAGTTGTTGGTCCTGCATTCTTAGCACATGCCTACTTGGGGGATCTGCCAGGATCCGGAGCTTTGAGGGGCTATTGAGCTCGCTACGAAGCTGCGCAGGAGGCTTGCTATTTTCTCTCCTCCGCTGAACCCACCGTCGCCCAGCCTTCAGACCTTCCTGAATGCTTGGACACGAGCGAAAGTACCAACGTACCCCCCGCCATCCGCATACACCGGTACAAACACGAAAAGAAACTCCGACTCAAGCAACTTACGCCGAGGGATCACGTTTCCAACAGACCTCCCCTTACAAGAACCCAAGAAATATTTATTAACAAATTCTATACCGATGCATCACTTTCACCGGAAACAATTTGCAAATGGAACTACTCCCACATCAACTCAAAATGTCCATACTGTCAGCAAGCCGTCAAGGCTGATTTGCACCATCTGGTCTGGATATGGCCCCAATTCTCTCGATACCGGAATTTCACTTCCCCAAACCCAGATCCCTCAACCCGTATCGATACCCTCACATCAGATGAACACACCATTAACCGTATAATACGGTTCGCCACTAAGAGTGGTCTAGCGCGAGCTATATAGCGATGGCCTACACCAGTGAATGGACCCTTCAATGCTGAACAATTGTCCTGTGAGAAACTGATGCCGCCTCCCGAAGACCACGAACTCATACGAGCCCCCTCCAACCATGAATACTCCCCTCCCAACTCCCTCACAAGGCCTCCGGCCTTCCCTTTTTGAATAAAAGATTTAACAACAACAATCACCAAATTCACAGGTCTGTGAATTGGAAACGTAAAATTGGTAGAATAGTGAGTGCCGCGTGACACTTGAACGTGATCATCGCTACCTTTAACGGCACCTCTGCGCCTGTCCAGACTTCTTCGTAGTCAGCTTCACCCGAGTCTACGACAAAACGAGGACATTCCACTAATCAGTGCTTCCTAGGGGTGTATAATTGTCGAATGATCTTTTCACGCAGCCCACAGGCCTTTCCTTTCCATTAAATCTTTGAACAACCACAGCACGGTGTAGCAAAAATGAAGTTGGTCGAAGTATTTCGCGCCAGAAGGGAAGAAATGAAGCGAGGAGAGAGACCCAAATACGATGTAGCAATTAACAAGTTTTCATAAATATCACCAGGCTCTCTCCGTATCCTGTAAGCAGACTCGAATGCCCCGGGAAATTTTCACTCTTTATAGTGACGCCCATTTTCGTGACCGGGCAACTACAACAATAACGGTTTTTTCGCAGACTGGAGCCATAAGGCTCGGCCTTCCACGTTTCATTCAGATAATTAGCTAGGAAGTATCCTCAATCGTCAATTACAACTGTGTCCCCCCCCCCCCCCCCCCAGCTTTGCTGGTCATCCACCTTCACAGGGTGGAATGGCTCGTGATTTTGTTTGCATATTATGAGGGGAGGTGGGGTGGGGGAGGGAGGGGGCGATGCCGTTAGTGGTGCTGTACGGGAGGTCTTAGGCAGGCATGGGGCCGACGCGGGGCCAAGCTGACCCCCGCCTGCTGCCTTTCCCTGCTTAAAACGGAGCGTTGGGCCCCGAACACCAGCTCCCGGCTAACTGAATGCCCGGTGCTGTCTTCCACTTATAGGAGCCCTGGAGCGGCTCTTTTGTCGGTGTCTTTCGGCTAAGGCACACGCACATCACCGTGTAGAACGAGCTCGCTCCTTTGTGAGTGCACGGCGCGTGCCCTGTCTGTCTGTCTGTCTGTCTGTCGATTCAGCCTTCCGACCCAAAGTTGCAACAATTCAAAATAATCCTTCCGGGCATAAGTGCGCTTACGTTCTCTGAAAGCGAACGCCTGGGATAATTATTAACAAGTTCTTTACTGTTACATCGCATTTGCGGCCTTTCTTCGTTTTCGTTTAGTTTTGTTTCTGTCTTTTAGCGCGGATTACTTCGACCTGCTTCTTTTCTGCTGCATCGTGTTCGCGTCTCTTTCTTCGCTTTCGTTCTTACCACGTGAGTCACGCACTATTCTACAACTGTTACGTTTTTTTTTTCTTTCTTTTTTAATTCGAACGTTCGCCCTGTGGCACAACGATACAGGAGTCCACAGGTACACGAACCAATACAGAGTTTTGTGAATTTCGTGAAGCGGTCACATTAGCGGGCACACTGCCCCAAGTGGGTATGTGCAACGAATAAAGAAAGAGAACAACGACGACAGCTTTTGTTTTGCACCTGGAAACCCGCGGTGATAGCTTTTTTTTCTTTGTTTCTTCATGGAGTTCAGACATATCTCTCAAAAAACGTATCTTCACAGCAAAAATTTAAAACAAAAATCGGTCACATTTGTATCACATGCACATATCCCGTGTATACATAAAAAGTAACCTTCTCTTCCTACATGCAAAAGTATTTGCGGAACGCGGAAAATTATGCACAATGTTTCTAGAAAAAACGCTTAAGTAAGTGCGGGGGTAGCAAAGTGGTAACGCACCGGAGTGCTTCTTTAAGTCCCATCGGTTGACACGTGTTTTTATTTACTCTTTACAGGTGGCGGCCATTTTATTGAGCGGACAACTACAGCAACAACGGTTTTTCGCAAAATAGGGCACGTAAGGTTCTCGTCTTAAAAATAGGTACCGTATTTTTGCGATTCTAAGTCCCGTTTCTTACTTTTGGGGGGAAAAAACAGGGAAAAAAGGTTGCTTACGAATCTAGGCACCATTTTTTCTCAGAAACCATCGCAAGGTGGATTAAAGACGCATAAAAGCGGACCCGAGTTGACGTTGTGGCCAAATGATTTATGACGTTTTCAATTACAAACTATTTCAACGGAGCAGAAGACGACCTGCTGGGGATACTGAGGGTGCCGGCCCAAGCGGCACAACGGACTCGAACGTTGAGGGGGCGACTAAGTATCAGACGTAAGCGGTGGGTTCATTATCTGTACCTATTTTTCTTTTTGGATGTTTGCCAAATAAAATATTATTGTTTCTATCCGTCTCGTCGAGATAAGTTCGCGAATAAAAAGGCGGGGGGGGGGGGTATGTCAATTTATGTATTTTGAGTCAAAGCACATCCCTAACCTTGAGCTTAACGATCGTTAAAAAAGGGGGTGCTTAGAATCGACTAAGTACGGTATATAGGCTGAAGTGTTCCAAACAACTAAAATTGCTGGTGTAAGTTATGTCTGCACGTCTTAGCGCAAAGGAAACCTGGGGTGCATTTGAGGCAAAATGTAAGTACAGAACCAGCGGTATACACGCTGGGTTGTTTTTTTTTTTTTTTCCGATACCAAGTCAAAAAGACAACCTGTTAAAAATGGCACTATGCGAAATAAAAGCAAGCACAAAAAAGAACAGAGCTCCTGCTCGTGCTGTTCTAGGGAGAACAAGAAACAATAGAAGATGCGTGCTGTCCAAACAGATGGCAGGCGAGCGGTACGAAGGCGGGAAAATGTAATTCAATCTAATTAAGAAAGCCAATAAATTCATTCAGAAGAACGAGAGAGGAGGGGAACAGCGTGAGGGATGGGAGCGGAGAGCGGAGAAGTCACGTGGCAGGGGCAGCAGACGACTATAGTCTTAATTTTTTCGTAACTGGACTCGCCCTGTGGCAGTAGTAAAGTCTTTTATTGGGAAAGGGGATGCCGGTTGGCCAGAAAGGGGAAATATGAATGCCAAGTAGGGAGGAAAAAACATTTCTTGAATCTTCAAGGGTCATTTAGACAGCTTCCGGTGGAGGAATGAATGATCCAGTTTGAAGTATACCGACTCGCCCATTATTCGTGCTTTCTTGCAAGTGAGCCTCGTTGATACCTTGAAATACGTCGTTCATTTGTGGCACAAGGTTGGTGATGTTGGTGATCACGCAGAAACTTGAAGTGGTTGATAACTTCCCGCCTGAAGACGATCCGGTGGTCACAAAACAAAAATTACTCCCACCTCCCCTCGCGGGAACCCCTGTGTAGATGCGACGCATAGGGGGTTCCGTTGTTGTTTCCGTTAGGTTGATTCTCCCATCGCGTGAAACGTGCCATGAACCCCCTGCCGCGGCTATGACGCAACGTGGCGCGGCTATGACGCAACACAATCCAACACAATCCACTTTAATCCAATCCAATCCAAATCCAATCTAATCCAATCCAAGCCAAGCCAAGCCAATCCAATCGAATCCAATCCAATCGAATCCAATCCAATGCCCCTCGTGAGAGAGTGTTCGCTATCGGAGAGGAGAGGGGGTGAGCGGCGGAAAGCGCAGCTCGCGCGGCGAGGAGAATAGGGGAGGGGTGTGGACGGACAACGACAACGCCGTATGGAGGGACAAGGCGAGTGAATGAGATGCCGTCGCATCTAAAACTTTAGGGGCAAACGATAGCGAATTCCATGCCATCCGATCCGCGGCCTCGTTGCACTTGACGCCAACATAGGACGGAAGCCACTGAAATCGCACGTTGAGACCATTTCTGCTCTGCTCTTGCAGAAGCCGTAATGAGGCCGTACAGGGTTCCCACCGCACAGGGTTCCCACCACTATCTTCAGAGAACTGTTGAACTCCCCCTCCCCTGAAGACACATAATAAGGGCCCGGCTCGGACTTCAGTCGCTAAAATAAAGTTTGTTCTCTCTCTCACGCAGCAAAAGTTGCAGTGCTGCTCGAAACTCACTTGCTGCGATTCGAGCAGCACTGCGCCTCATCGCCTGTGTATCGTCCGCGCGTTAAAACCTATAATCAATCAATAATCAATCAATCAACACGCAGCGTGCAACCTGAACTGGCGTATCACATCATTACCCTCCGCTATCTTCAATTGATCCAAACTGCAAATTCAAAATGCCACCTCGACTCTCCAAGTGGGAAGAAGCGATTCTACACCGCATGCGGTTGAAGCCGCATACACGCGCAATTTCCTCTTTAATTTGAAATGGACTGCCACTCTGTCCACACTGCGATGTGCGAGAAAACCTTCAGCACCTGCTCTGGCATGGATGGATGGAAAGGACTTTATTGAGTAAATCCTGCAGTAGGTATAGCCCGGTTGACGGGCCGACCTCTACTTGGCCGTGCGTGGCATCCTCTTGGGCAGCCCTACTCGACAGGGACCCCTTTGCGGAGTCCGTGCCTTTCGAGCGCCTTGGGAACCTGCTGGATGGCCCACTCTTGATCCGACTTGTTGGTTGAGGCGATGGCGATTTGGAGATCTGCGGGGTATTCTGTAAAGCTGACGCCGTCTTGTATGGCTGCACAGTCCCATAGGATGTGCCAGCGATTGACCGTACCTTGTTTGCAGATGTGGCACTGTGCGCTGGGATAATCATCGGGGTACATGTGATGGAGGAGCGCCGGTGTGAGCACTGACGCAGTTTGGAGGCGTCGTAGATGTACTGCTTCTTCCCTGCTTAGAGATTTGTGGGGTGAGGGGTATAGCTGGCGAGCAGCCCTCATGTTCTTGAGGATTTCTCCGTATCCAGTCGGTGAGTCTTCAGTCGCCGTCCACCATTCCCACTCCGGACAGGCACTTGCGGTGGGGGCGCGGTGGGGGAGCGCGCGCGCTTCCCTGTGGGCCGTCTCATTGTGGTTCGGTGCATACGGTGAACAGTGGCGCAGTGGGAAGAGCACCATGTACCTCGCGTTCCTGCTCTGGCAATGTGCTCTATAGTTATTGCACAAAGAGTGGCCCTCTCAGTGTCTCTGGGATTGCCGCTTTCCGTTGACATTCAACTGAAGGACGTCTTGGGTCCGCTGGCATGTCCCAAACGTGCTTTACGGGCTACAAAAGCTCTCATCGCGTGCCTATAGGCTACAACACACAGGCCTAGACCGGTCTCTGTAAATAACGGGACGCCTCTGTGCGGCATCAACTTCCTCAATATGACGCCATCATCTGTCGTAGCAAGTTCGGCATTTTAGCCCGGCTAGCATCGCCAGACTTCCCTAAGATCGTTCTCTTTCTCTCTCTTCCCTGTCTCCAACGCCATTCAGGCAGCAGTTTGCCCCCTCTCCCCCCGAATCCCCAAACCTCAGCTCAGCCTCACTCCATATGGGGAGGCTGAGGTCCATTAAAGGGTGACGTTGACAATATAGGGTGGTCGAAACCATGCATGTTTCTGGAGTCATTAAACTTATCGCGCAAAGTAACAATGGTGTGTTTACGCGATCACCGCAACTTTCGATTATGACACCCGGACGGGACTTGCTAACTGGGTGCTGTCGGCCAACCTGCACTTCCTGAACGGCGCCAAATGTAAAGCGTGGGTGTTATTTCACCCTTTTCAACGCAGTTTAGCAAGCACTGGGGAGGGCGCATTTCCTGAAGTCATACATAGCTACACGTCCTAGTCGTATCGTAAAGTACAGCCAATTCCATTTCTTTTTCATTGAAAAAAGAAAGGCCGAAAGCACATTAGGGGTTTATACTGCGATGTTTTTGCAAAGCAAACAGCCACGAATGGAAGGCCGGAAAAAGTGACGGCAAGTATTGTGTTTCGAACACCCACGCTGTGTACATAGCAGGTATCTCCAGATTGCGACATGTCGCCCGAGAAAGTAGTCGTCTCAACCGGAAGCGAACGAAGCTCATGGTAGAAGTAAAGCCGCCTGTGGAAAGCGAACACACAGAGAAGAACGGTGTTACAGTTTTTCTACTGGTCCTGCATTTCCGCTCATTTTATTTCCTTCCGTGAACTTCGCCCCTGTCGATTCTATTTCCGTTGGCTTCCTTGCTTGCTTCATTGACTGGTGCGCGCTCACTGACGCGTTCATTCCGCAACGTTCGATCACGCGCTTTCTATTGAGCGTCTCGAGTTTGTAAAAACGGCAAGGTTTCGACACGTATATAATATCGATTTTGAGAGACACTCGTTTGCCGGACGACCACGCAGTCGAGTGTACGATTGGCGGGCCATGTGAAAAGCTACTCGAAACGGGGTCGCGCGCGCGCGCGCACACGAAACTTCACGCAGGCGTTACTTCCGCCAGGGCCGACTCGGAGCGGCCCACTCGATCGCTGCACTGCCACGGGCTGCTTGTGCGCAGTGCCCTCGAGAAAGCGCCGCGCGAGCAGGACCGTGTGGGAACAGCTTGGCGCAAGTGGGACTCATTTCCATCGCACCTTCTGAGTCATGAGTTCTGCCGAGATAAACGCTGGGTTGAATGAAGGAGATCGGGAACCAACTGCGTGTCTCTCGTGAGGCGTCGTTGGAAATCGTTTTTCGCGCCCATTGTGCCTGGCTCGCTGTGCCGTTCGTGCCCTCTGCTCCGACGGAATTTGGCTTCGTAACCAAACATTAACCTCGCGAAGAGAGGTCGAGACAATGAGAGGAAAAAGAAAGTTGTGCCGTCAACTTTAATATTTTCAAACGACAGCTGGTCATCTGTGGGGCCGGCCATGTCACACAATGGGTGTTATGAGTATCTCGTGTCACCTATTAACTTCATAGCAGTATAGTAATCTGTTGGGAAAAAATCACAAATGATTGTAAATTCAAGCCTAGTATCCAGGCAGGCCTCCGAGTAGTTGAAACGTGCTAAACATCTTTATACTCAAATTGAATACAATAAATAAACATTAGGCATCAGGTAAGCGGAAACAGATGAAACATAATATTAGCGACATCACTCGATACGACTAAAATAGAGGAGGGAACTTGGATGCTTTTTCGAGCGTAAGCTGCGGAGGTCTTCACTACTCAAAGCTTTGCATGTCTGTATGTATTTACAATCTATGCATGGCTATTTGTGACATCATCTTCCCATCAGAAAATAAACTATCTTCATTGCGTATAAAAGGAATCTGCGCCTGGTCCACCTCAGCTTTTCTGAGCCTCGAGTAGTGATCCAACGCAAACATATTCTTTTTCAATGGTCGGGCTGCACAAAACATTCCGGCAGGCTACACACTGCGGATATCCCTTGACAGACTAAACAAACCCCATCCCATTCAGTCCATGCTGAAGCACATCGGCAGAAGTTGCCCTACATTGTATAACATGTAATCGCTTTATGCATTAGGCAAATTTACGATTAAGTAAAAGCGGTGTGCAGTCGCTTAGGTCACTGCACTGGGGGCAAACGGGGGACTGGTCTACTTAAATGCATTGGTTGGCGTATCTCTGCATCAGTGCCGTATTTAGCGGGACGACCGTCATCATGGCGCCCCGAAAAAGTTTAGGCCTTTCAAGTAAGTTGCCGTAGCCGATTACGCATCATTTGGCGTAAACGCATAGCTCAGCTGCTAAACGAGCGCACAAACCAACGTTCCTAATCGCAGTGAAATGCTATGCATTCGTACTGAATCTGCGTAGTCCAAACTTTGTATCTCACCGATTTCATTCCTGAAATATGTTTAACATGGACTTAAGAAGCGTCTTAGGTGGTGGAATTTATTTTGAACACTTGGTGGCGTCTCATGACCCAGATGATCTCGCAAGCACTTACCGAAAGTGGGCTTCCCGATGGTGTCTAGTACAAGGAACTCCCTCTCGCCAATTTGCGTACTTGCTTTCGAAATTTTAACAAAACAGCGCGAAGCACGGGACAAAGGGAAGACGAAGACTACACAAGCCCGTGTCCCGTGCTTCGCGCTGTTTTGTTAAAGTTATGTACCAACTTGCCCAACTACAAACCCTGCTGCTTTCGAAATGACAGCTTTCGCGCTGGTAGTGTTGCGATTTTCTTTAAAGTATGCATGGATTACTAATACAACAGGAGGGGAAACCATGCTTGCATATGTAACTCCAAAGACACTGCATCGTCATCGGTGATCTTTACTAGAACATCAGTATGTGGCATAGAAGTATATCAGAACATCTTAGGAATAATATTGACGAAAGAATGACCTGAATCTTTCACTTTCCGCGAATTTTAACCCGCCTGGTATTGAGTTAGCAGCCGTTTCCACCGATAGAAGTGATGTCACTAATAACGGACAGTTAATTTACATCGCATTTCTCTTTGCGCTCAACTCAGCCAGTTACTATCAATAACCTTTTTCTGTAAGTATTAATCCAGTCCTGGACCTTGCTCCTCAAGAGACAAAAGTTGAAGGTCTGTTTAAGTGTGATGTAAGTTCACTGAGTGCCAGGCGGAGGTATCTTAATGAAGTTTATTTTTGGCTGTATGAAGAAGTTGCCAAGGAAACAGCGTTCTCAATTTGAAAATGTCCATTTTGGGCTAGTGTGCGCAGTTTATGGTCTACCAGCACTGTTGAACTGTTTTTAAACGCTCTCAAAGCAAGTAAAAGCCACAATTTAACTTGAAATCTAAGCGGGGTGGGTGGTGTGGAAGAGGGTGGGAGGGACTGGACAGAGGGGAGGGGGTGAAGGGAATTCAGTTCGACAACCGTGATACCTCACACGACCGGAAAATTTTCACCGGCAGTCACTGGAGACGGTTTCCGCGTAAATTTTTCTTGCTACTGGCGATCTGTGCATTTTAGAAGGATAGAATTAAGCTATAATGACTTTTTTAACGGCGTGGATTGTTATTACTACGATTTTAACTATCTTTGCTTGAGATTTAAAAGTACTGTTCACGCTTGAATTTGGCAATTTGTTTCAAGTTACCCCAAGAGCCCTCTTTCACTCATTCATTGTATTACAGGTCAGAATATTCATATCTAGAAACCAACCACCAATCGCGAAAACTTGTAGACGGAATTGCCCTTCTCTCGCGTAACTTCAGGAAAATGTAAAGAATGATGTTTATAAAACCGACAACATCCGCATCAGCAGGAGGACAAATTATTCACCTGCTTAAATGTGGGGCCCTATGAAACGGACAATTCCAATTACTAATAATACCTTTATAGCAAATAATAACTGCACATCCGGCACCCCTTCAACATTAACACGTTTGACTAACACTTTGAATCAGTTTATTTTAAGGACGATGCAGTTGCAATTACCTTGGAAGGGTGTAAAACTCCGCCACCAGTGAAATATTTCGAGGTCCTAGTAACTATAGGCTATTTAATCTTTTGGGAAATTGGAGAGAAACTTTTTTATCGGTGCACATAAAATATATATTGCATTGCTAAGACGATATTTTAAGTGGGCATCAAAGTTTCTTATGGTGATTTTTCATACATTCTCCTCTAACGGCGGTCTACCCTGACTCCACAGCCTCTAAGGTCAAGTTACTTTTTAAACATGGAGATGAGTAGCTGATGGCTTTGACGTGATCAAGTTGAAAAATTTTTACAGATTTTATTCATCAACGTATCACTGTTTTTACTCGACTGCTTACTTGCACGATCAACGTCAATGAATCTGAATCCCGACGCAGTTATCCTAGCCTAACAGAACTTGTCGAGGTAAAACACAGCTTTCCACTCCTAGAAAGTTCCGTGTGTACTATTTGCCGCATTGCTGATGAATGAATGAATGAATGAATCGCTGACTCGAGCAAGTTTGACCAATAAGGAGGTCGGACATGCGATCAGGCTCAAAAAAGTACTATTCAAGCTGCCCAACAAATGGAATGAGCGGGAATAAATCCGACACCGGAACCGTTCGACGGTCGACGATAATAAACGAGAGTTACAGCAGAACGGAGATCCGGGGCCACTACGGTGCCCGCTAGCCGACCGGCGGTCCTGCGCATCCGCACAACCTGCTCCGGCCGCCTGCGTAGAGTTCACCGGAGATATCGTTCGTATTACAACCCCAAAAAATTGAAGAAAAAGACGGCCTAAGGGTTCGCTTTTCGCAATATAGTGGTGCTTACTTCAAAAAATTGTTTCTTGCTCTGAAGAAGCAGACCGCGCAAAAAAAAAAGCCCCAGGTGGGCTTCACCCCAACGCCTTAGAACGACCATTCAGCGTAACCAAATGTACAAATTTGGCGAACGATGATACCCAGCATGCAATTAGAGTAAACAATACAATCTGCACTGAGACAACGGTGCACATGCACGCCTTGCGTTGTGGTTCCAGCGCAGATTCTATTCTTTACTCTGATCGCATGCTCGGCTTTGTTATTTGCCAAGCTTTCGCACATTTGGTCAGGCTGGTTGGTCGTTCTAGAGCGTTTTTGTTAAGCCCATTTGCGGCGATTTCATAGAGTGTACTATTTTATATAATTTATATTTATGCACTGCACCTTAGGGCAGCGGTGTCACCCCTTTTAAAGCGAAGCTTTTGTGTTCTCACTGATGGCGTCTGTAACGCGTCATCAAGCGCTCGCCCACGAAGGAAAGAATCTTGCATGTTAACAGTGGAGCTGTTGTTACTGGCCGTAAGTTCGCCGTTGCGGGAAAAAAATACCAGGAAAACGCCGAGCGCTCGTGAGCGCGTGCCTAGCGGTGACCGCCGAGTCCCCGGCTCGCGCAGTGGCTTTAGCACAAAAAAAAAAAAAAAAAAAACTCCAGCGTTGTTGTCAAGTGCTACTTCACATACAAAAAATAAACTCCAGCGCTAATGCTAAAGATGAAAACACACGCTGCTTGGGAGAGGTCAACGCGGCCGTTGCATTCCCTAGAAGCCATTATGGTTAACTGGAGATATGGCTACGACTGTGCCCATTCTTCTCGAGACGACTTGCAGATCCGGCCACTGCTGCCTCGAGTCGATGGCCAAGAGCTGGTGCAAGTCTACAATGCTGAAAATGACTCTGCATCCACCACTCGCCGAGAAGAAGACGACGACCTCTTCGAAGCATATGACGACGATTACTAGTACCGCAACTATGCAAATAAATAATCATACTGAAACTTAACTTAGTGTCTGGCTGCTTCGCATTATCGCGCGCGGAGCCGCAGGTGTTGCCATTCGTTGCGCAATACCGGAGAGGAGAAGAGGGAGGAGAGGAGGAATGCCTCGCATACTACTCAGGGTTCCCCTACGGGAAGATGACAACGGTGGTTGAACGCGAAACTATCTCGTGATGGATTCTTTGGTTGGCCAATCCCTAGGGGCATCCTGCCACAATCATCATCAGCGGTGCCTGGCCAGGCATGCGCACAACGGCGCCCACCCAACGGCGGAGGGAACAGGCTCGACCGTAAGCTGCTTCGCATCTAAAAAATCATAATAAATTCTGGTTCCAAAAAGCGCTCGCCAAAGCCATCCGTAACTGCGCTATGCACTTGTACCATAAACATCGCTCAGTCGCTGTAGAACTCGGCGCTCCGCTGCAAAATAAGATAGTGCTGCATGTCAGCATTCAACGCCACTGCTTGGGCTGCGTCACATAGCAAAGAGAAAGAACAGAAGACGATAGATGCAAAACTGAGTGCAATACTTTTTTATGAAATGAAACTAAAGCCTGACACACAAATTATGTGCCTTAAAACGTAAGCTTCTTGAGGCAGATCAGCTGTGCTTTATTTCTCAATATCGAAAACTGCGGCCATTCTAGCGTGCAGTAATTCCCAACTCTGAACAAAAGATTTGTGCGCTATTCGATCGTTACGCGTGCAGTGCAGCCCATTGTTAATGGTCTGCTGAAGACGCACTGAGTTCGACGACTTCCCCACTGACCCGCCGGGGCGAATCAGGGCACCTGAGGCGTTACGACTGCAAACACGCGGGGTCGATGTCTGCCAGCAGGGGCAGTTTTTGTGATGTAGGCAAAAAAAAAACAAAAACGCCCGTTCGTCCAGATTTCGGCGCACGTTAAAGATCCCAAGATGGCGTAAATTAAACAGTAGCCCTCCGCTACGGTGCGCCTGATAAGCGTAAAACACCCAAAATTTATTTTTTTACTTACCGACCAGTGATCCGGAGCCTCCTTATTTACACTCAACATGCGCTGCATACAAATCATGTAAACGCATTTTTATGGGGTTTTTTTTTTCTAACCAATCATGGGGTGCGGAAATGTTCATTGGGTGGAGTCGATTGCATCAATAATATTATAGCGCAAAAATAAGGGCGGTGTCCTTGCACCTGTCAAAATATTGCATACATAAGCTGCCCTTTTTGGACGGACAGCTTTGTTGCATTATTGCGTATTGTTGTGTGCGCTGTTAGGCTGCATGCATGGGCGGCCGTTTGGCTGATCCTCCGTTCTCCTCCTGAGTGCGAACAAGACAGTACATGAGCGACCACATTGGACGTCTTTTGGCAATGTCTCCTGTCTCCTGTCCCCCCTGGCGACAAAGGGAGGAGATTTCCGCGTCATTGCGTTCGTACACGCTGCTATGTGAACTTCCCGTGCGTTGTGTTCTAGTGTCGCGGGATCGTCGCAGTCCCCCGCTCCGCACACGTTCGGCAGCGGTGTCGGGAGAAGGTGAGCCGACTGCTGCCGCGGGGTCACCTCGAGGGCATGCAGCCTCTAATTGTGTGCGAGCGAGCTTCGCGCATGCTGCAGGGGTCAGTGTAAACGAGTTTGCACCGGGGCGGGTCGGCACCGCAGCCATCGCTGCTGCTTCTGCAAACTGGGCTTGGGGCACTCGAAGAATGCGGAGCCCATTCCTCCGCGAGCACGCGAGGCTCCCTGAGCGGCCACACCGCGATGCAAGCGGGCACCTCTCCGCGCCACTACGCCTTGGAAGCGCCGCGCTGCGTGCGTGATGACCCGACGTCTCGTACTGGCGACCCCAGAATGTGGACACTCATTGCCGCGCGCGCAGCTGCTGACTGAGAAAGTGCCTGCTTGCTTCGCTGCAAATGTCGCCGAAAGACGATGGCCTTTGGCGTGGTGCACCCCTGCTACGTAGCACCCCCTCCTCTCTCTCTCTCTCTCTCTCTCTCTCTCTCTCTCTCTCTCTCTCTCTCTCTCTCTCTCTCTCTCTCTCCTCTCTCTCTCTCTCTCTCTCTCTCTCTCTCTCTCTCTCTCTCTCTCTCTCTCTCTCTCTCTCTCTCTCTCTCTCTCTCTCTCTCTCCCCGTGATGAATGCAATGGAGGTTTTCTCAATTCAATTCAATAGTCCCGCACTGCTCGCGTGCATTCTGTGGGATCTATTGCTTCCGTTCGCCTGGAGCAGCTCGAGTGAACATCTTTTAGTGATGGCTTTTGTATCGATCCCGCTGACACCATTTTCAACGTGCTTATTTCAACATGTATTAGAACGCTGGTGCTCTGGGTTATGTGCACTAGGATTATTTATCTACACGTATTGTGTACTTTACCCACAAATAGTTGTTTGCATTAAGTTAATTTCACATTGAACTGAGAAGCACGGAAGAAAAAAGTATGCTGAAAAACCACAGTTAAATGTATTTTGTTAGCCACTGAGAAATATCTCTGATAGAAAAGTCTCATATAAAGCCATTTCCAATATATCACTAAGTAGTCTCCATATATTTATGTAGTCTCCACCGCTTTCTTGACACTAAAATTCGCTGGTTACACGAGTAGCATAATTCTTTGAAGAAAGTCTTTCAAATAAATAGTCTCAGCTGGCGATATATTTGGCGCAAACGCCTCCAAACTTTCTAGGTGCAGGCTTTCGACCCGCAATTTGAAAGCTGTCGGAAATTTGACGAGTCATTGCAGCGGATAGCATGTGGGTAATGAACAACGCTCAACATTAACCAACTCTACAATCAACTTCGACAGCCTTGATGTGTAATGAGAGGAAGTCGGTATGAAAATAGGTCCGCCAAAAAAATTCAGGAACAGAAGCACGAAGAGAAAGTGCAAAGTATATAGAGACGAAAAAACGTGCATCAAGTGAACCGTAGTTCACGAGCGCCGGTGATAGTATTTGGTGGTAGAAGAAAATAGAATCGGGTGTCCATTTCAAATAAAGGCAGTACGATAACGGCAAGAAGTCAAATTTCAGCCTAGTTTTCATGCATTAAAACTACGAGTAAATTAGGCATCCAAAATGATGCAATTTTACTATACCGGTGCGCCGCGCCCGGCGTTCCTATTAGACTTTTTTTGTTTCCATTTTAGGTACAATTTATATTTTTGCTCGGAAACATTCTCTTTCAGGGTTAGCTGGCTTGATCTGTGGTGTTCACTTCGCTGTTTCACCCCTTTCGGTAGCGTGACGGTTCTGGAATTTCGCTACGCATATAATAAAAAGCATAAAGCGTCGAACTTTGCGCAATGGCGTGTATTTTCTCAGCAGTCGATAAATTTCGTAACGCCAATCCCCCCGTTCGTCCCTGTCGCTACTCGACGCCACCCATCGACATGTGCCGTGGTAATGGGAACGCCGCGGTGCCGGATCCAATCAGGGCGATCGTCAGAATGCAGCAGCAACTTCGCGTTTCGCAACAGCTCCGAGCTCCGCTTCCAGCGATTGTCGCCGTGCATTCGTTGATTGGAGCAGCAGCGCCGCTTCCCCGAACTCCGCATTACGGGTGGACAAGCTTTTCGAGTTAGCACTAATGTACATTCACGCGGCGCTATGCCTGTCGAACCCAGGATGCACGAATTGTACGAGCGCACCCGGGATCCGGCGGTTTTTGACTGAACTTGTTCTTATGCATGCCTCTGCGACGGCGGAAGAGAAGTAAAATTGATCTGTGCTTAGAAATTAAAACTTACGAGAAAAAAAGGTCATTGATGAATGGTCTTGGTAAGTGAACGCCGACCGCTCTAGACAGCAATGACAAGCTGGCAACAGCAACAAGTGGAAAAGTGGTGACGTATCAGAATGACGTCAACATGGAAGGCGACAGAAAGTATGGTGGCAATATAGGGACTTCATGATTGAAAGGTCAAGATAGCATCGACCGAAGCCTTTCACACCAGCGACACAGGGTTAACTTGGCCTACGTACAAAAAATGACAGCTTACCTGTCGCAGGGAAAGCCGCCGATAACATGAAATGCAAAAATGAACCTTGTGACTGAACTGGCCATTAACAAAGCCGGCAACGGTGGGAGAATGCCGCCGCAATTCACTTTTTTGTCTAATCCCCCGCGTGATATGTGTCATACGTGCACGAATTCGCACTCCTAGAAATCCCCGCTAATCGACTAACGATAACGCAGATGAATGACCAAAGATTGCAGTAAACTAGTGAGGTTGACCAATGGCGAGACCAAGCATACGATTTGAACTTGAAAAGTGTGGTCTGGGCTGATATCACGGAATGCAAGCATAAAGTTTTGCCGACCGCGTCTCTGGGAAAAATCGCGTCTAGTATTGTAATTAAGCTAATTCTAGCATTGTATTCAGCTAATTCAGCACGTCCAGCATTGTAATTCAGCTAATTTAGTAAAGCAGCTATTCTTGATACGAGTGCGTTGTGGCAAAGCAGACACGCAGACACTTTTTGGAGTTACATGTTGGCCCCAGGTTAACCATGCGCATCCGTCTGACAATGTAATTCGCCTATTAATTATTGGTTGCTTCCCCGCATAGATTACGTAATTAGTAGGCCTGGGGCAGTTTTTTTCTTAGCTTCAGGTGACTCCACTAACGTACCTAGCAAAGACCTGTCCATTCGGATTATTGTTGTTATTATCCATATGTGGCGAAGTCAGCAAAGTATGATGAATTACTCCTACAACTCGTGGATCTCATGCCAGACCATAAAAATGTACATAAATCCGCACAGTCGTACCTCCATAAATGCAAGGTCGGCGAACGAGTTGTTACGATTCTCCATCGGAAGCAGTGGGTCGTATACACTCGATGGTTGGTGCTGATAAGTGCATTTTATTTTTCAATTTCCCGCTAAAAGAGGTCACGCACATACGCGCTGACGCAAACCCCCCTAATAAGCAATTACAGGTTGGTCGGGCGCCGCCAAAGGTATTCCATGCGTAATATCAGCGATCGGAAAACCGGTGGTCCATAATGGAAAGATATTCATGCAAGCAAGGGCCCTTACGTTAATGTTTCGATAGTACACTGGGCGAACAGACAGCTTTAGAACGTAGAAAGCACACAAACAAAATACACAAAAGCATACAAACATACGAAAACATAAAAGAAAACACACATACAGAACATAAAGAAAACATACATATACAGAAAACAAAATCTCTTTTGATAACAATTTCTGCGTCGGTGTCTTTTCAAAGCTCGGATCAACCGTATTTTTTGCGAAGCTTTACAAGATTGACCTTTATTTTCCAGTATGATGTGGCATACACAAGCTTGCGAGGACATTTCGTCGTGGTCGCGAACTTTGGCATGCAAGGTAATCAAGCAATCTTGTCTGCGTCTTTTTTTCGCGCTGTTCTATAATTTACCAACACGCCCAAGCTTATGCTTCAGTAATCAATTATACGGAGTTGCCAGCTCAGAATGCATAAATGACGCCGCGTTTCGTCCCGCCCCTCGTTGCAGTGCAATTTCAACATTAAAACTTCTTCATGTTTACAGTTCGCCCTTGCCCTTAAACGCGCGCGCGACCCCGGGCTTAATCACGGAACTCTCGCAGCGAGACACCGATTTTTATTCCCGAAAACGGAAATTACGAACTTTCAGTCGCGTGTGATACTCCTCAGGTCTCTCGCCTGGAAGCAACAGTGCGCGGACATGTCAACCAAGCATCACCTTTTCTGAAACAAAGGTGCTGCCACTGCAACCACTAGCAATGCGAGCATTGCGCCATTCACCCCAGAACACGACGCTACGGAACGCGACGACTGGAATTTTTAGAAGGAAAAGGGCGCGCATTTCGTCCTCACTGCAGGGTCGTTGGCCGCAGCAGCCGAGCACTGACGCTCGCCGTGCATATCCGATCGACTCGAGAGTTCAGGATCCTTCGGCCATCGCGTAAAGCCCTCACGTATAGCTTTCCGCTGCGAAACGTTGGGCTTCATCCTGAACAAGTTTCTCATATATTTACTCATTTACTTGGAACATACAGCTATTGCCTCTAAATGAAATGCTGTTGCAGGAGTTGCAGGTGGCCGTTGCGCAAACTTTTCGTAAAAGTCACTGACGTTATATAGCGTGCGACAGAAGAGCGCATTTTATTGGTACTTGAAACACGTAGGGAAAACTTCAAATGAAACACTACGTGAATAGTGATGACTGCAGCTTCGGAGGAATTAACAGCGCACGTCCTGGCCTCGAAAAAAGAGCTAGTCGCTTTGCTCGGCGCGCAACTAAGAATAATGCAATATGTGCTGTGATGTGCGCGGCCTGTATATTAAGGTGGAGGGCGTTGCCCACTCTCGCTGTGAATCCGTGGCATGCACCTCTCAGCGACAAAACCTTCGGGACTCGTAGAGTCAGAAAGAATTTGCTTTTGCTACTGCCCAAGCACTTCACCAGCACTTGCGTAAGGTGTTGCAAAAAAAAGTTACTAGGTGCATTGTTGGAGGTTGGACAGCACACGTGTAAAGGCGTTTTGTGGCGGTAACTTTAACAACGTCCGTTAACCCGTTAAACGATATCTGACGTCAGAGCAGTAAGACGTAAAATGGTGGTCTTTTGTGTCTCTTTAAGTTCCAGTGAATACTAAAAGTAGAGCGTTTGGTTAGGACTTAAGCAATAAATAAAATAAAAGCCCTTTTCGAAACTTGAAACAGCAATTTTACGGTGCAGTATTTTGTAAATAACGCAAGCTGTAAAATTCATTTTGAATTCCACCAGTTTGAGCTGATAAACTGGAAAAATCTGATAACCTTAAAATGTTTTTCAACACCGCGGCCCGCTTCTGCGCATAGCTCCCGGACCTATGACCTCTATCTGCACCTTATCGGCGTGCTTCAACGCTCAATTACCACCCAGCTTTCAGCTCATCTTCACTTAATGAACTGAGTAAATACCTCTAGAGCGGTATTTACTCAGTACTCAAACTACTCTTCTCGCCATCCGGAACGACCTCAACACGCCGATCCGTATACGGTGGTATCACCGCGCTCGTGGCACATGCCAGACCCGGATCTCACCTTCTCCACAACACGTGTTCATAGACGCCGAACAGTCCTCCCTCTCCCTCCTCCCTCTTCCCCTTGTGGGACAGCGATCACCTGCCCTTCACGTTCACCCTCAGTCGTAAACACCTTCCAGTTCGAGCCACAGCGTTTCGAGCATGTACAGCTGCGGCCGGTCTTTTCTCCGATATTGACTCTTCCCAGTCAGTTGATCGCGTTTTGACAACTAAGTCTGCCCTCTGCGATGACTCAACGATCGCATTGGATGATCATGTTGATAACGTTAACCGTAAGTGCCGTGCAGGCCAACTCAAGAAACGCTTTGCGCCAGCAACAAATGTCATCAGATACTTGTCATCAGATCAGGTCGAATGCCAAACCTATTGCAGCTTCGGCACATATTTCCTAGAATAAATGGAAAGGCTCGAGGAGCACCACCTTTCGCCGAACTCTTACGCACCCCTGGTCTGGCCGCTGCTGAGAACAAGGTTATAACCTCCTTACTTCTCCATGCCAGCGTAACACAGCCGCTAGCTGCTTCCACTCATCCCATCGGCTACCATGACCCAGGCCTCTATCGTCTCTTCACTAAGGGAGAAGTTTGAGCCGCACTCAGTAATGGCTGCCTTCGTGCCCCATGGAGCGAGATTGGATAAATTTGCAGCAACTCCACAATGTCATTTCTGTTGCCTAAGACAACATCCTTGACACCAATAACTCTAAATGGAGTAATTTTTCCGTATGTTCTGAGACCGTCCCTTATTTCTCCAATTCCCAAAGCAGTCAAGGCCTCAGGCTTCCTATAGGAATCAGCGTCCCATCTCCCTTACTTCTAACCTCTGCAAACTTATTGAACATGTGCTCCATCCCCAGTAAGACACAAACTCGAATGCGTCAAACCTATCTTTCCGGCCCATGCCTGGCTTCCGACCCAACCCAATCACAGGCACTCTATCTCCTGGAAGCATACATACAGATGACATTTGACAGTATCTGCCATGAGGTCCCGAAGGAGCTCGCTAGTCCTTGTGACCAATACGGAATACAAATGCCCTTGGTTCCTTCAACCATTCTGCTTAACGGCATGCGTTTTCGCATTTACTCTCAGAACCTATTACATGGATTGTGAGTCACCCCAGAGTTCCATTTTAGGAACCATGGAGGCCTGCATGCTGTTTAACTTGGACACGGCGCGCGTAGCCGAAAACGTCCAATGCGACACCACCGCACGCTTTGTCATTTCTGCTGACAATATTACCGTCTGCATTGAAATAGCGGATAACGCCGGAGGGGATACAATATGCTGTTTCAACTACAAGCTGCCCTCCAGTTTCGGAGACACCCAATCCAAACTTAATGGCCTCGAATTTGCTTCCCATTGAACAGAATTTATTAGCATAGATTGGGACCTCGGAATCACGTTCACATCGGTGACCGTATATCACCTGTTCAAATGGCAAATTCGCGTCCTCGGTGTCCCCATCACCAGCTGAAACAGTCAGTTTAGGCCCCTCTGTTCGACTTTACTGCACACTCAGAGTCACTTCTCAAACCAGTATGGCGGCGCCCGATAGGATGGCGGCCGCACGGTGTCCCGAGGAGAGGCTGTCGGCAAAATCCTTTGTGCGGCACATTTGTGTTCGCTCCCGTTAAGACTTAGCCAACCTCGAATAGGTTCATCGCATTACACTTTATGCATATTTTGGTTTCAGACGATACACAAGAAAAAGACAACGGGAGCGCTTGTCTACCGTCTATCTGCGCTTTAAATATGAATTCGATCTATAGTAGCTCAACTTCCCGTTCTAGACACTATATACTCAATTACAGCTATCCGAAAACATACTCCTGCAGCTGAACTTTAGTGTCTCGCTGTTCTTCCTCCGTTCTTCCGTCGCTCTCCACCAGAATCTGCGAACCACTCCCACGACATCGACTATAAGCACTGCCCAGGGGGGTAGTCTCCTGGCCTGGAACCACCAGCGCCGCGATGACATCCAACCCTTACCTGCGTCACCTCCCCCCCCCTCCCCCGCACCCTTTTTCGTCTCAATTGTGGATCTTTTCTCCGCGAACTTGACACTTTCGGGAATTCCTCGCTGCCCCATTACTGGCAACATCACGAACCCTTCCCCCCCCCCCCCCTCTATGCTCTACGTTATAGGACGCGGCATGTAGCCCGCCTCAATGCAGCCCTGCAGCCCACTTTATTAATTAGCCTCTCTTCTCTGGCTTGGTTATGCGATGGCAACCCTTTCCTCTCCGGTGCCTGTGCCTGCCGCACAAATTACGGCGATCAACTATTACCGTCGTCATTTACGCAGACTTACAGGCCACATGCAAACAACGTGTTTGTAACCGATTTCACAGCGACACCGCAAGCATACTTAACAAAGTTCTCGCTAATGGTCAGACAGCTGTCAGATGGGCTACAAGGTGACTGCGTACAAACACGACAGCATGCCGGGAAATGAGGATCCTCACGCACTTTCTCGAGCATTGAACTCGGGGTTTCTCATCACGCACTGCCAAACTCAAGGGCACGTAGGACCAAGCCAAGGATTGCGCAACCAGTTGACACCACAGACCTGCTGCGGAAAACCCGCCGAAAAAGACAGAAGCACCCGACACCTCACAACACACTCACGCACCGGAAATTCGTTCTGCTCAGACAGGTACAAGCAAATACGATATACCTGCGTACTCCACACATCACTCGTCGATTACAGCGATTAGCGGAAATCCCCAAGTGTCCAATAACCGCGGGGTCAACCCCACACTTATCCCACACTCTGCACATGCACACAGGACCAGCGAGGGCCGGTCGGCCTCGCGGAGATACGCCGTCCTCTATCCCAGGATCTCCAGACTAGGTGATTTCGTCTACACAATTACCGGACCAAATTCAAAACGCCACCTCACGCACAAGTTTAAAAACTAACTCTAAAACATTTTTGTCCTTACTGATTATGGCCTGATGGATAAATTATTGCAGTATATTGGTTTTATTTTTTTGTAAGCACAAAAGAATATTGTGAGTGGCACAGCTCACTCTATCTCTTCAGTACAGATGTTTGCGGGGCGTACTACAATGTCCCTTTTATTTCCTCCCATAAAACAGACTGATATACGGTATTGCTCTTTATGATGTTTTTTTTTTTATTGTAATAGACGGCCCACTAGTTTTCCGCTTGCATCCTATGTTGGACATGTTACTTATTTTCTTCTTGTTTTTCGTACGTTCTTCACGTGAGTATGTTTATTATAACTCGTTCTGCACTTTGGTCTGAGTGAACAGGCAGTCATCGATCACCTTGACGATTTTTTTTCTTCTGCTGTCTCTTGAGAGTTTCGTGTTTCCTTTTATGAGTACTGTATACGTGCCCCGTGATAAGTTTTGTCATACTTCTTTTTTCGTCGTTCAGCAGTAACAAGCCTATCATATGTCCCTGGGAATGTAAATAAATGATCTATTATTATTATAGCTATAATATTCATCACCATCACAATAAGAAAGCTCTCATGCTAACTTCCATTATCGGAGCAACGCCTACACGCGACGTTTCACGTGTACCGCAAAAAAACCTGTGCACGCTATCTGCCTTGGCACGTATAAACAATGTGACCCTGAAACATGTCTTCGTTTTCTTTTTGAAGAAACGAAACAAAGCGAAAATTACGACGGAGGAAAGAAAGCGAACGCTATGATCGCGACTCGTTTTCCCCGATCTCAACACAAGGGCCGCGTCTTTGCTAAAGGAACGCCAACCAAGGAGAAAAAATGGACTCGTCGGCGGCAGGCTGGCACAAAATCCGTCCCGCGCTGAAGCAACGCGGCTGGTCGCCCCATTTTGATGCCTGCGGCGGTCCGGCAAAGGCTGCGAGCGGCTTGGAGGAGAAATAAAAGGGGGGAAAAGCAAAAAGGACCGAATCTGGCACAAGACGTCGTTTCACCGCAGCCGTCGCCGGCGTCGCCGCACAACGCGAGTGAAGGTCGGCCCCCGCTCCCGGGGCGCCAAGTTGCTCTCATTATTCGACTATTTTACTTTCTTCTCCTCCAACGTCGCTCTGGCCGTATCTATACAGGCTCGTTCCTGGAGTCTCCTGAGCAAACGTATGAGGCGCGTGCCTACGAGAACGAATGCGTTTGGAGAGCGAAAGACAAGTACCACGCACGTGCAATGTGCCTACAGTGGATGCGAAACTGGGGCGTACGCTTCGTGTTTAGCCTCGTGGAAAGAGCGCGCTGTGACCGATACGAGCTCGAGTGAAGCGTAGGAAGATCGAAAAATTACGTAAGTTGAGGGTTTAACGTCCCGGAGCATTCACCTTTTTCTTCGCTGCAACGTGGTCAACGAAGAAAGGCTGACAGCCGGCTTGGAAACGCTTCTGTCCGTATATTAGAAATCAGATCCTCGAGCTAGTCTACGTGTAATAATGTGTCTCCTAATAAACGTAATAACAAAAACATTGCAACATAGGCCCCTCTCCCCAGCCAGTTTATAATTTAAGGCATCTGCAGCATAATGTGGTCGCTGCAGACAAAGTGAATACCTTAAATTTGCCTTTCACAAGGACATCTGAATAGGTAAACTTTAATTAGGCATAAGGGCTTAATTGTACGTGTAAAAGTCCCAAAAAGCATAATCTCATGAGCATTTTTGAGAGCGTACGCAGCCAGGTCCAGCAGCAACGGTCTCGAGGGCACTCAACCCTTTTGGTTGAGCGCTCTTGCGACGTATGTTCTTGAAAATCGAGCAGCAATCAACATCATAACAAGCGCACAAAAAAATGAACACAAAGAAGATGCACATAGAAAAGATTTGAGTTGTGCGGCGCATAGTTTCTCAGCCCCCAGATCTGCGACTACTTCGGAAGTGGCTAAAACGGCTGAATCAGCAGACCATATGTGCACGGATGCTGCACATGGTCAGTACCGCCTGCCCTGACAGACGTGCAGCGGATTTGTGTTATCGCAGAGTCTATATTTTAGAGGTACTGAATGTAATCATCAGAGTTCCTCTCCCCCAAGCAGTATTCAGACATAGATACGTAAACGTGCATTTATTTTAAAAGAAATTAAATAATTATGAGAGCAATAAAACACAGGCCAGGGACGATACTGGAAACTGGCTAGAATGCCAGAACACGTCTGCCTAGCCTCATTTTATCGTATAATGTGAGGTCTTCCCGACTCAACGAAAATTTGTCTGTACGTACGTACATCGCGAGGTTCCTATGCCACAATTGCATTCCCCCTTGTACGTGCCGCTGAGACCAAATAGCATTCAAAGCTGCTGAGATGTTAGGCACTGGAGGCCGGGGATTTCATTCCCATCGCCCTATACACGGATGGTATACGTCCTACACCGGACGCGCCGGCGACGTAGCTCATGTGGTTACTGATGCTGGCCACTGAATCAATGCAGCCACTGCGAACACTGCCTCCATTGATGTCGCCGAGGAAATAGCCGTTGCCCTAGCCGTCAAACCCCGCCCTGAAGCAGTGATTATTCTTACTCATCACATACAGCCTGCCGAAATTACCAGATTGGCCGCATCTGTTCATCTTCCATATACGCATTCTTACTAACTGTCCGACTCCCCCTCGCGATATCCGCATCGTCTGGGAGCCTGGACACGCCACCATCCTCGGCAATGCAGCGGCCCACGCCACGGCTCGCGATTTCACACACCGAGCTTTTGCCGACGGTGGCCTATCTCCACCCACACAGGGCCAACCCAACCCACTGAATGGCTACGCAGAGATGCTCGACCATTAGCGACAAACTCGCCGCAGCGTATCACCACCCAACTGGCACCTCCTCCGGAAGGGAGCCACAACTTGCGGCGACTGCAAACTTACCCCTACCAGAATACCACCCGCCTCCACCTTATTTTCCCTCCCAAAATGCTTCCATCTGCATTTGATGTCCCCAGCCTGGCTCTATACCACATGATATGGCATGCCTACGCGCCCCAGATTTTCCCCCATTTTCTAATCCCACCTTCGAGCAGTGGAGGGCTTTCCTGGCCAGCCCAGGCCCGGAACCCAGCTCAACCTGGTGACCCGAGCGAGAACAGCTAGTCGAAGCCAAGGAATCCCGGACCAGGGAGGCCTTTCACGGGCCTAGGCCTATAGCATCATGCCTCTGCTCGACAAATAAATATTTCTTATCTCTCTCTCTCTTTCTCCCAGCCACAGATGCTGCATTTCCTCCACAAAACTCGCTTATGTCATCAGCATGTATATTCTCGCGGAAGAAAATTCTGTCTCCTGAATATGATGTATGCCTGACTCCGCGGAAAAAACTGTCTTGACGAAGTAACCTGACGACGCATCGTCATAACCGCCCCCTTACTAACCGGGGATCACTGAATCCCCACTGCGCGCGATCTGATGACCGGTATCGGAATTCCACTCGTATTTGTTGATGGGGAGTCATCCTGTTCTTCGGTAACATGAGGAAGGGATGAGGAGTAACACGTGATCCATCTGCTCGGATAACACTACAGCACTTGCACCGTTGCCCTCAATTCGGGCACAGGAGCGGGTCGCGATCGCTCTCCTAGCCAGGGACAATCATGGATCGCCTAGAGCAGGAATGAGGAAGGACTAACTTGAGCGGCAGGAGGTTGAGGTATGCCGGCGTGCATGTGTTGAGTGAGTGAGTGAGTGAGTGAGTGAGTGAGTGAGTGAGTGAGTGAGTGAGTGAGTGAGTGAGTGAGTGAGTGAGTGAGTGAGTGAGTGAGTGAGTGAGTGAGTGAGTGAGTGAGTGAGTGAGTGAGTGAGTGAGTGAGTGAGTGAGTGAGTGAGTGCCTGCCTGCCCAAGAAGCCTTCCTTCCCTCCATGAATGTTTGCACCATAGTTTGCACCAACAAATCATCTCTGCCTGCGCCCGCCTTCCCGCTGGAGCACATTACCAAACGTTATCTTGGCCTCACTAAGGTGTACACAGGTGACTCGATGAAGTCCGACTCGTCGGCTACCGGTGTGTGGATTCCGTTTACAGGATATACTGTAAAAGAGAAACTCAGCCACAAGAATCCTTCCACCTGCAGGGAGTTAGCTGTTATGAAGGGCGGCACTCTGCATAAGCAATAATCCTGCTCGGCAATGGGCAATTTTTGTGAACCCGCGTCCTGCTTCACAAGCACTGGGGAGACCATCCCGCCCCTACAACCAGCTTGTGCGCGAGTTGAACGCAATGCACATAGAATATCTCTTCAGTGGCTTCCAGGTCATTCCCGTATCCAGGGGAACATTATGTCCGATGCGGCTGTGAAATACGCGTACAGTCGGCATGTGACCATTGTAATTCCACATTCTAAACAAGCCGGAAGAACGGCTGTCTCTGAACTGGGGTGGGAACTGCAGCTGTCAACCTGGCAGGACCCTCTGGAGAGACACTTGTCTCTGCATGAGATCTACCTACAGTGTAATTCCGGTTGCAGTGAGACCTACCCAAACAAACTGAGGGTTTCCGGTATCGATTACTCCTAAATGCTGCATTCAAATTCAAATTCAAAATTTTGGGGTTTAACGCACCGAAGCTAAACCGGGGCTCTGAGGCGCGCCGTAGTGGAGGGACCTTGATAAACTTTGTCCACCTGGGGATCCTTAACGTGCGCCGAAATCCACGCACACGGGCGTTTTCGCTTTTCGCCTCCATCTGAAAAGCAGCCGGCGCGGCCGGGATGGTCAGCAAGACAACGCCTTGGGCACAAAGCCACCGCGGCGGGTTTAATGTCACATTCTTTCGTAGCTTTATGTTTAAAATAGCTGGCCCGATTCGCCATTGTGCTTGGTGTGCTTTATGCAGGAGGACATAAGGCATCTCTTGTGCTACTGTCCGCAATATTCTACACAGCGACAAACAGCGAAAAGAACACTTGTGCGACGCGATGAGGTAACGCCTTAGAAATGAGTCACTTTCTTGGACCATGGCGTAATCATGCTGACCCGACGCTGGGGACAAGGGCTATCTGACTTTTCTAACTGATCAGGGATTAGCCGAGGTTCTCTAAACTTGAGGTCCTCAAATATTTTTTCCTGATGCGGCTTTCTTTTTCATTATCTCCGCTTCATTTTATGTAATTTTATCCTCCCTGTTACTTATTGTTTCTAACTTCTTTGTTCCCCTTTTCTTTTCTTTTTTCGCCTTACTAGAGAGTTTTAGCAGTACGTATGCTCCGTTCGTTACGTTCGTTACGTTGCTACCGGGTTTACCGGGACCCGACTGCGCATGCGCCATTTGTTCCGTACGCGGCCGGCGTCTCTCCCGGCGCTCTGCTTCCGTGTTACCGTGTCCGGAGCCCGCAACCGGCTTGCTCGGGTGTTAGAAACTTTAGGCTTAGCGTCCTGGCGAATATTTGATCGCCGCTATCTGTGCAACTGCGAATGACACTCCGTAACACAACGTTTCACCTCACTATCATCCCCTTTCTCGCATGTGAAACTTTATTTGAGCTACAACTGCCGTGAGCGACCGGTGACCGAGACATCTGCGTAGCCTGTTTCGATGCTTCCGAGGCAGGTATCGCCATCTCTCGGCCACTCGCCGCACCGCGCGCCGCGGCATCCATGGCCGGTCAGCATATGCTTGCATCGCGGCAGATATATCTGATCGCCGCTTTTAAAATAAGCCCCGAGAACAATCCCTAGCACAATTTTTCACCACACTAACACCTACTTTCTCGCAGGTGGAACTTCGTTTTAGTGATCAGATTGATTTGGAAGAACAGCGACAAGCGGTTGCTACCGTGGTCTGCGCCGGTTCGAGCCGCTGAGTGTGCCGAGCTGGCAGGTGCGACCGGCGTGTGCGCGGACTGTTTCCGATGCAGAAAACGCTTCACGATTGCCTGCTTTATCCATTTCTTGCGTACAAACCCGCGGAATCTACAAATTCAGCTCAGCGATCGTCGTAGTTGACTATGGTGCAAAAACAGTGGGCGGAGCGGCGCCGACGAGGCATCGCACACCCGCATCGGGCCATGTGTCTCAAATTCACGCGTACGACTAGTCGTGGTGACAGTCGTAACGATCAGTCACATACGAATCGCGTGTACCAATTGTACATGTGTCTAGCGCTTCAATCGGGCAAGGCCAAGGCCATTCCTCCACGTGAACGGCGCGCGACCATGTCGTCACCTGCGCTCGCTCTGGTGCTGTCGCCGCCACCGCAGCCCCTGCCTCACAATGCGTCCGGCCGAGCGCGATTTATTTTAGATTTGCAATGCTTTAGGGGAAACTGCGTTGTTTATTTACGTATTTTTAGCGTGCGGATTTTTGCAACTACTCGGCTAATCAGCCGTCACACGGAACGAACGGTACGACGCTACGGAGTGCTAAAACACGTTTTCCGTCTCACTCTACGGAAACAACCCGGTACGTACGCGCGCATGCGCAGTCGGGTCCCGGTAAACCCGGTAGCAACGGAACGAACGTAACGAACGTAACGAACGTACTGCTAAAACTCTCTAATATCTATATTCACCCCCATCAGAAGTACCAAGCCGTGTCGTTCATGGCGCTAACCTGCTCAGACTCAATGAAGCTTAAGCTCTCTCTCTCTCTCTCTCTCTCTCTCTCTCTCTCTCTCTCTCTCTCTCTCTCTCTCTCTCTCTCTCTCTCTCTCCTCCTCTCTCTCCTCTCTCTCTCTCCTCTCTCTCTCTCTCTCTCTCTCTCTCTCTCTCTCTCTCTCTCTCTCTCTCTCTCTCTCTCTCTCTCTCTCTCTCTCTCTCTCTCTCTCTCTCTCTGGCTATGGACTGTATGGGGCAATGGAGCAGGTAGGGAACTTGCAGGTGACATGACGTCACTGTCTCAATGTTGTATAGAACCATGGCAGTTTCACAGCACAGCAATGTCGTCACAGCATCAGCTCAGCTGCGTTGTATTTTTGCATTATCGGTTCTAATTATCGTCTCGCATTCTTTGCTGTTTCAGGTTTACAAAATAAACAGTTGAACTGGCTTAATATCTTCGCTTATGCGCAGAATGAAATTCGTTAACGCTCACTGACTAGGGGGCAACTAACAGCAACTATTGCCAAGCCAAAATGTGCCCCCCCCCCCCCCCCCCCCAGCGATGAAAAAAATACCGTTCAATTTAGATGTTTCTTGAGTGCTGCAGTTTTAAAACTCGCCTCTGATAACACACCCGAGCTCTCTGTGTCATGCAAAATAAGCGGGAACTCACGGCTCCTCGTCTTAATAGGCGACGGACGTCAGAGGATCGGGTGGTATGCCGGTTTTATTTCCTTCAAGACTGCACGACTTTCTCCTGCTTCTGTCCAGTCCAGTCCATACCGTTCGCAGAGTGGTATAGTAGCATACGCGTGCCATTCGGAAAGCATGAACAGAATAATAAGTAGGCAGCGTTTCACGGCGTGCGTCTGGAGAGCAATTTCTGATGCAAGCCGAGCAGTGGCATGGGATAAAAAAGCCGCTCTTAACGCTCTGTCTAGGCCCTTGTTTGTTTGAGCCAATAATGCCATCCATCTTTTTTTACGCAGGCAATTCATCACATAATAAAAGTGCTAATTTGAAACCTATTTTTCGCACGGTCGCGTCAGACGCGGCTTAGAAACAGCGAACGAATCGGTTACCGGTTGTTACGATTAAAATACACTTAGCGGTAATAAAAAACCACATTCAAAATTTTGCGCATGTGTGAGCGAGTGCGTTGGCAGTGCAAATGTCGAAAATAAACCTCATGAGTTTGCCGGATAGAAGCTATTCCACAAGAGAAAATCATAACCACTGATCTGAAGTATGCTGTTAAAATGTCCGGGAGGCGGAATTGTAAATCCCTTTGTTAAAAAGATTTTCACTCGCCGGGAAAAGGAGGCATTTTTGCTAATTAACCTCGTCGCTGTGTAGGCTCTGTGTGTCGTCGCGTTTTTTGTTGTTGCTCTTGCTGTTGCCCCGAGCAAATCTTCTGACCCGTAGATAATAATATTAGATATATATATATTATATATATATATATATATATATATATATATATATATATATATATATATATATATATATATATATATATATATATATATATATAGGAAATGAGGGGCTCGGTGAATTAAGACAGAAATAAATAAGGGTTGGCAGTCAAGAAAACCTTCGGAAAGCAAAGGGGAGAATGCGGTAGGTCATAGAAACAGATAAAGAATTTTTGAGACAGAAAGAAAGTGGTGAAAAAATGCCCGCCGGTCCGAACCCACGACCTCCAAAATACCGGTCTGGTGCGATGACCACTACGCTACCGGTGGGGCTGTTTCCCCACCACTTTCTCGGGTATTTATATGAATAATCAAGCCACACAGGGCTGGTTTCCGATCTTCTGAAAGTTCGTTAGAGTGAACTTGTCTTAAACAAAATTGATCACACTTCCTCATATATTTAATCCATAGTCTGGTATGATTTCTTCTTGCTTTTTTCCCACCCCTGTTTTAATCTACTTTTACGAACTACTGTTTCTGTCAAATTCACATTCCATCCCCCTCAAAATTTCTGGAAGCTGGACGGCGCCGTCCTTGAAAACTGACCGGTAACTCTGCACTCAGTTCCACATGTCCTATGGTTCCAGGATCCTTTCCGCATCATACACTTAGTTATCCTTCCTGTGCCTGCTCGCGAATAAGCGTTCTTATCCTCAAGCAACCCGCCCGGTCTTCAAAAACGATGCACTCCATGTAGTGTCAGCGTAAAAGTTTCCTAATGATCTCTTGCTTCCTAATTCTGTGGACATCTAAGCTTTTCTCTTTTTGCATCCGTTTTCCACAGTTAGTTGTCTGTGATTCTTCCGCTTTTTTGTGATTGTCATGACCGCTTCCCCTGCGCGTTCACGTTTCATGTACTTTGTCCTAAGCCGCCTTGTGTCTACGCTTCTAATGTAAACATACCGCTACACTTGCCGGCTATTTCTGGTCATCCCTGCTTGTAAGCGGTTGTTCAGAACACATTTTGTTGTGCGTTTTTCTCACTTAAAAAGAGGCCCACCGCATGTCTTCCTGCCCTGCAGCATTTGTTGCTTTACTGTGTGCGCCTAGTGTCAATCGACCGACTGCCTCTGGCTCCTATTCCTGATTGAATTTCTAATTTGGAATACAGCACTCCGCTTGGAAAAATTATTCCTGGTACCATACCCCTCTTCCAGATTTACCTTACCGCTTCATATTTGTTGTGTCCTCAAAGCGCTTTGTGTTTCATTATACGAGCATTTCGCTTTCATTTCTTTTTAAATGCTATTCATGTGTTTTTAGATACGTACGCCTCGCCTTCGCTCGCCGATATGCCCCGATATTTGTATCTTATTGCCTGCGGCGTTCTTGGTGTTGAACCAATACCTTTTTGTTACGAGTGCCACCGATGAAAACCATAACGCCCGACCTTTCTGCGCTAAAAAACTTAATCCTAGATGTGTGGTTTTTCTTTTTTTTTCACCGCACGTATCCGTGAGCCGTTGCAGATGATTATCAGCTTATATCAAGGTCTCAATTCATCTAAAAGCAAAGTTTTGTGTCATTTTTTTGCCGCTGTTAGATCGATAAACGCACAAACAAAAACAGCAACGACACAAATGCATGCCAGCCTTATGCGTTTCTGCCTTCCAAGGTGACTTAGGTAGTTCAGGTTACCATAAAGACAATATCCTCCAGCGCAGAACTTGCCGCAAACGCTCCTGAGCGCCATCTTCAAAGCAAGAAAGCGACTCAGACTCGGTCCATACCCGCTGAGCTATAATTTTAGAACGCTACTCGCGTGCTTTACTTGACTCTGACGACGTTTGCGGCGATAGCTCCCTCCACTTTACATAACCCAGAAAGCCGGGTTCCCAGTCATTCACCGCCGCTGCAGCGTGCACTCTCTGCTTGCGTTTCGCTTCTCGAAAAACTTTCCTCCGCCGAACGGCGCGCGGGCGCTTACTTACCTTCGGGGGTTAGCAAAGGTCGGCGCCTTTTTTTAGACGTCGCGCAATGTACCTTGTTCCCGTCGCCCGGCACAACACTTCCTCATTACAGCGCGCCAGCAACGTAACCCGCCAGGCACGGGTGCCCCAGACGGCACGCCGCCGCGGCTGCTGGGTCGGCAGTTCGTTGGGTGTTCAGAACTGCTTCTTGCTAGCCGCTGCTGCACGGGCAGCGCAGGACGATCCATCATCCAACACCAGATACATCGTGTGACAGGACGTTTAATGGGTTTCCTTTGGGGCCTGCGAGAAGGACCGTTTGGTGCAGGGCCTGTTCGACCTTTTTCTCACGCGTCGCTTTATGGACCTAAGTGAGCTCATTAGATTTCAAAACGATGGCTTCAGCTGATGTGAGGCGCATACTGGTGGCGTCCGAAACCTTTAAACGTAAAACGTTTTTGCGCTAAGTAGTCCCACCATTCGTGGCGGCTGTGGTGGTGGTGGTGGAGCTTCAGACAAAGCATCTGTGGACCCACATCCTTAACAATGCACGCCTTAACTGGACGAGGAGGAATGGATGATTCGAGGGAGACCACATGTCACGTCATACGTCTATTGCGTTACGCTCACAGTGCAATTATTTACCCTAGTGGACCCTGAATACTTAATTGGTTGGCGTGACGTGACGAGCCAGAAATTTTGGCATCAAATGCTCGCATCTGATTGGTCAATTCGAGAACAGAGGGGCCGAACACTTGCAGAGTGTCCAATGAAACAGTCTGTAAAACAAAGTCACGGATGGGCCCCAGCATTGCACTAGCCAGAACAGTTCACGTTGGTGATTCCCAAGTGCCTGGCAGGACGTGAGACATTTTATCATTGAATATGATCTTTGCGCAGCTTTGAGAAAGAAATTTCTCCGTTCGAACGTACTTTCATATGCGCGTGCGCCAAGGCATCCCTATTCTTCTCGCCGTCATTATTATAACCTGTTTGACTACCGTGATGAGCAGAACTGCAAGTGGCATCCCCGTCCCGCTACTCAGGTTAGGAAGGAGCGAAACGAGCCGCTGGGCCACCATGAGAGGCAGCGGTGAATGAGCAGAACCATACACCATTGTCCATCTTGGGGAGCGGTATGTCACCATCCCTCTCCTCGCAGATGGGCCACCGAGAGGAACGGAATTCTCATCCCTCCCATCAACAGGGCTCCCGTTAGAGATGAGAGTATTTTGGGGAAGGGTGTGCGTATTTGCCTCCTTTTTGTGCTATAGCATTTGCAGGGGCACCTTCCTTAGCAGCTTGCTGTCCGCGGGTCCCCTGTGAGGTGACAGATAATCATCCAAACTCTACCCGTACCTCCACAGCTACTGACAAGTTTTTTTTTTTTTTTTTTTTTTTTTTGCACAATTTGGCAGGAGTTGCGGCGGGCGAATACGTGGTAGGCAAAGGAGAGTGCACTTCGTGCCATCCATGTTTCTTCTTTACCATGGAATCACTGTCCCACGTAGGTTCCGGTTCCGCAACAGTTCTTCAGCTGTGCGGAGATAGAGGACGGGTCAAAGGGAGTCCCACTCCCGCTCCTGTTTTTGATAAGCGAGATCTCTTTCCCTCGCTGCTCCCATCTTCCTCATCATTCGCGTGCACTTCACCGTGGTCGTGAATGTGCAGTAAGTACTCCTTTGAGATAAGCACTGCGCCAGTTTTCTTCTCTTCGCCATACTAGGTGTGGAAAGAGAGATGTCGGAGCCTATCGGTGGTGAGAAGAAAGTAAGTTTATAATATACTTCGGAAACCTTAGTGTGGAGATCTCGGGATAGTCGACAGTCCTAGACTTCCGCACTAGAATTTGCAAGCCTCCTTTCCCATGAAGTGGGGATAGGATTGGGTATGGGAAGAAGATTGGGGTTCTGTTTGCATGTCCAGCGGGTAGGATAAATCCTGGGGCACTCTCCGCAGTTCGGACACTTGGGGGTCCCCGGTAATCGCTGGAATCGGTGTGTTACGTTTACAGTGGGTAGCGTGTTAATTGGCTGTTCATTTACCATTGTTGATAAAATAAACAGTGTATAGAAGCTGGGAGAACATCCCAGAGAAGCCCAGAAGTCCAGGCATTCGTTCAGTAAACATCCGTGAGCCCTGTATCGACAATAAAAAGAAACAGGTAGCAGTAATCAGAGACACCTATCGCAATAAATACACAACGTGGAACAATCAATTGATCCATGTACGCTGGTGATGGTCATAAGGACTTCTGAAACCTGGGCAATATGCAGTGATCATATAAAGTGCACGTACTTCCACCTCATCAAAATGAAAAAGGTTGCCAAAATGTCAATGTACCCTTTTGCAATACGCCCGCGTAGCAACATTTATTCTTTCATTCAGCCAGCAATGGCTGTGATTATCTACCAGCCACCCTTAACAAGCATTGTTGACCCCTTACCCGAAAAGTTAATTTTCTTACCTACTTTAGTTGTTTTCGTGTGTTATATGCACTGTGTTTTTCTTTCGTGGTGTCTTACATTTGTTTTTATTGATACCTTCTGCCTTGGGTGCCTTTTGCTTTCTATTTTTTCTTGGCCCTCCCCTTTGAAATATACTGAAGGTGCATATAAGTACCCTGAGTGTGTAAATAAGAAAATAAGTAAGTAACTAAGTAAATAAATAAAGTGTCCCGGTGTGGGCTAATAATGTTTATAAATTTCAGACTTCTCCAAAAGTCATCTCCGCTGGAAATTCGGCATCAATGTGGCGAACTGAACCAGTTGGATTAGACAATAACTTAAAACAGCGCAAAAAAACAGCGAAAAGTGACAAGGGTACCGAATTAGCGCTCACTAATGACTGGAAAGTTAATATTCTGAAGTAGTTAGGATACAAAATCATGAGCCATTCCACTCTCTGAAGATGGATTACCAGCGAGGCTTATTAAATAAGCACACGACATAGAGCGGTGACACAGAGTTTAAGTGAAAGGTATGAGGAGACGGAGGAGTAAAGTTTATTTGTACCAACAGTTAGTTCATTTGGGACTTGTGACGATGGGAGGTCTTCTTACTCCGTGGGCAGTCACTGCCAGACGGGCCCATGATGCGTTCAAACTTTGTTTTGAGTGCTGACGGCGGTCATCTGTAAGATACATACATACGTGCACACGCGTTTATTTTGACTCCACTACTCTTGCAACTACTGCCGATTTATGTGTAGTCTCCCAAAAATACATATACAAGTGAGGAGGCATATATAAGCTTGAGGTCAAGTCATGCTTTAATCTTGAAAATTGTGCCTGTTATGAATTATTCTGCTCAAGACGCATGTCTAAGAGAGGAAACGTGTAAGGTTGAGGTCCAAATAATTTTTTTTTGCGCGACTTTAAGAGTGACCGCGTGCTAATAGAACACACAAACCAGGAGGTTCGTTTTCCAACGCCTTCGTTTATCCGTTGTAGCGTTGGATCCTTTTTTTTAACAGCGGATCTTTTATAAGCAACTCCCCCGCTCTTTTGCGTCTGTAGACCGAGAAAAGCAATCCGTACCCTTCTCCTCGCTTCGGCACGCCCTTTCCCTTCGGCCACCTGTTCGCCTCCGGTGCTCTCTCACCAGTTGTGTGCGTGCACGTTTCAGACATGCCTACTACCAGAGTCGTCCACTACTTAGAAGACGGCTTCTTACGTGGCAAGGTCGAGACGCAGTGCCCGGCCTGGAATGTCATATCTAACTCAGCAAAATGACATCCTCCAGATTTTGCCAACACTTCCGCAGCAGGACCGGGCTGCGCCATGTGGAGCATGCACCCGATCGTTGTGCGTTGCTTCACACACACCCACTAAAATCTTGTCGTCAAAAATACGCCATAAATGTTGGCCACAGAGCTTAGCGGACACCAGATGTGAATGTTATATCTGCGCAGAGCGGCATATAGCGAGCCGTACACGTCCTGGGGAGGTTATTCGTTATATTTTCATGTCGAATAACGAGCAATAAAACCACACCGGCCTGACGGTTGGCGCTCGAGTGATTCATATTGCGCTCTCGAAACTGTCTCGCCGCGGTCTGGCGTCAAATCGCGATGAAGCGATAGACCGAGCGCAGCGCGAGTGGAGTGCACGCGCGCGCGCCGGCGAAAGTGCACCTGAACGGCCAGAACGTCCCTTCGCTGCGAGACGCCGATCGACCGATTCTGCCAACGGGGTCACGGCACCGCGCCGCTAGAAAGGGGGCATCTGCTTCTTAGCCTTGAGCCTTGGATGAGAGGGCGAGGCGGGGCACTTCTTGCCCGATTTCTCATCCGGGGAAGGTCCTGGGACCTTCAAGCACCGTTTCGTGCGGCACCTTCAGCTCGTGGGCCATCAAAAGCGCATTAAAACTTCGCTGATGTTCGCTCCTGCGCCACTATTGCTGCGGACGAGAGAGGCGGCCGAGAAAACAAACACGCCCGCACGTTTTAACGCCACCGAATATTTCCTCCGCGGCGCATAATAACGACAAGTTATGCGCGTAGCCGCGGCGAAGTCGGCGCAAAACGACCGCTTTCCCAACGTTCTCTGGCTAAATGTTTGAGAAACGCAACTAAGCGCCTAGTAGCTTGGCCTTCGCCATGAAGGCAGCCCAATAGGTAGCTGATTGTGGGCTGGATTAGAAACGCAGACCATCAGGCCAAAGCCATCTTTGAGGGATTCGTTCGACGAAGAGTGCTTTGAATGGCACTAAAGACTGCACCGATGCAGTCTAGAAATGGCCATTACCTGGATCCATTCGTCTGGAATTCACATTTAGTGTCATCCCTTTCTGGGTGTGCGGATGTTAGACAGTTTCGGTATTGTGCCGATAATGTCATTCTCCATGCTCGGGGCAATAGGTCACATAACATGGTTATTCGGGGCACAAGTTGCCAAAAGACTGCACTCCCGAAGAAGTCAGGCTCACACGGCCGAAGGAACTGCTATATTTGAGCCGTAGAGAAGTACTGGAACTTAATTCGAGTAGGCCGTGAGTTCTGTGCGTGTGCGTGTGCGTGTGCCGTGAGTGCGTGTGCGTGTGCGTGTGCGTGTGCGTGTGCGTGTGCGCGTGCGCGTGTGCGTGCGCGTGTGCGTGTGCGTGTGCGTGTGTGCGCGTGTGCGCGTGTGCGCGTGCGCGCGTGCGTGCGTGCGTGTGTGCGTGTGTGCGTGTGTGTGTGTGTTGTGTGTGTTGTGTGTGTTGTGTGTGTTGTGTGTGCGTGCGTGCGTGTGCGTGCGTGTGCATGCGTGTGCGTGCGTGTGCGTGCGCGTGTGCGTGCGTGTGTGTGTGTGCGTGTGCGTGTGTGTGTGCGTGTGTGTGTGTGGGGGGGTGTGTGCGTGTGCGTGCGCGTGCGCGTGCGTGCGTGCGTGTGTGCGTGCGTGTGTGTGTGCGTGTGTGTGTGTTGTGTGTGTGCGTGCGTGCGTGTGTGTGTGTGCGTGTGTGTGTGTTGTGTGCGTGTGTGCGTGCGTGCGTGCGTGTGCGTGCGTGCGTGTGCGCGCGTGCGTGCGTGTGTGTGTGTGTTGTGTGTGTGTGCGTGCGTGCGTGTGTGTGTGTGTGCGTGCGTGCGTGTGCGTGCGTGCGTGTGTGTGTGTGTCTGCGTGTGTGTGTGTGTGTGTTGTGTGTGTGTGTGTGTGTGTGTGTGTGTGTGTGTGTGTGTGTGTGTGTGTGTGTGTGTGTGTGTGTGTGTGTGTGTGAAAATTCAGTGTACTGCTTTTGATTTTTGATTATTATCTTGAAATTAGTTTTTCTCGGCGATTAGATGGTAAAATCCAGGCATGTCATTAAATTGACTTTACTGTATTTCATTCATCATACTATAGCCGTAGTGCGTATGCTTATAATTATGCCATATATTTAAAAAAGAAACAATTACAAACAATAAAAAATTACAGTGAATGAATGTTCTTTTCTGTTTTCCCCGACGAATATACAGGCGTCATCCGTGTGATGCTTTCGCAGGTAAATGATCGAATTTGGAACGTAACAATGTCAATGCAACGACCATACGCTTATTTATGGTTATTCTGACAGAGGGAAAAAAAGGAACTCTGCAGCACATGCACCACACCAGCAGCTAAAGAGCAACCTGAGCGACAAGACTTCGAATTGCACTTCTTGTAAGGAGCCCGAAGGGAACGCGAGCGTACACGTTGAAGAGCTGAAGTAGTAATAATTTTGCACAGTGAGCAAAGCAATCCGACGCGAATAGCGCACGATAGCAGAGCAATGAGTGCCAGTGGCTCCTGCGTTTTTGTGACCTGCTTTACGCGGTGTCACGGGACGACGAATCAGTGTAGAGAGCGAACGCACCCTCAGGGTGCGTTCGATTTAAATTGGTTGCAACCTTTTGTTTAAAAATATACTTGTAAAACCTTTACCGCGATTTAAAGACGATTCTACAGGCTGATTGTTTGGTCTGCTTGTCTGTCACTAGAAAACAGAAAACGAACTGCACAGCTAGAAACAAAATTTCAGTCAAACCCACGTCAAGTGTAAAGCAGAAACCCTGCCGATTGTGCGACGCCCGGCAGGTGACTCAGTTTAACGGAACGACGCATGCTTGGGGCGAAACTAAGGTAGAAACCAGAAACATATTAAGTGACCTAGACTGATTCAGCGACGTCGTGCGAAAGCACTGGCCATAATTAATAAATGACTCAGCAGCTATAATCGCGGTATCAACTACGTGGATGGTAAAGGGCTCACGGATATTGGATAAAGATGCTGACAGGTCATTGGATAAAGGCACTGACTCATGGTCATAGCCAGGGTAAAAAAAGAAAGCGAAAAGAAGCAGCATGCTCCCACTTCATACTCAAAAAAAATGTTTTGGCGGGAAATTCAAGTGAAAGATGAACACGTGCTGCTTTGTCGTTCAGTATGTAGCATGAGGTGCTGTTTATGATGGGCTTATGAGTTGAAATGGCGTGCATGCTTAATAATTAATGAAATACGCACCGGAAAATCAAACAGTGATTACAATTGAGGGAGAGGTGACCCTTTCCAATGCGCGTTCATCGGATGTATTCGTGAAGGTTTTGGCTATGAATTCGCTGTGCCAACATTATGCTAAAGTGCGGTAATTTCTATATCGACAATTGAATTGTAGAGATCAATTGGAATTAAACTTGACCACTGAAGTCTAGGATGGGGTAGGAAATTCAACACACCACGTCGAGAATTTCCCACAAAAATTGACGTGTGAAGGAGAGGTGGGTAGATCTTTCTACTGAGTCTAAGCATAAGCAGAATGGGCATAAGAATACTAATCTCTCCCCTCACATAAACCTAACTGTGTCGCTTTGTCAAACAAAAAGCTTGAGCCGTTTCGAATGCACAAAACTGGCCGCGCTGGGGCGATGGCATACCATTCACCGGGGCGCCAGTGCGGCCACTTTCTTGTTCGCTTAAAAGCAAAGCGCAATAATAAAACTGCAACCCGAAAGCGAAGAGCAGGACGAAAGTTCCCCGACACGCTGTGCAAACCAAACAGGGTAAACAACGACCTAATTAGGCTATTCTATGCAAATGGAGTACTCCTGCCGCGTCTGCCTCCGCAGCTTCCAACGGTGCGCTACTTTCCTCCCTTGTCGCCCGCGCGCGAGGGTTGCCACAGCCAAAGCGGTGAGCGCACAAAGCGCAGTGGTCGGGGGCAGCAAATGCGGACAGCGAAGCTGCGGCATCTCGGCGGCAACAGCGACGACGGCTGCAGTTCCGCGCCGAGAAGAACAATCGCTTTTGTTTCCGCCCTCGGCGTGGGCTGGCAGAAACAAGAAGGCCTTCCCTTTTATCGGCGCCGGGAATCTTGGCGGCCACAAACACCGGAACCTCATGAGGCAAATCACGCTTCGGGCGTCAGGGGCGCCCTTTTCAACCGGAAAAGTCCCGTTATCCGAGAAGAGCGCCGCTCCTCTTTGCTTCGTCGTGGCACTTCTCGCGAACGAACACAAGGGAACGCCGCTGTGTGTCCGAGGCGGCAGAAACGGGACGGAAGACCCGCCGGGTGGAAGGAGGGAGGCTCATCCGACTCGGAAGGGCCGCGTGAAAGGAATCGCGAGTCGCGGACGCGCCCGCTGGGAGCTCTTGGGCGAAGCTCGCCAATGTCCAGAATGGGGGCGTAAACTGCCCACCGACCGCCCTGCCTGAAAAAGTGAGGTACAGCGCGGTCAAGAAACAATGCGGGTTCGCAGATACTGTCGAAATTACATCTTCTGGGTCTTCGGATTTCTTCGAGATTTTGTTTCACGCTTATTTCGGGTCGTAAGAAGCTGCAAGTGCATTGCGGTCGGTGCGATTACCATCCATGTATGTTTGTTTCTTTCTTTTTTGTTTTTGTTATTATTTTGACAGGACTTCACTTCCTCTCGCGCCCACCCCTTCGCAGAGGCTTTCGAACGAGAACAGCAAAGCCCATATTACTCACGCCCAAAGCAACTCCACCACTCGGCTGAACGTCAGTCCGAACGTCGAAGGCAATGTCATCGGCGGAAGCAAAGACCTTAACTTCCTTTGAAAGCAGCTAGACACCTCATCCCAGTGGATTTTGAACACGAAAGCGGAGGAGTTCAAAGCAAAGGCAAAAAAAGCAGCGAGGAAAGTGGTCAACCTTGATACTGTAGTCGGCTGTGTGAGGTGTGAGGGTTCCATTGATGAGGAGCCTTGCTTTGCAGTTTCAACGATGAAAGCTCAATGCCTACAAAATGTAGGCATTGTAGGCATTAACTTCAACCAGCGAAATTTAATGCCTACATTAAATGTAGGCATTAACTTTTCAACCAGCGAAAATACGAAACATAAAAACCAGGCAGAACGTGTCTGAACGCTTTGGTGAGGACTATCCTAACTTTGAGGACTATCCTAACTCATGACTCCTAACTCATGGCGCAGTACTAAATAAAATTCGTGAGGTTCTTCCTAGGGTTGCTCAAACGTTGTTTAAAGTGCAATCTTGCGAAGAGAGCTCGCACTGGGGAATCGTTAATGTATCTGGACTGAAGTGTTGGGCCTGTTTTTCCGCGCACTACTATACTCCCTAAGCGGCTCAGAGAACGTTTTAGACACGTCTCCTTCAAACTGCAAATAAAGCGCTCATAACTTAACGCACTTTTAACAATATTTCGCATTCGTATAAAACAATCAAATAGTTCTGGCTGCAAGTGTTCCGAAGTAGTCGCATTAGAACGGGACTCGCAACCACTTTCCGACACAATATGCACCACTGCTTCGAAGCCCTGTGCACTCACACGTACATGTATGCAGTACTCTGATACTATCCTCTGCCCGGGTGGCTCAAGGTGAAGTCGGCGGTCAACATAAATACAGTGGTTGTATTTCCTTTTTCTGTTGAGGTAAAAATAATATGTATTATTTCAACAAATCACTGCTAACCTCTATTAAACACTAGTGTTCTGCTTTAAATGCGCCCAATGCTTTTCTTTTCGGTAAAGCAAGTTTACATGAGGGGGGGGGGGGGGGGCAATTTCTCGCTATTGCTTGTGTGGGGACAATTTAGGACTGTTACAGTCAAATCTCGGTACAACGAACACCACATTAACGAACTTTTCAGATTAACGAGCATTTAAGAAATCCCACGCCGACTGCTTATAGTTTTAATGTAAAATTATTTCACTACAACGTACTTCAGAATAGCGAACTTTTCAAAATAACGATCGTTTTATTTAGTTCCGTGCCATGTTAACAACACCTCAGTACTACGAACTCATATTTTCAAGGCCGGAGATTCTTAGAAGTCCGTTAAACAATTGCGGCAACCGGGGCAGTGTGCTAGTAGACGACACGGCAAAGCGCAGCGAAGAAGAGAACGTCTTGCAACTTGCTCCGCGAAATGCGGCAGCCGATGCAAGAGGGAGAAAAAAGGTGAGGAGAAGAGAAAAATTGAAGCATGGGTAGCCTTCTCCGTCCCGAAAGCCGCGGCCGCGCTATTCGCACCCACCCCAACTTTTTCTACGTTCCGCCGCTGCTCACGTGGCTTGCTGGATCTTCACGGACATCAGCGGAGCTGACAACAGAGGACATTGCCCAGACCGTGAGCGTTCAGGACGAAGAAGTGAAGATGGCAGCGAGGACGGCATGAACAACGATGCCTCTGAGGGTGCCGTAGCAGCACTCGAAGACTACGACGAGCACGCGACGACTGCGGATGTGGTGGACAGCATACAAAAACTCCGCACATGTCAGGGGAAAAACCGCACGGCGACTGATTCACTCCCCAGGAATGTGTAAGAGTTTGAGTCCTTCGTGCTAGGAAGCTTGTGCTACTCGCGCTAGATGAAAATCGCCAACCACTTTAAATAAACGTGCATTGTTTCATGATCACTAGTGCATTTTTTTTTTGTGAAAAATGACTCCAAGGATGCACTGCTGTACACGTAGGTCGTTTTAGGCATTGGAATACTATTTGTTTTCTTAAATTTTGCGATTTTCACTATAACGACCTTTCAGAATAACGAGCAATTTTCCACGGTCCCCTGAAGTTCGTTATATCGAGATTTCACTGTAGGACCCCCTTCTTTGCAGTCACTGTGATCGCCAAAGTGCCCCCACAACAACACTGCCAACGCGATCCAAGGGCCAGCAGATAAAAAAAGAAGCCGAAAATTCTGGGACTTTTAAGCACTACTTAGGATGTAGCGAACGCGAAAGCAGCAGTGTACAATTGCCGAACAGATGGGGTTGATTGGCTTTCTTCGCCGCGTTCCGCCGCTTCTTAAGCGCCGAATTGCCGTGGGCGACCACGTTTCACAGCTGCTGTTAAGAGGATGGTTCAGATTTAGCTCATCGCCCGCAGACATAGCATCCATCAAATTCGAGGAACGAATGCCGCGTGGAAGGTAGCGCGCTCATTTTATGCCCAGTCATGACGTTCTACCTATTCACTCGCAGGTAATTAACTACCTAGAAGAGCATAATATCATTTTCAAGTACCAGCACGGCTTTCGAAAGGGCTACTGGTGCGACACTCAACTTGCCGGGTTTATTCACGATTTACATTCTTCCATTGACGCTGGCATACAAATTGACGCAATTTTTCTTGATTTTTCCAAAGCCTTTGACCGGGTCCCTCATCACAGGTTGCTAATCAAGTTAACACAGCTTAACATTCACCCGCTTGTACTCGCATGGATTAAAGATTTCCTTTCAATAAGACTTCAGTTCACATCCGTTAGTATCAGTTTTTCCTCTTTTGGGGAAGTGTATTCAGGCGTTCCTCAGGGCAGCGTGCTGGGTCCCTTGCTTTTTTTTTAATTTTCATTAATGATTTGCCTAACACGGTTTCATCCCAAATCAGGCTTTTCGCGGACGGTTGTGTGATCTATCGCAAAATTTTGTGCAAAGAAGACGAGCAGGCCCTCCAGGCTGACCTAGATGGTATAAGCTCTTGGTGCTCTAAATGGTTAATGTGCCTTAATAATTCTAAAACAAAGCTTATGTCCTTTACTAAACGCGCATCTCGCATTTCAACCTCGTACTCTTTAAATAATACTCCAGTTGAACTTACTAGTAATTACAAGTACCTTGGTGTTTACCTTAGTTCGGACTTATCCTGGAATCATCACATTGACGTCATACTTGCATCGGCTAACCGCTCACTAGGCTTTTAAAACATAACTTGAAGCATGCCCCATCGCACCTACGTAAACTCGCTTACATCACACTTATACGTCCTAAAATCGAATATGCATCAGCCATTTGGGACCCTTACCAAGATTACATAATACACAACATCGAATCACTTCAAAACCGCGCAGTTCGCTTCATCTTTTCAGACTACTCCCGTCATTCCAGTGTCACTGAGTGGAAAATTCGTGTAGAACTGCTCGACTTGTCGCAACGACGCACAGCTGCAAGGTTATCACTTTTTCACAAACTTTATCACCACCCATTGCTTCATGACGATTTCTTTTTTTCACCAGCTTCCATTCTTCCCAGACACGACCATCCTTTCAAAGTGAAGCGTTTACCATGTCATACATTGCACTATTCTCGGTCATTCGTTCCGCGTACAATCATTGACTGGAACGCATTGCCATCACACATAGCCACCGTCATTGATGCTGTTAAATTTAATCAACTAATACTCACCGAAGTTGTGAATTCAAAACAAAACTATCGCTTTTTTATTGTATAACTTCTGACAGATTGTTCTTTTTCTAAAAAGTTTTGTTTGTTGTTACCTCTACCAAGTTTATTTTTTACGCGTTATTTCGAGCTAACATTACATTTGTCATATTTGTGTTCGCGCATGCGTTGTTCTTTTTATGTTCTATTTCTCCCGGTGTATATATTTTTGTACGTATGCTTGTTTCTGCTGCATTGGCTACCCCTATGTAATACCCTTCTGCGTGAGGGCCTTTAGGGGTACTTTGAATAAATAAATAAATAAATATACAGTGAGGTTACATTGTTCCTATCGGCTGGAACGGCACGTGTCTATTGGTGTTACCGTCTCCTATCATTACCATTCTTTTCTCTTTGCGTCCTTTCCTTCTTCTCCCCGCTACTACGACTGAGAGTTTTGACCAACCGTTGTTGTGAGCACTGCATATACACCTATTAGCCTTCATACTCGCCTAATTGCTACTCCTGTAATTATAGCATGCTCAAGTTACTCAAGTAGGCCTCAGCACATGTCTCTAACACACGCTTCCAAGTCGAAGGCCACGATACACTCACTGGGTGCACCTTAAGTCAGTTAGAGACGCGTGCATCCGTCGTAGAGTTCGGTATAAGCGTGCTCGTCTCGATTTTTTGGGGCCCGGGGAACGATTCCCCGACTCAAAGTGACGCAATTTTCTTTTCAACTCAATTGCTTCACTTTGTTTGTGGGAGCTTTTCGGATAAATTTGTCCTCACTGCAAGCATTCTCTCTACTGCGTTTCATTCTTTATGCCGTCAGTTATTTTGTGCGCCATCTTTTCGCCACGACGCCTCATTTTCGTAATAGAGAGCAAACGAGTGCTTCCGCACTGATAAAAACCTTTCGGGATCCGCCAACACAAGCTTCGCATACGGTAAACGCTCGCTATTACGATCGGGGCAGGCAACTGACTTCGTTATGAGGGGTGCTTTGCTAAAAGTGGTAATGAGTAGCTCTGCCTGCACTAGAGTTGGGACCGTGAAAACTACAAGTAAATGGAGAATCCGAATAAAGTGATTTCGTAAATTTAAACGAGGGTTTACTGTACGTTAGAAATGACACGCGCAATGAGACATTCGAGTCCATGTCGTCGGTTCGATGAGGCGTCATCTACGTTGGCTTTACTACTAGGAAGACTGCCGGAAAACGGGCCTCGAGAAACTCTCCCAAAGGAGAGCACGCAATCCAAGAGACAGGAAGAAAAAGAAAGCCCATCAGCGCGGTTTCGCTTCCTTGCCCGCAACACTGGCCGGCGAGCACGCAACTCGTTAGGCGAAGGCTATCGCAGTGACACTGGGCCCAATTGCTTTCGCCCGCCACCACTAGTTGCGTGCACGCGGTGCGCCCGTTATTGTCGCCTGTCAATTAATAACGAACGCGGTTGCGGTTTTTCGAGCCGACCTGCCTCCCAGGGCATACCTGAACGCGCTAAAAGAAAAGAGAAGCGCCGCGCGTCATTGTTCCCGGACGTCGTGCGCGCTGCCTCGAACGCTGCACGCACCCAGTTCCCAAGAGAAAAATCGGAGCCGCGCTCGAGGCGGGGACAGGCCCGGCTCTATCTCTTCTCGCCGAGGGAGCACGCATGTTGCTCGCCGGCGCATATTTTTTCGCGATTTGAGACCAGCAGGTCACTACACTCGCACGCGACAGGACACTGCAGCGACCGCAACCGCGGTTTCTCTCGCGGGAGAAGCCGAGGCAGCCGCCGTAGACTTTCTTGGGGAGGAATACAGGACGCCTCAGACTACGTGCGCGCGCTTATGCATGTAGGTCGACTGACATGTAAACTCTTCGCGCTAAAAGCGACTCAAACGGGACGCCGTCAGCGAAGCATTGCAGGGAAGTTAGGTTTGGTTGCACGGAACGGATGCAGGATATGAAACTCGCTAAGGGCACTTTACGGGACGAGTTAGGTAAAGAAATACAGTGCATAATATTCGAGCAGATATAACTCACACGCGAAAATTCAGCGTACTCCTTTTTTTTTACCACATGATTCGTCTCATCACAGTGACTTCTTTTTTTTATCTCAATGTTTAGAATAAATAGCTTTTATTTGAACGCAGTGACATTTCTTTACTTCAATGTTTGGAATAAATAGAAATATACCACTCCTCCACCCTGTGATGTCGTAAAGCTAAGGCTTGCCTTTTATCCAAAAGGCATTGAGCAAATTTAATTTCCTAATTTGTGACTTCACGAGTAGCAGAGCGGAAAACGTTTTGGGGAGCAATGGGAGCTTGCTTTCGCTATTCATTCTTGTTTTTAATCTCATCCCTCAAAGTTCTGACACTGCAGCATATCGCAGGTTTGCACTGTATGGGGACAATAATCTGCTGGTGTATAAACTAACTCGTTTCTTCCCTAGTCTAGAGGCACAGTTTGAACGAAGAGCGCTTTCAGAAGAAAAGTTACAAGCCCTTCTTTCTTATAAATTAACCACTCAAGAATGAAAATATTGCTGTCGAATATAGGAAGAGCTACATCTGGATTATAGGAGCGCCATGGTTGAGGCCTCTGGAGTAACTTACACCACCTGAGATTCTTTAACGCACACCTAATGTGCGCGGTCGTCCACTTACTTCGCAGCAGTCAAGCCATGAACAGGTTTTGAATCGGCGATTTGGCGAGACACAGCGGAACGAGAAACAGGCTTCACGCGCTCACCGTTGACATCCCCGTTCTGCTGGTGGGAGATTTCAACGTGCACGTCTCACGGCCCGATTTGACCTGACTGCTGTGCTCCGTGGTCGAGTGGTTTGGGCTGGTGTGTTACACGGACAGTAAGGTTTCTGCGACGCAAGAGGGAGACGGACAGCCCCAGGTTTGCCCACTTAAAGAAAACTCTAGTCCTCCCAAGTTTCATTCAGCTAATTACATAGGAAGCATGCTCAATAGCAAATTACAAACAAAACTGTTTTGTTTCACGCACTCCTTGAACTGCGCTCAGCTTCTCTGGTCATCCTTCTTCACAGAGTGGAAGCGCATTTAATTTTTTTTGACACTGTCGATCATGCCTAACAGCCGTTTCAGCAGACGACATAGATGTTCATTGACTAACAGTGCAGTGTTTTTTTGTGAAGCCAATGTCAAATATGCCCATTCGATCATGCTTCCAGTGTTTTCTGTGTGCTCAACGCTAACGTTTGTGTCGATATTTAAGGGTTACGATGATATTCTACACGGATGTTGCGGTTTTTTTTTTTGTTCGTGCACGGTGACACGTTTCAATATCTTCTTTTTTGATCAGTTTCGCAATGGTCTGCCCAATGTTTTCAAGGAATCTTGGGAGGTTTTTGTTAATCCTATGTGGAGCTCTCTTTGCTTCTACATTTCTATTTGCGGTGTACTGCTCCAGGGCTACTATACTATGGCCGCTTCATTTTGTTTATTGCCTTTAATCTATCACCGGGCAATTGGCTTGCAGCTCTTAACTCTGTATTTTTTTTTGTCGTTCTGAGAGCCTTTATTTCTACCAAGACTAGACATACTTAATGCTTATGAAGAGCACGCTTTCTTTCGGCTCCAGCATTTCACAAGTCAGATTGCCACCGGAGTCATGAAATTCTTGCCGAAAGGCATCTTTGAGCTCATAGCATGTATTCGAGAATTTATTAGCAGGTGTTCTTTGGCACGTTGACGCCTAGCGAAGACAAACAACCGACACCATGACACGTCAACTGGCGGCAGCAGCAGCAGCAGCAGTGAATCTAAACGTACTTTTAAAAAGTCCCAAACGAAACGAAACGTGTGTACAGTGTTACATTGGCGAAGGCAACCCGTACCGAGCTCCGCCGCCTCTGTCATGTATTGGTAGCGTGGGGGACGAGCGGCCAGGCGAACAGCTGCCTCAGTGTTGACGACAAAGAGCCGAGCGCAAAAACTTAATTGCTTTACTGCGGGGCGAGGTGAACAGCGATGATTACAGGAGCAGCGCTCTGGCGTGCATACACGACTCGAGCAGGGTGCTTACGAGAACGCCATTTCCCGGCTTCGTGATAGCCGGCGTACGTTGAGTCTGAGAGAGGAAGGGACAGGAGATGTCGTTGAGCGGAGTCTGTTCGAAGAGTCAAGTCTCAACACGACCCTGCTTGTCGGGACTTGTTTGAGGAGGTCGGGCTTTGCTGCAGCACACGACAACTTCAACACACTACACCAAACTTCTAGCACGCTCGCACAGGTTAGCGGCGCGCTGAATCGTAACTACAACTGTCAGAAAAACATCATGCCCAAGAGGCAAGCCTCTGGACAACATTTATGTCATGTCATCATGCGATCGTTCCAACATTCCGAAGCATCTCTTTTTAGCTGGATAAATAAGGCAGGCCTTGGAAGGAAACTGTCCTGCAGCCTGTCACGGCAGACCATCACAACCAAAATAAACTAATGTGAACACTCTGATCTTCTATGAATTGTAACTAAGCTTAAAAATTTGGATAACATTGGAAGCTGGAGAAACAAGGTTGCCTCAAATGGGACCTGCGTATTCATACCCAACCCTTGCATATTGCGTCCAAGACTCCACCAGTTCAGCTGTAAAAGTAACTGTTCTCCCACATACTTTGGGACTATTTATGTACGAGCAGCGTAGCCTTTATAGCAAGCTGTAGCCTGCGCCACTTCCAACAATGAAGCGGCGCAGAACGTTATTTTTATCCCGCCGCAGTCCCCGAACGTGTAGAAGTCTAGAACTGTCGATTGGGTGGAACTCCCCCTTTTGGCCCATGTGGCACCAGGACTGCCAGAACCTAGCTTTTCGAGAGGTTAGTGGCTCATCCTTATCATCATCATCAACAACAACAATAACAATAACAACAACAACAACAACAACAGCCTACTCAGGTCCACTGCAGGGCGAAGGCCCCTCCCACTGGCTTTCAACAGGTCCTGTCCTGCGGCGCTCGGGACCAGTGTTGGCCACCGAATTTCCGTATTTCATCCTTCCGTCGTGTTATTGGCTTTCCCCTTCTTCTAGACCCATCTCTTGGTAACAACTATGTTATCATAATTGTCCAGCGGTTGTCGGTTCGTCTCACTAGATGGCCAACTCAAGTCAATTTCTTTTTCTTTACTTGAACTATGATGTCATCTACTCGAGTTTGTTCCCTTATCCAGGAACCTCGTTTCCTGGCCCTGAGTATTACTCCTATTATTATCCGTTCCATGGCCCGTTGAGCGGATCTTTGCTTTCGAGTTGTTGAGTAAGGCGCCAAGTTTCAGCGCCGCATGTCATCACTGGCAGTATGCACTGGTAGTATATTTTTTTCTTTTCAATGACACAGGTAGCTTACCTTTCATTATTTGGGAGTGTTTGTCGAGTGCTTCCCAGCCCGTACCTATTCTGCGCCTGATTTCTCTCTCGTGGTTGGGGTCAGCGCTAACCATTTGTCCGAGGTAGTTATATTCTTCTAATTCTTCTATAGCGCTTCGTTTCCAAAGCTGAAGAGGGCGCTGTAGGCATGCTCATTCTTCATTACTTTTGAATTTATTCATTTTTATTTTTAGCCCCATTGCCATGCTTTCTGATTGTAGTTCCTCAAACATTGTTTGCATGTGTTCTGCAGTCCCACTCAGCTATACTATGTTGTCTGCAAACCTGAAATGACTCAAGTATTATCCGGTTATCCTTAATACTGCGTTTTCCCAGTCAACTTTCTGAATACCCCCTCCAGACATGCTGATAACAGTTGTGGCGAGATAATGCCTCCCTGTCTTACTCCCTTTCGGATCGGGAATTCATCGATTTGCTTGTGGAGGGTTATTCTGCCCGTGCATTTCTTATGTATGTCGTCTAGGGGTCTCATGTAGGCCTCTTCTATACACTGGTCCTTTAATGCTTTCATCATGGTTTGTACTGAGTTAAACGCTTTCTCATGGTCTATAAATGCCATGTAAATGGGTTTAATGTATTCTGCGGATTTTTCTATTACTTGATTGACAACATGGATGTGATCCATGGTAGAGTACCCTTTCCTATATCCAGCCTGCTCTCTGGGTTGTTGGGACCCCAGGTTGTCTCCAATGCGGTTAACTATAACCTTGGTAAATAGCTTGTAGACAACTGAGAGCAGGCTGATGGGTCTGTAATTCTTATGGTCCTTGGTATCTCTCTTTTTATGAAACAGAATAACGTTGGCGTTAATCTAGGCTGTTGGTACTTTTTGAGTCCTTAAGCATTCCGGAAATAGTGCAGCAAGCTTTTCCAGTGTTAAATCTCCTCCCTCCTTCAAAACATCCACTGTTATGCCGTCATCACCTGCAGTTTTTCCTCTTTTCATGTCCTTGAGAGTCTTTCCTACTTCCTTTATAGTAACTAGTGGGACATCGCAAGTGAAGCTTGTACTCTCAGTAGTTTCCCCTGGTCTAACGTCGCTGACATATAATCTGGTTCTGCTACCTTTATTATCTCGTCCATGTGTGCGTAATGTCACCCTGTTAGTCTCTGAGCGCGTAAATTCTGTCTTTGCACATGGTGAGCTTCCTCTTAGTTGCTTTCAAACTTCCTCCAATTTGCAGCGTTTCCTCGATCACTGCCACGTTATAAGCACGAATGTCGTTTGTTTTACTTCTGTTAATCAATTTAGGCAGCTCTGCTGACTCAATTCGATCCATCGCACTTGACAGCTGCATCTTCTTAAGTTTCGCAATTAGTTCATCTGTTTTTTTAGTCAGTTTTCCAGTTTCTTTCCTACATGTTGCTTCTACCACAGCTGCTGCAGATTCTGTGATTGCCGTTGTTAGGTTGCCATTTAGCCTGTCTACACTATCCTCGGCCTCCTTGTTGAGAAGCGCAAATTTGTTTTGATGAGTTATTTTAAACTCCTCCGTCCTGGCTCTGACTAACTGCATGCTGGGTTTTTTACCTTTCACGAGTTTCCTTCTTTCTCTTTGGAGATTTAAGCTTACCTTGCTCCTAACCATCCTCTGATGGCTGCTCCGAATCTTACTTAGCACCTCTACGTCCTGCACAGTGCCCGGGTTGTCACTTTAATGAAGTCAAATACCTGGGCTGTCACCCAAAATGAAGTCAATTTCGTTTTTTGTTGCACCATCAGGACTTTTCCTTGTCCATTTCCTATTATTTCGTTTGTAGAAGAATGTGTTCATTAACCGCAGATTATTTCTTCCCGCCAATCCCACCAGTGTATTTCATCAACTGTTACGATTGTCTGTTCCAAAGTTTCCCACTGACCTTTCTCCCATTTGCTGCTCACCTACTTTTGCGCTGAAGTCTCCCATCACGATCGCGAACTGTATTGTTCCCTTCTTCATTGCTGATTCCACGTGCTTCATCATCGTAGCTGATCGTTGGTGCATAGGCCTGTACTATCTTTAACCTGTAACGCTTGTTTAGCTTGATCACAATTGCTGCGACTCTTTCGTTAATGCTGAAGAATCCTTCCACGTTGGCTGCTAATTCTTTATGGGTTAGGAATCCCACTTCGTGTTCTTTCTTTTCGTGAAGTCTTCTGTAGCCCAAAATATGCCCGCTATTCAGCTCCATGAAGCCCTCTCGTTTTTATTTTTGTTGTTGTTGTTGTTTTGTTTTGTTTGTTTTTTTTCTTCTAACTTCCCTTAACCCTATAATAACCCTCTTAAGGTCCGATAGCTCCTCTAGTAATACAGCTAAGCTTCCCTCACTAGACAGGGTTCGTGAGTTGAACGTTTCCAGGGTCAAGTTCCGAAGGCAGCCTGTGCGGACCCAAAGATTCTTAGCACTCTCTGCTGTAGCGCCGGCCTGACCGCCGCTGTGGTCGGGTGCTATACAGCTGCTGGGGACTGAGGGCCGAAATTTGCTTTGGCAAGTCATAGGAGGTTGTGGCCAACTACTAAACCAGGGTGGCCAGATCCTTCTCTTCTGAAGGAGTGCTGTTTCTGTATAAAAGAGCCTTCCCAGCATTGTTGGACCTATCTGGTTTAGCCTGTCAGGTATCCGGGATGACGGTTACTTCCAGAGCAAGCAGCGCTTCATATCTGCGTTGGGTAGGCTCAGAGAGCCAGACTACATTTCGGCGCCACTTGGACTGGCGGGCAAGCTTCTCATGCGTACGCGGGAAGGACGCGCACTGCTTGAACCCTAGTTGTGCTTGCTTTAAATATGACTCCGCGGCGGCTCTGGTGAGGAAGAACAGTGCACTCTGGCACGCACAGCCGGCCAATAAAAATAAAGAAATGAACAAAATTTTGTTGATGAAAAAATGTTGATTAAGGTTGAAAGGAAAAAGGTTTAAAGGAAAAAAGGTTGACGGGGTTAGCGGCTAACAATAAGCAAAGTTATCGTGAATGAGGTCATGCAGCATGAACGGGGCGTTTTATAGATAATGCAATTATTTTCGTCAAGCGAAGATTAAAACTACAAACAATGAAGTAAGGCCATTAACTCGATGGAGACGAAAAGAGAAAATTCGGAGGCAAAGAATGGACTCGGACAGCGCAGGACAGGAGCGGGTGGAGGTCAATGGGAGAGGCCTTCGTCCTGCAGCGGACCTATATAGCTGTTTTTGTTGTTGTTGTTCTTGATGATGATGCTGATTATAAAAATAAAAAAATAATAATAATAATAATAATAATAATAATAATAATAATAATAATAATAATAATAATAATAATAATAATAATAATAATCAATCAATCATGTTTATTTACGTGCCCAGGAACAGCCAGAGGCCTGAGTGCTGGCGCACGGGTAGTTACATGAAAACAAAATACAAGAAACATATAGCAAGAAACACACAAGCGACAAGACACACACAAATTGAAGTAGTGAAAATGACAGAAATAAAGCACAGGCGGAGCCTGGGTACAGGTGAAAAATAAAAAAAGAAGATGCCTATGTTGCTCTGCCCGTCGTAAAGGCCACACGACAGGCAGAGCAACAAAGTTTGACAGTAATACAACAAAAACAACGGCAAGAGTGTAGAGACAAATGAAAAGACGAACAAATGACAGTAAACAGTTTCAAAAATAGGCAACTATCAGTTGGATAGACACAACCGCAGAGAAACCAAATTCCAGAAAAAAAAGAACGACAGACATATCATAGGTGTTTTACATACTGTATTCAACAGCGCTGTACGGTAAACTGTAAAGGATTTCTGAAAGATATATGTCAAGGCGTTCAAATAAGCGGTTGTAATAATTCTGTATTCTGCGCACAGGAGAATAATCAATCAATCAATCAATCAATCAATCAATCAATCAATCAATCAATCAATCAATCAATCAATCAATCAGTCATTTAGTTGCGTGCCCAGGAACAGCCGGGGTCGGCCTTTGTGCTGGCGCACGGAAACAGAAACACACGAAACATAATGTACACATCTTTCAAAAACAAAATAAAATACAAAATACAAAAAAAAACGAAAGGATAGCTTATGTTGAAGTTACGAAATGAAAGTCGTTTAAGTGCATGAACTCAAGGATAAAAGACAAATGCAGAATAAGAAAAGTTGGCAGTTACGCCAATACAAACTCACAGACATGTTTGCGAAACAGAGTAGGGCAATCATTAAATAAATCAAGGTAATCCGAGTACCGATTGTACGTGCATTGCAGTCGGCACACAGGGCACAAGACACGCAGACAATTGGGGTTGCAAAAGGTATCATGTTTCCTGGTCCACTTTTGCGGCACATAAAGACGAACATGCTGTAGCAGCTCACCACAAGACACTATGCCGTGCATAATTTTAAAGAGGAAGAGAATATCAGCCTTGTTCCGCCGGGAAGTTAAGCATGATAGCGTCAATGAAGAGGGCGATCCAGGGTTATAATTACTACTATCGCCAAAACGATGGTTGAGGATAGATATGAACTTATTTTGGACCCTTTCTACAAGCTTACGGTTTGTTTTGCTCGTGCTGTTCCAGACAACAGATGCATATTCAAGCTGAGGACGACATATAGTTGTGTAGAGCTTGAGAAGAGAAATCGGCTCCTTGAACTCCTTGGACACGGGACAGACAACGCCAAGCGATCGAAGAGCTCTACGAGTAATTACCTGAATATGTGGAGAGAAGCTCAGCTTACTGTCGAAAGTGACGCCTAGGTCATTAACCTCTACCACACGTGGGAGTAATTCACCGTTGATGTTATAGGGAAACAAGATGTTGTCAGTCTTTCTTGTGTATGTCATTACCTTAGTTTTAGATGTATTAATGAGGAGTTTGTTGCATGAGCACCAATGCGAGAAGGACGAGATTGCTCTCTGGAGAGCGGAACAGCAGGCAGAGTTGGAAACAGATTTAAATATTTTTACATCATCGGCATATAAAAGAAAATTACAATCATTAAATATTGTCGCGACATCATTTATAAAGATTGAGAAGAGAAGTGGTCCGAGAACTGAGCCCTGAGGGACACCAATGGTGACCTCATAGGAAAGAGAAGACTGTCCATTTATATGCACAAAACATGACCTATCACATAGATAATTGCATATAAGAGATATCAGGGATGGTTGTATATCAAGCTCAGATAGTTTTTTGGCTAAGAGCTCGTGGCAGACGACATCAAAAGCCTTGCTTAAATCAAAGTAGACTACATCAAGTTGACCTCTCCCTTGCACAGCTTCCGAAGCATGCAGCATGAAGTTGACGAGATTGGTAGTGGTCGATCGGCCCGCGAAAAAACCATGCTGTTCAGGTATTAATGTGGTATTTATACTGAATGTGAGTAGTTTATGCAGTATTGACTCAAACAATTTAGAAGCAGCACATAGAATAGATATCGGTCGGTAGTTCGTGGGGTCCAATTTAGAACCTGTCTTAAATACAGGAACAGCCCTTGCATTCTTCCATCGAGCGGGGAACTTGCCAGACTTGAGAGAAGTTTGAAATATACACGTCAATACTGGAACTAGGATATCACCAAACGCTTTCAGTACGGCAGAAGGAATGCCGTCAGGGCCGCATGAAAATGACGATTTCAATTGTTTCAGAGCTTTCAAAACGAGACTTTCCGAAACCAGCACTTCTGAGTTTTTACAGTAACCTAGAGATTGTGGAGGGGGGCAAGCTGCACTGTTGTTGCCATAAGTGGAACGGAATTGTCGGGCAAAGGCATTGGCAACGTCCGATATGCTCTCTCCTCGTTCATCGATGAGGTTAATGTTCCCAGGTGAATTTTTACATGTTTGAGAACGGACGTGGCCCCACAAAGCTTTTGCATTGCGTGTTGCATCAGCCTCAACCACGGCAATGTAATTCGACCTATCGCGCCTAACCAGACATTTACAAAGAGATCTGAGTTGACGAAATTCATTCTGCCACCTTTCCTGCCCCGTTTTCTTAGCTTGCTTGTGCGCTCGATTTTTCCTCCCCAAAGCTCGTTTAAGTTCAGCAGAAAACCAACGCGGAAAATTGCCTTTCTTTTCAAATTTTCGGGCAACAAAGCTCCTCAAGCCATCGTGAACAACTTCAGTAAAAAAATCGGTCTGTTCATCAACGTCGTTGAGGTTAGCTATTGGTGACCAATCAGTGTTACTAAGAAAGTGAAATAAACCAATGTAGTCACCACGAGCAAAGTCGTAACTACTGCTTCCTGGTGTGCAAACAGGGGGACTGTAATGGAGGAGAGATACGTTATGCAATGAAATATGTAGTGACGGATGAAACTTGTCCGGTTTTACAAGGTTAGTATGACTGCGCGAGACGTCGACAGCTTCCAAGCTAGTCAGACACAAATCTAAGACGTTCCCACATGAATTCCTAATGAGGTTGCACTGCTGCAAGGAAGTAAAGGAAATAAAATCAAATAGAAGGTCACACTTCGGAGATATTGGATGAGACGCCTGACTGACCCGCTGAGTCTCCCAAGAATAATAATAATAATAATAATAATCAATCAATCAATCAATCAATCAATCAATCAATCAACCTTTATTTTTGGTGCCCAGGAACAACCCTAGGGTCTTGGTACTGGTACACCATATACAAGCATTCATAAAAACAAACTAAAATCAAGACAACACAACACAGATAACCGTATATATGAAAGAAACAATAAGATAAAAATAGTTACAGAGATCCCAGAAAGCAAACAGCAAAACAGCAAAAAAAAAAAAAGGAAGCCTAGTTTTAGAAGCCATGACACCCGGCCAGCAAAACGTTGAAGGCACGTGAAAAATTGAAAATACACAAGCAAATACTCAATGCACATGACGGAGATAGATTATACACATAAAACAAAGGTTTTGTAACAAAATGTTAGGAAGTTTCAAAATGGAAAAACGAAGTTCAGCGTTACAAGCACTGACACTTAAACCGACAGAAATTCAAGCAACACAAAATCAGGAAAAGTGAAAAACAAACAAGCAAGATGATGATTTGCATAAAATAAATACGGAACAGAAATACGGCACATATATGACATAAAGGCACTTAAGTTACAACAGTTTTCAATTCATTAGAGAACAAAGACAAAGAGCTCTGGAATATATCAAGACGATCAGAATATTCATTATATGCACATTGTATTCTGCAGATGGACGAGCATCGTTTACTTAAAGCATCTGTTCTGAAAGTTCGAAATCTTCGGAAAAGTTTGTTCGGCAAGTTGACATTGATAAGTGCAACCAAGTCATCACACAAAATATCACCATGAAGAAGTTTATAAAGAAAGATAATGTCAGCTCTCATTCGTCGACACCAAAGGGAAGGAATACTTTTGAGACAAGACGTGCTGCCGTTATAATAATAATAATAATAATAATAATAATAATAATAATAATAATAATAATAATAATAATAATAATAATAATAATAATAATAATAATAATAATAATAATAATAATAATAATATATAACGCAGAGGCAAAGAAGAAGCGCCTGCGGTCATCGGGCGCTTCTCTTTCGAACTGGGATGTTGATGCTGAAGCAGAAAAACTTTCCCCACAAGCTTTAACAATACCAGAAACCTAGCACACACGTTCTCGCGTGCCAAATTTGTTCTACACTGCTGATAGTATGTATACTCACCAAAACGATCATGATACAGCAAATCGATCATGATACAGACAGCTCCTAAACTATATTTTGGCCCGAGGCCTCCGGGTTCTTCTCTCTCTGCCCAAATTGAGCAAGCGGTGTTGACTGTCCGGCCGCACAAAGACAACTCCCGGCCCAGAAAACGGAGAGGGCCAGGAATAAGCGGAGGATTAAAGTTCAGTGTGACAGCGTGGCCCACCGGTCTCGTTGCGGCCCGTCGCGACCGAGACCGGCCGACAATAGGGGAGAGCTTCGCGTAAACTCGAGAGGTTGAAACCGGTTCGTAAACATCCCCCTCCGTCTCCGCAAATTAGACCAAGAACGCACGAGGCAAATTGAATTGCGCGCGGTCTACTTTCCCGATTCCATTGTATGCGCATGGGCTAGAATCCACACATGCACATTCATGCTCGGAGGTGGCGCTGTCAATAATGGAGCGCGGAAAGGGAGACGGAATGACTCGGGTGCTGGTTTTCGCCGTCGCACGCAGAGGCGTCATTTGTAGGCAACGCGGACGCAGGCTGACCGCGGGCGGGCGCTTTTGTGCATGAAAGCCCAAGATTACTGCACCGCATGAGCTGTTTTGCGTCGCCTTGCAGCAAACGTCCACTCTGTAGGTCTAAGTGGCAACTTTATCCATGACATGCAGTCGACAGCGCGTTGTTACGATACTGTTATAGGATGGCCGCCACGTCCTTTGATTCTGCGGGACCATTGAAACTGATGTCGAAGGCTCGTGTCCAACTTATACTTAAAGATCTAATGTTAAGTGTTGTTTTTGCGCCATCCTAAATGTCCAGGATTTCGTCTGTACACAAGGCATACCTTTTGTTGTAACCTCGTCGACACATTGTTTTTTTATAATTGAATACGAGGTATGCCTGCTTTAAGCAAAATTTTATCCGTGAGAACGTACTTACGTCACTTCAGTTAATCGTTACCTTCATTGCCAACATAACTGTTGGAATTGTGAGACCAAAATGCCTTGAGAGTATGGCCTGCCCGGAACGTGAAACACACAAAAAAAAAAAGGACCAACAGATATATGCTCCCTATGTGTCAAAGAACGCAGTCCAGCAGGAACTGAAAGCCGGCATGTTGCCCCAAGTGATAAAATGGTCAGCCTTCCACCTCTGTAACGGCATGGCCGCGGATATCACGCATGTTTCAGACAACGGACCTTAAGCTTAGGTTTACAGTGGGTTAGAATGGGACAACTAGAGACCAGCTGAGTATTAGAGTGAGGGAAACGGGCAATTTTAGTTCCCGATATTTCTTTTTATTTTGACTTATAACGGCCAAGAAGAAAGTGAGTGGTGCATTCGTCTCTCTCTCTCTCTCTCTCTCTCTCTCTCTCTCTCTCTCTCTCTCTCTCTCTCTCTCTCTCTCTCTCTCTCTCTCTCTCTCTCTCTCTCTCTCTCTCTGTTGCAGTAGCCACAGGGATGGTACCGCGGCTTTGTCAACCTTGCGTTTGTTTTTAGAAGAGCATCGGCCAACGCCCAAGCCAGTGGTCATCCAGTGACGTCATTCAGTCACTGCGGGATATGCCGCAGGGAGTCTACCCTCCATCTTTATTTTTTCCAATTTAGCGAGCATAATTAAGCGCAGGTTAGATAAACTTTGAAAATCTTTTTTTTTTGTCGCAGCAGCCATGTGACTTTACAGCAAAGTTGTATGTCGTCTAAATGGCCTTTTAACGGAATTTCATTGCCTTTCGTTTGTACAAACGTGCCTCGACCGAAGTTAGTTTCCGAAGGAATACGGACATCGGGAATGAATATTCAAGGGCGCATTCATGCAGTGAAGGTGGTCTCTCCAAACAGCTAAATAGGTTTGGCCTGTTGTACTTCCTCCCTTTCGATGACAGCCTCTCTGTCAGGTACTTCTCGAGAGCTTATTTTCGTTCATGGTGAAAATGAAATTTCAACGAACGTAAGAGCAGCATGAACTATCCAGTGCACAGACGAACCGCAGGGAAAGACGAGGAAAAAAATTCCAGGAACTTAAGCTTCTTTAAAAAGGTATGGGGCGCAAACTCCGACAGGTAAAACAAGTGTGGAACTTGTGTTCAAGCCTACAGCGGCGTTCACTTTAAGCACCATCTTAATTCTTAAGAGCACGAGAAATCGCCACCTGGTAAACGCGTGAGCTTGCCATCTGGGCTTTTCACTTCACTTTCGTTTTGTAGTGTACAAGAACATCGGGCGCATTCCCCAACTTTAAGATAAACTGCAGTGTTCACGGAGCCTTCGATTCCTAGTTAATATTCCTAATAGCCTTACTGCGCTCAAAGTAAACCTGCGACCATCATATTTCAGGAAATGCGAGCGACATCTCTGTCTAAAATGAACTGCTCTCCATGAGATCAGAAATCCTTTAAACGTAAACGTCGTTTTATTTTTTTCGTAATGTCGGTTACTTCGTTCTGAGCAAAAAATTATTGTAAGTATATTTATATCTGCAGGAAACAAAGTACAAAAGCGCCCGTGTCTACCACGCAGCGGCTCGCGTTAAGAAGCCACAAGTAGGTTAAATTAATCCGTAGCCCTCCTTGAAGCTGGCCTCAAGGTCCGTGGGCGTCGTTTCGGGTGTAGATGTCGTAGTTTCGACTCCTCCTGTATCCACTCTACAGCGTGCAGTGCTAAAGACCGAGTCGTTTTTTGTTTTTTTCTAGTACTCAATGGGAAGAACTTAATCCACTCGTGCAGCATCTGAAGAATTGGCGTCTCTTGGATAAGCAACGGATAGACCAAGGAGCCGTTGCACAGTTGCCCGTTACTCGGACGACGTGAGCGCTTCCGACGTGCGGCGGGCGGAGAAGAAGAGAGGCATCCTGTGCCACCTCGCGAGACGTCAGCGGCGCGCACAGGAAGCCCGATATAATACACGCGCGCAGTCTGCCCAAGAAACGGGATCGCGTACACGCGCGACCGCACTCGTCGGTGCCTCCCGTTGCGTAGCCAGCGGGCCGATCCTCGGAGGAAGGCAAGAAAAAAAGCGCCGTGACCGCGCTCGGAAGCATCCCAAGAATCCCCCACGATCCCCCCTGGGCCGATCCCCTTCACCTGTGAGGGGGGCTTCGGGTGGCCCAGCGCGTCCGGAACCGAGCGCCAGGACCTCCGAGCCAGACAAAAAGCAAAAGCCGCCGAACCAGTTCACGGACCACCAATTACAGAGCAGGCCTCGCGACGGAGGGGGGCCAACTCCAAGATGGCGTCTCTTTCCCCCTCGCGAGCGGTGTCCGCTGAGAAGAAACCTGGTTTCCTACCTGGCGAAGAAGCAAAGCCCTCCTCGCCGGCGAGACGCCGACAGCCCCCTCTCCGGTGCGTCCCCCCCAGGCCGGCCCGGCTTCGCAGTCGAAGCGAGTCGTTACCCGTGGAGTAGTCGTGCCGGCGCTCTGCTGCAGCCTTGCGGATTACACGACGACGCCGCTGGGAACTTCTTTTCGGTGCCGACGCGTGGCCGGAGTGCGCGGCGGCGACAGTGTGCAGCGCAGCGTGTGGACCCAGCCATGAGCTCTGTGTGAACGGCTGTCTGGAGCACGCGCCAACCGTCCTGTCTTGTGGCCCGCATCAGGGCGCCTCGGGAGCGATCTCGCCAAACCACGACCGGATGGCGGTCAGGTGCGGCGGCAGCCAGGCCATCGGGCAGCTACGGCCACGGACATTAGGCTTAGTCCTCGTGGTCCTGGCCCTCGCCAGGGTCGGATCGGCCAACATCGACAAGGTACGTGCCGACGGCGCAATGCGCGACCGCGAGTTCTTGTCGCCTGCTTCGTGGCGTGGCTCACCAGACCAGTAACCGCAGCGAAAGCTTGGTGTGTGAGGCAAGACGCAGACGAACATAAATGGAAAGGTTGTGCACGCCAGCTATTGTGCACGCCCTTCTGCTTGTTTTTGTTTGAGTCTTGCTGCGCGAACCGTGTTATGGCATCGTGTCAGTGTCCCTGCTCGGACGCGCGTCCCTCTCCGGTGGACACGCTTGGCGGCCGAGTGTCGGCCGCTCTTTACGGGGGCGTAGATAAACGACACGAGCACTGGCCGCATGGGTGCTTCTGCCGCAAAAGTGAGCGTGGACGCATCCGCTCACGCAGAGTTAACGTCGGGGGATGAAATTAACGCGTGGCTTTCACCGGATATTCCGGCCACGAGTTCAACGGTCACCAGCCGCCACACGGTAACAAAAACACCAGTCGTTCTACTCGGTAATCCTGTGGAAACTAGAATTTCTGTACATGCTTCTCGTGCAGAAGCATATGCAGAAACGCTAGTGGACGCTACGGGGAAAACAATTCTCAGTGGTCCAAGGCGCCACGGAATTATCGGCTACGTCCAGCTACATTTGAAGGCTACAGAGGCGTGGCTTCAGGCAGGCGTACAGTTGGTTAAAACGCAGTGAACAAGTCACTTGGGCACCACGCATGATATGAGTGCGGAGAATCGGACGCGGCGAGTAAGTTTCGCTGGAAAGCATGGTTCGGCTTTCTTTGGCGCGACGTTTGCATTCGGTACAAAACAAACCACGGGAAGCCGCTCCGTTCTCCGGATCGACACAACGCTGGTGGACGGTTGAGAATTGCTTATGCAAAAGCACGGCTGTCACGAGCGTAAAGGACGGAGAAGGAAGGAAGCGCGCATTTGCACCCCGTGGACGAAGGGGGGAGGGGGGGGGGGGGAAGCACCGGTGCGATGCAACCTTGATTCTCGCCGTTTCCTGTTGGCGCCAGCCTCCGAGACCTGCTCCTCGCCGCCAGCCCGGCCGGCAGCCGCGCTTCAGCCCGCGGCCATTTCGGTACCTGTTGCGCTCTGCGGCGCGCGGCCTCAAACGAGATCGGCCGCTGGCTTTGGGGCATTGCAGTCCAACGAACCAGCGACGCAATTTAGCCCAAGCACGGCGTTGCGTAATCGGACCTACGGCTTTCCCGGAGTCACTGTATAGGCGCCTCTTCTGGGCGCATAATACGCAGATCCGTAAAAGAGAACCCGGCCACATCAAAAAGTTGTCAAACATAAAGATTTCGCGCTCCCATGCGCAAGGTTCCCCTGAGGCGACTTGAGTGTATTTTATTTACCTTTTTTAACGGGTCAGCGCCTCTTCGGCGTGAATCACCCGACTAGAGGAGCTTCCTTAATACTATTGACTTAGTGTCCCTGACGAAAAGAAAAACAAAAACATTTGATGGGCTGTAACTATATTCAGGAGGTGAAGGAACAATTCCCCAGGTGGCTTGTAGAATTCGCCTCGAACGGAACCGGCAATTACAGAAGAAAATACAGGCCTCTGCGAGGTTGGCCGGGGCCGTCACCTGGGGGTCGAGAGAACTACGAACCGACGTATGGCACATACCCATGCGGAGCATCGAGCCAGAACCTATGGGCCAATCGGTTGCAAGACAGGTCTGGAGGGTCATCTGGTGTCAAGGAAGCGGCCGCGAGCTAATACCAACATACCAACCTACGGCGCATGCCCCGCGGAGATTGGCCGGGAGCGAGTAAAAAAAGTCTGTGCGCGCAGTGCTTCGGGCGCCGGCTTACTTGCTTTCTGTCTAGCTAAGCCAGAAGATTTATGCACGATTTTTTTAAAGGGGAAGGAGATGAGGGAGTTATGTAAACACCGAAATTACGTCTATGGCTGTCGTCTGAAAAAAAAAGCAAAATAATTTAACAAACAAGATAAATTGCAGCAGAGTCGCTCGATGGAACCGAACCGAAGCACTACCGACTGAACCCCTCACGGGAGATAACTGCAAGGCGTTGAGAGGAATGCCACGTGCTTGTATAGAACGTCGTAGAGTCATAGATGCTGACATCCTGCGAAATGGAGCTGGATATAATACCACGCACCACAGAATGCGCACACGCAGGGGTGGCCCAGTCGAGTTATGTGTTATAAAAAAGACGCACGTACCACACACAACTGCCTTCGCTTGAAAACGTTGTCATGATATTCAGGTCACACAGCGATGCAGGCGCTGCAGTACTCTCGCACTGCTGGCCAGACTAGGACAGTAAGTTCGAACTTTGTGACATCAAAACGGCATCAAAACGGCATCAAAAGTGCGTCAAAACCTAAAAGTGCATCCAATCGAACGTCAAACCCTTACAGATCCAAATGGCAAACGAAAAACGAACCCATGAGACGATTTTTCGCGCACTAAGTAAACGCATTTACGAAAGATCTAAATGTATGCCGATACGTGGTTTATGAGATAAAGGTGTGCATCACGATCGATGCGTGTATTGTCTTATCTGGAACCGTTCCTTTTTCGCGATTTTCAAGTAGCCGTTTTTACACAACGGAAGCCGTGTTTCACGCCCGCGCCTTGTGTCCAGAATCGTATCAGAGCTTTCGGTCGACCAACCGGTCAATGGGGAAATGCATTAGTTTTTTGACAGGACGCCAGCGGTCCCACTAAGAAAGCTTTAAAAAATAAGTTGGAACTAAATCTGAACTGGATATTCGGCGAAATGCGAAACCGCCAGCGGATTTTAAGGATACGGGCATAACGTGGGCTCGGCAGACTCCACCGTCTTTCGACGTTATTTGCAGCAAAGGAAACACCCACACTGCCAATTATTTTTTTTTTCCTCACTGCAATAGCCTTGCAGAATACTTCTGTTGCCATTCTAGGCTAAGCCAAGACAGTACGTCAGTTTTTTTCCGGGTCGCCGAAGACCAGCAAGGAGGTCGCGCATAACACGCCTGTGACCGAATAGTGCCGGCCCAGGTTGAGTCTACGTCGTCTCGCCGTCGTGGCCGCGACGCGTGCTTTTAATTACAGCCTTCTATAAAGAGGCTATTATTCCCACTGCCCTTGGGTCAGCCAAGGAGGCGCCGGCGAATTGAGAACGTTTTTTGTCCTCTGGTCTTGACACCTTCACCCTAGATCCTCGTTCTACAGATGCACAAAGGTTAACTGCCTCGTATCATTTTTTTAAATTATTATCTCTGGTTTCTTTATGTAAGGCATACAGCAAACGAATGCGCTGCTCGATAAACAATTTGCAACATTTTTATGCGCGCTTATGACCAGATAAACCTCATATTCAAGATTCAAGTACGTGCCTTAAGATGACGGCTCACGACCTTCTCATCATAACCTCGGTGCTAGGCTAACGTTAATTACCGATCTACAGCAAATTCTGCCACACATAGAAATTTCCTCAATCTTGTGGAACTAAAATGGTTCTCACGATACTTCCTGACACAAGACCTCGCTATATTTTCCTGTTTGCACGCACATAGCTTTTTTCTTCTTCTTCTTGTTCTTCTTCTTCTTCTTGTTGTTCTTCTTCTTCTTCTCCTTCTGCAGCCACAAAGCAAAACATATTCTTGGAGGTCGATAGGACAAGGGGAGGTCCTTGCACTGTCTAATCCTACCCAGCTGTTTTCGTACTACAGCTCTCAACTTTGCTTATTTGCCATGTATTCGTATGAGAGCACGCATCCAAGTCACGGAAACTTATTTTGTTTGCGAGGTCCTTGTTTCAATAATTTTACTTACAGGCACACTATTTTACATTTTTTATCATGAATTCAGCGCACCTCGAATATAATTTGCCACTACAAGGATGTTCGCAGATCACAGCTCGCTGACGGAAAATATAAAAAGTAACGGTAACGAAGTGTCAGCGCCACTGATCGAATACGATAACAAAAAGGCTGCTTACAGCGATACGTGTACAAGCACTGCGTGTGCTAATAAACTTTAATCTGCACGTACTTTTGGCTTCGTACTTTGTTTTGCGTGTGACATCTGTTAATATCCAACAGCGGCACTGAGACGAGCGCGCCTAGCCGCAACAAATGACTGTGTTTCAAGGTCGATTTCAAGTGCGGTTCAAGCAAATGGCAGTAAAGCCTCATAACTGTCATTGAAAGAACAGCCCTTGAAATTCCTTACGCTGGTATTGAACACCCAGAAACAACTGACCTCAGTTCGAGCTTAATTAGCAGTAACAGGCTAACGGTAGTGTGCGGCCTTCCCGACTTTGTGCACCTCAGTAGAAAGAAAGCAATATTTTCCACCTAAAACAATAACGAAAAGTTCTGTCTTACGTGTTTTTGAAGTTAAGTTGCGCTTGTTGTGATCACAGAGACGGAAAAAACGTACAGTTTCACTAGAAGACGGCGCAAGTGTACGTTTTTTTCCCGTGTCCGTCTCTGTGACCACAACAAGCGCAACTTACCTTCAAAGCATGTTACACCAAGTAGCCCGACATCAAGCTTTACTGATCTGTCTTACGGCTTGTGTTTTCATAGTACACGTATAAAAAGGTGTGACTTATCGCTTTGTTGTTTTTACCTTTACGTGAACCTTATCTTACCTCGGGATATTACCTCGGGATATGAATTTGCAGGTTCTATGGCAGAGCCCTACGACGGGTGTTTTGGTGTTAGGGTGTCAGCGTTTGCTTCGGGGCAGATCTTCGCCGGCGAGCATTCCCTTCTTGTTCAAGTGGCACCTTCGATCAGTGGAAGTCGAAGTTTAAGAAACACTCAAATTGTTCCCTGCAGCCACTGCGCCTCATCTGCTTCGTCCTGCGGTCACTGTCATGAGGCATCATTTGTTCACACGTCGGACCTACACGCGCTCCTAACCCTACAGTTCTACAGTATGCCTCCGTTCAGGCATCCATTTCTGGAAGCAGCCTCCATACGTCTACCGTTCGTTGTTCGCATGGAGGTGGTTGTTCGGCTATTGATTACTGTCGCTCCCCGGGAAACAACACAACTTGTCTTAGCCACACTATAACAATGGTTGTTCTGCTACAGGCATAGACATATGACGCAACACATGATGGCTGATAAGAAAGCTTCTTCGAAGAGGTCTGCTATTACGTCCGCTGTGCGGTTCAACGCAAAACATTTTAGTGTGAAAATCCGGCACTCGGTTGATCTTGTCAGCTATGCTCTGTAAACGCTACTCCGTACCGAAAAGCTTTGAGTGAACGTGCGAGTGTAGGTATGCAGCCGACATAGAGGCACGTAGGATGCTTACAAACCAAGCATATCGAAGACGGCAGTGCCAGTGAACAGCGCTCGATAACCTTGCACGTGCCTGAACCCAGCTCAGTGGGTTTACGCCTGTTGTCCACTGCAAGCATTATCAGTGTGCACAACGCTGAGCTTCGTACGTGCTCCCCAGCTAACTTAAATCATGGTGTGAGGTTTTACGACGCGGATGCACTTGTATGTAAATTTGCAACAAGTTTTTGATGCGCCCAGAGAGAGAGAGAGAGAGAGAGAGAGAGAGAGAGAGAGAGAGAGAGAATTTGCCGTACGTCTTGCGGGGAATAAGTCCGCATATTTGCTGCCCTTTTCAAATGAAACAAGTTCTGACTAAAATCACTGGTCTTCAATGGAAAGATTGCCAGCGTTGCTTTCGCCTACGCAAGGTATAGCGGCAGCAGGTTGCTTAAATTATACATCAAAGCCTCGACTTCAGTATGTCCATTGCTTCACATTCGTCGAAATACCGCGGAGGCGGGCATATTTCCTTCCTTTTTTCATTCCCTTCGTGACACATCCGGGGGCCGGAAGTAGGATTCATGGCTCGAGCAAAGCCCCAGAAGGCTTCAGTACCAGCGACGTAGGGCGTGTGGCTCTATATGAATACAGTGCGCTTGCTCACTGATGCACGTTGTCTCGTCAGGCTACGCTCCGTAGAAAGAAGGGGAGTTTAGTATCGCGTAACACGGGTTGCAATGCGGGGGCATAAACGAAGTGCATTCGAGTGGGCGGAGTTCAAGGTGACGCTGCTATCGGCTGAGTCCCGTTCATTCTGTTCAACTTCGCGGGGACATGCTGGCATTCATCCAAGCATCCCGTCCACACGCGCGCGAGAAAAGGGGCGCGCTTGGACTTGCTCCGCATATTTCCGGCTACCCCCTCACACCGGAGCTTCGTTCGCGTTATAAATTAGCGATAATGAAGGGTTCGCTTCAGGCGGCCAATTTTTTATTGACAAGAAAACGACGTAGCGTGACGGAGCCTAAATTCCGCAGCGCCGAGGTGATTTGTCTTGCCTGACGGGGCCGTAATTGCGAGCCAAGCAAAACCAGAAACGCTGTCCTCGAATCTGGGAGTGCCCCCGGAGACCGCTCTACTTCCCGGATGCGCCAGCCAGCAAGTTCATGACCGAGAAGGCAAGAAGAAAATGCCGATAAGGAACGGGACGAGCCCAACGGCTCTTTATTAGGTTACCGCGCGGCAGCTTTGGTGAATCACCCCGCAGGAATTTTACTTTATTTTTCCTCCGCATGCCGAGCTCTGTTCCGCTAGGGAGGCATCGCTTCTGCCCGCGAAGCTCGCGTTTCCATGCACGGTCGGGTATCGGCGCGACGTGAGCAACGTCCGGTCGGCCTTGTCGCATTTTCACGTCATTTGCGCGAAAGTTTTGCAGCATTATTCATCCTGTGCACGAGGTTCTTGTCTGGACACCCCGTTCTAGTGACTTGTTTATGTTAACCATGAAGGGCAAGACCTTATAAGGATGAAATTCAAGGAACCCAGAAAAAAAGTTTTAGGCGGTCAAGTTCCTGCTAGCACTGGTGGCAGGGCTCATGCATGCCAGCATTTTTTCCCCGCGAAAGAAACCATTGGAGTATTCGAAGTAAAACCTAGAAAGCCCAAAATACTAGCGCTGTTTTAAGTAAAAATACGAAAGCACACGTTGGGTTTATTTTTATGAAAACATTAAAAAATGGGTGGCAAAATGACATTGAAGAGACGCTAGATGAAGCACTACTGCGAGAAGAAAGAAAAAGACGCTATCTGATGCTGTCGACCCCAGCGGAGACGATAGCACGCTCGGCTGGCTTAAACCGCATAGATCCAGCCTAATCCACATATTTTCTGTTTAACTGAGAAAAAAATGAAAACGTAGGAAACTGCCGCGCGCAACCGCTGCCCGCATGAGCCGCACTGCTGGCGTGGTCCGGACAACAAGGTAGCCCGAACCGCTGCTGCTTGGGGCTCTGTTACACTGTTCGGCGCTTTCAGTATATACGGTCGTTTCTTGTTTGACTTAATTTTAATTTTTCTACTTGCCCACGCGTCTTCATTCTATCTGTCCAGGAACGTCTCTACGTACGTTGAAGCTCGTGAAAATAAACTCATACTGATCTTAGCATACAGACTCGCTTTATCCAACGAGAATAAAACTTCTGCCAAACGCGTAGATTTATGTGCATTTATGCACAAAGTGCAATCGCTTAGTGTAACTCGGTCAGATTCAGGCGGCAAGCGTGAATGGCACTCGCTGATATGAACGCACTCGTTATATGTAAAGTGCGTTTACAGAACTCACTTCAGCCAGCCCGGCCAGTCGAAGGAGTATAGCCTCGTCAACAGGTGTCCAGAAATCGTGAAATGCAACGCAGAATGACTCGTGCTGAAGGGACTGTGACTTACGCGAAATATTAATTATAAATGTATTTCTGCTTTATTTTAACAAAAATCGAAGTAGCGATGAGAAACAAGAAAATAATACCACACCCAAAAACTTGGTTTATGGGGACCATTCTCTGCAGCATTCGCGCAGGAGGCCTTTTGGTTATGTTCCCGTTTCTGCAATTCGTTTTATAACCCATGCGTATCGATGATTCTGCTTCGATGCCTATGCATGCTGCTGCGATGGGCTGTACAGCCAATAACAGAGAGGAGATAACTGCCTCAGTTCAGTCACCGTCCAGACTTTGACTCGGGCGAGGCACCGATTGCTACGTTGGATGTGCTGTGCGGTGCTGAACTCCTCTTCTTTTTGCGTGTACTTTTTCTTCGCTTGTGGCCCTATGAAGTTGTGTGAAGCACCGACTGTTGTGCAGCTCGAGTTTCTTGAGCGTAGTGGTGCTTCGGAAATGGCAGTGAGCCTGGAGAGCATGCATTCATGGAACTGGGAGGAGAGCAAAACGTGAATAAATGGCGCAGCCAGCGCCAAGTTTCCGGAAAATCGCACGCTGTACCTGGGCCGAGCACAGCGCTGCATAAAGTGTATAAACTGGTGACTGGGCGCCATCTTTATTGCTGAGGAGAGGCTTGGCGTGTATATATATATATATATATATATATATATATATATATATATATATATATATATATATATATATATATATATATATATATATTGCATCCGAGGTAGCGTTCATGTAATTTGTCCCTACAATCACCTTTCAGCCGCGGCAGCTGAGATGAAGTAAGTTGCGCAACACTGCTCATCAGTGTGTCTAAGCGGAAAATTAAATGTCACTTTGACAACGACATTATTTGCGCGGGAGATGGTCTCACGCGCGCATTACTACGCGACTAGAGCGTGCATTTTGCGTTCGTTCAATTTTCTATGACGTAGTCGGCCGCGCAACTTGTTCAAAATGCTTTCGTTGCTTTTAAATGCTACGCACTTGTCTCAACTTTCAGTGCAAAATTGTCCACCATAACTTGCGTTCGTAGGATTGGTTAACACAGTGGAGTGTTTAAATTGTTTCTCACGCCATAATTTACACACACTGATTTATATTTCGCGGAATCTTCGCGTCAGCTATTGTCACGGCCAAGGATACATCTTCCGTCGTTTAGCGGCGCGCAGGCTAAGTGTCATTCGGGAAGTCCAAATACATTTGGTGTAATTTGCGTGTTTTATAGTGGTATAACCATCACTCACCGCAAGTGTTCTTGCGCGTTTGTATACTCATATGCTTCGCATCCCCTGAGAAACCCTACGGAGGATACGTTCTTTTGTATGAAACTTTTGTACAATCCGCTCTTCTGCGAGAGGTTCCGATCGAGTAAATGGCAATGTCGTCTCTCGTTACCAGGTTACTATATCCATTCCGGCAAGCGACTATCCCGTGTGTGCACTGAAGCTCTTCTCTGCCGCAGCGAACATGTTTACATTTTCAAACCTGTGTAGAGTTCTGAAAGATGTTACATGCTCACTCAGGCCGCCACAATCGGCCCGACTTAAATCACGTGGTTTTACCCTTCCCCTTGCTCAAGTTGGCGCGCTCTGTGTTTTTAGCGCCTGTTATCGCGCACGCCAATTATTTCTCCGTGATATTAGACACGCGTTTTGCATCTGATGCGCCTTGTCACGATATTTAGCAAACCGAAATTGTTCATCGAACAAATGTTCAGTTAGACAAATACTCCTCACGAGTTATTTCTACTTCTTATCTTAGGATATCGCCATTGTTTATGCCGCAAGCGAGGAAAAAGAGCCGCTTATTTCCCACAGCCAACGCTCGTGGCACGCGTCTGTATACGGTGGCGAGGCTCCCATTTGCCGGTTCACTTCAGCCAGAAACTGCGACCTAGATTCTTAATGGCCACCGTAGCGGCCAGTCAGGTGGGCCCCAACGTGTAGAACAAGCAGCAAAATGACTGCGCCCTGTCGCCTTGCGAGGAGACAACGCACCGCGAATGTTTCTGATTTCCTCGTCAGCAATGCCGCCCTTCGAAACTCTCGTTAACCATCTATTTCCAGACCTCCGATCCGACTCATCCAGAATTTTAATCATAGAATCACGCCTGACCCGAAGACCAATTTCAACATAAAGTACGTGTGTCAGGGCACATAGCCATCGTCCAACTCCCTTTTCTGCAAATAAGTTGTTTTTTTCCAAAATGTGAAGAATACCGAAACCTAAACTAAGCTAAATTTGGGTGTAACAAATAGTACTTGTAAAGAGCGTTCATACGAAAAGCCGTTCAGAACAAAATGAGCCAAATATACACAAACACGAACTCAAAGGGGTTATTTCGATTCGAAAACGAGCCAAGTACGCGACCTGTCCCGATCAAAATGAGCCAAATACACTCAACCCATGTGCAGGCCTCGTGATCGTGCAGCCAACATGGCCATCGCTTCTCCACTTCGCGCCTGCACCTCTTGCCTTGTTTTGCTGTTTTCTGACGAGTTTACCTGTTTCACGTGGAAGACGACGGTAACGAAGAGATTGGTGGCCAGTCCGCTCCTAGAAGAAGAAGTGCTCCTAGGCTACGTAGCGCACAATGAGCGCGAAACGTACCACTGCCTAAATGCGCGCACAAGAAGAAAACGTTCAAGTGAGCACTTGTTTCGCCACCTACAGCAGGACGCTTCAGGGAAAAATTTATAGGACTTCTGAAAAAAAAAAAAAAAACCGTGGTGCTTTTATTTTCATGTTTTGCACTTCTGTACGTTACTCCTTAAACAATTGGGAGAATCATAGAAGCAGCATAAAGGGTTGAAGTATTTTTCCGGCGTTTTCAGGAGATTCCAAAATAAAGAAAGGGCAACTGACGAACAGGAAGAGTGCGGATGTTGCCAAGGAGACTTCTGTCCATATTTAGTCCTGGTCTCGGCACCCAGTGATCTCTGTTCCAGTGCAGCAAGCAATTGCAGCTAGAAAATGACAGTCACGTTACTACTTTAATGCATATTAGTTCAAAACGTCCTCAGGTAATACTTTTCGAGCCATTTATCACTAGCAAGGACCTCTGCAATAAACTTCTTATTCAAAATGGGTCAAATCCTGCGTATCACATCTATGTGTTGCTGATCCATACTTTACGAGCACCTACCTAACAAAGTAATACAGCCACATTTCTAATTCAGTGCTCACATAAAATTCTTTTCTGCCTTCTACACCATGGCAGAAAATTATTTCAGTAGGGGCCACCGTTATTTCTATAACAAAAAACAGCGTTTTTCTCAATTTTATCTAAAGTGGACTCAGCTAATTTTTCAAACAAACAAACAAAAAACTCCTGAAATGCGGTTTGACGCCGCTCCCGTTCTTTCGATGGCCATGTAGAGGGGGCTGTGGGCTTCTGTCAAGCTGCTTCTTCCGGCAACTTTTACCTACAGTCTCCTACATCCTTTGATTGGAAATAAAAGCACTATAAGCACTTTTAAGGCGCGCCATCCCGCTCCTCTGTGACGGGGAGGGGAGGCCGCTGGATTACCTGGACATGTAAAATTACCTGGACATGTAAGCACTATAGTGAACGCGAAAGCACTAGTGCACCATTGACGAACGTGCCACCTCATTATCATCATCATCCTTATTCCCTTGCGTCCTTTTTTAATTCCATCCGATAGTATGCCTGGGAGCCTTGGCCAAATGCCCTTGTTGGGGCTGTATCTATGCGTTTAGCAAAAGCGTGCTTTATTGATATATTCTTTCCCCTGTTTTATTTTATTTTTTGACCCATCGGCAATTTTGTGTGCCGTCTTTGACCACGACAAAACCGGATTTTTGCCTTACCGAGTTAACTAATGCTCTCGCATTTTAATGCGCTTGGACGCGAAAGCATAACAGAAGCGTAGGGGTACTGAAATAACTGAGCAGATACATTAAGCACTTGATGTTTCCTTGCACCATCGGTTTTCCATGGCGACATGAAAAAAAAAAAAAATCATTGTCGTGCAAAGATGATCCGCGGTTGCTCCGCGTGATGTTTCATTAAAGAGCAGACCAGCGAACAACGTATGCACCGCTTCGTTTACTAAGATGCTTTCAGTCCCTTCACTGGTTGAGGCAGGCTCTTTTGCATCATTCCGTTTTGAATTATAGTTCACCACCATCATCATCATCTACTTCCCTCTTGTCTCCAATGCAGGACGGTGGTTTAAACTTTCTGAGATTTCGGGGTTGGCAACCACTCCGTTCGCGGGCGTTCCGAATTGCTCCGAAACTTTCGTATTTCGTCCCTCAATCCGGTTCTAGGTCTGACCTAATTCGTTTGCCGTCCTTTGGTATAGCCACCCCGCCAAACGGATGGTCCACCGGTTGTACGTCATTCGCAATACATGATCTGACCGTCAGACGCATATTAGCACATCCGCGATTTACGTTGTGCGTACAGGAATGTGGCTTCCCTCGCTTCCTCTTTTTATCAACCTTACTTTCACAACGCGTTTTCTCGCCTTTTTCTGGCGCCTCGGTTTCGCCCCTCAATGGCGAGCGCCAACCGATTCGTGCAGCCTTCTCAGGAATCGCGGTTGCTGTGGGTAAAGAAAATAACACCTCGGCAGTAGAAGGTAGCACAGCCCGCGTACCGCCGCTATCGAGTCAGCGGCCGCAGCGGCTACGGCCGGGGTGTGATGGTTCATCAACTGTTCGAGCCAGCTAGGAGCGATGACCTGCGCCGCGGGCGCTTCTAGCTGGAGGCGGCCCTCACGCCTAACGTGTACAACGCCGAAAAGATGAAAGGAGCCAGCCGTGCGCTTTTTTTCCTTCTTTTGCCCGTCTCTCTTTTTCTAGACTAGCGAGAGAGAGAGAGAGATGTTGCCTGATGGCGGTAGACGTCAGGAGCGCCCTGCCTGCATTGGCCGCGGGGGAAAGAGGGAAACGTATCTTGCGCAGCTTCACCTCCCCACTCCATCTCTCGTGAATACGTGCCTCCTCCGTGGCCGTGAGGAGAGGTCGTGCCGCCAGAGGAGCCGTCGCGAAGCGGAGTAATATGCCTCCACGAGATGTACACAGCCGACCTGGCTGCGCAGCTAGCTAGAAAGAAATATGGGATCCCTTACCCGGCCCGACCGGGAAGGGAGAATGCGACTGACGGCGCTCCCGCCGCTTTACTCACCCATACTATTATACGGTCTCGGGTGCAATCATAAAAGAAGCCATTCGGAGCTGCGCAGCAGGCTATACTAATAGCGGCAGGGTGGTCCCAGCGCAGTGCGGCCGGTATACGAGAGGAGCGCTGCGGGTAGGGGGCTAGAAAGCTCCATACGAGGCATGGCTCACAGTACGGTTGACCGCGCGTACGGTCCCCAGTCTGTTCGTGTGCGAAAACGGAGAGTTATAGCAGACCGAAGAACCGGTCCCGGTGCAGTACCCGCTAATCGCCCAAGGCCACTGCGCGTGTGCATTGGTTGTGCGCACGCGCAGTGGCGTTGACCGTGTGCATGGGGCCCTACGGTGGTCCGTCTGATGTGTGAAGATAGCACAAAAAATGCTGACTTCAAGCCCTTAAACGGCCATTGCAGGTTTCGGGGCTGTTCAGATAGCGGGAATTTTCGTCTCGTCGCGTTTACTTCCTTTCCTCGACGAAGTTGGTGTTTGGACCATTCGCTTACCCGTACTGCAGACAGGCTTAGAGAAGTGCCCCTTTACAGGCGGGAAGCACCGTTCTGAAAATGAGCTGCAGTGATGTCGCCAGTTCAAGGAAAACTAGAAGCGCTCTGGTATCCGTTGTGTTCGTTGCTTTGAACACTGAGTTTCATGAATGCGTTGTAAAACTGCCGCTAAGCGAGAACTGCGTCTTAGCAAAAAAAAAAAAAAAAAAAAACAGGCATGTGGCGAGCAGCTTAGTTCGGCAAGCCAAATTTGACGAAGTCATCGTTACGTTTTCGGTATGGCATAACGCTGGCCCGTACAACCTGCTCCGACCCGTTTTCTTGCTTCCCGGAGGCAGTGGAACTCTACATCTGGTATGGCTGCGTTTCACTCGGCGACAGTAAGCGCACTGCAAATATTGATGCACGATATAAACCGATTCACTCACCCCCCTCCTCTCTCTCTCTCTCTCTCTCTCTCTCTCTCTCTCTCTCTCTATATATATATATATATATATATATATATATATATATATATATATATATATATATATATATATATATATATGAATGACACATAAAAATTATACCTGTGGTGGCGCCTAGGGCCGACCCGGACTGTAGTGATCTGGAACTGCTGCAAGTACACATGCGGCTCTTCCAACCCGCTCGCTAAAATTGTAGCTTTTTTTTTCTGCGTTGTAAACTGAGAGGGTCGATCCCCGCCACGTTTTGTCATTCTTACAGGGACAGAAAAAAAAAACTCAGTGGCAATTTCAATCGTGTGTGAAGTTTAAGGCAAAAGGAGCAGCTGCGCGAATACGGTTATCGAAGGAGCGGGCGTAATGCCAATCGCGCTTTCTTACGTGAAAGCGCTTCCAGATGCGAAAAATTGCGCCCCCACTTGCATCCACCCGAGCCATGTGGCGCCAGCAGTGAAGAACGCATCACGCAGGATTTGGGGTGGGATATAAGGACGTCCTTTGAACATTAATGGCGTTCTCCCATTCACGGTCTCGGACTCACAGAGGGTAGTCCGAGGATTCTCGCCATAGGAACATATATGTGAAAGACGAATGTCGGACTGCTTTTCGGGGTGCCCTCGGTGAGTTCGGGACTGATAATTGATGAGGCCCAGGAGCCCTAGAATTTTGCCCCGCTCCCGACGTCCGTGAGGAGCTCAAGAAGACGCAGGACGGGATTCCGTTCATCACGAGGGACATAAATGCGGGGAGCGGACTGAGTAGAGGGATCATGTCGCACTCTTCGTGCTGGCCGGACACTTAAACGGACATATTTAGAGGAACCACGAAGACAAAAAGATTGGTTCATTAAATAGACTGCTTTGTCCCAATAATAATGATACCAATTTTATCGCAAACGTCAAAAAAATCGACATATTGAAGAAAGCATATGAAGTAGTGCCAACTCACCAACAACTTTCTCGCCCAGCCCTTTTGATGTCACACGGATTTTTTAGTGCGATTGTCTACCACCGACCAAAGGCAGCGCCAACAAACATGCCAACATTGCAGTGGTGCCTCTATACTTAGTTTTATTTGGACGTGCCACTTGGAGGCTGACATAAAATTAACGCGCTCATAACTGTGTTTTTAGAACGTTCCCTGAGTCAATGCTAACACGAAATTTAAAAGTGTTCTGATAAGTCGTAGCTTTTTTGTTTTGTGTGAAGACAACGTCTGTCGAGGTCGGAATGACATTGAGTGAGCTAGCGAAGGGTAGCTGTTTTAAGTAAAACAAAGTTATATTTTGTCTTCATGTTCCCTTTCATACTGATTTTTATACTTTCACTAATGCGTCGCGAGTTATTCCTTTAACTATTTTTCCCGCCAGTCAGGTGTACCATTGTTGCAGTGAATTTTCGCCCCTCTCTCTTGCTCTGACTCTGGGTTAAACATATAATGAGGCCTAAATGCACCCTACAAGGCCACTACCGCAGTGGGTTTCCAACCTGGTCACTGAACGAATTCGGTGCGTCTTAACGTTCACGAGTTACAACCCTGTCAAAGTAGCTACTACAGCTCGTCGTTACGGTGGCCGAAAATAGAAAGGAACCTTTTCAACCTACATACACACTAATCTCTCCAAAACGGCTTCAAGGGACCCCACGTTGTTGCGAAGGCAGGCAAGACGAAGAGCCATACTCTCCGCGCTCAAGCGTGCACTTGCAAGACCACGACGTAGTTCAGTGGCCAAATAGTAAACCCGAAACTCGCTGCGGGGGCCTCATCCACTTCGTGAAACGTAGCTATCAAGCTCATTAGGAGGAAAAGGTGCACTTCAGCAGCGTCGCTTTGCGGTGCCGCTCGGCGCTTGGCCCCAATTTTTATCGTCGCGAACGCGCGGGGCGAACGAGAAAGTTGAACGCGCGACGACCCCGGTGGTTTAGCGGGGCGGACGCGTGCGACGCCAGCGAGCAGCAAAGCCACGGCAGCTCCACAGCTGAGACGGAAAGAAGTCGGGCGGGACCGAGCGTACACCGCCAAGGCTGCCCGCCCGTCGCATGGCGGCTGTTGTTGCGCTACACGCGTGTGCAAAGGATCGCTGCGCACGGACCACGCCCAGCACCGCCGCCGCCGCCGGTTGTGTCAGAGATAAGAGAGCCACCCCGCGGTGTTATAATTGCACGAACGATGACAAGCTTCACATTCCTCTTTCTCTCAGGAGCAATAACAACAAAACACGTGGGTAAAGTACGACCTGAGAAACCGAACCGCCGAAGAAAAGTACTGCGGAAACGAAGTAACGGCCAGGCCTTCCCCCGTGTAAAGGGTGCTGGCACTTAATTTAAGGGTGGCACTTCTCGGATTTGTGGGACTCCCGCAAGCAAGCACATTCAGTTGGCAAGCAACCTTGCTAACCGCCAAACGAAGATTTTCATCTGCTCCGTCTTCGTCCAACGATTTCAGACACTCAACGATCTGCCGAAATCTCAGCTTATGCTCGTGACGCACTTCTCGCAAATTTCTTTTCTGCGACTGGCTTGTTATGCCGCGCACTATTCGTTTCGCTTGATTTCCTTCCAGCGCCTGTACGCACTGCATCAACTAAAATAAAAACTCAACAGAGTTCCATTACATTTCAGTCGCGGAAAGTGTGTTAACTGGAGCAGGGCGGCCTTTGCAAAGCGGCAGGCGCTAACAAGTACCATATTCCACAGCAGCATGTATCAACCTGCTTTTGTTTTACTTTTTACAGCGAAGCTGTGAATGGCTAGGGTTCCGTGCATTTCTGTTCTCCGTCAGTAAAACCCCGAGAGCAAAAACGCCCCGCGGCAAAGCCAACTTCTTCGCGAATGCTCGGCAGAAAACGACTGCAACCCTTGTTTTCTCAAGCAACCGCCCCCCACCCCCCTCCCCCGAAATTACATGAAAATGGGACGCCAAGATGACTCTACCACCACTCCAAGTTTCATTTACTTGCCGTTATTAGTTAGTTCACAGTGAACACGTAAACGTCAATGCATGGATATCTATGGGGCTAGTATGGCTACAGAAAACGGCTGCAACTCTTCCTGTACCAAAACTTTTCCCAAAACAATTATATAACAATTGGCCGCTAAAACAACTCTATCATTACTCCGAGTTTCATTTACTCGTCGTAACTAGTTAGTTAAAAGTTCAGTTGCAAAATTTGCAGAATTCCCGTCTGCTGTCAAGACATTGTCGTCTACGGAGGCAGCATGCGTACTGCCATGGTTACAGAAAGCGGCTGTAACTCTCGTTTTATCGAAACTATCCAAAAACAAATATAAAGAGAATTGGCCACTAAGACGGCTTGAACATTGAAGATAACATGAGATACATAACTCAATATAGTTATGAGCCTATATATCTTCGCTGGTCTTCCCTCTTCACAGCAGTAGAAATGTCCGAATTACTTCCCGAAGCATTTTTGTTCTTAACCTTCTATATGGGACACCTTATGCCCAAATAGTATATTATTTTTTTTTTTTTAGAAAATGTACACAAACACAGCTTTCTTGCGGAGCAAACACCATACTCGTGCCGGAAACATAGGGGGACCCTGTTGTACTCCCCCTGCAACGTATTCCAAATTTCTGTTTTAAAACAAGTTTGGAAAGAAACTGCTGTTCCCAACCTTCCAACGTCAATTTCCGATTCTCCAAATATTTCGCGGCCTCAAGAGTGTCATTTCAAGCTAAAGGGCGTTCGAGTTGGCCTTTCGCTTAGTTTTGTTGGGATTTCAGCGATAAAAATCTTTGATGACCAATGCAAAAAAATCATGCACCCCTCCGTCTAACGACGACGATGGTTGAACACAAAGCTTTCTCGTGACGGATTCTTTGGTTGGCCAATCCCACACTGCAAGTATGTGCTACTCTGGAGGTGCGCACCACTTTTCTAGAATACCCACAGCAACTCTAAGGTGTGCACTCCGTTGGCCTGACGTTTGGGTTTGGGGTGTACGCCGGGAATTGGTACCTGCAGATTGACGTACGCTTCGGCCTAGTCGGAATGATGCAATCGTATAGACGCCGGCTTCATAAAGCGAGGGACCTGCAGGTTCGATTCCGGCCACGGGAAGCGTTTTTTTTTTTTCTTTCTTTCACATCATGACCCACTTGATTCACCATCATCGTCAGTGAAAGTTGGCTTTCCTGCAGGGCGTGTTGGCGCACAACGGCATCAGTGAGGATGCTAAAACTTCGCTTTACAAATACAGCAGGAATTTTCCTATGTTGGATGTCTTCAAATGCGAATCATTCTTTCGCGTGCGAGAATTACTCGCGATTAAATCACAGGCAAGCACAGGCAAAAATCCCTGGACGCTTACACGAAGGAAACGCCGTAGTACGGGTACGGCTAGTTGGAGCAACGCGAGAGTTGTGGGAATACGGTCCACGTTATCACTTATATGCTTCCCCGCCATGCTACTGCCTGCGCTGTGGTGCACCCTTTACAGACGAGGGGCGATAAACGGCTCCGCGTAAGAGACTTGATAGTCGTAGCCGGCCAGTCAAAAACCACAAAGACGCCACAAAATGCCTCGCAATAAAATGACGCGATAATAGCAAAGAAGACTGTCAATGGCGTATCTGCTGGGTGGAGCCAGTAGCAAAGTACTGATTTCTTCTAGACCCAGAGACACTTTCACGCTGCTTGCAAGCGCGATGGAAAAGAAGAGAGTTTTAGATCACGTTTCATCAGTCCCTGCTCGGGTCCCCTCTAGGAAAAATTGTGAAGGCAAAAACGACAAGCGAAAAATCCGGTAATGCAGCGCATTATTACTGCGAGAGCATTAAATGACCCATTGTGTGAAAAAGCCGGCGACCGTTGTTGGCGTCTGGGACAGAACAACGGCTCCTTGAGGAGCGCGCTGCTAGGCAACGAAGCGCCACGTGGAAAGCGCAGAGTCGTGGCTGTGGCTGTGAGTGCGTTATTTGGCGGTCTATCAAGCACGCTATCCGCTGTCCTAGCCCAACGGCGCAACAGGCACAATTACTCACAGCGCAAAACTAAAAGAAACACTCGGATGCGCTAAATTGGACATTGATGCTTTCACATTCACAACACATTAAAGGTGCACAAGTGTTCCTAAGGATTTTTTATTTTTTTTACCCACAAGAAAATTATTTTGAAAAGGCGTTGTTCACTGATATATTCCCCCTCACCGGCTATACTGGTGCGTGTCGACGTGACTACTAACTGCTATACCCTACACTCCAAGGCAATACCGTGGTTCAGCTTGACACAACTCCCTCGATTGAGCGATCCATGCAGCCAGCAATGAAATTTGGTGAATGACCATGTCGAGCACACGATTTGACTCAAAAGATCGGCCAGCGCTGTGGCATGTCGCCATGCAAGCACAGCGTTCTGCATTACGCAATGCCTCAGCGCAGATTATATTTTTGAGTCAAATGGCATGCACACTGCTGTCATTCGCCGAAATTGCTTTCTTTCGCGGCATAGATTGGCCGCTTGAGTGCATTGCGATGAAGCTGAATTACGTGCCTTACACTCTATAGAGCCGCAAAGGACGCTTTTTCTCGTTTAAAAAAATCTAGTCATAATATTTACCCATTTTTGTTTTGTTCTAAGTTACATGACGCATACAAATACTCGCCAACTGACGTATATGACATATGCCTTTCTAAAATATTCACTGTGGTTATGCTGGTTATAGAATTTTGGTGCGTCTTGATGAAAGGGTGTCAAGAGATGTCAATGTTCCGTCTTGGGCAGTCTACGTTGAAACGCTTGACAAGACGCCTCACTTGGCGAAGCTATCACGCCATCAACTAATAACAACGCAATGCGTGTGATGCAGATCGCGATAATCATCACGTTGTTAGCATGCTTTTGATAGTTCTTATTTAACGTTGCCGCATGCGGCAACGTTAAATAACAACTATCAAAAGCATGCTAACAACGTGATGATTGTTAGCATGCTAACAAAATCATGCTAATAACGCCATAGCTGCAGCTATGGCGCTACACAATTACCTTTGCGTCGTCTGTCAGCCATTTGAGCTTAAACTGAGGCTTGCACGGAATTCTCGGCAGCAATATAAGTTTTCTTGGCTCTTAGCTTACTGGCTTTACACACAAAACGATCGCTTAGCAGTAAGTAATGCCAAAAGGCCCAAGAAAAGAGTAAGGCACGCAGCTCGTGTGAGCTGAGATTTAGTATGGAGGCCGCAAGCCTTTTTCTCCATAAAAAAGTACGGACGTAGCAATGCACGTTTGCACAAGCCCAGCTCGGTATTGCGGCGCGCGCAGTATGCATGTTTCCGCGTGTTTCCGTTACAGCGCATACTGTGGACAGCATAGTGAAGCCATGAAAAGCTCCGAACACGATGATGCCGAGGTTGCCGCGCACGGCCGCTGACGTCACAATGCCGCAAGTGTCACTCCGGGAGCCTTTTATATCGCGCAGCGGCTTCTGTTCGCCTCAGTGATGGCATAAAATCAGCGTGTACGACGTCTGTGCTGGCCCCTCCCCTTCACGCTTTCTCGTCCATATCGGGGGATAAAGGGAGGCGTTGACGTGTTTTACTCTAGTTCATCATTAACCTGCCTCCTTTATTTATTTATACCAAGAGGGAAAAGGAGGATGCAGCGGTGTGATTCAGAGCGCGGCGCTTAACGAAAGTATAATTCCGTGCCAGAGAGTGCCAGAGGCCAGACAGTGCCAGAGGCGCTGTCTCGCGACACTCCAAAGGCGCATGCCAGCCAGAGGTGTGTAAGATATGACTTCGTAGAGAACGAAGCCTTTGGATAACCCTGGATAGCTAAAGGCGCCAATCCGTGGAGCCGCTTCAGCATCTTGGGCCTCGTAAACTTCGCGTCGCCTCGGTTTCGCCTCTAACGATATCACATCCTGTCTTCCAGCCAATTGTCGAAAGGCGTCCAAGCCGTTTATTAGACCATAGCACCTTATCGTCATCCACTCGCGTGGATGGCAAACACCCTTATTTTCACCACGCTTTTCTCATTCGGTGCCTTCGGATTTGCCGGACGGAGAGACTGCCATATAGCACTCAAACGCGGGGCAGGTTGAGAGCTGCCCTTGCTTTGTTGTGCTTTCTTTGCTTCGGTATGTTCCAGAAAACCCCCTTCGCCTGTTGGTTCTCGTCAACCACTCTCCGGTGGCTTGCGGTGCTTCCGACTAAAAGCAAGAACGTCGTATTGCCATGGTCCCCTTACCCCTGCCTCTGCCCCTATTGGCGGCTGGAAAAGGCTTCACTAGCGTCGAAAACAGAAAATGATACACGTAAGCCCGTATCGTCACAGAATAGCAGGCCTACTGTTATAATAGCGCTACTGCACTTCCAGCTTGGTCACATGCAACATCGATGAAAAATTGTTGTCCATCACGGCGGCTGCCCAGCACATGCGCCGTAGACAGGTCACGTGAAGTTCCCAAACGCTGAGCAGGACTCTGACATGCGGTCCGTATCTGTGCATGCTCGGCCCCTGGCGATGAGTCTTTCTCAGCAGGTCGCTATAAGCCGACCCTATTGCGATCGACACCGCCACGGCGTTTCCTCTTATCAGCGCTATTGAAAAGAAATACTGCGCTCCCCCAGACGAAAGGAAATAAAAAAGGTGATCAGAGGGGTTTCCGAAGGATGCGCAGCAAATAAAAGAAAATGGCGATCTCTTGCCGGCGCAAGACACCGTAACACGCTTTAGCGCAAAATGTGCTTCTGAGGCGAGTGGAAGCTCTCCACCCCCGCAATGACGCACCTTCGGCGTTCACTTCCTTCAAAAAAAGGAGCGGTTTCTTTTCCCTTCCGGGTGGGGCGCATGACGGATGAAACGAAAGAGGAAGTTTGTCAGTGCCGGAAGGTGTCTTTTCTTTTCCTCGAAATAACGCTACCACACTCATGGAGATGGAGCAACGGTGACGCTGAAGAGTGCCGTAGTGGCGATTAGACCAGTGGAAAATAAGAAAGCAAAGAAAAGACGCCGGACGCCAGAATGGTGGATGGAGGAAGACGACGGGCATGCTCACGTTTCGATTTTAAGAAAAAAAGAAGGAAAAAAGGAAACGCGAACTCCCCCGCTGCGGAGACAGCAGCCGAAGAACAAAACGCGTAACAATAGCGTTCGTCGTACATAGACAGTGCACGCCCGAGGCGCGTACACAGTAGACGTTGCCTAATGATCGTCCCAAATGACTGGCTGGGCCGGTGCGCCGCTAGCGCAGCCCAGTGCGAACCTATCATCCTCGTCCTCCTCACTCACGTCTCTGTGGGACAACCCGCCGTATACACCAAAACCTACCCTCCCCCACTGCTTTTTATGCTCTTCGCCACTGCCATATATCCGGTTTTCCGTGAGGCAACTTGCCTGTCTACGCCATGCAGACGACCTCGCAAGATAAATCCCAAAACACGAGCAAAGGAGGCGCTCTGTAGCCGAGTCCTTTCTTTATTCACTCTTGATCCTCTTCGCCGTGCAAAGCTATGCAGACGCCGACAGGTTTGCTGGCTTTTGCGCTCGTCCCCGTGCGCCGTACAGCAACTGCGCCCAGACTTGGCAAACGAAGGAGCGGAACGCGATCATCCATACACTGAGCTCTACGCCGACTGCTAGATACATTATTTCCCAGCGTGCATTGAAGCCTTCGTTTACGCAAGAGCACGCGGAGCTATGCGTAGTTTCTGCCATCTGGTATACTTATCGGAGCTTCTAGCGCAGTCAATAGGAAACGAGTACACCTCGGGTGTTGCCGTCACAGTTGCCGTCGCGTGCCCAATGAGTGACGACTGGGCTCATTTTGCTCGACAGTAGGATTGTATAGCACGCGTTTCCTGCGACATCGTTCTGTCTCGTGGCACCTGAGTAGTGTAAGCCTGGAAAGACTGCGGGTTAGAGCTGAAAGCACTCGGCTTCTCCCTTTGCAACTATACCCAAGTAAAGCGTCGTGTGAGGCATCACACACTTCCCTCACCGCCACATAATCGCCTCTGATTAAATTCCTTAAATGCTATTTCATCAAGCCGGAATCCAAAGCGAAATAATGCTTCACAAGAACGTTCATCTTTCAAACAATTTTTACAGGAAAAAGGGGTCACAGTACATTCAGCCGGGAACAGACAGAAGATCTGAACGCGATGTAATACATTTTCAAGATGCATTGCCAACAAGCCCATCAAGCCATCCTCTACAAACCCAGCAGTGATAGTGCGGCATTTCGCCTCCTCTCTCAGCTTCTGTTTGGTGTACAAAATTTTCGGTCTATGGTTGCGTAGAAAATGAAGAGGTCGCCGACCCACCTCGGGACCTAACCCCGCTTTTGTCCAGGAAAGCGGCCAAGCTGTACACAGACCTGTTACCCAGATGTGGGGGCGTACCGTTGAAAACGCGCGTGATTACTTAGCAGCAACATCAAGGAGGTGCCGGTCACAGTTCTACGGCCGTCCTTCTCATACTACAGTATGCGAAAGTCATCGATACGAGCACGGTCTCCGCATCTGCCGCCCGCTAATGAGGCGACGCTATCCTCGTCGGATGCGGGCGCACGGCAGCCTGGGCGCGCAGCACCCGGACCTTAGCACGCGTTCGACCCGGGCCAGCTTGGGGGTCAGAGCGGCGCGAGATGGCGATCAAGTCGGCCGGTGAATGAAAGCGGCGCTGGGGCGAGTCACGCCTGGACGGAGCGTCATTGAACCTGACCAGAGGCGGAAGCGGCCGTCACGGCTTGACGCGCCAGCGCGCGCCTCCCGCCGACGAAAGTAAAGCTCCGGCCATTGTGCGGCTGTCCAGAAAGGCTTCCTCGGCGCCGTTCCCCGCACAGCCAGACAGAGATGGCCGCCTCGGCCATGCACTGTTTCCGAGAAATCGTGCGCCGTTTTGTTTCTCTTCCCGAGCCTTTGCGCAGTGGGCATTAGCGCTTGTGCGAGGAGGCCTGCTCGACAAAGCGCGGGGAGCACAATGCCTCCTTGGCCATGAAACGGCCAGCATTGATGACGGCGCCGGTCGAAAAGCGCCTGTGCCCGTCATGCGCCCTACGAAGCTTCCACATCGGGGCTTGTATTCGGGCCTCAGGCGGCGCCGGTTCACCAAGAGCCAAGTCAGCCGGATGCCGTGTGCGCCGCAGATGACCGTCCAGTAACCAGGAAAACAAATAAAACCGATTGCGACTTATGCAAAGCTGAACTTTTGAATAAGGGGGACAAAGCAATGTCGCAAAAGTGGACATTGGCAGAAATAAAGAGCCGATAACTTCACGGGCACGACTTTTTATGAACTGTAGCCCCCTAGATCTTCAATGCGGCTCCTCAGCCATTCCTCTCACACCTGTGTGCGTGACTGCGGGCGTGTGGGCAGGGGTGTGCTTGGGAGGGGAGGGGGGGCGGGTGAGAAAATGTCAATATCGAAACAATACGGTCATTTATGGGCCTGCACACGTGGAAAGCGGAAGCTTCTAATCACGGATACACCAGCTCACGCCCAGTTGATTCCTTCGCGCCGCACGAGTAGGCCTTAGATGCGGAAAGAACGGGCGCATTTTTCGCAGCCAGAATCGACCGGCTGAAGAAAATCCACCTCGACGCAGCGAGTACGTGTAGGTGTGCAGGGACGCTGCATGGCCGTGTTGGCCCATTAAGGCGTGTTCACACGTTCCACGCAAGCGTTGAACCGAGGCATCGAGTTCGTGGCAGGCGCACACCCTTAGCTTTATGGTGTGTATTGCACCTGGCCAGCGCGAGCCGCAGTAAAGACTGCTTTCCTTCTGAGAATGGGTGCACAAAGGGAAGGAAATGAAAGAGGCCCAACGCGGATGCAGCGTGATGGCCCTCACCGGTGCGAGCCTTTCTTTGCAGCTTTGTGACTTTCCGCTGATGCAGTCGGCGATTGCCGTATACAGCCGGGCTCTGTCGTCGACCGCGCTGTGCTCCGCCGACGAATGCCCTGGCGAGTCAGATGAGGAAGCATTGAGGAAATAACGGAAATTTGCACACTTTCGCGATGTCCTGCTTAAAATTTCGTCTCAATTAACCTTCCCACAGTGACGTTCGACATCGAAATGTGATCACTCGCTCGCTCGCCTTGGTACCGAGCTTGGGTGACTTCGCGTGCTTCTGAGCAAGTATCTTGCATCCGGCCACCTCGAGTGGAGATGCATGGGGTTTCGTTGTCAATTGTTTCGTTCAGCTGCGAAAAGAGCTCATACTTCATTCTTCCCTGCTGACGGCAGTGATCTCGGCTATGGCCTTCGTGGTTTCGTCCCTTCTACAACTCGGCTCCTCCTCTATGCATCTCTTTCCCTCTTATTATTTTTTGATCGCATTACCTTCCCTTGACCAGTAAAGGATTATAGCAACTCAGTCGACCTCTCACTAGTCCCATGATGCTTACGTGCACGGCAACAACCGTTCGCTCATTTGGCAACTGAAAATTGGCGTCAAAAAGAATTCTGTTTTAGTTTAACGTTACTTTTTTAAGCAGTACATTAGCCGAAGCTTCCGACAAAATGTCTTGTTTTTTTATTTCCGTCTCTTCTCTCGATTGCCGGGCCCCATGCAATCTCCGCCCTTCAATTCATTACTCTGTATTCCTCCTCGTTTGCTTTCAAGAGAGTGCTGTTGTCCGAAAAGCATTACATCCTCTTCCCTTCCCTCCACCCCTTGTTATCTTCATATAGTTAAAAGTGACGCTATGAATTTGCGCTACCATTGCCCTCTTTTTTTTTCTTCGGGATAGCGTTGCGTCACTCGCAATCGTAAGGAAGGTTGGGGTGCATGAGAGTCCATTACCTAAGGGCAGGAGATCGTATCTCGTTGCAGCGGCTCAGGAAACAAAGGACCGGGCGCCTCGATTGTCAGCTAATACGGAACTTTTCGCAGCCTAATGTTGTAAGGCATCGCACAATAGGAACGCTTGGTAATGACAGCCATCCCGCACGACCGAAGCATGCCACAAGTGACAAAAATGAAAAATTGAGGCACCACTACTTTGAGAAATTCCAACAGAAAAATGGTCGAACAAAATATTTTTTTAAAGCTTTTTCAATAGTATTGGTCTGTCATCTGGGTACAGATGCACTGCGTTTAATTTGATCGAAAGTTACCGGAGACAACTTAAATGGGTAGCTACATAGGTAAACAATTCGTAAAAAATTGTACCATTTCTAACGGGGGTAGAGAGCGCCTCCGTTTCAGGGCACTTGCGAAGCTCTCCACACGTAGACGCATTTGAGTCCACGAGCCATCTACATTGTGTCAAATACAGCCTTTGGTATCCAGCAGGCGACCGTGCAACCGCACTGCGATGCGTGCACCAAGATTCCCTTTATATTTATGCCAAAGCGGCAATGTGCACACAGCTGTCAATACGCGGGAAAAAAGCGCAGTTTCGACTTCCAGCCCAGCTAGTGACTAGCGAAATCAACCATCTGAGTCGTTCCTCTTGCTGTCGGATTTATCGTGGCGTGCCACTCAGCGAATGAGTGGGCACTCTGCACCCCCCTCCCCCCATGCTGGCAGAGATTACAACCATTCGGGGCGGCCTAATGGTGCTAGTGCTATTTGCCTTCAGGCTCCTGAAGCCACACTGCAACTTTATACGGATTCAATGGCGCCGATACGGAATTTACTCCGCGTCGCCTACAACTTTACCGTCTCAAGACACATACCTGGCGCGATCCGATTATTATCAATTCGTCGCCGTATTCTCTCTCCTCACATATAGCGGATGATATAGTGGCTCCCATCACTCGGTTATTCCGCGGCCACTGTTAAAGGGACAGACAACCGATTTTTGTCGAGTATATATTCTCTATCCCAAATGAAAGGGCATCACTTAAAGCACCTTGACGAGAAACGGTTTTGCTGATAACGTCCTAGAACTTGTAAAATCGAAATTTTTAGATGTTCCTTTATGTGTTTTTTTAATGCAACGGTTTATTTTGCACGAATGCGCCATCTGTTGGGATAGACGATAGTTTAAATCTGGCTTTACGTTGTGGAGGTGGGAAGTTCAATTCTCCCCGGGCGCGGCGTTTTTTTTTTTTTTTTTTAAGCTGCCGTTGGCGTATTTGCAAACTGAAATCAAATATTTTGGCAGAACAAACACCCCTGACTCAGGCAGAATCGTCAAAGCTTCTTCACTGGGTCTGTTTACTGAACCCTGCCGTTGATTCTGGGCATGGAGGCTCAGTTAGCCATACTGAGAGCACCCCAGCGACGTTGAGCGGCGTGTTTTTAAAAATTTCAAAATAATGTTTAGAAATACATATACAATTTAACCTTGAACAAATACGCGTATTAAAAGGTTTTCAATACTTAAATAAACGTTTCAGCAGTTACAGTAGCTGCTAGGTTTGCAGGTCACGTGACAGGGACACATATGGGAGTGTCAAGTTTCGACACTACGAACCGCCACCCTTCCGATTTCAGGAAGTTTGCTGCCAAATTAAAATTATTTCCGCCAATTTGTTTAGAAATTGCTTGTCGTTACGGGCTATATAAAACGCTGGCTTTCATATGAGCTAGAGAACATATACGCGACAAAGATCGGTTGTCTGTCCCTTTAAGGCTTACAACAGTACCGCAGTGAAAAAAATCTTTAGCGAGAGGAAGACCTTCGTCGCATCACGCGTGCTCTTATCCCACCGAGCGAAAGAGACCTCCCCCGTAAACTCACTCGCTGGGAGTGGGTCTTGTTCGAGAGAGTTGCCATCTTCCCTGTTGTGACCAGGGCGTGGCCATTACGCTGCCATGCCCCGTTTGTCGACGGATGTCCTTGTTGTACGTCTTCTGCCGAAGAATCTGGTCCGAACCACCTCCTGCGAACCTGTCAGTCGCTACGATCAGAAAGAATCCGGTACATTCAAGGCGCAGGCTGCCACCCTGGGAGGCCCTCACCGGACCTTCAGCGGTGGCTGCGGGTATACCCTACCACCACTGCCTTCTTGGAATTCTCAGGGGGACGGAGCAGACCAGTCCCTCTCAGTTACAGAATCAATTCGTCTGTGCCAGAGGGCGTGTTCTCGCATTTAAAAAATAGGAGGGGATACTTTTGGGGTCGCTTCCTCGCTGTCTGCAAGCAACCATGCAAAAACTCACTGCTAAGTTTCTGCTGCTTCAGTCTTCACACGCTCTTGCCTGGAAGTGGCCATTGCACAGATACTGCGTGTCGTTTACGCACACGCGCATGTTCTGCAACACAACGCAACCAGGCTTCCGTGGCCGATCAGTACAGGCCACAAGTTTGTCGGCGAGAAAAGATGCAGCATGTATAGTGTGAGCAAAGGGACTTTTTTTCCCAGCTATCCCGTTTCATTCCCTCCAACGTCCACCCTAATACAACACTTTACAACTTGTATCCGTAACATTGTTGAAGCATTTAGTTATTTTTTTTAGTGCGAAGGCACTATTAGCCTACCTCGGCTGATTTCGCGTGAATTGGTTGAAACGTCCCGTATTTTCCAGTTTATAACTCCCTATCGCAAAGGCTGATGCGCCGGAGAGGGAAGAGGCGACGTAATCAAGCGACGACCTGCTAACGACAAGTCTTGCTGCACCAAATGGATATCGTGAGATTGGAAAATTACGTGGGATTGGGGTGACTGCAGTGAGATAAAAAAGAGAAGACGATAAGTCGAAACACATCTTATGCAAATAGCCGAGCTGATATCATAGTATTTGAGGCAGCATCGGAAACGGCGCTTATTGGCAAGCTTGTAAAATTCGAAAGATTGTTGCTAAAAAAGGAAAATGTTTTTAGCTAAAGCCATAACTGGTGGTGGTGCAAGTCGAAGACCTGGACAACTTTTTGGAAACAGGAAACGCAAGAAGCCAGCAGAGCCGCCTTGCGACTACGCGACTTCGCGACTTTGCGACTTTGTATCGGCTACCCGAAGGTAAAAATGAGAACACAGACAGCGGAAAAAGAAAACAAATACTTGCAAGAAATCATCCGTCAAGGCTAACTGAGAAAAGGCTTGAAATCGTAACTTTAGCGTCCGAAGGAAACCTGTAGCCATGAAGCCAATGCTCATTTCGTCCGACAACCGCAAACGGTCAGGTACAAGCACGAATCAAGGGTGCGAAGAGCAGAAGCAACCCTATGAATGAGAACAACCAGACTATCGGAAGCGCCTACAGAAAACCAGGAAATTAAGCTACGCCAAATTTGCGGCACACGAGGACGCTGTAACAACAAGCAGCGACCACAAACAGCAAGGACCATTTGTCAAGGAAGGCTGAGCCCCGGCACGCCACACCGCCAGCCAGTCAACCGTTGCCAGCGTCCCATGGCCCATCTCCACGCTGACACAAAGGGGCCAGGGCAAGGAAAGAAGCCAAACGAGAGGTCTGACTGGGTCACCGAAGTTTTCAACGCACGTACGTGCGCGTATCTGGAGAAAAACTGTTTGCAGGAGAAGCAGCATATAAGAACAAGTACCATGCCGGCGAGACCGTGACATGCCCCCACTAGCGACGCGGCTTGAAGTTCCGCTTCTTTACGAAGACGCCACACAGGCGACATGGGCGTAACATTCTACGTGGGGAAAAGGCGCAACACGCGGTATACGATTGGTACGTGGACGACTGACGTACTGCACCATTATAAAGCGCGGCAAGCATGGGAACACTGGGGCTTAACGAGCCGAACCTGCATCTGATCCACGAAGCGTTCTTTAGTGCAGTGCAGTGGATTAATTTCGACCAACCTCACACCCTTGACGCACACCGAACTCTCGATCGCCCCTAAAGGGGTTGCCGTAACTCGCCTCTATCATAAATACGGCTTCCCCGACCCATCACTTCGGACGCGTGCTAGCCACGACACCACAGGTGGCCGTCGCGAGAACCAAACTGCCCGTAACGACTTCGTGGGATTAACGGACCTTGTCATACGAGATTGAGCGCATGGCCTCCACCGCCAGGCGCTTTCGTTCATACGGCAACGCCTCCGTTTGTCTTGCAGCGGGAGGATATATGGCAAACGAGAGAAGAGGTGGGACGCTTCCGCAAGCAAAGCCTCATATCTCGCACTCAGGCTATTTCATTAAGCAACGTCCTAACGTGAGTCCACAGGATGTGCCTGTCTCCGACAATCAGTGACTTCCGTGTTCCTGCATCAACCTACAGGACAACTGATCCGCTGTTTTTGAAGCGGGTTAACTTGGAAGCGCAATTTCATTAAATATTACAGTTGCGTATACCTGCTAGCCCTTTTCTCTACAATAAAGAATAAACATAGGTGGCCAACATTGTGCGTAGACCGACGGCCTTGACAACACTGTTCCTCCACACTTCATACCTAAAAAAAAGGAACTACTGCGCAACCAAATGCCTGCAAGCTTTCGCAGCGTAGGCAAGCAGTGCTTGTTTTTGTCAAAAAATAAATTCGCGAAAAAAGCGCGCTAACGCTTGCCTGCCATAACGAGCGTCGAGTGCTAATCTGTCCACTGTGCACTTCGTAAAGTGCCGTTCTAGCGAACCGTTTTCTCTCACGCTGCTCAGGCACGACGGTACCACCGAACAGGATAGTGTTAAACAACGCGTGATCTCGACTGGTACAGTCGATCAAGCGTAATTTCCCGTACCCTACAATGGTCCGAATGACCACACTACAACCATTCCCTGGCATGGACGTGGGTAATAATACCCGTCATATCAAGCTATCGCATCTCAGCGCAGCCGAACATAAAGGTCAGTTGCTTCGTCGCAAAGTATAGCTTGCGCGAGCCCGAAAAAGGTGCCCCGGACGATGAGAACACGAAGGCTATGGAGCGTCGAGCGGATCAAACACGCTGCTTCTCGAGGAGCATCGATCCATCGGCGATGTGCGGCAGGGACGTCGGCGCGGGCTCAGTGATTCGCCGCTGCGTATTCTGTTGGCCACCATTAGACGGCGGCAAAAGCAGCGGGCCTGAAGGGCGAAGCCCCAGATCTGTCCGGCGGCGACGTCGGTGGCGCTGTCCCGTTGACCTCTTGCTCCCGTAGCAGCAGCGGTCGAGGGTGGCCTTGTCTCCGGGGCCGTCACGGCGGGTAGCGCAACTGCCTCGCACACTGCTCGTGCGCGGGAACATGTTCGATTACAGCCTTCTTGGCGGTGTTCCGGTGGTCCAGATACATGACTGCCGGAGCCTTTTCACGCAGCAGACGTGACCGAAACAACCCGCCCTGGTTAGATGGGCAAGCTTGTGCGTAGCGGGGAGTTGCTTCGCGGACATCTCCGAACCGGAGTGGTAGCGCCAACGCCGCTGGGGATCATTGTCCTGGGCATCGTCCCGATGCCACGTCGGCGGCATTCAGCTATTTGGACATTGTTGCGCAGATACTGCTACTTGCAAAGACTGGTGCTGTGTATGCTAAGTTCCCCAGAATACTGCACAGGTAGTATTAAGTACTTTCATTGGCAGCAACGGCAAACAGCGTAATTCCTTCTGGTGAACTGGGCAAATTTATGCACGCACATCTACATGGCGTATAGCGCCTACTGGCGTGTATGCCTCTGTCCTCGCTTATCAGTGTCGTGCGTTTAAGTACCAGCTACCAACTGGAGCGGCGAGAAATATTACTTCCATGCTGCAATAAGAAATTCCGTGAGTTCCTGATTGTGTACCCTGACTGATTTACAGAATATGCCTTCATCAGTTGCCTTGAGAGCGAGCATATTGCGTATACTGGAGATCAGTCAACAATGTTAGAAGCTTAGCTTAGACAGCTTTATCCCCCTTCCCCCCTGTATCGAGATTCCTCTGCCCCCTTCCCAGACCTTCAGTCCACCCCCCACTTATTTAAAATGCAAATATGAGCAGATGCACTGCTGACAGTTACAATATCCTGCATCGTTATTTTTGTGTTGCCGTTTGTGGTGGCTCCACATACTGGCTGTTGGCATTTCACACCGTGTAAAGAACTCAGCTGATCGTATATGGTCTGCACCATCCGGCAGCAGAATGAAGAACAAACTCAAATGGGTTCTGTTCCGCTCCGTGGTGTGTGCATGGTCGGCTGAAAACTACTCTCGAAGGATGAATAAAAGCTGCGCGAATGGTGGTTTTTATTTATTTATTTATTTGCTGACATCAAATTCTGCTGTAGCTTCAAATTGCCATCCCACAGTGCGACAGAGCTGTCAAGTCCCCTCTAAACCCGTTAGAGGAGTACGCATCTCGTGTGTTGTTTACCGGTGGGGCACCACAACACTATCTAGCGCTACACTTCCCATTTTGACACACATTGCTTCTTGAGCGCGGAAACGGAAACTTATAAACGTTTTTCTTTCCCAATACGTACGCTTTTTTGCTCAGTGTAAAGATCGCACTAACCCCTTGCCCCGCAGAACTCCTCTCGCACGCACGCTACGAGTGAGCGGGCACGGCGCGTCAAGGAACGTAGACGGGACAATCGTTCGCTTGTTCCGCAGTCCATTGTAGCACGGGTCCGCGTGGCCTCCCCATTCCGCCGGAAGTGTTCGAAGGAGTGTGCATTTGAAAGACTGGCACGGCAATTTAAACGATGTCTCACGAGGAAACGATTCTCTTCGAACTTGCGCGCAGTCCGAAACAGCATACCGGAAGCGGAGTTGCGCTGTCGGGCAGCCGCATACGAGGAAGGGACAAAAGAGAAAAACAGATAACGCGCCTAACCCGACGGTCATCGGCGCTTTGTACATTCTCGTCGCATTGAGTGGAATGTGCTACGACACTTGTAATGATCCCCGTCCGTGTAACGGTCTGCAACAAGCCGCCAGACAAAGGCCGGAGAACAAAGGCGGCCAGGAAGTCGCCGCGTTAGCAGAAAAAAAAGGGGACATTTCTCCGACAAAGCTATCCTGTCAATCTTAACAGCCTCGATGTGTACGTCTACCGCTGTCACGAAGGCAAATGCGGTGCGGAGTCTACAGGTCAAGCGAGAGGAAGGAACGTGAGACCGACACAATATTTGCGGAAGTATGATAGCGGCATCGTGCAAAAAATCGTCACGATTCATTACGTTCTTGCATTTTCTGTTTCGTTTCCCCCAACGCCCGCCGTCATCGCTGCCGCGACACCTCCTTTTTTTTCTAGTTCATTTGGCTAAGTTTGTTGATGTCCTAAAAATAGAACGCCACTTTGATTCCACGTACCGACTACCTGTTGCACGCTATTTACACCACCAGCCTACGTTTCTCCTTCGTGCTCCGCGGGTAAGAGCCCCACTAGAGAAAATAAGCAGAAAAACCCTCGAGTTGCCCGGTCGCCATGAGTACAAGGCAGTGGAAGATGGTACACTTTAGCGCGCGGAATCTTCCTTATCGAGGATATTTCACAACGGCCACGGAAGAAGTAAACAAAAGCAAATATCCCGCACTGTGCTCAGCGCGGCTTCCGGGTTCATTGGTTATAAATAGTCCCGGTGAAAAAGAAGACAATGGGACACGAACTGCGCCATCAGCGGCGAAATGCACACAGCCCGAAAGAACAATTTGCGTCTGTGGCGGAAACCCGCTGCGTGCTCGTCGCCTCCATTTTGGTGCGAGTCGGCAGCCACGGTATCCCTTCGGGGGCGGCACGCGTGCTGCCCGGCCGAGCTTTACCGCGCGTGACCGCGACACGCAACACGCACGTCGCGGACAAGGCTTCGAAACACAGGAGCACGCAAGACGTTCCCCACCGCCCCACCCGCGGGCACGTCGCCTCTTTCCGACGCGTTCATAGATCGTTGCTTTGATCGCCGCAGTGTCCCATTATCCACCTTAAAACGGCAAGCTGCGGTGTTGGTTGGAGCGGTTAACACGCCCCTGAAAAAAAAAATTGTTTCGAAGCCAATATTTGTTGCGGCACCTAAAATATTCGGCGTGGTAACTTAAGCGCACAAAGTTATACGCAAAAAGAAAAGAAATCTAGAGGGACCGCACTTACCCTTTTGAGCGTTAAGCTCTGAGGCTCTAGAACTTTTGGCGGCGTTTACACGTAAAAGTGTGGAGACGATAGCAGGACGCAGAATTCAGTCAAAGAAGCGGACAGACAATAAGGGATGTTATAACCCTGCCAAACGGCAAATGTAATGACATCTAGAGCAAATGTCATTTGCTCTAGATGTCATTAGGTCGGCGCTACACCGGAATACTGAGTGACATTTGAGGCGAATGGCATTTAGCGGCTAACTGAGGTTCGGGAGCTCATTCAGCGGCCAAATTAGTAGCGTCGACAGCAGTGGCGCGTCACTAGACAAGAAAGTTCAGTAATAAACCAAAGCATGCTGCTTCGAAAAACTGTCAGTAAGCTTATATATTCCTGTTCATATTGTTTTTCAAATAAAGAAAGACAAAAAAGTACTTACAAAGGGAAAATCTCGTCCCCTATGCGCCCAGTAGTAGTAGTAGTAGTAGTAGTAGTAGTAGTAGTAGTAGTAGTAGTAGTAGTAGTAGTAAACTTTATTCATTCACAACAAAGGTGGAGGGGGAAGGAGTAGAGCCCAATGCGCACGCCACCTTGATACGAATTATTGGCGGACATGTCTCGGTTTGTGATGTCTACTTACGCCAGCTAAAACGGTCATTTTTTTATTTTAATTAAGAAAAGGATTATCTGTTTTGTTTTAGAAAACTATCATGTATGAAAACATTGTCGCCATGTAGACCCGCACGGCCAAACCGAATGTTATTAACAGCTAATATCATTCACTTTGAATGACATTAGATTTGCTGTGTGACAGGGGTATTATTTACGTCTACCCGCCTGGGGTGGCTAGGTCGCGGAAGTGATATATCTACTGCCGACGGCAGCAAGAAGATATATATATATATATATATATATATATATATATATATATATATATATATATATATATATATATATATATATATATACAGAAAGATAGGTTTGTGACGAGCCCCTCATTTCCTTACTATACATATATATATATATATATATATATATATATATATATATATATATATATATAACACAGAAATAAGGGTTATTTCTGTGTTATTTTCAACGAGCCGCTCATTTCCTATTCTGATTCGCTACACACACACACACACATATATATATATATATATATATATATATATATATATATATATATATATATATATATATATATATAGACCGGTATTCTGGAGGTCGTGGGTTCGGATCCCACCTGGCGGGCATTTTTTCTTCACTTTCTTTCTTTCTTTCCAAATTCTTAATCTGTTTCAATGATCTACCACATCCTCCCCTTTGCTTTCCGAGGTTTTCTCGACTGCCAACCCTTATTTCTGTGTTATTTTCAACGAGCCCCTCATTTCCTATTCTGATTCGCTACATGCATAGCGAGGGCCTCTGTTCTGGCAGTCTTGTTGCCAAAGGGAGCTTAAGAGGGTTCAAAGCTGGTCGACCACTCTGGACATGTCGTAGACACTCGAGTCACGACCCGGGGGTTAAAAAGAAGGTCCCCTTCTCCCCGATTAGTCCGAATGGCGCTGGCTACCACCCCCAAGCACAGGAAACAAACATACCTAACATAAATACCCAAGAAAGTGAATGGGAAAATCGCCCCGCCGGTAGCGTAGTGGTTATCGCACCAGACCGGTATTCTGGAGGTCGTGGGTTCGGATCCCACCTGGCGGGCATTTTTTCTTCACTTTCTTTCTTTCTTTCCAAATTCTTAATCTGTTTCAATGATCTACCACATCCTCCCCTTTGCTTTCCGAGGTTTTCTCGACTGCCAACCCTTATTTCTGTGTTATATATATATATATATATATATATATATATATATATATATATATATATATATTGTGTGAGAGCAGTGGTAGCCTCGTTTGTGACTGAAAGTTATTTGTCCCATTGGAATGCAATCATCACTACCACTCGTTTGCGACCACGGCTTCTTCATCTCTGTACATACTCATCATCACCGACTTTCCCTCCTTTTCGAACTATCATCATCGGTAAGCTGGTTCGGTCGCCATCTTGCTGCCTTCCAGCTCGGCCTGCGAATAAAGCGGTTTGCGCGTACTGGGAAATGTATGTTTTATATAAAAGTAGCATGGCCCGAGGGCCTTTTATTAAATACGCCTGCAGGAACTTTCTAATTGGCCGCATCTCTCAACCCGCACTGTACTTTCTTCGACTAGCAAAAATATTACCAGAACTTAATATCATCTGGTCCCTCGAAGGGAACGAGGTGGCACACGCCGCTGCCCCTGCTCATACACACCGGGCCGTTACCCCAGAAGGAGAAAACAACGACCGACCTACCTCAAAGCCAGCACCACTCCACACATGCACCGAAATCTTAGCTCACTACGAACACGATCGCCGTCGCTTCCCACCACCTCATTCACAACTAACCCGCGACGAAGAAACCCCTTTCCGGAGCCGTCAAACCAATTCGTATCTCCATAACACCTTACTCATATCCCACCAGGTTGAGGGAGTACACACACCCTTTAAATTTTTTGCCACTGAACTTGCTGCTCGAAAACAGTTAGGCAACTGTCTAGCAGTGTAGCTGCTAAGCGCCCCTTAGGTTCTCCGTCTTTTAGATGCGACGGCATCTCATTCACTCACCTTGTCCCTCCATACGGCGTTGTCGTTGTCCGTCCACACCCCTCCCCCATTCTCCTCGCCGCGCGAGCTGCGCTCTCCGCCGCTCACCCCATCTCCTCTCCGATAGCGAACACTCTCTCGCGAGGGGCATTGGATTGGATTCGATTGGATTGGCTTGGCTTGGATTGGATTGGGTTGGATTTGATTTGGATTGGATTGGATTAAGGTGGACTGTGTTGGATTGTGTTGCGTCATAGCCGCGCCACGTTGCGTCATAGCCGCGGCAGGGGGTTCACGGCACGTTTCACGCGATGGGAGAATCAACCTAACGGAAACAACAACGGAACCCCCTATGCGTCGCATCTACACAGGGGTTCCGCGAGGGGAGGTGGGAGTAATTTTTTCCTTCGATCCTCTTTAGCCATCTACGGCGAGAAGGTTGACCCGACCATGTTAGAAATGTTTTATCAGTGCATGCGTTCATTTTGAACGTTAGGTGATGTAGCATGCATAGACGAGTCTCGGTTAAAGTCCTGATGTCACGATGTAGCACTGGTGCAACATGTTTACGAGGACGGGGGAAAGAGTACTGGAACTGTGTTCCTCCGCAGCGTGCAGGCACCTTTCGAGGTGTTTCCTGCGGTCGTTTTTCCTACTGGACGTTTCGAAAAATAACTTGCGTATCGAAGTTTCAGGCACACATTTCTTCAAATTGTGCCTAATTCTTCAATCCGTGCATACAGGCGCATCACAAGTGCTCGCTTAGCGAGTGCTACGATTTTTAACGTGTGAAGGGCTTCTACGCAACTCACCTTGTCTCCCCTACCATTGGGAGGCCCCTGAAGAGTAAGAAGACGAGCAGAGGGATACGAGGAGCTACCGCTCCGTATCCCCTTCGCCTTCCCTCGCCGAGTAGCATACCGGTGTCCAAATTCCGGCAAACATCTTGGCTTTCTCTTCTAATACAGAGCTCTCCCTCCCTCCCTCCCTCCCTCCCTCCCTCCCTCCCTCCCTCCCTCCCTCTCTCTCTCTCTCTCTCTCTCTCTCTCTCTCTCTCTCTCTCTCTCTCTCTCTCTCTCTCTCTCTCTCTCTCTCTCTCTCTCTATCTATCTATCTATCTATCTATCTATCTATCTATCTATCTATCTATCTATCTATCTCTCTCTCTCTCATCCGATTATGCCAGGCGAGCGGTATTTAGCATGTGCTGCTTCTATGGTCGCAACGAAATGATTTGCGTCACCACCGCAGCGAAAGCGGTCAATTGGCACTGAGTTTATTAATTGCGTTGGCGTTTATTGTGCCAAAAAATTGTATTGCAACCTCTAATGTTGCATTGTGGCTCGATATTCATCTCCACAGCTGAATAGTGTCCACTTCCAGGTCTGTGACCACTGGGAGAAATAAAAATAAATAAATGCGTAGCTTCGGAGGGGCGTCCAACTCCTCGACAAAGTCTCCTTTTAGTGCATGTTCTGTGCATCAAGATGCATCAGGTAATGTTGTCGAGTAATTGGAGACTCTCTGTAGCCATTGAAACTTGCCTGAACAATCAAATTTTAAATCGTTTGGCGCTCGCCAAAAGTACAGTCAGTCAGCACACCAGGTATGTTCGGACCAAGCAGCGCACTTGGTCGAATGGAGCAACAAGTCAATGTCGTGAGCCATGCAGGTGCCTTCAATGCCCATTTCAGCGCCACTTGACGATTAACGTCCATTGAAGTCTCCTTGAGAATGAAAAGGCTTTTCGGCCTTGCGTAAGCTGCTTGTGAAGAGCCTGGAACGGAACTCCGGGAATGCGCATTGGCTCAGGAGCTTAAGTCATTCGCGGATGCACTTTATATTTAGCCATGAGCACTGTCCTGCCACTCTTGCTTGACCGCTGCCAAGCGCGTGTTGCCGCGAAGGTCGTACTAAACCTGTTGCTTCTATTTTCCTCTTTTGCAGGGTGGAGAACTCAGATGCCAAGACGGTGAGTAAAAAACCCTCCATATCCCCGGGAGTCTCCTCACGCCAGCTATCTCACCGCTGCTGCCGCCATCCGCTTGGAAACTGGTTGGCTACTAATATAGAAGCTGGAGAAACGGATTAAAAAGAAACGAACAAAAAAAAAAGGCTGATGGTTATCTCACGATTTTCGGACACATCAGCGTATATTTTAAGACGGCCTTTCCGAAAGGAACTCCCCGCTATCAACAATCACCTACTGCGCGTTAAAAAGAAAAGTCTTAAGGAAAACATGGTGCGCGTGAGTGCTGACGAGAAAAAAAAAATGTCTGGAGATCACATCAGGCAGCGCGCTGGGGAAGTATCAGGCACGTTGAACGCGAGCTTCACAGCGGGCTTTTGGTTATCTTCAAATTTCCAACATTATTTTCGCCGAAGTAAAAGGACTCGAAAACACATTCCACGTAGATGATTCCGTCCTGAAAAAAAACACTATTATAAACGGTTGCCCCGCGCGCTGTCGACAATTCGGCATAAGAGGAAAGCAGATCACGTTCCGTGAAAGCTATACAGAAGGTATAGGGGCCAGAAATACGACTCCTAAAAGGCGTGAAGTGGCTCTGTTCACCGTATAACACACGCACGTCATCCGCTGCGACGGTAAGACGGCACCACGCCATGGGACGAACGAAAGATTGTTGCGAAACTTGGGCAAAAAAACGCCCCCTAAGAGCAGTAGTGCTGTAGCCGTGACGTTCGACAAGACTCCTGTGACGTAGGTCTGACCGTCATGCAGCTGTGACATCGCTGCATGACATCTGTGCCGTGAATTCCTTCTTCCCAAAAACGCCCCCCCCCCCCCCCCCGTTCGTTC